>NC_083442.1:4162952-4842740 GCF_020745735.1 Hemiscyllium ocellatum | reverse complement strand
GTCAGTTGCTCTTGACTGGTTCACTTACATTGACAGAGTGGGGTCAGTGTGCTCTACCCCGGGTGGGTCCCATTGACAGAGTGGGGTCAGTCTGCTCTTCCCCGGGTGGGTCCCATTGACAGAGTGGGGTCAGTCTACTCCTCCCTGCGTTGGATACATTGACAGAGTGGTTTCAGTCTGTTCTTGCCTGTGTACGTTAGTTTGTCAGAGTGGGATCAGTCTGCTCTTCCCTGGGTGTGTTACATTGACAGAGGGGTGTCAGTGTGCTCTTCCCTGGGTGTGTTACATTGACAGAGTGGGGTCAGTCTGCTCTTGCCTGTGTGAGTGAGTTTGACAGACTGGGGTCAGTCTGCTCTTGCCTGTGTGAGTGAGTTTGACAGACTGGGGTCAGTCTGCTCTTCCCTAGGTGGATTAAATTTACAAAGTGGGAGAGTCTGCTCTTCCCTGGGTGCATTACATTGACAGAAGTGGGTCATTCTGCTCATCCCTGGGTGAGTTGTATTCACAAAGAGGGGTCGGTCTGCACTTCCCTGGGTGGGTTACATTGACAGAGTGGGGTTCATTTGCCCTTGGTGTCTAAGTTAGTTTGACAGAGTGGGGTCAGTCTGCTCTTCCCTGGGTGTGTTACATTGACAGATTGGGTCAGTCTGCTCTTGCCTTTGTGAGTTAGTTTGACAGAGTGAGGTCAGTCTGCTTCCCTGGCTGGGTAACATTGACGTAACGGTGTCAGTCTGCTCTTCCCTGGGTGTGTTACATTGACAGACTGGGGTCAGTCTGCTCTTCCATGGGTGAGTTACATTGACAGAGTGGGTCAGTCTGCTCTTCCATGGGTGAGTTACAGTGACAGATTGTGGTCCGTCTGTTAATCCCTGGATGGATTCCATTGACAAAGTGGTGTCTGTCTGTTCTTCCCTGGGTGTGTACATCGACAGAGCGGGGTCAGTCTGCTCTTCCCTGGGTGTGTACATTGACAGAGCAGGGTCAGTCTGCTCTTCCCTGGGTGGGTTACATTGACAGTGTGCGGCCAGTCTGCTCTTCCCTGGGTGTGTTACATTGACAGTGTGCGGTCAGTCTTCTCTTCCCTCGGTGAGTTGCATTGACAGAGTGGGGTCAGCTGGCATTTCCCTGGGTGGGTTACATTGACAGAGTGGGTTAGTCTGCCCTTGGTGTGTAAGTTTGATTGACAGAGTGGGGCCAGTCTACTCTTCCCTGGGTGTGTTACATTGCCAGAGTGGGGTCAGTCGGCTATTCGCTGGATGAGGTACTTTGACAGTGTGGGTTCAGTCTGCCCTTGGTGTGTACGTTTGTTGGACAGAGTGGGGTCAGTCAGCTCTTCCCTGTGTGAGTTACATTGACAGAGTGAGGTCAATCTGCACTTGACTGCGAGAGTTATTTTGCAGAATGCAGTCAGTCTGCTGTTCCCTTTGTATGTTACATTGAGAGAATACGGTCAGTCTGCTCTTCTCTGGGTGGGTTACATTCACAGATTGGGGTCAGTCAGCACTTCCCTGGTGTGTTACATTGACGGATTGGTTTCAGTCTTCTCTTCCATGGTTGGGTTACATTGACAGATTGGGGGTCAGTCTGCTCTTCACTTTGTATGTTACATTGACAGAATACGGTCAGTCTGCTCTTCCCTGGGTGGGTTACATTCACAGATTGGGGTCAGTCAGCTCTTCCCTGGGTGGGTTACATTGACAGAGTGTGGTCAGTCTGCCCTTGGTGTGTACGTTTGTTGGACAGAGTGGGGTCAGTCAGCTCTTCCCTGGGTGGGTAACATTGACAGAATGGGGTCAGTCTGCTCTTCTATGGGTGGGATACATTGACTGAGTGTGGTCAGGCTACTTTTCCCTGGGTTTTATACATTGACAGAGTGAGGTCACTCTTCTCTTGCCAGTGTGAGTTGGTCTGACAGAGTGGGGTCAGTGTGAACTTCACTGTATGTGTACATTGAGAGAATGGGGACATTCTGCTATTTCCTGGGTGTGTTACATTGACAGAGTGTTGTCAGTCTGCTCTTGCCTGTGTGAGTTAGTTTGCCAGAGTGGGGTCAGTCTGCCCTTGGTGTGTACGTTTGTTGGACAGAGTGGGGTCAGTCAGCTCTTCCCTGGGTGTGTTACATTGACGGTGTGGGGTCAGTCTGCTCTTGCCTGTGTGAGTGAGTTTGACAGACTGGGGTCAGTCTGCTCTTCCCCCGGTGGGTAACATTGACAGAGTGGGGTCAGTCTACTCCTCCCTGCGTTGGATACATCGACAGATTGGTTTCAGTCTGTTCTTGCGTGTGTACGTTAGTTTGTCAGAGTGGGATCACTCTGCTCTTCCCTAGATGGGTTACATTGACAAAGTGGGAGTCTGCTCTTCCCTGGGTGCGTTACATTGACAGAGGGTGGTCATTCTGCTCTTCCCAGGGTGTGTTGTATTCACAAAGAGGAGTCGGTCTGCACTTCCCTGGGTGGGTTACATTGACAGAGTTGGGTTAGTCTGCCCTTGGTGTGTAAGTTTGTTATACAGAGTGGGGTCAGTCAGCTCTTCCCTGAGTGTGTTACATTGACAGATTGGTGTCAGTCTTCCATTCCACAGTTGGGTTACATTGACAGATTGGGTCAGTCTGCTCTTGCCAGTGTGAGTTAGTTTGACAGAGTGGGGTCAGTCTGCACTTCCCTGGCTGGATAACATTGACAGAGTGGGGTTCATCTGCCCTTGGTGTGTAAGTTAGTTTGACAGAGTGGGGTCAGTCTGCTCTTCCCTGAGTTGGTAACATTGACAGAGTGGGGTCAGTTTGCTCTTCCCTAGATGGGTTACATTGATAGAGTGGGGTCAGTTTGCTCTTCCCTGGGTTGGTAACATTGACAGAGTGGGGTTCATCTGCCCTTGGTGTGTAAGTCAGTTTGACAGAGTGGGGACATTCTGCTCTTCCGTGGGTGAGTTACTTTGACAGAGTGGGGTTCGTCTGCCCTTGGTGTCTAATGTTTGTAGACAGTATGGGGTCAGTCTGCTCTTCCATGGGTGTGTTACATTGACAGACTGGGGGAATTCTGCCCTTGAGTGTGAGTTATTTTTAACATGGTGGTCAGTTGCTCTTGCCTGGTTCACTTACATTGACAGAGTGTGGTCAGTCTGCTCTTCCCTGGGTGGGTTACATTGACAGTGCATGGTCAGTCTGCTCTTCCTTGGGTGGGTTACATTGACAGTGTGTGGTCAGTCTCCTCTTCCCTCGGTGAGTTGCATCGACAAGAGTGGGGTCAGCTGGCGTTTCCCTGGGTGGGTTACATAGACAGAGTGGGGTTAGTCTGCCCTTGGTGTGTAAGTTTGATTGACAGAGTGGGGTCAGTCTGCTCTTCCCTGGGTATGTTACTTTGACAGAGTGGGGTCAGTCTGCTCTTCACTGGATGGTTTACATTGCCAGAGTGGGGTCAGTCTGCTATTCGCTGGGTGTGTTATATTGACAGAGTGGGGTCAGTCTGCTCCTCCCTGGGTGTGTTACATTGACAGAGTGGGGTCAGTCTGCTCTTCTCTGGGTGAGTTACATTCACAGATTGGCGTCAGTCAGCTCTTCCCTGGTGTGTTACATTGACGGATTGGTGTCAGTCTTCTCTTCCAAGGTTGGGTTACATTGACAGATTGGGGGTCAGTCTGCTCTTCACTTTGTATGTTACATTGACAGAATACGGTCAGTCTGCTCTTCCCTGGGTGGGTTACATTCACAGATTGGGGTCAGTCAGCTCTTTCCTGGTGTGTTACATTGACGGATTGGTTTCAGTCTTCTCTTCCATGGTTGGGTTACATTGACAGATTGGGGTCAGGCTGCTCGTGCCTGTGTGAGTTAGTTTGACAGAGTGAGGTCAGTCTGCCCTTCCCTGGGTGGATAACATTGACTGAGTGTGGTCAGGCTGCTTTTCCCTGGGTTGTATACATTGACAGAGTGAGGTCAGTCTTCTCTGGCCTGTGTGAGTTGGTCCGACAGAGTGGGGTCAGTATGAACTTCACTGTGTGTTTACATTGAGAGAATGGGGACATTCTGCTATTTCCTGGGTGTGTTACATTGACAGAGTGGGGTCAGTCTGCTCTTCCCTGGGTGGGTTACATTGACGGTGTGGGGTCAGCCTGCTCTTGCCTGTGTGAGTGAGTTTGACAGACTGGGGTCAGTCTGCTCTTCTCCGGATGGGTAACATTGACAGAGTGGGGTCAGTCTACTCCTCCCTGCATTGGATACATTGACAGAGTGGTTTCAGTCTGTTCTTGCCTGTGTAAGTTAGTTTGTCAGAAGGGGATCAGTCTGCTCTTCCCTGGGTGCGTTACATTGACAGAGAGGGGGTCATTCTGCTCTTCCCTGGTGTGTTGTATTCACAAAGAGGGGTCGGGTTGCACTTCCCTGGGTGGGTTACATTGACAGAGTTGGGTTAGTCTGCCCTTGGTGTGTAAGTTTATTATACAGAGTGGGGTCAGTCAGCTCTTCCCTGAGTGTGTTACATTGACAGATTGGTGTCAGTCTTCCATTCCACAGTTGGGTTACATTGACAGATTGGGGTCAGTCTGCTCTTGCCTGTGTGAGTTAGTTTGACAGAGTGGGGTCAGTCTGCACTTCCCTGGCTGGATAACATTGACAGAGTGGGGTTCATCTGCCCTTGGTGTGTAAGTTAGTTTGACAGAGAGGGGTCAGTCTGCTCTTCCCTAGGTGGGTTACATTGATAGAGTGGGGTCAGTCTGCTCTTTCCTGGGTTGGTAACATTGACAGAGTGGGGTTTGTCTGCCCTTGGTGTCTAATGTTTGTAGACAGGTTGGGGTCAGTCTGCTCTTCCCTGGGTGGGTTACATTGACAGTGTGCGGTCAGTCTACTCTTCCCTGGGTGGGTTACATTGACAGAGTGGGGTCAGCTGGCGTTTCCCTGGGTGGGTTACATTGACAAAGTGGGGTTAGTCTGCCCTTGGTGTGTAAGTTTGATTGACAGAGTGGGGTCAGTCTGCTCTTCACTGGGTGGTTTACATTGCCAGAGTGGGTTCAGTCTGCTATTCGCTGGGCGAGGTACTTTGACAGAGTGGGGTCAGTCTTCTCTTCCCTGGGTGTGTTACATTGACAGAGTGGGGTCAGTCTGCTCTTCCCTGGATGTGTTACTTTGCCAGAGTGGGGTCAGTCTGCTTTTCGCTGGGTGAGGTACTTTGACAGTGTGGGTTCAGTCTGCCCTTGGTGTGTACATTTGTTGGACAGAGTGGGGTCAGTCAGCTCTTCCCTGTGTGAGTTACATTGACAGAGTGAGGTCAATCTGCACTTGACTGCGAGAGTTATTTTGCAGAATGCGGTCAGTCTGCTCTTCCCTTTGTATCTTACATTGAGAGAATACGGTCAGTCTGCTCTTCCCTGGGTGGGTTACATTCACAGATTGGGGTCAGTCAGCTCTTCCCTGGTGTGTTACATTGACGGATTGGTTTCAGTCTTCTCTTCCAAGGTTGGGTTACATTGACAGATTGGGGGTCAGTCTGCTCTTCACTTTGTATGTTACATTGACAGAATACGGTCAGTCTGCTCTTCCCTGTCTGCGTTACATTCACAGATTGGGGTCAGTCAGCTCTTCCCTGGGGTGTTACATTGACGGTGTGGGGTCAGTCTGCTCTTGCCTGTGTGAGTGAGTTTGACAGACTGGGGTCAGTCAGCTCTTCCCCGGGTGGGTAACATTGACAGAGTGGGGTCAGTCTACTCCCCCCTGCGTTGGATACATTGACAGAGTGGTTTCAGTCTGTTCTTGCGTGTGTAAGTTAGTTTGTCAGAGTGGGATCAGTCTGCTCTTCCCTGGGTGTGTTACATTGACAGAGTTGGGTTAGTCTGCCCTTGGTGTGTAAGTTTGTTATACAGAGTGGGGTCAGTCAGTTCTTCCCTGAGTGTGTTACATTGACAGATTGGTGTCAGTCTTCCATTCCACAGTTGGGTTACATTGACAGATTGCGGTCAGTCTGCTCTTGCCTGTGTGAGTTAGATGGCAGAGTGGGGTCAGTCTGCACTTCCCTGGCTGGGTAACATTGACAGAGTGGGGTCAGTCTGCTCTTTCATGGGTGGGATACATTGACAGAGTGGTGTCAGTCTGCTCTTGCCTGTGTGAGTTAGTTTGACAGAGTGGGATCATTCTGCTCTTCCCTGGGTTGGTTATATTGACATAACGGTGTCAGTCTGCTCTTCCCTGGGTGTGTTACATTGACAGTGTGGAGTCAGTCTGCTCTTCCCTGGGTGTGTTACATTGACAGAAAGTCGTCAGTCTGCATTTGCCTGGGAGTGTAATAGTGACAGAGTGAGGTCAGTCTCCTCTTGCCTGTGTGAGTTACATTGACAGAATGTTGTCAGTCTGCTCTTGTCTGTGTGAGTTAGTTTGCCAGAGTGGGGTCAGTCTGCACTTCCATGGTTGGGTTACATTGACAGATTGGGTTCAGTCTGCTCGTGCCTGTGTGAGTTAGTTTGACAGAGTGGGGTCAGTCTGCTCTTCCCTGGGTTGATAACATTGACAGAGTGGGGTCAGTCTGCTCTTCCCTAGATGGGTTACATTGATAGAGTGGGATCAGTCCGCTCTTCCCTGGGTTGGTAACATTGACAGAGTGGGGTTCATCTGCCCTTGGTGTGTAAGTCAGTATGACAGAGTGGGGTCAGTCTGCTCATCCCTGGGTGGGTAACATTGACAGATTGGGGTCGGGCTCCTCTTCCCTGGGTGTGTTATGTTGCCAGAGTGTAGTCAGTCAGCTCTTCCCTGGTTGTGTTACATTGACAGAGTGGGGTCAGTCTGCTCTTTCATGGGTGGGATATATTGACAGAGTGGTGTCAGTCTGCTCTTCCCTGGGTGGGTTACATTGACATAACGGTGTCAGTCTGCTCTTCCCTGGGTGTGTTACATTGACAGAAAGTAGTCAGTCTGCATTTGCCTGGGAGTGTAACAGTGACAGAGTGAGGTCAGTCTGTTCTTGCCTGTGTGAGTTACATTGACGGTGTGGGGTCAGTCTGCTCTTGCCTGTGTGAGTGAGTTTGACAGACTGGGGTCAGTCTGCTCTTCCCCGGGTGGGTAACATTGACAGAGTGGGGTCAGTCTACTCCTCCCTGCGTTGGATACATCAACAGATTGGTTTCAGTCTGTTCTTGCGTGTGTACGTTAGTTTGTCAGAGTGGGATCACTCTGCTCTTCCCTAGATGGGTTACATTGACAGAGGGGGTCATTCTGCTCTTCCCTGGGTGTGTTGTATTCACAAAGAGGGGTCGGTCTGCACTTCCCTGGGTGGGTTACATTGCCAGAGTTGGGTTAGTCTGCCCTTGGTGTGTAAGTTTGTTATACAGAGTGGGGTCAGTCAGCTCTTCCCTGAGTGTGTTACATTGACAGATTGGTGTCAGTCTTCCATTCCACAGTTGGGTTACATTGACAGATTGGGGTCAGTCTGCTCTTGCCTGTGTGAGTTAGTTTGACAGAGTGGGGTCAGTCTGCACTTCCCTGGCTGGGTAACATTGACAGAGTGGGGTCAGTCTGCTCTTTCATGGGTGGGATACATTGACAGAGTGGTGTCAGTCTGCTCTTGCCTGTGTGAGTTAGTTTGACAGAGTGGGGTCAGTCTGCTCTTCCCTGGGTGGGTTACATTGACAGAAAGTGGTCAGTCTGCATTTGCCTGGGAGTGTAACAGTGACAGAGTGAGGTCAGTCTGCTCTTGCCTGTGTGAGTTAGTTTGCCAGACTGGGGTCAGTCTGCACTTCCATGGTTGGGTTACATTGACAGATTGGGTTCAGTCTGCTTGTGCCTGTGTGAGTTAGTTTGACAGAGTGGGGTCAGTCTGCTCTTCCCTAGATTGGTTACATTGATAGAGTGGGGTTAGTTTGCTCTTCCGTGGGTTGGTAACATTGACAGAGTGGGGTTCATCTGCCCTTGGTGTGTTATTCAGTTTGACAGAGTGGGTCAGGCTCCTCTTCCCTGGGTGTGTTATGTTGACAGAGTGTAGTCAGTCAGCTCTTCCCTGGGTGTGTTACATTGACAGAGTGTAGTCAGTCTCCTCTTCACTGGGTATGTTACTTTGACAGAGTGGGGTCCATCTGCATTTCCCTGGGTGTCTTACATTGACAGAATAGGGTCAGTCTGCTCTTGTCTGTGTTAGTTAGTTTAACAGAGTGTGATCAGTCTGCTCTTCCCTGGGTGTGTTACATTAACAGAGTGGGGTCAGTCAGCTCTTCCCTGGGTGGAATACATTGACAGAGTGGGGTTAGTCTGCTCTGCCCTGGGTGTGTTACATTGCCAGAGTGGGGTCACTCTGCGCTTCCATTTGTGTGTTAAACTGACAGAATGCGGTCAGTCTGCTCTTCCCTGTGTGTGTTACATTGAAAGATTGGGGTCAGTCTGCTTTTGCCTGTGTGAGTTACTTTGACAGAGACAAGTCTGTCTGCTCTTGCCTGTTTGAGTTACATTGACAGAGTGGGGTCAATCTGCATTTGACTGTGTGAGTTATTTTGCAGAGTGAGGTCAGTCTGCTCTTGCCTGGGTGTGTAACATTGACAGAGTGGGTTCAGTCTGTTCTTCCCTAGGTGTGTTACATTGACAGAGTGGGGTCAGACTGTTCATCCCTGTGTGAGTTAGTTTGCCAGAGAGGGGTCAGTCTGCACTTCCCTGGGTGGGTTACATTGACAGAGTGAGGTCAGTTGGCGCTTCCCTGGGTGGGTTACATTGACAGAGTGGGGTTAGTCTGCCCTTGGTGTGTAAGTTTGATTGACAATATGGGGTCAGTCTGCTCTTCCCATGGGTTGGATACATTGACAGAGTGGGGTCACTCTGCTGTTGCCTGTGTGAGTTAGTTTGACACAGTGCGGTCAGTCTGCTCTTCCCTGGTGGGTTACATTGACAGAGTGGGGTCAGTCTGCTCTTCCCGGGGTGTGTTGCATTCATAGAAAGTGGTCAGTCTGCGCTTCCCTGGGAGAGTTTCATTGACAGAGTGGGTCAGTCTGCCCTTGATATGTAAGTTCGATTGACAGAGTGGCGTCAGTCTGCTCATCCCTGGGTGTGTTTCATTGACAGAATGGGATCAGTCTGCTCTTGCCTGTGTGAGAGAGCTTGCCAGAGTGGGGTCAGCCTGCTTTTCCAATGGTGGATTCCATTGACAGAGGGGTCAGTCTGCTCTTCCCTGTGTGGGTTGCATTGACAGAGTGGGGTTACCTGGTGCACCCTGGGTGGGTTACATTGACAGAGTGGGATTAGTCTGCCCTTGGTGTGTACGTTTGATTGACTGAGTGCCGTCAGTCTGCTCTTCCCTGGGTTGGATACATTGATGGAGTGGGATCAGTCTGCTCTTCCCTGGGTGTGTTAAAATGACAGAAGGGGGTCACTCTGCTCTTCCCTGGGTGTGTTACATTGACAGAGTGGCGTCAGTCTGCTCTTCCCTGGGTTGGATGCATTGACAGATTGGGATCAGTCTGCTCTTCCCTGGGTGTGTTACATTGACAGAGTGGGGTTAGTCTGCTCTTGTCTGTGTGAATTAGTTTGCCAGAGTGGGTTCAATCTGCACTTGACTGTGAGAGTTATTTTGCAGAGTGAGGTCAGTCTGCTCTTCCCTGGGTGGGTTACATTGACAGAGTGAGGTCAGTTGGCGCTTCCCTGGGTGTGTTACATTGACAGTGTGGGGTCAGTCTTCTCTTCCCATGGGTGGGTTACATTGACAGAGTGGGGTCAGTCTGCTCTTGGTGTGTAAGTTTGATTGACAGAGTGGGTCAGTCTGCTCTTCCCTGGGTTGGATACATTGACACAGTGAGTTAAATCTGCGCTTGACTGTGTGAGTTATTTTGCAGAGTGAGGTCAGTCTGCACTTCCCTGGGTGGGTTACATTGCCAGAGTGGGGTCATCATGCTCTTCCATGGGTGGTTTATATTTTCAGAGTGGGGTCAGTCTGCTCTCCCCTGGGGGGCTAGTTTGACAGATTGGGGTTTGTTTGCTTTTTCCTGGGTGTGTTACATTGACAGAGTGTGGTCAGTCTGCTCTTGCCTGTGTTAGTTAGTTTCACAGAATACAGTCAGTCTGGTCTTCCCTGGGTGTTTTACATTGACAGAGAGGAGTCTGTCTGCTCTTCCCTGATTTGATTACATTGACAGAATGCGGTCAGTCTGCTCTTCCCTCGGAGTGTTACATTGACAGAGTAGGGTCAGTCTGTTCTTGCCTGGGTGTGTTACATTGACAGAGTGAGGTCAGTCTGCTCTTCCATGGGTGGGTTACATTGACAGATTGGGGTCGATCTGCACTTGACTGTGAGAGTTATTTTGCAAAGTGAGGTCAGTCTGATCTTACCTGTGTGAGTTAGTTTGACAGAAAGAAGTCTGTCTGCTCTTGCCTGTTTGAGTTACATTGACAGAGTGGGGTCAATCTGCATTTGACTATGTGAGTTATTTTGCAGAGTGAGGGTCAGTCTGCTCTTCCCTGGGTGTGTTACATTGACAGTGTGCGGTCAGTCTGCTCTTCCCTGGGTGGGTTACATTGACAGAGTGGGGTCAGTCTGCTCTCTCCTGGGTGGGTTACATTGACAGATTGGGGTCAATCTGCGCTTGCCTGTGTGAGTAATTTTGCAGAGTGAGGTCAGTCTGCTCCTCCCTGGGTGGGCTACATTGTCAGAGTGGGGTCAGTGTGCTCTTGCCCCGGTGGGTTACATTGACAGAGTGGGGTCAGTCTGCTCTTCCCTGGGTGGGCTACATTGTCAGAGTGGGGTCAGTGTGCTCTTGCCTCGGTGGGTTACATTGACAGAGTGGGGTCAGTCTGCTCTTCACTGGATGTGTTACATTGACAGAGTGGGGTCAGTCTGTTCTTGCCTGTGTTAGTTTGTTTGACAGAGTGGGGTCAGTCTGCTCTTCCCTATGTGGGTTACATTGACAGAGTGGGGTCAGTCTGCTTTTCCCTGGGTGTGTTACATTGACAGAGTGGGGTCAGTCTGTTCTTGCCTGTGTTGGTTTGTTTGACAGAGTGGGGTCAGTCTGCTCTTCCCGGAGTTAGTTACATTGACAGAGTGGGTGCCGTCTGCTCTCCCCTGGGTGGGTTACATTGACAGAGTGGGGTCAGTCTGCTCTTGCCTGTAATTCACACAGGGAAGAGCAGACTGGCCCCACTCTGTCAAACAAACTCACACAGCCAAGAGCAGACTAACCTACTCTGTCAATGTAACACATCCAGGGAAGATCAGACTGACCTCACTCTGTCAATATAACACACCCAGGAAAGAGCAGACTGACTCCACTGTGACAATGTAATGCTGCCAGGGAATAGTAGAATGACCACATTCTGTCAATGTAACCCACCCATGGAAGAGCAGACTGACCCCCACTCTGTCAATGTAACTCACCAAGGAGAGGAGACTGATCACACTCTGTCAAAATAACTCACACAGGCAAGAGCAGACTGTCCCCTCTGTCAATGGAACCCACCCAGGTAAGTGCAGACTGACAACACTGTCAAACAAACTACACAGACAAGAGCAGGCTGACCCCACTCTGTCAATGTAACCCACCCAGGGAAGAGTAGACTAACCCCACTCTGTCAATGTAACCAAATTAGGCAAGAGCATATTGACCTCACTCTGGCAATGTAACACACAAAGGGAAATACAGACTAACCCCAATCTGTCAATGTACCACATACAGGAAAGAGCAAACTAACCCCACTCTGTCAAAGTACCCTCCCAATGAAGAGCAGACTGATCAAAGTCTGACAACATAACGCATCCAGGGGAGAGGAGACTGACCCCACTCTGGTAATGTAACCCACCCAGGGATGAGCAGACTGACTTCAATCTGTCAATCGAACTTACATACCAATGGCAGACTGACCCCCTTTTTCAATGAAACTCTCCCAGGGAAGCGCAGACTGACCACTTTCTATGAATGCAACACACCCCGGGAAGAGCAGACTGACCGCACTCTGTCAAACTAACTCACACAGGCAACAGCAGAGTGACCCCACTCTGTCAATGTATCCAACCCATGGGAAGAGAAGACTGACCCCACACTGTCAATGTAACACACCCAGGGAAGCGCCAACTGACCTCACTCTGTCAATGTAAACCGCCCTGGGAAGAGCAGACTGACCCCATTCTGTCAATGTAACTCACACAGGCAAGGGCAGACTAACCCCTCTCTGTCAATGTAACCCACCCTGGGAAGAGCAGACTGACCCCACTCTGCAAAATAACTCACACAGTCAAGTGCAGATTGACCCCACTCTATCAATGTAACTCAAACAGGCAAGAGCAGACTGACCCCACTCTGTCAATGTATCCCATCCAGGGAAGAGCAGACTGACTCCACTCTGTCAATGTAACACACCCAGGGAAGAGCAAACTGACACCAATCTGTCAATGTAACACACCCAGGGAAGAGCAGACTGAGCTGAAAATGTGTTGCTGGTCAAAGCACAGCAGGCCAGGCAGCATCTCAGGAATAGGGAATTCGAGTTTCGAGCATAAGCCCTTCATCAGGAATGAGAGAGAGTAGCCAAGCAGGTTAAGATAAAAGGTAGGGAGGAGGGACTTGGGGGAGGGGCGATGGAGGTGGGATAGGTGGAAGGAGGTCAAGGTGAGGGTGATAGGCCGGAGTGGGGTGGGGGCGGAGAGGTCAGGAAGGAGATTGCAGGTTAGGAGGGCATCTGCAGACCTCATTTTTTACTCAAAGAGCAGACTGACCCCACACACTCTTCCTCTCACACATTACACACAGTCTCTTAAACAAACTCTCTCTCTCACACGCACGTACTCTTTTTCTCACATGCACATTCTGTCTCACGTATGTACACATTTCTCTTTTGCACATGCACATGTTCTCTCTTGCACACGCACTCTATCTCTCACATGCACACAGTCACACACACATTCTCGCTCTTTTCCGTATGCGCACATTCTGTCTTCATATCTCTTGCAGGCGTACACTCTGTCTCACATTAACACACTTCCTCTCTCTCGCATGCAATCTCTCTCTCTCTCATGCACCTACTCCCTTTTGCATACACTATCTCTCTCTCACACACACGCTATCTCTCTTGCATGCGCACATGCTCATTCTATCTCATACACTCACATATTCTTTCCCTTGGGCATGCATGCTCTCTGTCTCTCTCACACAGGGACACTCTCTCTTACAATGACACGCCCTCTTACAAGGACCCAGTCTCTCACATGCACACATGCTCTCGAGCACACTCTTCCTCTTGTTCGCACACACTCTCTTTCACCCACACGCAGTCTCTTTCTCTAATGCAGGCACACTCTCTCTCTGTCACATGCTCTCTTTCACACACATTCTCTCGCATGCTCTCTCTAGCACACTTTCTCAAGGACACACTCCATTGTGTGCACCCACACAATCTTTCTGACACATGCACACGCACTCTCTCTCTCTCTTGCATATGCACACTCTTGCTTTCATACATATACTCTCTTTTATACACGCATGGAATGTTTCGCTCATGTACACACTCTTCCCCTTGCACGCTTGCATACTCTCTTGCACACACACACTTCCTCTCACCTTCACACACTCTCTCTTACATTTGCGCACACTCTCTCACATTCAGGTAAACACTCTCTCTCTTCCGTTGACATAAACTCTCTCTCTTGTGTTTGCACACACTCTCTCTAGCATTCGCGCAAAATCTTTCTCACGTCCGCGTACACACTCTCTCTCACATTTGTGTACACTATAAAACAGTATACTGGTTTGAGGTGGGGATTTCTACAGGAGGGCCCTGTATGACCTGCCTCCCTCTCCTACCTTTCCTGGAGGTCCCCATCTAGCTGACTGCATCTTTGGGTTATCTCCCTCCCTGTAACTGCCATCCATTACACCCCGTACCTCCTGTAAATTCCTCATTGCCTCTAAAGGTCGCTCCAACCTACAAAGGGAGGCAATCTGATAGGATTTGTAACAAGACATACTTTGTAGAAACATCATTCCCAGTACCATGGAAACGATCCCTAATCTCCCACATCTGACAGGAAGAGGACATCCCTCTCCCAAAGGCCATCACTGCACTTTAACAATCCACACACCGAGAAAATAGCACAGTCTTACTGCTCGAAAAACACTGCCCTCGGGTAACTTGGTACCTGTGTTTTATATTTTTAAAAATTAATCAAGAGAGATCTCAGTAAAGCATATGCACAAAAGCCCCATTCAATTCATTATTGTAGATTTAAAAAGAGGTTTAAGGAAGGACTTTTAAAAACAAAGTGAGCAGTTCCCCTGCTGTGAGTTTTCCCCACAGCTGTGAGTTTCACTTTGTCTTTCTGAGACTGAACTCCATGTTCAGAGCTTGAAACCAAACAGCACAGGCTTTCAGCTGGGAGGGTCACTGCTGGGTCAGAGAGCGGTGCAGGGTCACTGCAGGGTCACACGGATGTGCAGGGTCACTGCAGGGTCAGAGAGCGGTGCAGGGTCACTGCAGGGTCAGAGAGCGGTGCAGGGTCACTGCTGGGTCACACGGCTGTGCAGGGTCACTGCTAGGTCACAGCACTGTGTAGGGTCACTGCTGGGTCACACAGTGATGCAGGGTCACTGCTGGGTCACAGCGCTGTGCAGGGTCACTGCTGGGTCACAGCACTGTGCAGGGTCACATAGCTGTGCAGGGTCACATGGCTGTACAGGGTCACTTCAGGGTCACACGGCTGTGCAGGGTCACTGCGGGGTCAGACAGCAGTGCAGGGTCACTGTTGAGTCATACGCGCTGTGCGATGTTACCTATATACTTCTATCTCAGTATTTCTAATCTGTACATCCTTGCTTACTACGATCTGCCTGTTTTGCTGAGAAACAAAGATTTTTATCTGTAATTTGGTACACATGACAATAAATAAATCAAATCAAATCAATTCAAATCAAACTTTTCAAGAAAGGCAATAAAGATAGACCAGGAATAACAGACCAGTGTGTGTGATATCACTGTTAGAGAAACTATTCAAGAAAATTTCAAAGGAGGGAATTAATCTCCATTTCAAGAGACACAGCCTGACCATGGAGAGTCAGCACAGCTTTGTCAGAGTAGGGTCATGCCAAACCAATCTGGGGGAACTTTTTGAGGAGGTGACCAGGTGTGTAGATGAGAGGAGGCCAATTGCTGTACGCTGTATGGAGTTCAGAAAAGCCTTTGACCAGGTCCCACATGGGAGATAATGAAGGTAAAAACACGTGGCATCCGGAGTAACTTGGCAACTTGGCTCTAAAATTGGTTCAGTCAGTGAAAACAGAGGGTGTTGGTAGAAGGCTGTTTGGGTAATTGGAAGCTGGTGTCCAATGGTGTCCCACAGCTCTCAGTGCTGGGTGACTCATTCTTTGTGATAATCACAAATGACATTGATAAAGATGTAGGTTTGTGTGGGGAGGGGGTGGGATCACTGGGAGTGTGCAGGATAGGCATGGTGGTGTGGGGGTAGGTACAAGGGAGGTTGGTGATGATACATACGTTTGCATATTACACAAATATTGACCGAGTAGTTGGCAGCAAGAGAAATAGTCATCGGTTATAGATAGATCCAGACAGATTGGTCAGACGGGCAAATCAGTGGCAGATGAAATTTAACGCTGATAAATGTGAGGTGATACACTTTGGCAGAAGTCACAAGACAAGGCAACACTCAATAAATGGCAGAACACCAGGACACTTAGAGGAGCAGAAAGATCTTGAGGTGATTGTTAACAGACCCCTGAAGGCAGCAGGACAGGTTAATAGGGTAAAGAAGGCAGACAGGATACATGCTCTTCCCAATCGAGACATCGATTATAAGAGCAGGGAGGTGCTGCTTTGTTTGGGTCACAGTTTGAGTATTGTGTACAGTCCTGGTCACTGCACGATGGGAAGGATGTGATTGTAATGAAGAGAGTGCAAAGGAGATTCAGCAGAATGTTGCTTGAGCTGTAGCAATGTCACTGTGAAGAGAGAGGCTGGATAAGCTCAGGCTGCTTTCTTTAGAGCAGTGATCGGGGTGTATCGGACTGAGGGGTGTGGAGAGGGTGAATAGAAAAGAGATGCTCCCCTTGTTCAAGGGCAGATAATAAGGTGGCATCATTTTAAGCTGGAAGACAGGAGGTTTCGAGGGGACATGAGGAAAGATCTTCCCACCCAGAGGATGGTAGGGGCCTGCATTGCACTGCCCGGGAAGGTGGTTCAGGCGGGAAACTTCACAACCTTGATAACATACTTAGATTAACAGTTGAACCGTCATAACGTTCAAGGCTATGATCCAAGTGACGGAAAGTGGAAGTAATGGGAATTTAGTGTAATATCGGCAGAAGAAATACAATGGGCTAAAGGCCCTCGACTGTTCGATGTGATTCTGTCATTCGATGATTCTGAAGGGAAGGATCTGAATTGGCTTCGGGGCTTTTATATTTATTTTGGAAAAGATATTACCTCTTGTAATTTCTACCGGTTGCTTTGATCAGCATCAGCTTCAGTTTTTGTATTAGATCACGGGTAACATTTCACAACTGAGTTGGATGACTGAATGAACAAGGAAAGCAGTGGTGTAACAGTGGGCAGTAGAAGAGATCGCAAGGAGCTTTACAACATGAGGTACTGAATGATTGAGTCGCCTCAGCAAAATGAAGGGCATCAGTGGGGGAAAAAAAATCAAAAATTATTTAGATCTTGATGGGACTGATAGTGTGTGAAATAATACAAATCTTGTTGTTTGAAGATAATTTGCAATTAATATTTAAGACACAATGGGATCAGATTAATCCAGTCTTTGGGGTATTCAGGAGAGACCTAAATCTCACGGGTATCACATCATTAAAATAAACATGTTGTCGTAATCTGTTTGTTCAAAATGAAGATGTGATCACAGTTTCCTGGTGGAGATACCACACAACATAAAATAAAGCCTGTGGAACTGTGTCAGCTCCAATACCCAGCGAATTCTCCAATTCTGACAGATTCCCAGCACCAGGAAAGGAGAGGTTATTCCACAAGCAACAAAATGCATCTTCCAAGGGAAATGGTCAGAAAAGTATACTACACCATCCTTGCCTGTGTTGGTATTCCTGGTAAGTCTTGGGACAATGTAAATTGTATTAAATCATATTTATTGCATTAAATCAGACTTATTTCAATGTGATTAATGGTAATTATCTTATTTCCATGTAGCAAAGAAAATCCCAATGCCAAACAATAGTATCCTCACTGACTGAGTTTTGAGTGAATAGTTTGTCAGGGGCTCCTCAGTAATGTGCAGCATTGCCTCTCCCTCCATACTGTGCAGAATGGGTTTGCACTGAGGCCACAGTGATGGAGTTTGACTGAGTACTGACCCTTGCTGGCCAAGAAAGTGTTTAGCAAGACAACTCTCTCTCTCTCTCTCTCTCTCTGTGGTAGTTCAAACCCTGCTATCAGTCAGAGGGGTTTTGTAACAACCCATCTCTCAGTGCCACCTGGTGTTTCCCATTCCCTGATGTGAAGGGATTTTGTTGGTGGATCTTGCTCAGACAGATGGCTCCGGATGGGAGCACAGGGACAACGTGGGCAAGAGGTGGGTTGGGCAGGTCACTTATGGAGTGATAGCGAGGGTCAGCTTGGATGGCTTTGACTATCCAGTGTGTTGCCTGTGAGCGGACATATGGGGGTGTGATATTTGTGAGGACAGATCACTGGGAGACTGTGATCACTGTGTACAGTGTTCCAATGATGATGTGTGTTGTTGAATTATTTGATTGACAAAAGGACGTGTGAGTTGGGCCACTTGTAAAAAGATGTACAGTATGGTCGTGCAGACTTTAATAGGATTGTGTAAGGTTCACAGAGCATGTGTTACTGCCATTGTGCCCAGAGGTTAGTACAATGCAGGAGACTGAGTCCGACACCAGCTTTCTGTAATGGGCTCTCTTGAAATATTTTATTCTTATTTTGGAGTTCAGTCTTCACTACCCTAGAGGATCCTACTCATTGGTGTGGGATGCTGTCTAAACACTAATCCAATGCTGCATATGACAGATACATGTTACCCGTGATTCACTGGGCACTGGATGAGGACAGTACGAGTTCCTTGTGTGATACCAATGTGCACAGTTGCAATTTCCAAACTAACACTGTGGTGTAATTCCTCTCCTGAGAAAAGAAAATCTTTTCTCTATACTGCGTGGGCACGTTGCATTACCCAGTGATTTAATGGAATTATGTTCAGTTTGCATACTGGAATTATCAGTGAGTTTGCTGATGACCTTAAAATAGGCGGTATCATGGACAGTGAGGAAGGTGATCAGAAATTGCAGCAGCACCTTGATCAGCTGGGGAAGTGGGCCGAGAAATGGCACATGAAGTCAAACATAGATGTGTGAGGTCTTAAGGAGTGTAGTGGAACAGAGGGATCTTGCAGTTCAGGTTCACCGTTCTCCGAAAGTGGAGGCAGAGGTAGACAGGGCAGCGAAGAAGGTTTTTGGCACTCTGGCCTTCATCAATCACAGCACTGAGGAGTTGGGAAGTTACATGAAAGTTATTCAGGAAGTTGGTGAGGCTGGACTTGGAATATTGTGTTCAGTTTTGGTCACTTTGTTATTGGAAGGATGTTAGTAAACTGGAAAGAGTGCAGAAGAAATTTACAAGGATGTTGCCTGGACTCAATGGTCTGAGTTGGGGGAGAGGTTGGACTGTCTAGGACATTTTTCTTCAGAGCGTAGGAGACTGAGGAGGGGGAGGGACCTTATAGAGGAGCATAAGATCATGTGAGGCATGGACAGGGTGAATGTACTCCATCTTTTTCCTAGGGTTGGGGAATCGAGGACTGATGGGCATCAGTTTAAGGTTAGAGGGGAAAGAATAAAAGGGAACCTGAGAGGAAACTTTTTTTACACAGAGGGTGGTGTACATACAGAACAAGCTGCCAGTGGAAGTGGTTGAGCTATTTATATTAAGAGATAAAAGGTATTTGGATAAATACATGGATAGGAATGGATTAAGAGGATATAGGCCAAGTGCAGGGAGATGCGGTTAGCATGGATGGACATTTGGTCAGCATGGACCAGTTTGGGCCAAAGGGCCTGTCTTCGTGCTGTAGGATTCTATGACTATGATTCTATTTGTTCATTGGTGTAGGATGTGGGCATCACTGGCTGGTCAGAATTTATTGTCCATCCCTAGTTGCCCTTGAGAAGATGGTGGTGAGTTGCCTTCTTGAACCACTGCAGCCCACCTCCTATGGGCTGACCCACAATGCCATTAGGGAGGGAATTGCAGGATTTTGACCCAGCAACAGTGAAGGAATGGTGATATATTTCTCCGTCAGAATGGTGAGTGGTTTGGAGTGGAACCTGAAGCTTTTAGAGTTCCCATATATATGATGCGCTTGTCCTTCTAGATGGAACTGGTCGTGGGTTTGGAAGGTTTCTGTCTGAGGATCTTTGGTAAATTTCTGCAGTGCATCTTGTAGATGTTGGGGGAGGGAGAGGATGCTTGTGGATGCAATGCCAATCCTATGGCCTGAATTGTCCTGGATGGTGTCAAGTTTCTTCAGAGTTGTTGGGGCTGCACCCATCCAGGCAAGTAGAAAAATATTCCATCACACTCCTGATTTGTGTCTTGTAGGTAGTGGACAGGCTTTGGGGAAGTCAGGAGATCAGTTACTCACCATGGCATTCCGCGAATGTTGTGTACTACTGATCCAGATCTCCAGGAATCCCTCTCAGTGAAGGTATTACTGACCATGGAATTGTACTGAATGGGGATGATGAAGCTCAGGCTGGGACCCTCTGATTGCTGTGGCCTCATGTTACTGGGAGGATGTGTCATTGTCGAATTGGACTGAGTGGGGGTTACTGCTGGAATGAGATTTTCTGGGCCAGAGTTCTTGCTTTTCACAGCTCGCTGTAAATGCAGTATTGTAGTAAGTGTTCAGCACTAACAGTAGGTTAAAAAAGCCTGTCCACTACCTACTCATGAACTCAATTGCAAGTTTTACTGGGAATATCTTGCCCTGTCCAACTGTATTGTGTGTGTGTAAACATGTTAACTCTATATTACGCCAAACTCAGGATCGGATAACTTGCATTGAGAGAAGGACTGAATATCTGTTTCTCAATCAGCTGCAACTGTTTACACAGTTATATTTTAAAGGTGAAAAGAAATTTTAATCTCTTAAACATATGTATTACCAACACATGTTCACAATAAGAAGCTCTCGAAAAACTGGAGTCAATGAGATGACGACTCTTTTGTTTCATCCTGAGGACAGGTGAAGATGGTTCTGGCTGTGGGAGGTCAGTCATCTCAGCCGTTGTACACCTCTGCAGGAATTCTTCACAGGTGTACCTTGGTCCTAAAATCTGCAGGCGCCTCATCAATGCTGGTCCCTCCGTCATTATTTCAAAATCAGTGAGTTGTGCCCATGAATACACAATGTTCAGCACCATTTACTACTCTTGAGATAACAGAGAGGTCTGTGTCCATACAGAGTGTGATAACATCTAGCTTGAGCTGATCATTGACAAGTAACATTCATATCCCACAAGCACCAGGAAATGGCCATCTCAAAACGTGAGAATCTACCAATCTCCCATTGGTGTTTTATGACATTGCCATCACTGAGTGCAATATTATCCACAACCCGGACCAATCATTGACGAGGAAATGACCTGTTCCAGCCGTACAGGTGCTGTGGCCACAGGAGGATGTCAGATACTCTGCTTACTGTGACAATAACCTCCCTCCCTGCCTCTCCAATCCATCCCGACCATCCAGAAAGCATCACTCAGGGGTGGGATTGAATTCTCTCCAAGTATCTGGCTGAGTGCAGCTCACATGCAACACTGAGTGCAACATTCCCAAAGTTTCACATTGTCCAGGACAAACAGCTGATTGTCATAATTTCCCCACTGACCATTCAGCACACACTCTCTTCACCAATGACACCACGGCCAGCAATGAATACCACCTACAAGATGCAAACCAGGGGCAGGGCAGGGCGCTTTTTACCAGCACCTCACACACCCATGACCTCCAGCACCTGGAAGAATAAGGGACGCAGATGCACAGAGACACCATCACGTGCCTGACAGTTAAAGCTTACATTCCGTGACTACATTTTAAAATAATCACCATTTCCACATCTGCAAGGGGAGATCTCTGAACCCGAGGGCTGGTTAGTCTCCAAGGGAATATCCTGTATGGCAGAGAGTGAGACAAATGTCCAAGGTGAAAGGCTAGATGCTTGGTGCTGAATTCAGGGAATCAGCTATCCCAGTGGATAATCCATGTCATAGTTTAATTTGCCAATTCCAATGAGTTTCCCAACTCTGGATGGTCTCAAAGTCAGGAGACAAAACCCATTGCCTCGGTTGTCTATGCTGAGTCCTGGCCAATGTATTGGTGCTCCCGATTCCAGGTATCTACACTGAGTGAGTTTTAGGATCCCTTATCTTCAAAAGTGGATCTATTTTGGGAATTTCATAGTTGAGACAATGGACTCAGTATGGAGATATTCAAATACCAGGGAGTGGAATGGTATAAAAAGGGAGCATTCTTCAGTAGCAGTGGGTTATCTGTGCACAGGGAGCTCCATTTGCTTTTATTAATTGAAAGGTTATGGGTGTCGCTGATTAGACCAACACTTACCACCCTTCCTTTATCGCCCAGAATAAACCAGACTATTATAGATCTGGAGTCACATGTACACCAAGACTAGGAAAGGATGACAGATTACACTTCCTAAAGGATATTAGTGAGTGAGATGTTTTCTTTTCTAACAACTGACAACCGTTCATTGTCACCATCAGACAGTAGAAGTCTTGATTTAGATTGAACTGAAGTTCCACCATCTGCCATGGTGGACATCGAACATCGGGCTCTGAATTAATAACCTAGTGATAAGACATTGAGGCCATCATCTCTCCTCATCTTTCACATTGGCCTGAATCCAAAGTGATAGGTTCAGATGCCAAGCAATAGTACATTATTTCCGTTCTAAATGGACCCCCTCTAATTCTAAGGCTGCGCCTACGGGCCTAGTATCCCCACCTGACAGAAACAAAGTCAGCCACTTCTAAGCCATGGATTATCTTGTGAGTTTCTATCAGATCCCCCCTCAACCTTCTAAACTCTAATGAATACAATCCCAGGTCCTCAGCCACTCATTGTATGCTAGACCTACCATTCCAGGGATCATTCGTGTGAATCTCCACTGGACATGCTCCAGTGCCAGTATGTCCTTCCTGAGGTGTGGGGCCCAAAACTGGACACAGTATTCTAAATGGGGCCTAACCCAAGCTTAATAAAGTCTCAGTACACATCGCTGCTTTTATATTCCAGTACTCTTGAGATAAATGACATTACATTTGCTTTTTTAACCACGGACTCAACCTGCAAGTCAACCTTTAGAGAATCCTGGACTAGCACTCCCAGATCCCTTTGTACTTTGGCTTTATTAATTTTCTCACCATTTAGAAAATAGCCCATGCCTGTATTCTGTTTTCCAAAGTGCAAGACCTTGCATTTGCTCATGTTGAATTTCATCAGCCATTTCCTGGACTACGCTCCGAAACTGTCTAAATCTTTCTGCAGCCTCCCCACCTCCTCAGAACTACCTGCCTGTCCACCTAACTTTGTATCATCGGCAAACTTCGTCAGAATGCCCCCAGTCCCTTCATCCAGATCATTAATATATAAAGTGAACAGCTACAGCCCCAACACTGAACCCTGTGGGACACCATATGTCACTAACCACCATTCCGAAAAAAATAACCTTTTATCCCAACTCTCTGCCGTCTGTCAGACAGCCAATCCCTAATCAATACCAGTAGCTCACCTCAAGCACCATGGCCTTTACCTTACTCAGCAACATCTAATTAAAGGCCTTTTGGAAGTCTAGGTAGATAACATCCACTGGGTTTCCCTGGTCTAACCCACTTGTTACTTCTTCAAAGAATTCTAACAGGTTTGTCAGGCACGACCTCCCCTTACTAAATCCATGCTGACATGTTCTAAGCTGACTCTGCGCTTCCAAGGATTTATAAGTCTCATCCTTAACGATGGATTCTAGAATTTTACCTGCAACCAAGATTAGACTAATCAACCTATAATTTTCTATTTTTCGTCTTGATCCTTTCTTGAACAAGAAGGTTACAACAGTGATTTTCCAATCATTTGGGACTTTCCTTGACTCCAGTGATTTTTGAAAGATCACAACCAAAGCTTCTGTGTTGTGGTTCTGTTCGCCGAGCTGGGAGTTTTCTTGCAAATGTTTCGTCCCCTTTCTAGGTGACATATTCAGTGCTTGGGAGGCTCCTGTGAAGCACTTCTGTGCTGATTCCTCCGGCATTTATACTGGTTTGAATCTGCCGCTTCCGGTTGTCAGTTGCTGTCTGTTGCAGTGGCCGGTATATAGGGTCTAGGTCGATGTGTCTGTTGATAGAATTCGTGGATGAGTGCCACGCTTCTAGGAATTCCTTGGCTGTTCTCTGTTTGGCCTGCCCTATAATAGTGGTGTTGTCCCAGTCGAATTCATGTTGTTTGTCATCTGAGTGTATGGCTACAAGAGATAGCTGGTCGTGTCGTTTCGTGACTAGTTGATGTTCATGGATGCGGGTTGTTAGCTGTCTTCCTGTTTGTCCTATGTAGTGTTTTGTGTAGTCCTTGCATGGGATTTTGTACACTACATTGGTTTCGCTCATGCTGGGTATCGGGTCCTTTGTCCTGGTGAGTTGTTGTCTGAGGGTGGCTGTTGGTTTGTGTGCTGTTATGAGTCCTAGTGGTCGCAGCAGTCTGGCTGTCAGTTCAGAAATGCTCCTGATGTATGGGAGTGTGGCCAGTCCTTTGGGTTGTAGCATGTCCTCATTTCATTGTCTTTCCCTGCGGCATCTGTTGGTGAAATTGTGTGGGTATCCGTTTTTGTTGAATCCCTTGTATAGGTGTTCTTCTTCCTCTTTTTGTAGTTCAGGTGTGCTGCAGTGTGTTGTGGCCCTTTTGAATAATGTCCTGATGCAACTTCGTTTGTGTGTGTTGGGGTGGTTGCTTTCATAGTTCAGGACTTGGTCTGTGTGTGTGGCTTTTCTGTATACCTTCGTGGTGAATTCTCTGTTCGGTGTTCTTTGTACCATCACGTCCAGGAATGGGAGCTGGTTGTCCTTTTCTTCCTCTCTCGTGAATCGGATTCCTGTGAGTGTGGCGTTGATGATCCGGTGTGTGTTCTCTATTTCTGTGTTTTTAATGATTACAAATGTGTCGTCCACGTATCTGACCCAGAGTTTGGGTTGTAATTGTGTTAAAACTGTTTTTTCTAGCCTTTGCATTACTGCTTCTGCTATGAGTCCGGAGATCGGTGAGCCCATGGGTGTTCCGTTGATTTGTTCATATATCTGGTTGTTGAATGTGAAGCGTGTTGTGAGGCACAGGTCCAGTAGTTTAAGTATTCCGTCTTTGTTAATAGGTTCAGCGTCCTGTTGTCTGTTATGTATGTCCAGCAGGTTGGATATTGTTTCTCTGGCTAGGGTTTTGTCAATAGAAGTGAACAGTGCCGTTACATCAAATGAGACCATGGTTTCTTCCTTGTCTATGTGTATATTTCTAATGATGTCCAAAAATTCTTGTGTTGACTGTATAGAGTGTCTGGATCCGCTAACCAGGTGTTTCAGTTTCTGTTGTAGCTCTTTAGCCAGTTTGTGTGATGGTGTCCCTGGTAGTGATCCTATGGGTCTGAGTGGGATGTGTGGTTTGTGTACTTTAGGTAGTCCATAGAATCTGGGGGTGTTGTTGCTTTCCGGTTTCCTTCTTTGTAGGTCAGACCTGGTTATCTGTCCGTTTTTTTGTAGGTTCTTCAGTGTGTTGTTTATCCTATTGGTGAGCTGTGGAGTGGGGTCAAACTCCCTCTTTTGGTAGGTGTTGGTGTCTGCAAGTAGTTGTTCTGCCTTGTGGATATAGTCTGACTTATCCAGTATAACAGTCATTCTGCCTTTGTCTGCTGGTAGTATGATTATGGTCTTATTGTTTCTTAGTGATTTTAGTGCTTCTTTCTCCTTAGTGTTGAGGTTGTGTGTTTGTCTTTTCCTTGTTATCACAGGTGTGATACTTTGTCTCACTGTTTGTTGTGTCTCTTCTGTCAGTCCATTGTTCCTGAGTGTCCATTCTAGTGCTGCTAGGAAGTCTGCTGTCTTGGCGTCCCTGTGGTTGTAGTTAAGTCCCTTGGCCAGTATTGTTCTTTCCGTGTCTATGAGCTGTCTGTGGGAGAGGTTTTTAACCCAGGTGTGTGTTGTGGTGTCCTCTCTGTTGTGTGTTAGTTTGGCCATTTTTCTTTTAGTGCCGTTTTTTTGCGGTGTGTGGTCCTGTTCTGTCCTATGGTGACGGCCTGTTCTATGGTCCGGGTCCATTCCTGATTGGTAGTTTTTAAAATTAACGATTTTTGGCGCGCAATTTCTTGTCTGTATTTGTGGAGTCTGTTGTGAGCATCTGTAATCATTACCTGGGTCATCCTGAGTCCGTTCTGTCTGGCTGTGTCCCTGGCTTGTGGATTGTTGACGGGTGGTCTGTATCTGACACATTGTGGAAGGATTCGATTCTTCCGGCAATCATGCAGGAATCGGAGTTGTTCATATGTGGCGCTTAGGCGCTTAGCACAGGATTCCCATTTCCTGGCTTGTCTTAGCGTCTCTCGCCCATAAGTGTTCAAAGAAAAATGGCCAAACTAACACACAACGAAAAGGACACCACAACACAAACCTGGGTTAAAAACCTCTCCCACAGACAGCTCACAGACACGGAAAGAACAATACTGGCCAAGGGACTTAATTACAACCATGGGGACGCCAAGACAGTACACTTCCTAGCAGCACTAGAATGGACACTCAGGAACAATGGATTGACAGAAGAGACACAACAAACAAGGAGACCAAGTATCGTACCTCTGATAAGAAGGAAAAGACAAACACACAACCTCAACACTAAGGAGAAAGAAGCACTAAAATCACTAAGAAACGATAAGACCATAATCATACTACCAGCAGACAAAGGCAGAATGACTGTTATACTGGATAAGTCAGACTATATCTACAAACCAGAACAACTACTTGCAGACACCAACATCTACCAAAAGAGGGAGTTTGACCCCACTCCACAGCTCACCAATAGGATAAACAACACACTGAGAAACCTACAAAAAAACGGACAGATAACCAGGTCTGACCTACAAAGAATGAAACCGGAAAGCAACAACACCCCCAGATTCTATGGACTACCTAATTTACACAAACCAGACATCCCACTCAGACCCATAGGATCACTACCAGGAACACCATCACACAAACTGGCTAAAGAGCTACAACAGAAACTGAAACACCTGGTTAGCGGATCCAGACACTCTATACAGTCAACACAAGAATTTTTGGACATCATTAGAAATATACACATAGACAAGGAAGAAACCATGGTCTCATTTGATGTAACGGCACTGTTCACTTCTATTGACAAAACCCTAGCCAGAGAAACAATATCCAACCTGCTGGACATACATAACAGACAACAGGACGCTGAACCTATTAACAAAGACGGAATACTTAAACTACTGGACCTGTGCCTCACAACACGCTTCACATTCAACAACCAGATATATGAACAAATCAACGGAACACCCATGGGCTCACCGATCTCCGGACTCATAGCAGAAACAGTAATGCAAAGGCTAGAAAAAACAGTTTTAACACAATTACAACCCAAACTATGGGTCAGATACGTGGACGACACCTTTGTAATCATTAAAAACACAGAAATAGAGAACACACACCGGATCATCAACGCCACACTCACAGGAATCCGATTCACGAGAGAGGAAGAAAAGGACAACCAGCTCCCATTCCTGGACGTGATGGTACAAAGAACACCGAACAGAGAATTCACCACGAAGGTATACAGAAAAGCCACACACACAGACCAAGTCCTGAACGATGAAAGCAACCACCCCAACACACACAAACGAAGTTGCATCAGGACATTATTCAAAAGGGCCACAACACACTGCAGCACACCTGATCTACAAAAAGAGGAAGAAGAACACCTATACAAGGGATTCAACAAAAACGGATACCCGTGCAATTTCATCAACAGATGCCGCAGGGAAAGACAACGAAATGAGGACATGCCACAACCCAAAGGACTGGCCACACTCCCATACATCAGGAGCATTTCTGAACTGACAGCCAGACTGCTGCGACCACTAGGACTCATAACAGCACACAAACCAACAGCCACCCTTAGACAACAATTCACCAGGACAAAGGACCCGATACCCAGCATGAGCAAAACCAATGTAGTGTACAAAATCCCATGCAAGGACTGCACAAAACACTACATAGGACAAACAGGAAGACAGCTAACAACACGCATCCATGAACATCAACTAGTCACGAAACGACACGACCAGCTATCCCTAGTAGCCATACACTCAGATGACAAACAACATGAATTCAACTGGGACAACACCACTATTATAGGGCAGGCCAAACAGAGAACAGCCAGGGAATTCCTAGAATTCATGGATGAGTGCCATGCTTCTATCAACAGACACATCGACCTAGACCCTATATACCGGCCACTGCAACGGACAGCAACTGACAACCGGAAGCGGCAGATTCAAACCAGTATAAATGCTGGAGGAATCAGCACAGAAGCACTTCACAGGAGGCTCCTAAGCACTGAGGATGTCACCTAGAAAGGGGACGAAACGTTTGCAAAAAAAACTCCCAGCTCGGCGAATAGAACCACAACAACGACCACCCGAGCTACAAATCTTCTCTCAAACTTTGAACCAATGCCTCTGCTATTTCTTCAGCCACCTCCCTCAGAACTCTAGGATGTAGCCCATCAGAGCCAGGAGATTTATCGATTTTTAGACCTTTTGCCTTTTTTTAAAGCACTTTCTCTTCTGTAATGGCTACCATACTCAACTCTGCCCCTGATTCTCCTTAACTGTTGGGATATTCCTCATGTCTGGGTTTGGGTGGAGGTTGTGGTACACAGTGTTTGACAGGTTGTGGGGAGTCAGTGCCAAATGTTGAAGGTATCCTGATTGCATTGGGTATCCAAGCTGGGACATGGTGGTGGGATTCACTGGTGAATATCTTCTTAGATCAGCTTGCCAGGATGTTCAGAGTGAGGGGCTCAATGCTCTATCATTTCTTTGTTCATATTTGAGACACCATCCATTCCTAGACACGGTTGAGTGATCCAGAGCCGTGTACTGTAATTCATGTTGTGTGGGTGCAGAATGTTAGAAGTATACTCAACTGTGGAGGCTCCAAAACTGAATTCAGGATTTTTTTGTAATCCATGTCTGGGTGAGGTGTATCCACTCTTTGTTTTACTGATCCCGGGAGTGTTTGTGTGGATACTGTCATCTAATTTACAACTCCAGCGAGCCTGAGCAATGTATAAAGCAGAATAAATCAACCACTGTCAACCCCGAAAAATGTTGAATACGTCACTGTGTTTCTGAGACTAACCTGCTATTTGTGTTCATCCCTGTGTATTTTCAAAGTGAAAATGATTCAGAATCTTAAACATTTGTGTGATATGGAACAACAATTATCTTTGTGCTATTCCTGATAAAGAGCTTTTTTCCGAAATGATGATTTTCCTGCTCCTCAGATGCTGCCTGACCTGCTGTGCTTTTCCAGCACCACTCTGATCTAAACTCTGGTTTCCAGCATTTGCAGTCCTCAGTTTTGCATAAAATACTTATAGTCTGGGTTCAGGCACAGATACATTTGATCAGTAACTTCAAATCTCTTTTTTTCCTTTCTCTCTCTCTCTTGCAGTAAGTCTAGTGGTGATTCTAATCTTAGTTCGGGGCAAGTGTGGTTTGTCTAAAAGCACCACATATTATCTGGTGGCCGTGACAACGTCGGATCTGCTATTCATTGCTTTTGAAATGGTACTTCGCCGGTTTCCATCTTATTATTATCCACAGTGTTTCCTGGATATCACTCCTGTGTGTAGTGTTATCTATGTACTGAGCTGCTGGGCCATTGATTGTTCTGTCTGGTTCACCGTTACTTTCTCTTTTGATCGATTTGTCACCATTTGTTTTCGTCAGATGAAAACTAAGTATTGGACAAAGAATACTTCAATTAGGGTTCTAACAATAATCTGTATTTTCTTTTCATTTAAAAATATTCCCAACTATTTTCGATTTAAACCTGTAAAGATGATCAACAATGTTTCATGGTTCTGTTCTACCAGGTCCAATTACTTTACCGACCGCTGGTGGGCACGTTTTCAATACTTTGAGCGATTTTTAACACCAATGCTCCCATTCACTTTTATTCTCTTTCTTAACGTTCTGACTGTCGGACACATCTCTGAGGCCATTACGGTGCGTAGGGGGCTCAGGGGTCAGAGAAAAATAGAGAATGACCCAGAGATAGAGAGCAGAAGGAAATCTGTGATCTTACTCTTTGCCATATCTGCAAGTTTCATACTTCTCTGGTTGCTGTATATTTTACATTTCTTTTGTGTCAGTCATTTGTTGGATTCCACTGGTTTTGTTATCTTTGTACAAGCCTCATATATGCTGCGGGACCTGAGCTGCTGCACCAATGCACTTGTTTATGTGGTGACACAGAACAGTTTCAGAGACCAGTTAAAGCATGCCCTGAAATATCCAGTTATAAAAATAATTCAATTGATGAATAAATACAAGTAACAGAGAGTGAACATTAAAGGCAGCAGATAATGGAATGAGGGGTCCAGGTGAGGAATGGACTGACAGGAGAAGGAGGAGCAGCAACACGGTAACACTCCTTTCCTAATGGGCAAGGAATGGTTCCATCTGAGGAGCGAAACCAAAGAGACTGGAGGAGCAAAACAGTGGGAAGTGTTGTCAGCAATCAGTAACCGTTAATAGAAAGCTGGATAACAAAAGTATAACTGAAAGAGGAATCAGACATGCACAGAATAACATCATCCCCAGCAACCAGTTGTTAGTGAGAGAACCAGATACAAGGTCAATGACCTGGAGGCAAGTATCATCGGTCACTGCAGGCCGGAGTGGGAACAGCAATGGCAGGCTCCTGTCCTCACGGAATTCGCTCATCCACTCATCTGGACACAAGTAAATAAAAAAGGGAATGTTCCGATTACACAGAGTAATATACTGTAAATAACCCGTGTCTTTTGATTACAGATGTATTTTCAGCAATGATTTCCTTTCTCTGGCTCCATTCCCTTCCCCCCGGCTTGATGCTGATATCACTCCCTCTCTTTATTTGGTTCTTTCCACCAATCAGCCGCTGTGTTGGTGGGGAATCCACGGCCCAGTCAGAGGGCTCAGTGACAGACCGGATCCGACACTGGGGAATGGGGTTGGATGTGACAGATGAGCCGACCCCCCTCAGTGCTGCCATGAGAAGGTTTTGTGGCTCTCACTGACTCCATCGAGCTCAGTGGGAACTGACTCTGGGTGAACTCTGTTTGCTTGGGCCTTCATAATGGAGCCTGGGATCAATTGAAAGATCGATGGACCATCAGCAAGGATTATGTTTCCATCTGTAAAACAGCTCCTAAAACCCAACCTTGTATCAGCTCCTGATTGGCCGGTCTGATCAAGGTCCTGTTTAACACTGAGGTAAACCTCCTTCACTGTTCACTACCCCACCACCACATTTGGAGCCATCTGTCACCTTCCTGACCATCGGAGACAAGCAGGAGGCTGGAAGAACCCAGCAAGCCAGGCAGCATCAGGAGGTGGAGAGGTCAATGCTTCAGGAGTGGCTTCTTGATTTGAACTAGCCAACCTGTGTCTTATTTATGCAAATATCACATTTGATCACTTAGGCCTGTGCACATCCCACATTACTCTGACATTAGAACAAGTCTTTGTGGGGTGTTTCTCATTTAAGATTTTAATTCCCTCCTTGGAGGGTCCTGTCTGTTAGACACTCAGTGGGGATTGATGTGTTTGTACCAAATCCCAGGGCCCTGGTTACTTTAACCCCAGGCTTCAAACCGTTTTTAAATACAACAGGGCCCCAATCTGACAGGAGCCAGTTAACCAGAGGCCCCTAAAACCCAGGGTACCCCAGAGGAGATTAAACATCGGGGTAAATAAACACACAACTCATGTGGGCCCCCCCACGGGGTGCAGCCTGTGGACCAGGCCTCAGGCCTCAGAACTGTGTCCCCTCTGGAGAAAGCTGTTGTTCCTGAACGTCTCCAGATCTCAAAGTTTCTCTCTTTAAATCTTCAAGTGGCCAGCAAGATCCCGTGGGAGGAAATAGACAGCATTAGTTGAAAGGCAAAGGAGGATAATCACACAGAGTAATAGCACAGCAAGATCCCAGGTTTTCCTCTCTCTCTGACACAGACAATCTCTCAGCAACATCCAAACACAACCATATTGGGAAATGAGCTGCGTTTTCATGCCAAAGCCTTGGAAAAATTTGAAATGACGGGTTAGCTGATTAAAACACTCACAGCCTGCAGTGACAGCATTGGGGCAGTTGGTACACAGCAAGATCCCACATGGTACAATGCAGCAGCAGCTAATTACTCTGATTACTTTCCCCTCTGTGATGCTGCTTCAGTTTATTTATTTCCTGTCACCCCAGAGTCAAACATTACAGCGATTTCACAATCTCAAAATGTCTCTCCCTGTCTCTCTCCTGCTGTTTCCCCTGCTCTCTCAATTTTTCACTCAATCCCTCTCACTCTCTTTCTCTCACTGTTGAATTTTCTCATCCTGCCCTCTCGAAAACCCACATCACTCTGACTTTACGACAAGTCTTAAGAGAGGGTCACATCATTTGGGTTTTAATTTCCCCCTCGGGAAATCCTGCCTCTCAAATGCTGAGGATTGATATACGTTAACCCCAGGCTTCAAACATGTTTTAAAAATGACAGGGCCCCAACCTGACAGGAGCCAGCCTAAAACCCAGGAACCCCAGAGGACGTTAAACCTCATGGACATGTTGGCCTCCACGGGGTGCAGCCTGTCGACCAGGCCTCAGGCCTCAGAACCACGTCCCCCTCTGGAGCTTGGCCAAGGCTTCCCTCGGCCTGAACATTTTGGATCTTCGCAACAGAAGTTCCTCAGGATAAAGGAAGGAAAAGATTACTTGAAAGGGAGAGTCAGAGCATTTTGAAGGCTAGTTACACACCAAGATCCAAATTTAAAAGCACCTTCCCCTATGGTAGTACCCTGGGAAGTGTTTTCAAACAGAGAGACCAAGGGTGGGGGGAGGGGGGTGCAGGGACATAGTTCCTTGAAAGTGGTGCCACAGGTAGGCAGGGTCACAAGGTGGTGAAGGAGGTATTTAACAGGCTTGCCTTTATCGGACAGAGCACTGAGCCGGAGTTGGGATATCAAGTTACAGTTGTACAAGACATTGGTGAGACCACATTTAGAGGACTGCATACCATCCTGTTCACCCTGCTGTAGGAAGAAGGTTATTAAACTGCAAAGGGTGGAAAACAGATTTATAAGGATGTTACCCAGACTGGAAGGCCTGAGTTATAAAAAGATGCTGGGACTTTTTTCCCTGGAGCACAGGAGGCTGAGGGATGACTGTACAGAGGGTTATAAAATCATAAAGGACTTACGTTTAAGGTGTGATGGGAAAGATTTAAAAGAGACCTGAGGGGCAACTTTTTAACTCAGTGTGGTGGTTATATGGAAGGAGAATAATTGATAGAGGTGAGTACAATTACAACATTTAAAAGACATTAGGATAGGTGTGAGGTTAGGAAAAGTGCAGATGGGCCTGGCTCAGTTTCGGAAGACTAGTCAGCACGGACCAGTTAGGCTGAATGGCCTGTTTCCTTGTTGTGTTAACGATCTAGATGAAGGAACTGAGGGCATTCTGACTAAGTTTGCCGATGATACAAAGGTAGGTAGAGGGACAGGTAGCATTGAGGAGGTGGGGAGGCTGCAGAAGAATTTGGACAGGTTAGGAGAGTGGGCAAAGATGTGGCAGATAGACTACAATGTGGGAAAGTATAAGGTCATGCAGTTTGATCGGAGGAATAGAGGCAGAGAGACATGGACTATTTTCTAAATGGGGAGAAAATTCAGAAATCTGAAATGCAGAGAGACTTGGGAGTTCCCGTCCAGGATTGTCTCAGGTAAACCTGCAGGTTGGGTCAGTAGTTAGGATGGTAAATGCAATGATGACATTTATTTTGAGATCACTTGATTATAAAAGCAGGGATGTATTTCTGAGGCTCTATAAAGCTCGGGTCAGACCACATTTGGAGTATTCTTCACAGTTTTGGGTCCCATATCTCAGGAAGGGCATACTGACCCTGGAACGTGTTCAGAGGAGGTTCACGAGAATGGTCCAAGCAATGAAAAGCTTAACCTACGTGCAATGTTTGAGGAAGGATGCAAAAGAAGGATGACAGAGGATCGAATTAAATCTAATACCGAATGGCCTGGACAGAGCGGATGTTGGGAAGATGTTTCCATTTGGTCGGAGAGACTGGGACCTAATGGCACAGTCTCAGAGTAAAGGGAAGAGATCTTAGAACAGAGATAAGGAGAAACGTGTTGAGCCAGAGTGGGGAATCTGGAATTCATTCCCACTGAAGGCTGGGGAGGCCCAGCTCACTGAGTATATTTAAGACTGAGATAGATAGGTTCCTGAGTATCAAGGGTTACAGGGAGAAAGGGGGAGGAGGCTCGATGGGCTGAATGGTCTCATTTCTTATGGTCTTATGGCATGACTCTGTAACTTCTATCATCTCAAAAACTGACTCCCAAGTAACTGTTACACTGTATAAAAACCACCTTGAATCCCTGAATTACATTCCAGTCTGTGACATACTCCTGGGTATCTGTCTCTCTGTATATAAACCACCCCCATACCTTCGATTAGATTCCTGTCTGCAACTCACTCCCAGTTATCAGTCTCTCTGCGTATAAACCACCCCGATAACCTCGATTAGATTCCAGTCTTTAAATCACACCTGGTTAAATATTAGTCTATGGCTAAAGTTATCAAATATCTTGTTTAGATTCCAGCCTATAACTCTCTTCTGTCTCTGTTATTCTGTATCTAAATCTCCCTGAACCCTTCAATTAGATTCCAGGCTGTAACTCAGTCCATGGTATCTGTTACTCCAAACGTATATCCCCACTGAACCCTCGATTAGATTCCAGTCAGAAACTCACTCTTGGGTATCTGATATTCGATATGCAAAGCACTGTACCCACACCGAGGGGAAGAGTAAATAAAAAGAGAGTGAGAGGGCGTAAGTGTCGTGTGAGGGATGTGTGAGTGAGAGTCAGTGTCTATGCATGAAAATGTGTGTGTATGAGAATGTGTGTGAGTGCACGTGAGAGTGTGTGAGTGTCTGTGTATTTGTGTTTGTATGTGTGTTGTGAGTGAGTGTGTGCCTTTGTGTTAGTGAGTGAGTGAGTGTGAGTGTGAGGCTGTGAGTGTGAGGAGTACCAACATGTAATCATTGACACTCAAGTTGGACACTCATCATCTCTCGCTCTCACAGATATATTCACTCACAGTCAGAAACACACACAAACACACACACGAAATATAGAAATATAAGACAGAGTGTTTTTTTTCTGGGAGTCACACTGACAACAGGAAAATTCCAAGACAAAATTCCAAAACTTCAGCTTCAGGGGTTTAGGGTCAGAGAATCTTAGGTGTTAATGTGGGACTAAGATCCAAAATGTTCGAGACCAGGAAAGAACAACCTCCAGAGAGGACACAGTTCTGAGGCCTGAGGCCTGGTCGACAGGCTGCACCCCATGGGGGCCCGCGTGAGTTGTGTGTTTCTTTACCCTAAGGTTTAATCTCCTCTGGGGGACCCTGGGTTTTAGGGATCTCTAGTTAACTGGCTCCTGTCAGATTGAGGCCCTGTCATTTTTAAAACAAGTGTGAAGCCTGGATTTAAAGTATGTTAATCCCCAGGATCTCAGAGGCAGAAATTAAAACCCAAATGATGTGACCCTCTCAAAAGCCTTGTCATAAAGTCAGAGTAATGTGGGTTATAGAGAGGGCAGGATGAGAAAATTCAACAGTGAGAGAAAGAGAGGGATTGAGTGAAAAATTGAGCGCGCAGGGGAAACGGAAGGGGAGAGAGAGGGAGAGACATTTTGAGATTGTGATATCGCTGTAATGTTTGATTCTGGGGTGACAGGATAATTAAACTGAAGCAGCATCACAGAGGGGGGAAAGTAATTAGAGTAATTAGCTGCTGCTGCATTGTACCATGTGGGATCTTGCTGTGCACCAGCTGCCCCAATGCTGTCACTGCAGGCAGTGAGTGTTTTAATCAGCTAACCCGTCATTTCAAATTTTACTTTAGGATCAGGAGACCTTTGAACAAGAGCTTTCTCCAGAGGGGACACAGGCCTGAGGCCTGGTTGACAGGCTGCACCCCATGGGCGCCCACATCAGTTGTGTGTTTATTTACCCCAAGGTTTAATTTCCCCTGGGGGACCCTGGGATTTGGGGGCCTCTGGTTAACTTATTCCTTTTAAATTGCGGCCCTGTATTTTTAAAACAAGTTTGAAGCCTGGGGTTAAAGTAACCAGGGCCTTGGGATTTGAGACAGATACATCAATCCCCAGTGAGTGTCTAACAGACAGGACTCCCCAAGGAGGGAATTAAAACCTTAAATGAGAAACTGTATCCAAAGACTTGTTCTAATGTCAGAGTAATGTGGGATGTGTACAGGCCGGGGTGATCAAATGTGATAATCGCATAAATAAGATGCAGGTTGGCCAGTTCAATTCAATTCCCTGAGTATCTGGGAAGGGATCGCTCTATCTCTCTCTCTGTCCTCTCTCTGAAACCCTCTCCAGCTTTCTTTTGTTGGTTTTTCAACGAAATAAAACTGTCCCAAACACACCAATGTGACTTGTGGTTATTTGAAGTGGGGAGAGATGGAAATATTTTGCAGCACAAGGTGATTGTTTCTGAGACAAAGAGGTAAAAGGACACAAGATGCAGACAACAAGAGAGAGAGAGTGTGTGTGTGTGTGTGTGTGTAGGAGGGAGCGATAGTGGGATAAGATGTATCTTCGTAGTTGGGCTGGGAAAGAAAGACAGGATCTGGGAGAGGGGGAAGAGCTCTCCAATATCCCATCACCGCCCAGCTCCAATCATTTCCTTTTAGAAACTACCAACCGCAAAATTAAATCCTGGGATGGAGGGAATGATGTTTTTTTAATACAAAAGGACTCTCAAAGAAAGCCATGGTCTCTTGCTGGATAGAAAATTGGGATTTGAGCAGAGTCTGGAGCAGGAAGGAGGTACCCTGTGAGATCTTCCTGTGCATCAATGGCCCACAGCATTGCTGGCACAGAGACTGCTGGGAAACAGTGCCCCAGTTTATAAAAGGGAATATTGTCAAATATAAACACTGCTATCTTTTAAAAGGTGAATAATGATTACCATGGACCAGATTAAATCAGAGAGAGAGAGAAAGATTACAGATGGAGAAGGGGAGGGTGGAAAGAGAGAGAGAGAGAGAGAGAGAAGCAGTGAGTGTTTGGTGAAGCATGAAAGTGGGAGGTGTTTGAATTTGTCAAACAGCCGGGTTTTGAACCTTTAACCAGCGTCAGTGAAACACACAATCTGTCTGCGGTCACACTGCTATACCCATCCAAATGCCTTTTAAATGTTGCAATTGTACCAGCCTCCACCACTTCCTCTAGCAGCTCATCACATACATGTACCACCCTCTGTGAAAACCTGATGAACCTACCCCAACAGCCACTGCATCAGAGGTCAGATCAGTTTTCCTTTGTGTGAATCCAAGGCAAGCAATAAGACTAGACAGAGTACCAGGCTATGTACTCAGAGCATGCATGGATCAACTGGCAGAGATCTTCTCAGACATCTTCAACCTCTCCCTGTAGTAGGCCACTGTCCCTGCCTGTTTCAAGAGGGTCAGCATCGTCCCTGTGCCTAAGAAGGCCCATGCAGAATGTCTCAATGACTACCCCCCGTGGCCCTAACTTCACTGGTCATGAAGTGCTTTGAAAGGCTGGTCATGGCATGAATCAACTCCAGCCTCCCCACTACTCTTGACCCACTCCATTTGCCTATTGGACCAACAGATCCATGTCAGATGTCATATCACTTGTCCTTCACTCCTTCCTAGAACATCTTGACACCCAGAACATCTACGTAAGAATCCTACTCATTGACTACAGTTCAGCCTTCCACACTATTATCCCCTCGAGACTGATTACCAAACTTAGTGATCTCGGACTAAACCCCACTCTCTAAAACTGGATCCTCACTTTCCTGACTCACCGGCCACAATCAGTGAAGATTGGGGACAATATTTCATCCTCACTAACACTCAACACTGGAGCCCCCCAGGGGTGTGTACTCAGCCCCCTACTGTACTCACTGTATACCATGACTGCATTGCCAAATACCAGACTAATGCCATTTACAAGTTCGCTGACGACACCACCATAGTCGGTCGAATATGGTGCCCGACAAAACAGAATACAGACAGAAGGTGGAAGACCTGGAAAAATCGTGCACTGAGAACAACCTAGCTCTCAATGCTGGCAAAACCAAGGAACTCATGATTGATTTTGGCGGGATGTTACTCATACCCCACTACACAGCGGTGGAATGAATGGAGAGTGTCAAGCTGATGGGAGTGGTCATCCACAGCAAGCATTCTTGGACTCTTCATGTGGACACACCAATTACAAAGGCCCAACAACGTCTCTTCTTAATTGCAAGAAAAGTCCAATCAACTGTAACATGCTGACATGATTGACAACAGGCTAATCCAATGGTATTCCTCGGAAAATAAATCTTATTTACATACATCATCAAGCCTTGGTAGCAGTTCAAGGTTAGTTTGAATGGTTAATTAATGTATCAGTGTTCATTTTATGAAACTCTATTGCCCTCTTGTCTTTGAATTTCAGCTTAATTCTGCAAATCAGCAGTACAGGTTCACAGGGTTCAGTCACTGTTCTCAGCCATTTTATATTTCAATTGAAAAACTGTTTTTTTTTTGGGATTAATAAAAATCTACATATATTTGTTCCTAAATTCAAATTTTAAATCCTCAGACTAAGGGGTGTCCTGGTTGAGGTCTACAAAATCATGAAGGGTATCGCCAGGGTAGATAGAGATAAGCTTTTCCCCAGGGTGAGGGATTCAATAAAGAGATCATGTGTTCGAAGTGGAGAGATGAATAGTTTAAGGGGGATAAATGCGGCAATACATTACAGGTGCCTGGAACGCAGGGGTAGTAGAGGCAGGAATGGGAGATTAATTTAAGGTGCAAATAGACAGATGCATCAGTAGATGGGGAACAGAGGGATACAGATGTTGGGGAAATGGGTGATAGGTTTAGACAATGGATTTGGATCACCTCAGGTTTGGAGGGCCGAAGGGCCTGTACCTGGGCTGTAAGTTTTCTTTATGGGATATGGGTGCTGCAGCTTGAGCAAGCTGGTCGCTGGTGTGGTAGGTGCTGCAGGGGAGTGCCCTCACTGCTGCTGCAGTCTCTGGTGTGGTAGGTGCTGCAGGGGAGCGCTCTCCCTGCTGCTGCAGTCTCTGGTGTGGTAGGTGCTGCAGGGGAGTGCCCTCCCTGCTGCAGTCTCTGGTTTGGTAGGTGCTGCAGAGCAGTGGCCTCCCTGCTGCTGCAGTTTCTGGTATGGTAGGTGCTGCAGGGGAGTGCCCACACCGCTGCTGCAGTCTCCGGTGTGGTACGTGCTGCAGGGGAGTGCCCTCCCTGCTGCTGCAGACTCTGGTGTGGTAGGTGCTGCAGGGGAGTGCCCTCCCTGCTGCAGTCTCAGGTGTGGTAGGGACTGTAGGGGTGTGCCCTCCCTGCTGCTGCAGTCTCTGGTGTGGTAGGTGCTGCAGGGGAGTGTCCTAGCTGATGCTGCAGTCTCTGGTGTGGTAGGTGCTGCAGGGGAGTGTCCTCCCTGCTGCTGCAGTCTCTGGTGTGGTAGGTGCTGCAGGGGAGTGTCCTAGCTGATGCTGCAGTCTCTGGTGTGGTAGGTGCTGCAGGGGGGTGCCCTCCCTGCTGCTGCAGTCTCTGGTGTGGTAGGTGCTGCGGGGGAGTGCCCTCCCTGCTGCAGTGTCTGGTATGGTAGGTGCTGCAGGGCAATGGCCTCCCTGCTGCTGCAGTTTCTGGTATGGTAGGTGCTGCAGGGGAGTGCCCTCACCGCTGCTGCAGACTCTGGTGTGGTCGGTGCTGCATGGGAGGGTCCACCCTGCTGCTGCAGTCTCTGGTGTGGTAGGTGGTGCAGGGGAGTGTCCTAGCTGCTGCTGCAGTCTCTGGTGTGGTAGGTGCTGCAGGGGAGTGCCCTCCCTGCTGCTGCAGTCTCTGGCGTGGTAGGTGCTGCAGGGGAGTGCCCTCCCTGCTGCTGCAGTCTCTGGCGTGGTAGGTGCTGCAGGGGAGTGCCCTCCCTGCTGCTGCAGTATCCTGTGTGGTAAGTGCTGCAGGGGAGTGCCCTCCCTGCTGCTGCAGTATCCTGTGTGGTAGGTGCTGCATGGGAGGGTCCACCCTACTGCTGCAGTCTCTGGTGTGGTAGGTGGTGCAGGGGAGTGTCCTAGCTGCTGCTGCAGTCTCTGGTGTGGTAGGCGCTGCAGGGGAGTGCCCTCCCTGCTGCTGCAGTCTCTGGCGTGGTAGGTGCTGCAGGGGAGTGTCCTACCTGCTGCTGCAGTATCCTGTGTGGTAGGTGCTGCAGGGGAGTGTCCTCCCTGCTGCTGCAGTATCCTGTGTGATAGGTGCTGCAGGGGAAGGCCCTCCCTGCTGCAGCAGTGTCTGGTGTGGTAGCTGCTGCAGGGGAGTGTCCTCGCTGCTAGTGCAGTCTCTGGTGTGGTAGGTGCTGCAGGGGTGAGCGCTCCATGCTGCTGCAGTCTCTGGTACGGTAGGTGCGGCAGGGGAATGCCCTCCCTGCTGCAGCAGTCTTTAGTGTGGTAGGTGCTGCAGGGGAGTGCCCTCCCTGCTGCTGCAGTCTCTGGTGTGGTAGGTGCTACAGGGGAGTGTCCTCCCTGCTGCTGAAGTCTCTCGTGTGGTAGGTGCTGCAGGGGAGTGTCCTCCCTGCTGCTGCAGTCTCTGGTGTGGTAGGTGCTGCACGGGTGTGTCCTCCCTGCTGCTGCAGTCTCTGGTGTGGTAGGTGCTGCAGGGGTGTGTCCTCCCAGCTGCTGCAGTCTCTGGTGTGGTAGGCGCTGCAGGGGAGTGCCCTCCCTGTTGCTGCAGTCTCTGGTGTGGTAGGTGCTACAGGGGAGTGTCCTCCCTGCTGCTGAAGTCTCTCGTGTGGTAGGTGCTGCAGGGGAGTGTCCTCCCTGCTGCTGCAGTCTCTGGTGTGGTAGGTGCTGCAGGGGTGTGTCCTCCCTGCTGCTGCAGTCTCTGGTGTGGTAGGCGCTGCAGGGGAGTGCCCTCCCTGCTGCTGCAGTCTCTGGTTTGGTAGGTGCTGCAGGGTAGAGCCCTCCCTGCTGCTGCAGTTTCTTGTGTGGTAGGTGCTGCAGGGGAGTGCCCTCCCTGCTGCTGCAGTCTCTGGTGTGGTAGGTGCTGCAGGGGAGTGCGCTCCCTGCTGCTGCAGTCTCTGGTGTGGTAGGTGCTGCAGGGGTGTGTCCTCCCTGCTGCTGCAGTCTCGGGTGTGGTAGGTGCTTCAGGGGAGTGCCCTCGCTGCTGCTGCAGTCTCTGGTGTGGTAGGTGCTGCAGGGGAGTGTCCTCCCTGCTGCTGTAGTCTCTGGTGTGGTAGGTGCTGCAGGGGAGTGCCCTCCCTGCTGCTGCATTCTCTCGTGTGGCAAGTGCTGCAGGGGAGTGCCCTCCCTGCTGCTGCAGTCTCTGGTGTGGTAGGTGCTGCAGGGGAGTGTCCTCCCTGCTGCTGCAGTCTCTGGTGTGGTGGGTACTGCAAGGGAGCGCCCTCCCTGCTGCTGCAGTCTCTGGTGTGGCAAGTGCTGCAGGGGTGTGTCCTCCCTGCTGCTGCAGTTTCTGGTATGGTAGGTGCTGCAGGGGAGTGCCCACACCGCTGCTGCAGTCTCCGGTGTGGTACGTGCTGCAGGGGAGTGCCCTCCCTGCTGCTGCAGTCTCTGGTGTGGTAGGTGCTGCAGGGGAGTGCCCTCCCTGCTGCTGCAGTCTCTGGTGTGGTAGGTGCTGCAGGGGAGTGCCCTCCCTGCTGCTGCAGTCTCTGGTTTGGTAGGTGCTGCAGGGTAGAGCCCTCCCTGCTGCTGCAGTTTCTTGTGTGGTAGGTGCTGCAGGGCAGTGTCCTCCCTGCTGCTGCAGTCTCTGGTGTGGTAGGTGCTGCAGGGGAGTGCCCTCCCTGCTGCTGCAGTCTCTGGTGTGGTAGGTGCTGCAGGGGAGTGCGCTCCCTGCTGCTGCAGTCTCTGGTGTGGTAGGTGCTGCAGGGGTGTGTCCTCCCTGCTGCTGCAGTCTCGGTGTGGTAGGTGCTGCAGGGGAGTGCCCTCCCTGCTGCTGCATTCTCTCGTGTGGCAAGTGCTGCAGGGGAGTGCCCTCCCTGCTGCTGCAGTCTCTGGTGTGGTAGGTGCTGCAGGGGAGTGTCCTCCCTGCTGCTGCAGTCTCTGGTGTGGTAGGTGCTGCAGGGGAGAGCCCTCCCTGCTGCTGCTGTCTCTGGTGTGGTAGGAGCTGCAAAGGAGTGCCCTCCCTGCTGCTGCAGTCTCTAGTGTGGTAGGAGCTGCAGGGGAGTGCCCTCCCTGCTGCTGCAGTCTCTGGTGTGGTGGGTACTGCAAGGGAGCGCCCTCCCTGCTGCTGCAGTCTCTGGTGTGGCAAGTGCTGCAGGGGTGTGTCCTCCCTGCTGCTGCAGTTTCTGGTATGGTAGGTGCTGCAGGGGAGTGCCCACACCGCTGCTGCAGTCTCCGGTGTGGTACGTGCTGCAGGGGAGTGCCCTCCCTGCTGCTGCAGTCTCTGGTGTGGTAGGTGCTGCAGGGGAGTGCCCTCCCTGCTGCTGCAGTCTCTGGTGTGGTAGGTGCTGCAGGGGAGCGCTCTCCCTGCTGCTGCAGTCTCTGGTGTGGTAGGTGCTGCAGGGGAGTGCCCTCCCTGCTGCTGCAGTCTCTGGTTTGGTAGGTGCTGCAGAGCAGTGGCCTCCCTGCTGCTGCAGACTCTGGTGTGGTAGGTGCTGCAGGGGAGTGCCTTCCCTGCTGCTGCAGACTCTGGTGTGGTAGGTGCTGCAGGGGAGTGCCCTCCCTGCTGCTGCAGTCTCTGGTGTGGTCGGTGCTGCATGGGAGGGTCCACCCTGCTGCTGCAGTCTCTGGTGTGGTAGGTGGTGCAGGGGAGTGTCCTAGCTGCTGCTGCAGTCTCTGGTGTGGTAGGTGCTGCAGGGGAGTGCCCTCCCTGCTGCTGCAGTATCCTGTGTGGTAGGTGCTGCATGGGAGGGTCCACCCTGCTGCTGCAGTCTCTGGTGTGGTAGGTGGTGCAGGGGAGTGTCCTAGCTGCTGCTGCAGTCTCTGGTGTGGTAGGTGCTGCAGGGGAGTGCCCTCCCTGCTGCTGCAGTCTCTGGCGTGGTAGGTGCTGCAGGGGAGTGTCCTACCTGCTGCTGCAGTATCCTGTGTGGTAGGTGCTGCAGGGGAGTGTCCTCCCTGCTGCTGCAGTATCCTGTGTGATAGGTGCTGCAGGGGATGGCCCTCCCTGCTGCAGCAGTGTCTGGTGTGGTAGCTGCTGCAGGGGAGTGTCCTCCCTGCTGCTGCAGTCTCTGGTGTGGTAGGTGCTGCAGGGGTGTGCCCTCCCAGCTGCAGCAGTCTTTAGTGTGGTAGGTGCTGCAGGGGAGTGCCCTCCCTGCTGCTGCAGTCTCTGGTTGGTAGGTGCTGCAGGGTAGAGCCCTCCCTGCTGCTGCAGTCTCTGGTGTGGTAGGTGCTGCAGGGGTGTGCCCTCCCTGCTGCTGCAGTATCCTGTGTGATAGGTGCTGCAGGGGAATGCCCTCCCTGCTGCAGCAGTGTCTGGTGTGGTAGCTGCTGCAGGGGAGTGCCCTCCCTGCTGCTGCAGTCTCTAGTGTGGTAGGTGCTGCAGGGGAGTGTCCTCCCTGCTGCAGCAGTGTCTGGTGTGGTAGCTGCTGCAGGGGAGTGCCCTCCCTGCTGCTGCAGTCTCTAGTGTGGTAGGTGCTGCAGGGGAGTGTCCTCCCTGCTGCTGCAGTCTCTGGTGTGGTAGGTACTGCAGGAGAGTGCCCTCCCTGTTGCTGCAGTCTCTGGTGTGGTAGGTGCTGCAGGGGAGAGTCCTCCCGGCTGCTGCAGTCTCTGGTGTGGTAGGTGCTGCAGGGGAGTGCCCTCCCTGTTGCTGCAGTCTCTGGTGTGGTAGGTGCTGCAGTCTCTGGTGTGGTAGGTGCTGCAGGAGAGTGCCCTCCCTGTTGCTGCAGTCTCTGGTGTGGTAGGTACTGCAGGAGAGTGCCCTCCCTGTTGCTGCAGTCTCTGGTGTGGTAGGTGCTGCAGGGGAGTGTCCTCCCTGCTGCTGCAGTCTCTGGTGTGGTAGGTGCTGCAGGGGAGTGCCCTCCCTGCTGCTGCAGTCTCTGGTGTGGTAGGTGCTGCAGGGGAGTGCGCTCCCTGCTGCTGCAGTCTCTGGTGTGGTAGGTGCTGCAGGGGTGTGTCCTCCCTGCTGCTGCAGTCTCTGGTGTGGTAGGTGCTGCAGGGGAGTGCCCTCCCTGCTGCTGCAGTCTCTGGTGTGGTAGGTGCTGCAGGGGTGCGTCCTCCCTGCTGCTGCAGTCTCTGGTGTGGTAGGTGCTTCAGGGGAGTGCCCTCGCTGCTGCTGCAGTCTCTGGTGTGGTAGGTGCTGCAGGGGAGTGTCCTCCCTGCTGCTGCAGTCTCTGGTGTGGTAGGTGCTGCAGGGGAGTGCCCTCCCTGCTGCTGCAGTCTCTCGTGTGGCAGGTGCTGCAGGGGAATGCCCTCCCTGCTGCTGCAGTCTCTGGTGTGGTAGGTGCTGCAGGGGAGTGCCCTCCCTGCTGCTGCAGTCTCTGGTGTGGTAGGTGCTGCAGGGGAGTGCGCTCCCTGCTGCTGCAGTCTCTGGTGTGGTAGGTGCTGCAGGGGTGTGTCCTCCCTGCTGCTGCAGTCTCTGGTGTGGTAGGTGCTGCAGGGGAGTGTCCTACCTGCTGCTGCAGTATCCTGTGTGGTAGGTGCTGCAGGGGTGTGTCCTCCCTGCTGCTGCAGTTTCTTGTGTGGTAGGTGCTGCAGGGGAGTGCCCTCCCTGCTGCTGCAGTCTCTGGTGTGGTAGGTGCTGCAGGGGAGTGCCCTCCCTGCTGCTGCAGTCTCTGGTGTGGTAGGTGCTGCAGGGGAGTGTCCTCCCTGCTGCTGCAGTCTCTGGTGTGGTAGGTGCTGCAGGGGAGTGCCCTCCCTGCTGCTGCAGTCTCTGGTGTGGTAGGTGCTGCAGGCGAGTGCGCTCCCTGCTGCTGCAGTCTCTGGTGTGGTAGGTGCTGCAGGGGTGTGTCCTCCCTGCTGCTGCAGTCTCTGGTGTGGTAGGTGCTGCAGGGGAGTGTCCTCCCTGCTGCTGCAGTCTCTGGTGTGGTAGGTGCTGCAGGGGTGTGTCCTCCCTGCTGCTGCAGTCTCTGGTGTGGTAGGTGCTGCAGGGGAGTGTCCTCCCTGCTGCTGCAGTCTCTGGTGTGGTAGGTGCTGCAGGGGAATGCCCTCCCTGCTGCTGCAGTCTCTGGTGTGGTAGGTGCTGCAGGCGAGTGCTCTCCCTGCTGCTGCAGTCTCTGGTGTGGTAGGTGCTGCAGGGGTGTGTCCTCCCTGCTGCTGCAGTCTCTGGTGTGGTAGGTGCTGCAGGGGAGTGTCCTCCCTGCTGCTGCAGTCTCTGGTGTGGTAGGTGCTGCAGGGGAGAGCCCTCCCTGCTGCTGCAGTCTCTAGTGTGGTAGGTGCTGCAGGGGAGTGCCCTCCCTGCTGCTGCAGTCTCTGGTGTGGTGGGTACTGCAAGGGAGCGCCCTCCCTGCTGCTGCAGTCTCTGGTGTGGCAAGTGCTGCAGGGGTGTGTCCTCCCTGCTGCTGCAGTCTCTGGTGTGGCAAGTGCTGCAGGGGAGTGCCCTCCCTGCTGCTGCAGTCTCTGGTGTGTCAAGTGCTGCAGGGGAATTCCCCCCCTGCTGCTGCAGTCTCTGGTGTGGTAGGTGCTGCAGGGGCGTGCCCTCCCTGCTGCTGCAGTCTCTGGTGTGGTAGGTGCTGCAGGGGAGTGCCCACCCTGCTGCTGCAGTCTCTGGTGTGGTAGGTGCTGCAGTCTCTGGTGTTGTAGGTGCTGCAGGGGAATGCCCTCCCAGCTGCTGCAGTCTCTGGTGTGGTAGGTGCTGCAGTCTCTGGTATGGTAGGTGCTGCAGGGGAGTGCCCTCCCTGCTGCTCCAGTCTCTGGTTTGGTAGGTGCTGCAGGGAGAGCCCTCCCTGCTGCTGCAGTCTCTGGTGTGGTAGGTGCTGCAAGGGAATGCCCTCCCTGCTGCTGCAGTCTCTGGTGTGGTAGGTGCTGCAGGGGACTGTCCTCCCTGCTGCTGCAGTCTCTGGTGTGGTAGGTGCTGCAGGGGAGTGCGCTCCCTGCTGCTGCAGTCTCTGGTGTGGTAGGTGCTGCAGGGGAGTGTCCTCCCTGCTGCTGCATTCTCTCGTGTGGCAAGTGCTGCAGGGCAATGCCCTCCCTGCTGCTGCAGTCTCTGGTGTGGTAGGTGCTGCAGGGGAGTGTCCTCCCTGCTGCTGCATTCTCTCGTGTGGCAAGTGCTGCAGGGCAATGCCCTCCCTGCTGCTGCAGTCTCTGGTGTGGTAGGTGCTGCAGAGGAGTGTCCTCCCTGCTACTGCAGTCTCTGGTGTGGTAGGTGCTGCAGGGCAGTGCCCTCCCTGCTGCTGCAGTCTCTGGTGTGGTAGGTGCTGCAGGGGAGTGCCCTCCCTGCTGCTGCTGTCTCTGGTGTGGTAGGAGCTGCAAAGGAGTGCCCTCCCTGCTGCTGCAGTCTCTGGTGTGGCAAGTGCTGCAGGGGAGTGCCCTCCCTGCTGCTGCAGTCTCTGGTGTGTCAAGTGCTGCAGGGGAATGCCCTCCCTGCTGCTGCAGTCTCGGGTGTGGTAGGTGCTGCAGGGGAGTGCCCTCGCTGCTGCTGCAGTCTCTGGTGTGGTAGGTGCTGCAGGGAGTGTCCTCCCTGCTGCTGTAGTCTCTGGTGTGGTAGGTGCTGCAGTCTCTGGTGTGGTAGGTGCTGCAGGGGAATGCCCTCCCAGCTGCTGCAGTCTCTGGTGTGGTAGGTGCTGCAGTCTCTGGTGTTGTAGGTGCTGCAGGGGAATGCCCTCCCAGCTGCTGCAGTCTCTGGTGTGGTAGGTGCTGCAGTCTCTGGTGTGGTAGGTGCTGCAGGGGAGAGCCCTCCCTGCTGCTGCAGTCTCTGGTGTGGTAGGTGCTGCAGGGGAATGCCCTCCCTGCTGCTGCAGTCTCTGGTGTGGTAGGTGCTGCAGGGGAGTGCGCTCCCTGCTGCTGCAGTCTCTGGTGTGGTAGGTGCTGCAGGGGTTAGTCCTCCCTGCTGCTGCAGTCTCTGGTGTGGTAGGTGCTGCAGGGGAGTGTCCTCCCTGCTGCTGCATTCTCTGGTGTGGCAAGTGCTGCAGGGCAATGCCCTCCCTGCTGCTGCAGTCTCTGGTGTGGTAGGTGCTGCAGGGGATTGTCCTCCCTGCTGCTGCAGTCTCTCGTGTGGCAAGTGCTGCAGGGCAATGCCCTCCCTGCTGCTGCAGTCTCTGGTGTGGTAGGTGCTGCAGGGGAGTGTCCTCCCTGCTGCTGCAGTCTCTGGTGTGGTAGGTGCTGCAGGGCAGTGCCCTCCCTGCTGCTGCAGTCTCTGGTGTGGTAGGTGCTGCAGGGGAGTGCCCTCCCTGCTGCTGCAGTCTCTGGTGTGGTAGGTGCTGCAGGGGAGTGCCCTCCCTGCTGCTGCAGTCTCTGGTGTGGTAGGTGCTGCAGGGGAGTGCCCTCCCTGCTGCTGCAGTCTCTGGTGTGGTAGGTGCTGCAGGGGAGTGCCCTCCCTGCTGCTGCAGTCTCTGGTGTGGTAGGTGCTGCAGGGAGTGCCCTCCCTGCTGCTGCAGTCTCTGGTGTGGTAGGTGCTGCAGGGGAGAGCCCTCCCTGCTGCTGCAGTCTCTGGTGTGGTAGGTGCTGCAGGGGAGTGCCCTCCCTGCTGCTGCAGTCTCTGGTGTGTCAAGTGCTGCAGGGGAATGCCCTCCCTGCTGCTGCAGTCTCTGGTGTGGTAGGTGCTGCAGGGGAGTGCCCTCCCTGCTGCTGCAGTCTCTGGTGTGGTAGGTGCTGCAGGGGAGTGTCCTCCCTGCTGCTGCAGTCTCTGGTGTGGTAGGTGCTGCAGGGGAGTGCCCTCCCTGCTGCTGCAGTCTCTGGTGTGGTAAGTGCTGCAGGGGAATGCCCTCCCTGCTGCTGCAGTCTCTGGTGTGGTAGGTGCTGCAGGGCAAGCCCTCCCTGCTGCTGCAGTCTCTGGTGTGGTAGGTGCTGCAGGGGAGTGCCCTCCCTGCTGCTGCAGTCTCTGGTGTGGTGGGTACTGCAAGGGAGCGCCCTCCCTGCTGCTGCAGTCTCTGGTGTGGCAAGTGCTGCAGGGGTGTGTCCTCCCTGCTGCTGCAGTCTCTGGTGTGGCAAGTGCTGCAGGGGAGTGCCCTCCCTGCTGCTGCAGTCTCTGGTGTGGTAGGTGCTGCAGGGGAGCGCCCTCCCTGCTGCTGCAGTCTCTGGTGTGGCAAGTGCTGCAGGGGAGTGCCCTCCCTGCTGCTGCAGTCTCTGGTGTGGCAAGTGCTGCAGGGGAGTGCCCTCCCTGCTGCTGCAGTCTCTGGTGTGGTAGGTGCTGCAGGGGAATGCCCTCCCTGCTGCTGCAGTCTCTGGTGTGGTAGGTGCTGCAGGGGAGTGTCCTCCCTGCTGCTGCAGTCTCTGGTGTGGTAGGTGCTGCAGGGGAGTGCCCTCCCTGCTGCTGCAGTCTCTGGTGTGGTAAGTGCTGCAGGGGAATGCCCTCCCTGCTGCTGCAGTCTCTGGTGTGGTAGGTGCTGCAGGGGAATGCCCTCCCTGCTGCTGCAGTCTCTGGTGTGGTAGGTGCTGCAGGGGAGAGCCCTCCCTGCTGCTGCTGTCTCTGGTGTGGTAGGTGCTGCAGGGGAGTGCCCTCCCTGCTGCTGCAGTCTCTGGTGTGGTGGGTACTGCAAGGGAGCGCCCTCCCTGCTGCTGCAGTCTCTGGTGTGGCAAGTGCTGCAGGGGTGTGTCCTCCCTGCTGCTGCAGTCTCTGGTGTGGCAAGTGCTGCAGGGGAGTGCCCTCCCTGCTGCTGCAGTCTCTGGTGTGTCAAGTGCTGCAGGGGAATTCCCTCCCTGCTGCTGCAGTCTCTGGTGTGGTAGGTGCTGCAGGGGAGTGCCCTCCCTGCTGCTGCAGTCTCTGGTGTGGTAGGTGCTGCAGGGGAGTGCCCACCCTGCTGCTGCAGTCTCTGGTGTGGTAGGTGCTGCAGTCTCTGGTGTTGTAGGTGCTGCAGGGGAATGCCCTCCCAGCTGCTGCAGTCTCTGGTGTGGTAGGTGCTGCAGTCTCTGGTGTGGTAGGTGCTGCAGTCTCTGGTGTGGTAGGTGCTGCAGGGGAATGCCCTCCCTGCTGCTGCAGTCTCTGGTGTGGCAAGTGCTGCAGGGGAGTGCCCTCCCTGCTGCTGCAGTCTCTGGTGTGGCAAGTGCTGCAGGGGTGTGTCCTCCCTGCTGCTGCAGTCTCTGGTGTGGCAAGTGCTGCAGGGGAGTGCCCTCCCTGCTGCTGCAGTCTCTGGTGTGTCAAGTGCTGCAGGGGAATTCCCTCCCTGCTGCTGCAGTCTCTGGTGTGGTAGGTGCTGCAGGGGAGTGCCCTCCCTGCTGCTGCAGTCTCTGGTGTGGTAGGTGCTGCAGGGGAGTGCCCTCCCTGCTGCTGCAGTCTCTGGTGTGGTAGGTGCTGCAGTCTCTGGTGTTGTAGGTGCTGCAGGGGAATGCCCTCCCTGCTGCTGCAGTCTCTGGTGTGGTAGGTGCTGCAGTCTCTGGTGTGGTAGGTGCTGCAGTCTCTGGTGTTGTAGGTGCTGCAGGGGAATGCCCTCCCTGCTGCTGCAGTCTCTGGTGTGGCAGGTGCTGCAGGGGAGTGCCCTCCCTGCTGCTGCAGTCTCTGGTGTGTCAAGTGCTGCAGGGGAATGCCCTCCCTGCTGCTGCAGTCTCGGTGTGGTAGGTGCTGCAGGGGAGTGCCCTCCCTGCTGCTGCAGTCTCTGGTGTGGTAGGTGCTGCAGGGGAGTGTCCTCCCTGCTGCTGCAGTCTCTGGTGTGGTAGGTGCTGCAGGGGAGTGCCCTCCCTGCTGCTGCAGTCTCTCGTGTGGTAAGTGCTGCAGGGGAATGCCCTCCCTGCTGCTGCAGTCTCTGGTGTGGTAGGTGCTGCAGGGCAAGCCCTCCCTGCTGCTGCAGTCTCTGGTGTGGTAGGTGCTGCAGGGGAGTGCCCTCCCTGCTGCTGCAGTCTCTGGTGTGGTAGGTGCTGCAGGGGAGTGCTCTCCCTGCTGCTGCAGTCTCTGGTGTGGTGGGTACTGCAAGGGAGTGCCCTCCCTGCTGCTGCAGTCTCTGGTGTGGCAAGTGCTGCAGGGGTGTGTCCTCCCTGCTGCTGCAGTCTCTGGTGTGGCAAGTGCTGCAGGGGAGTGCCCTCCCTGCTGCTGCAGTCTCTGGTGTGGTAGGTGCTGCAGGGGAGCGCCCTCCCTGCTGCTGCAGTCTCTGGTGTGGCAAGTGCTGCAGGGGAGTGCCCTCCCTGCTGCTGCAGTCTCTGGTGTGTCAAGTGCTGCAGGGGTGTGTCCTCCCTGCTGCTGCAGTCTCTGGTGTGGTAAGTGCTGCAGGGGAGTGCCCTCCCTGCTGCTGCAGTCTCTGGTGTGGTAGGTGCTGCAGGGGAATGCCCTCCCTGCTGCTGCAGTCTCTGGTGTGGTAGGTGCTGCAGGGGAGTGTCCTCCCTGCTGCTGCAGTCTCTGGTGTGGTAGGTGCTGCAGGGGAGTGCCCTCCCTGCTGCTGCAGTCTCTCGTGTGGCAAGTGCTGCAGGGGAATGCCCTCCCTGCTGCTGCAGTCTCTGGTGTGGTAGGTGCTGCAGGGGAGTGCCCTCCCTGCTGCTGCAGTCTCTGGTGTGGTAGGTGCTGCAGGGGAGAGCCCTCCCTGCTGCTGCAGTCTCTGTGTGGTAGGTGCTGCAGGGGAGTGCCCTCCCTGCTGCTGCAGTCTCTGGTGTGGTGGGTACTGCAAGGGAGTGCCCTCCCTGCTGCTGCAGTCTCTGGTGTGGTAAGTGCTGCAGGGGTGTGTCCTCCCTGCTGCTGCAGTCTCTGGTGTGGTAAGTGCTGCAGGGGAGTGCCCTCCCTGCTGCTGCAGTCTCTGGTGTGTCAAGTGCTGCAGGGGAATGCCCTCCCTGCTGCTGCAGTCTCTGGTGTGGTAGGTGCTGCAGGGGAGTGCCCTCCCTGCTGCTGCAGTCTCTGGTGTGGTAGGTGCTGCAGTCTCTGGTGTTGTAGGTGCTGCAGGGGAATGCCCTCCCAGCTGCTGCAGTCTCTGGTGTGGTAGGTGCTGCAGTCTCTGGTGTGGTAGGTGCTGCAGGGGAGAGCCCTCCCTGCTGCTGCAGTCTCTGGTGTGGTAGGTGCTGCAGGGGAGCGCCCTCCCTGCTGCTGCAGTCTCTGGTGTGGCAAGTGCTGCAGGGGAGTGCCCTCCCTGCTGCTGCAGTCTCTGGTGTGTCAAGTGCTGCAGGGGTGTGTCCTCCCTGCTGCTGCAGTCTCTGGTGTGGTAAGTGCTGCAGGGGAGTGCCCTCCCTGCTGCTGCAGTCTCTGGTGTGGTAGGTGCTGCAGGGGATGCCCTCCCTGCTGCTGCAGTCTCTGGTGTGGTAGGTGCTGCAGGGGAGTGTCCTCCCTGCTGCTGCAGTCTCTGGTGTGGTAGGTGCTGCAGGGAGTGCCCTCCCTGCTGCTGCAGTCTCTCGTGTGGCAAGTGCTGCAGGGGAATGCCCTCCCTGCTGCTGCAGTCTCTGGTGTGGTAGGTGCTGCAGGGGAATGCCCTCCCTGCTGCTGCAGTCTCTGGTGTGGTAGGTGCTGCAGGGGAGAGCCCTCCCTGCTGCTGCAGTCTCTGGTGTGGTAGGTGCTGCAGGGGAGTGCCCTCCCTGCTGCTGCAGTCTCTGGTGTGGTGGTGCTGCAGGGGAGTGCCCTCCCTGCTGCTGCAGTCTCTGGTGTGGCAAGTGCTGCAGGGGTGTGTCCTCCCTGCTGCTGCAGTCTCTGGTGTGGCAAGTGCTGCAGGGGAGTGCCCTCCCTGCTGCTGCAGTCTCTGGTGTGGTAGGTGCTGCAGGGGATGCCCTCCCTGCTGCTGCAGTCTCTGGTGTGGTAGGTGCTGCAGGGGTGCCCTCCCTGCTGCTGCAGTCTCTGGTGTGGTAGGTGCTGCAGGGGAGTGCCCTCCCTGCTGCTGCAGTCTCTGGTGTGGTAGGTGCTGCAGTCTCTGGTGTTGTAGGTGCTGCAGGGGAATGCCCTCCCAGCTGCTGCAGTCTCTGGTGTGGTAGGTGCTGCAGTCTCTGGTGTGGTAGGTGCTGCAGGGGAGTGCCCTCCCTGCTGCTGCAGTCTCTGGTGTGGTAGGTGCTGCAGGGAGAGCCCTCCCTGCTGCTGCAGTCTCTGGTGTGGTAGGTGCTGCAGGGGAATGCCCTCCCTGCTGCTGCAGTCTCTGGTGTGGTAGGTGCTGCAGGGGACTGTCCTCCCTGCTGCTGCAGTCTCTGGTGTGGTAGGTGCTGCAGGGGAGTGCGCTCCCTGCTGCTGCAGTCTCTGGTGTGGTAGGTGCTGCAGGGGGTGTCCTCCCTGCTGCTGCAGTCTCTGGTGTGGTAGGTGCTGCAGGGGAGTGCCCTCCCTGCTGCTGCAGTCTCTGGTGTGGCAAGTGCTGCAGGGGAATGCCCTCCCTGCTGCTGCAGTCTCTGGTGTGGTAGGTGCTGCAGGGGAGTGTCCTCCCTGCTGCTGCAGTCTCTGGTGTGGCAAGTGCTGCAGGGCAATGCCCTCCCTGCTGCTGCAGTCTCTGGTGTGGTAGGTGCTGCAGGGAGTGTCCTCCCTGCTGCTGCAGTCTCTGGTGTGGTAGGTGCTGCAGGGCAGTGCCCTCCCTGCTGCTGCAGTCTCTGGTGTGGTAGGTGCTGCAGGGGAGTGCCCTCCCTGCTGCTGCAGTCTCTGGTGTGGTAGGTGCTGCAGGGGAGTGTCCTCCCTGCTGCTGCAGTCTCTGGTGTGGTAGGTGCTGCAGGGGAGTGCCCTCCCTGCTGCTGCAGTCTCTGGTGTGGTAGGTGCTGCAGGGGAGTGCCCTCCCTGCTGCTGCAGTCTCTGGTGTGGTAGGTGCTGCAGGGAGTGCCCTCCCTGCTGCTGCAGTCTCTGGTGTGGTAGGTGCTGCAGGGGAGTGCCCTCCCTGCTGCTGCAGTCTCTGGTGTGGTAGGTGCTGCAGGGGAGTGCCCTCCCTGCTGCTGCAGTCTCTGGTGTGGTAGGTGCTGCAGGGGAATGCCCTCCCTGCTGCTGCAGTCTCTGGTGTGGTAGGTGCTGCAGGGGAGTGCCCTCCCTGCTGCTGCAGTCTCTGGTGTGGTAGGTGCTGCAGGGGAGTGCCCTCCCTGCTGCTGCAGTCTCTGGTGTGGTAGGTGCTGCAGGGAGTGCCCTCCCTGCTGCTGCAGTCTCTGGTGTGGTAGGTGCTGCAGGGGAGAGCCCTCCCTGCTGCTGCAGTCTCTGGTGTGGTAGGTGCTGCAGGGGAGTGCCCTCCCTGCTGCTGCAGTCTCTGGTGTGGTAGGTGCTGCAGGGGAGTGCCCTCCCTGCTGCTGCAGTCTCTGGTGTGGTAAGTGCTGCAGGGGAATGCCCTCCCTGCTGCTGCAGTCTCTGGTGTGGTAGGTGCTGCAGGGGAGTGCCCTCCCTGCTGCTGCAGTCTCTGGTGTGGTAGGTGCTGCAGGGGAGTGCCCTCCCTGCTGCTGCAGTCTCTGGTGTGGTAGGTGCTGCAGGGGAGTGCCCTCCCTGCTGCTGCAGTCTCTGGTGTGGCTAGTGCTGCAGGGGAGTGCCCTCCCTGCTGCTGCAGTCTCTGGTGTGGTAGGTGCTGCAGGGGAGTGCCCTCCCTGCTGCTGCAGTCTCTGGTGTGGTAGGTGCTGCAGGGAGTGCCCTCCCTGCTGCTGCAGTCTCTGGTGTGGTAGGTGCTGCAGGGGAGTGCCCTCCCTGCTGCTGCAGTCTCTGGTGTGGTAGGTGCTGCAGGGGAGTGCCCTCCCTGCTGCTGCAGTCTCTGGTGTGGTAGGTGCTGCAGGGGATGCCCTCCCTGCTGCTGCAGTCTCTGGTGTGGTAGGTGCTGCAGGGGAGTGCCCTCCCTGCTGCTGCAGTCTCTGGTGTGGTAGGTGCTGCAGGGGAGTGCCCTCCCTGCTGCTGCAGTCTCTGGTGTGGTAGGTGCTGCAGGGGAGTGCCCTCCCTGCTGCTGCAGTCTCTGGTGTGGTAGGTGCTGCAGGGGAGTGTCCTCCCTGCTGCTGCAGTCTCTGGTGTGGCAAGTGCTGCAGGGGAGTGCCCTCCCTGCTGCTGCAGTCTCTGGTGTGGTAGGTGCTGCAGGGGATGCCCTCCCTGCTGCTGCAGTCTCTGGTGTGGTAGGTGCTGCAGGGGAGTGCCCTCCCTGCTGCTGCAGTCTCTGGTGTGGTAGGTGCTGCAGGGAGTGCCCTCCCTGCTGCTGCAGTCTCTGGTGTGGTAGGTGCTGCAGGGGAGTGCCCTCCCTGCTGCTGCAGTCTCTGGTGTGGTAGGTGCTGCAGGGGATGCCCTCCCTGCTGCTGCAGTCTCTGGTGTGGTAGGTGCTGCAGGGAGTGCCCTCCCTGCTGCTGCAGTCTCTGGTGTGGTAGGTGCTGCAGGGAGTGCCCTCCCTGCTGCTGCAGTCTCTGGTGTGGTAGGTGCTGCAGGGAGTGCCCTCCCTGCTGCTGCAGTCTCTGGTGTGGTAGGTGCTGCAGGGGAGTGCCTCCCTGCTGCTGCAGTCTCTGGTGTGGTAGGTGCTGCAGGGGAGTGCCTCCCTGCTGCTGCAGTCTCTGGTGTGGTAGGTGCTGCAGGGAGTGCCCTCCCTGCTGCTGCAGTCTCTGGTGTGGTAGGTGCTGCAGGGGAGTGCCCTCCCTGCTGCTGCAGTCTCTGGTGTGGTAGGTGCTGCAGGGGAGTGCCCTCCCTGCTGCTGCAGTCTCTGGTGTGGTAGGTGCTGCAGGGGACTGCCCTCCCTGCTGCTGCAGTCTCTGGTGTGGTAGGTGCTGCAGGGAGTGCCCTCCCTGCTGCTGCAGTCTCTGGTGTGGTAGGTGCTGCAGGGGAGAGCCCTCCCTGCTGCTGCAGTCTCTGGTGTGGTAGGTGCTGCAGGGGAGTGCCCTCCCTGCTGCTGCAGTCTCTGGTGTGGCAAGTGCTGCAGGGGAGTGCCCTCCCTGCTGCTGCAGTCTCTGGTGTGTCAAGTGCTGCAGGGGAATGCCCTCCCTGCTGCTGCAGTCTCGGGTGTGGTAGGTGCTGCAGGGAGTGCCCTCCCTGCTGCTGCAGTCTCTGGTGTGGTAGGTGCTGCAGGGGAGTGTCCTCCCTGCTGCTGTAGTCTCTGGTGTGGTAGGTGCTGCAGGGGAGTGCCCTCCCTGCTGCTGCAGTCTCTCGTGTGGCAAGTGCTGCAGGGGAATGCCCTCCCTGCTGCTGCAGTCTCTGGTGTGGTAGGTGCTGCAGGGCAAGCCCTCCCTGCTGCTGCTGTCTCTGGTGTGGTAGGAGCTGCAAAGGAGTGCCCTCCCTGCTGCTGCAGTCTCTAGTGTGGTAGGAGCTGCAGGGGAGTGCCCTCCCTGCTGCTGCAGTCTCTGGTGTGGTGGGTACTGCAAGGGAGCGCCCTCCCTGCTGCTGCAGTCTCTGGTGTGGCAAGTGCTGCAGGGGTGTGTCCTCCCTGCTGCTGCAGTCTCTGGTGTGGCAAGTGCTGCAGGGGAGTGCCCTCCCTGCTGCTGCAGTCTCTGGTGTGGTAGGTACTGCAGGGGAGCGCCCTCCCTGCTGCTGCAGTCTCTGGTGTGGCAAGTGCTGCAGGGGAGTGCCCTCCCTGCTGCTGCAGTCTCTGGTGTGTCAAGTGCTGCAGGGGTGTGTCCTCCCTGCTGCTGCAGTCTCTGGTGTGGCAAGTGCTGCAGGGGAGTGCCCTCCCTGCTGCTGCAGTCTCGGGTGTGGTAGGTGCTGCAGGGGAATGCCCTCCCTGCTGCTGCAGTCTCTGGTGTGGTAGGTGCTGCAGGGGAGTGTCCTCCCTGCTGCTGCAGTCTCTGGTGTGGTAGGTGCTGCAGGGGAGTGCCCTCCCTGCTGCTGCAGTCTCTCGTGTGGCAAGTGCTGCAGGGGAATGCCCTCCCTGCTGCTGCAGTCTCTGGTGTGGTAGGTGCTGCAGGGGAATGCCCTACCTGCTGCTGCAGTCTCTGGTGTGGTAGGTGCTGCAGGGGAGAGCCCTCCCTGCTGCTGCTGTCTCTAGTGTGGTAGGTGCTGCAGGGGAGTGCCCTCCCTGCTGCTGCAGTCTCTGGTGTGGTGGGTACTGCAAGGGAGCGCCCTCCCTGCTGCTGCAGTCTCTGGTGTGGCAAGTGCTGCAGGGGTGTGTCCTCCCTGCTGCTGCAGTCTCTGGTGTGGCAAGTGCTGCAGGGGAGTGCCCTCCCTGCTCCTGCAGTCTCTGGTGTGTCAAGTGCTGCAGGGGAATTCCCTCCCTGCTGCTGCAGTCTCTGGTGTGGTAGGTGCTGCAGGGGCGTGCCCTCCCTGCTGCTGCAGTCTCTGGTGTGGTAGGTGCTGCAGGGGAGTGCCCACCCTGCTGCTGCAGTCTCTGGTGTGGTAGGTGCTGCAGTCTCTGGTGTTGTAGGTGCTGCAGGGGAATGCCCTCCCAGCTGCTGCAGTCTCTGGTGTGGTAGGTGCTGCAGTCTCTGGTGTGGTAGGTGCTGCAGTCTCTGGTGTTGTAGGTGCTGCAGGGGAATGCCCTCCCTGCTGCTGCAGTCTCTGGTGTGGCAAGTGCTGCAGGGGAGTGCCCTCCCTGCTGCTGCAGTCTCTGGTGTGTCAAGTGCTGCAGGGGAATGCCCTCCCTGCTGCTGCAGTCTCGGGTGTGGTAGGTGCTGCAGGGGAGTGCCCTCCCTGCTGCTGCAGTCTCTGGTGTGGTAGGTGCTGCAGGGGAGTGTCCTCCCTGCTGCTGCAGTCTCTGGTGTGGTAGGTGCTGCAGGGGAGTGCCCTCCCTGCTGCTGCAGTCTCTGGTGTGGCAAGTGCTGCAGGGGAATGCCCTACCTGCTGCTGCAGTCTCTGGTGTGGTAGGTGCTGCAGGGCAAGCCCTCCCTGCTGCTGCTGTCTCTGGTGTGGTAGGAGCTGCAAAGGAGTGCCCTCCCTGCTGCTGCAGTCTCTGGTGTGGTAGGAGCTGCAGGGGAGTGCCCTCCCTGCTGCTGCAGTCTCTGGTGTGGTGGGTACTGCAAGGGAGTGCCCTCCCTGCTGCTGCAGTCTCTGGTGTGGCAAGTGCTGCAGGGGTGTGTCCTCCCTGCTGCTGCAGTCTCTGGTGTGGCAAGTGCTGCAGGGGAGTGCCCTCCCTGCTGCTGCAGTCTCTGGTGTGGTAGGTGCTGCAGGGGAGTGCCCTCCCTGCTGCTGCAGTCTCTGGTGTGGTAAGTGCTGCAGGGGAGTGCCCTCCCTGCTGCTGCAGTCTCTGGTGTGTCAAGTGCTGCAGGGGTGTGTCCTCCCTGCTGCTGCAGTCTCTGGTGTGGCAAGTGCTGCAGGGGAGTGCCCTCCCTGCTGCTGCAGTCTCGGGTGTGGTAGGTGCTGCAGGGGAATGCCCTCCCTGCTGCTGCAGTCTCTGGTGTGGTAGGTGCTGCAGGGGAGTGTCCTCCCTGCTGCTGCAGTCTCTGGTGTGGTAGGTGCTGCAGGGGAGTGCCCTCCCTGCTGCTGCAGTCTCTGGTGTGGCAAGTGCTGCAGGGGAATGCCCTCCCTGCTGCTGCAGTCTCTGGTGTGGTAGGTGCTGCAGGGGAATGCCCTCCCTGCTGCTGCAGTCTCTGGTGTGGTAGGTGCTGCAGGGGAGAGCCCTCCCTGCTGCTGCTGTCTCTAGTGTGGTAGGTGCTGCAGGGGAGTGCCCTCCCTGCTGCTGCAGTCTCTGGTGTGGTGGGTACTGCAAGGGAGCGCCCTCCCTGCTGCTGCAGTCTCTGGTGTGGCAAGTGCTGCAGGGGTGTGTCCTCCCTGCTGCTGCAGTCTCTGGTGTGGTAAGTGCTGCAGGGGAGTGCCCTCCCTGCTGCTGCAGTCTCTGGTGTGTCAAGTGCTGCAGGGGAATTCCCTCCCTGCTGCTGCAGTCTCTGGTGTGGTAGGTGCTGCAGGGGCGTGCCCACCCTGCTGCTGCAGTCTCTGGTGTGGTAGGTGCTGCAGTCTCTGGTGTGGTAGGTGCTGCAGGGGAATGCCCTCCCAGCTGCTGCAGTCTCTGGTGTGGTAGGTGCTGCAGTCTCTGGTGTGGTAGGTGCTGCAGGGGAGAGCCCTCCCTGCTGCTGCAGTCTCTGGTTTGGTAGGTGCTGCAGGGGAGAGCCCTCCCTGCTGCTGCAGTCTCTGGTGTGGTAGGTGCTGCAGGGGAATGCCCTCCCTGCTGCTGCAGTCTCTGGTGTGGTAGGTGCTGCAGGGGACTGTCCTCCCTGCTGCTGCAGTCTCTGGTGTGGTAGGTGCTGCAGGGGAGTGCCCTCCCTGCTGCTGCAGTCTCTGGTGTGGTAGGTGCTGCAGGGGTGTGCCCTCCCTGCTGCTGCAGTCTCTGGTGTGGTAGGTGCTGCAGGGGAGTGTCCTCCCTGCTGCTGCAGTCTCTGGTGTGGCAAGTGCTGCAGGGCAATGCCCTCCCTGCTGCTGCAGTCTCTGGTGTGGTAGGTGCTGCAGGGGAGTGTCCTCCCTGCTGCTGCAGTCTCTCGTGTGGCAAGTGCTGCAGGGCAATGCCCTCCCTGCTGCTGCAGTCTCTGGTGTGGTAGGTGCTGCAGGGGAGTGTCCTCCCTGCTGCTGCAGTCTCTGGTGTGGTAGGTGCTGCAGGGCAGTGCCCTCCCTGCTGCTGCAGTCTCTGGTGTGGTAGGTGCTGCAGGGGAGTGCCCTCCCTGCTGCTGCAGTCTCTGGTGTGGTAGGTGCTGCAGGGGAGTGCCCTCCCTGCTGCTGCAGTCTCTGGTGTGGTAGGTGCTGCAGGGGAGAGCCCTCCCTGCTGCTGCAGTCTCTGGTGTGGTAGGTGCTGCAAAGGAGTGCCCTCCCTGCTGCTGCAGTCTCTGGTGTGGTAGGTGCTGCAGGGGAGCGCCCTCCCTGCTGCTGCAGTCTCTGGTGTGGCAAGTGCTGCAGGGGAGTGCCCTCCCTGCTGCTGCAGTCTCTGGTGTGTCAAGTGCTGCAGGGGAATGCCCTCCCTGCTGCTGCAGTCTCTGGTGTGGTAGGTGCTGCAGGGGAGTGCCCTCGCTGCTGCTGCAGTCTCTGGTGTGGTAGGTGCTGCAGGGGAGTGTCCTCCCTGCTGCTGCAGTCTCTGGTGTGGTAGGTGCTGCAGGGGAATGCCCTCCCTGCTGCTGCAGTCTCTGGTGTGGTAGGTGCTGCAGGGGAATGCCCTCCCTGCTGCTGCAGTCTCTGGTGTGGTAGGTGCTGCAGGGGAGTGCCCTCCCTGCTGCTGCAGTCTCTGGTGTGGTAGGTGCTGCAGGGGAGTGCCCTCCCTGCTGCTGCAGTCTCTAGTGTGGTAGGTGCTGCAGGGGAGTGCCCTCCCTGCTGCTGCAGTCTCTGGTGTGGTGGGTACTGCAAGGGAGCGCCCTCCCTGCTGCTGCAGTCTCTGGTGTGGCAAGTGCTGCAGGGGTGTGTCCTCCCTGCTGCTGCAGTCTCTGGTGTGGTAGGTGCTGCAGGGGAATGCCCTCCCTGCTGCTGCAGTCTCTGGTGTGGTAGGTGCTGCAGGGGAGTGTCCTCCCTGCTGCTGCAGTCTCTGGTGTGGTAGGTGCTGCAGGGGAGTGCCCTCCCTGCTGCTGCAGTCTCTGGTTTGGTAGGTGCTGCAGGGGAGAGCCCTCCCTGCTGCTGCAGTTTCTTGTGTGGTAGGTGCTGCAGGGGAGTGTCCTCCCTGCTGCTGCAGTCTCTGGTGTGGTAGGTGCTGCAGGGGAGTGCCCTCCCTGCTGCTGCAGTCTCTGGTGTGGTAGGTGCTGCAGGGGTGTGCCCTCCCTGCTGCTGCAGTCTCTGGTGTGGTAGGTGCTGCAGGGGAGTGTCCTCCCTGCTGCTGCAGTCTCTGGTGTGGTAGGTGCTGCAGGGGAGTGCCCTCCCTGCTGCTGCAGTCTCTGGTGTGGTAGGTGCTGCAGGGGAGTGTCCTCCCTGCTGCTGCAGTCTCTGGTGTGGTAGGTGCTGCAGGGGGGTGCCCTCCCTGCTGCTGCAGTCTCTGGTGTGGTAGGTGCTGCAGGGGACTGTCCTCCCTGCTGCTGCAGTCTCTGGTGTGGTAGGTGCTGCAGGGGAGTGCGCTCCCTGCTGCTGCAGTCTCTGGTGTGGTAGGTGCTGCAGGGGAATGCCCTCCCTGCTGCAGTCTCTGGTGTGGTAGGTACTGCAGGGGAATGCCCTCCCTGCTGCTGCAGTCTCTGGTGTAATAGGTGCTGCAGGGGAGTGCCCTCCCTGCTGCTGCAGTCTCTGGTGTGGTAGGTGCTGCAGGGGAGTGCCCTCCCTGCTGCTGCAGTCTCTGGTTTGGTAGGTGCTGCAGGGGAGTGCCCTCCCTGCTGCTGCAGTCTCTGGTGTGGTAGGTGCTGCAGGGGAGTGCCCTCCCTGCTGCTGCAGTCTCTGGTGTGTCAAGTGCTGCAGGGGAATGCCCTCCCAGCTGCTGCAGTCTCTGGTGTGGTAGGTGCTGCAGGGGAGTGACCTCCCTGCTGCTGCAGTCTCTGGTGTGGCAAGTGCTGCAGGGGAATGCCCTCCCAGCTGCTGCAGTCTCTGGTGTGGTAGGTGCTGCAGGGGAATGCCCTCCCTGCTGCTGCAGTCTCTGGTGTGGTAGGTGCTGCAGAGGAGTGTCCTCCCTGCTGCTGCAGTCTCTGGTGTGGTAGGTGCTGCAGGGCAGTGCCCTCCCTGCTGCTGCAGTCTCTGGTGTGGTAGGTGCTGCAGGGGAGTGCCCTCCCTGCTGCTGCAGTCTCTGGTGTGGTAGGTGCTGCAGGGGAGTGTCCTCCCTGCTGCTGTAGTCTCTGGTGTGATTGGTGGTGCAGGGGAGTGCCCTCCCTGCTGCTGCAGTCTCTGGTGTGGTAGGTGCTGCAGGGGAATGCCCTCCCTGCTGCTGCAGTCTCTGGTGTGGTAGGTGCTGCAGGTGTGAGCGCTCCATGCTGCTGCAGACTCAGGTGTGGTAGGTGCTGCAGGGGAGTGCGCTCCCTGCTGCTGCAGTCTCTGGTGTGGTAGGTGCTGCAGGGGAGTGCGCTCCCTGCTGCTGCAGTCTCTGGTGTGGTAGGTGCTGCAGGGGTGTGTCCTCCCTGCTGCTGCAGTCTCTGGTGTGGTAGGTTCTGCAGGGGTGTGCCCTCCCTGCTGCTGCAGTCTCTGGTGTGGTAGGTGCTGCAGGGGAATGCCCTCCCAGCTGCTGCAGTGTCTGGTGTGGTAGGTGCTGCAGGGGAGTGTCCTCCCTGCTGCTGCAGTCTCTGGTGTGGTAGGTGCTGCAGAGGAGTGTCCTCCCTGCTACTGCAGTCTCTGGTGTGGTAGGTGCTGCAGGGCAGTGCCCTCCCTGCTGCTGCAGTCTCTGGTGTGGTAGGTGCTGCAGGGGAGTGCCCTCCCTGCTGCTGCAGTCTCTGGTGTGGTAGGTGCTGCAGGGGTGAGCCCTCCCTGCTGCTGCTGTCTCTGGTGTGGTAGGAGCTGCAAAGGAATGCCCTCCCTGCTGCTGCAGTCTCTAGTGTGGTAGGTGCTGCAGGGGAGTGCCCTCCCTGCTGCTGCAGTCTCTGGTGTGGTAGGTGCTGCAGGGGAGCGCCCTCCCTGCTGCTGCAGTCTCTGGTGTGTCAAGTGCTGCAGGGGAATGCCCTCCCTGCTGCTGCAGTCTCTGGTGTGGTAGGTACTGCAGGGGAGTGCCCTCCCTGCTGCTGCAGTCTCTGGTGTGGCAAGTGCTGCAGGGGAGTGCCCTCCCTGCTGCTGCAGTCTCTGGTGTGTCAAGTGCTGCAGGGGAATGCGCTCCCTGCTGCTGCAGTCTCTGGTGTGGTAAGTGCTGCAGGGGTGTGTCCTCCCTGCTGCTGCAGTCTCTGGTGTGTCAAGTGCTGCAGGGGAATTCCCTCCCTGCTGCTGCAGTCTCTGGTGTGGTAGGTGCTGCAGGGGAGTGCCCTCCCTGCTGCTGCAGTCTCTGGTTTGGTAGGTGCTGCAGGGGAGTGCCCTCCCTGCTGCTGCAGTCTCTGGTGTGGTAGGTGCTGCAGTCTCTGGTGTGGTAGGTGCTGCAGGGGAATGCCCTCCCAGCTGCTGCAGTCTCTGGTGTGGTAGGTGCTGCAGTCTCTGGTGTGGTAGGTGCTTCAGGGGTGTGCCCTCCCTGCTGCTGCAGTCTCTGGTTTGGTAGGTGCTGCAGGGGAGAGCCCGCCCTGCTGCTGCAGTTTCTTGTGTGGTAGGTGCTGCAGGGGAGTGTCCTCCCTGCTGCTGCAGTCTCTGGTGTGGTAGGTGCTGCAGGGGAGTGCGCTCCCTGCTGCTGCAGTCTCTGGTGTGGTAGGTGCTGCAGGGGTGTGTCCTCCCTGCTGCTGCAGTCTCTGGTGTGGTAGGTGCTGCAGGGGAGTGCGCTCCCTGCTGCTGCAGTCTCTGGTGTGTTAGGTGCTGCAGGGGTGTGCCCTCCCTGCTGCTGCAGTCTCTGGTGTGGTAGGTGCTGCAGGGGAGTGCCCTCCCTGCTGCTGCAGTTTGTGATATGTTGGGTGCTGCAGGGGAGAGCCCTCCCTGCTGCTGCAGTCTCTGGTGTGTTAGGTGCTGCAGGGGTGTGTCCTCCCTGCTGCTGCAGTCTCTGGTGTGGTAGGTGCTGCAGGGGAGTGCCCTCCCTGCTGCTGCAGTCTCTGGTGCGGTAGGTGCTAGAGGGGTGTGCCCTCCCTGCTGCTGCAGTCTCTGGTGTGGTGGGTGCTCCAGGGGAGTGCCCTCCCTGCTGCTGCAGTCTCTGGTGCGGTAGGTGCTATAAGGGTGTGCCCTCCCTGCTGCTGCAGTCTCTGGTGTGGTCGGTGCTGCAGGGGAGTGCCCTCCCTGCTGCTGCAGTCTCTCGTGAGGTCGGTGCTGCAGGGGAGTGCCCTCCCTGCTGCTGCAGTCTCTAGTGTGGTAGGTGCTGCAGGGGAATGCCCTCCCTGCTCCTGCAGTCTCTGGTGTGGTAGGTGCTGCAGGGGAGTGCCCTCCCTGCTGCTGCAGTCTCTCGTGTGGCAAGTGCTGCAGGGGAATACCCTCCCTGCTGCTGCATTCTCTGGTGTGGTACGTGCTGCAGGGGAATGCCCTCCCTGCTGCTGCAGTCTCTAGTGTGGTCGGTGCTGCAGGGCAGTGCCCTCCCTGCTGCTGCAGTCTCTGGTGTGGTAGGTGCTGCAGGGCAGTGCGCTCCCTGCTGCTGCAGTCTCTGGTGTGGTAGGTCCTGCAAAGGAGTGCCCTCCCTGCTGCTGCAGTCTCTTGTGTGGTAGGTGCTGCAGGGGAGTGTCCTCCCTGCTGCTGCAGTCTCTGGTGTGGTAGGTGCTGCACGGGAGAGCCCTCCCTGCTGCTGCAGTCTCTCGTGTGGCAAGTGCTGCAGGGGAGTGTCCTCCCTGCTGCTGCAGTCTCTGGTGTGGTAGGTGCTGCAGGGAAGTGCCCTCCCTGCTGCTGCAGTCTCTCGTGTGGCAGGTGCTGCAGGGGAATGCCCTCCCTGCTGCTGCAGTCTCTAGTGTGGTAGGTGCTGCAGGGGAGTGCCCTCCCTGCTGCTGCAGTCTCTCGTGTGGTAGGTGCTGCAGGGGAGTGCCCTCCCTGCTGCTGCAGTCTCTGGTGTGGTAGGTGCTGCAGGGGTGTGTCCTCCCTGCTGCTGCACTCTCTGGTGTGGTAGGTGCTGCAGGGGAGTGCCCTCCCTGCTGCAGTCTCTGGTGTGGTAGGTGCTGCAGGGGAGTGCCCTCCCTGCTGCTGCAGTCTCTGGTGTGGTAGGTGCTGCAGGGGTGTGTCCTCCCTGCTGCTGCAGTCTCTGGTGTGGTGGTGCTGCAGGGGAGTGCCCTCCCTGCTGCTGCAGTCTCTGGTGCGGTAGGTGCTAGAGGGGTGTGACCTCCCTGCTGCTGCAGTCTCTGGTGTGGTAGGTGCTGCAGGGGAGTGCCCTCCCTGCTGCTGCAGTCTCTGGTGCGGTAGGTGCTATAAGGGTGTGCCCTCCCTGCTGCTGCAGTCTCTGGTGTGGTAGGTGCTGCAGGGGAGTGCCCTCCCTGCTGCTGCAGTCTCTCGTGTGGTAGGTGCTGCAGGGGAGTGCCCTCCCTGCTGCTGCAGTCTCTGGTGTGGTAGGTGCTGCAGGGGAATGCCCTCCCTGCTGCTGCAGTCTCTGGTGTGGTAGGTGCTGCAGGGGAGTGCCCTCCCTGCTGCTGCAGTCTCTGGTGTGGTAGGTGCTGCAGGGGAGTGCCCTCCCTGCTGCTGCATTCTCTGGTGTGGTACGTGCTGCAGGGGAATGCCCTCCCTGCTGCTGCAGTCTCTAGTGTGGTCGGTGCTGCAGGGCAGTGCCCTCCCTGCTGCTGCAGTCTCTGGTGTGGTAGGTGCTGCAGGGGAATGCCCTCCCTGCTGCTGCAGTCTCTGGTGTGGTAGGTGCTGCAGGGCAGAGCCCTCCCTGCTGCTGCAGTCTCTGGTGTGGTAGGTGCTGCAGGGAAGTGTCCTCCCTGCTGCTGCAGTCTCTGGTGTGGTAGGTGCTGCAGGGGAGAGCCCTCCCTGCTGCTGCTGTCTCTGGTGTGGTAGGAGCTGCAAAGGAGTGCCCTCCCTGCTGCTGCAGTCTCTAGTGTGGTAGGTGCTGCAGGGGAGTGCCCTCCCTGCTGCTGCAGTCTCTGGTGTGGTGGGTACTGCAAGGGAGTGCCCTCCCTGCTGCTGCAGTCTCTGGTGTGGCAAGTGCTGCAGGGGTGTGTCCTCCCTGCTGCTGCAGTCTCTGGTGTGTCAAGTGCTGCAGGGGAATTCCCTCCCTGCTGCTGCAGTCTCTGGTGTGGTAGGTGCTGCAGGGGAGTGCCCTCCCTGCTGCTGCAGTCTCTGGTTTGGTAGGTGCTGCAGGGGAGTGCCCTCCCTGCTGCTGCAGTCTCTGGTGTGGTAGGTGCTGCAGTCTCTGGTGTGGTAGGTGCTGCAGGGGAATGCCCTCCCAGCTGCTGCAGTCTCTGGTGTGGTAGGTGCTGCAGTCTCTGGTGTGGTAGGTGCTGCAGGGGAGTGCCCTCCCTGCTGCTGCAGTCTCTGGTTTGGTAGGTGCTGCAGGGGAGAGCCCGCCCTGCTGCTGCAGTTTCTTGTGTGGTAGGTGCTGCAGGGGAGTGTCCTCCCTGCTGCTGCAGTCTCTGGTGTGGTAGGTGCTGCAGGGGAGTGCCCTCCCTGCTGCTGCAGTCTCTGGTGTGGTAGGTGCTGCAGGGGAGTGCGCTCCCTGCTGCTGCAGTCTCTGGTGTGGTAGGTGCTGCAGGGGTGTGTCCTCCCTGCTGCTGCAGTCTCTGGTGTGGTAGGTGCTGCAGGGGAGTGCGCTCCCTGCTGCTGCAGTCTCTGGTGTGTTAGGTGCTGCAGGGGTGTGTCCTCCCTGCTGCTGCAGTCTCTGGTGTGGTAGGTGCTGCAGGGGAATGCCCTCCCTGCTGCTGCAGTTTGTGATATGTTGGGTGCTGCAGGGGAAAGCCCTCCCTGCTGCTGCAGTCTCTGGTGTGTTAGGTGCTGCAGGGGTGTGTCCTCCCTGCTGCTGCAGTCTCTGGTGTGGTAGGTGCTGCAGGGGAGTGCCCTCCCTGCTGCTGCAGTCTCTGGTGCGGTAGGTGCTAGAGGGGTGTGCCCTCCCTGCTGCTGCAGTCTCTGGTGTGGTGGGTGCTCCAGGGGAGTGCCCTCCCTGCTGCTGCAGTCTCTGGTGCGGTAGGTGCTATAAGGGTGTGCCCTCCCTGCTGCTGCAGTCTCTGGTGCGGTCGGTGCTGCAGGGGAGTGCCCTCCCTGCTGCTGCAGTCTCTCGTGAGGTCGGTGCTGCAGGGGAGTGCCCTCCCTGCTGCTGCAGTCTCTAGTGTGGTAGGTGCTGCAGGGGAATGCCCTCCCTGCTCCTGCAGTCTCTGGTGTGGTAGGTGCTGCAGGGGAGTGCCCTCCCTGCTGCTGCAGTCTCTCGTGTGGCAAGTGCTGCAGGGGAATACCCTCCCTGCTGCTGCATTCTCTGGTGTGGTACGTGCTGCAGGGGAATGCCCTCCCTGCTGCTGCAGTCTCTAGTGTGGTCGGTGCTGCAGGGCAGTGCCCTCCCTGCTGCTGCAGTCTCTGGTGTGGTAGGTGCTGCAGGGCAGTGCCCTCCCTGCTGCTGCAGTCTCTGGTGTGGTAGGTCCTGCAAAGGAGTGCCCTCCCTGCTGCTGCAGTCTCTTGTGTGGTAGGTGCTGCAGGGGTGTGTCCTCCCTGCTGCTGCAGTCTCTGGTGTGGTAGGTGCTGCACGGGAGAGCCCTCCCTGCTGCTGCAGTCTCTCGTGTGGCAAGTGCTGCAGGGGAGTGTCCTCCCTGCTGCTGCAGTCTCTGGTGTGGTAGGTGCTGCAGGGAAGTGCACTCCCTGCTGCTGCAGTCTCTCGTGTGGCAAGTGCTGCAGGGGAATGCCCTCCCTGCTGCTGCAGTCTCTAGTGTGGTAGGTGCTGCAGGGGAGTGCCCTCCCTGCTGCTGCAGTCTCTCGTGTGGTAGGTGCTGCAGGGGAGTGCCCTCCCTGCTGCTGCAGTCTCTGGTGTGGTAGGTGCTGCAGGGGTGTGTCCTCCCTGCTGCTGCACTCTCTGGTGTGGTAGGTGCTGCAGGGGAGTGCCCTCCCTGCTGCAGTCTCTGGTGTGGTAGGTGCTGCAGGGGAGTGCCCTCCCTGCTGCTGCAGTCTCTGGTGTGGTAGGTGCTGCAGGGGTGTGTCCTCCCTGATGCTGCAGTCTCTGGTGTGGTGGGTGCTCCAGGGGAGTGCCCACCCTGCTGCTGCAGTCTCTGGTGCGGTAGGTGCTAGAGGGGTGTGACCTCCCTGCTGCTGCAGTCTCTGGTGTGGTAGGTGCTCCAGGGGAGTGCCCTCCCTGCTGCTGCAGTCTCTGGTGCGGTAGGTGCTATAAGGGTGTGCCCTCCCTGCTGCTGCAGTCTCTGGTGTGGTCGGTGCTGCAGGGGAGTGCCCTCCCTGCTGCTGCAGTCTCTCGTGAGGTCGGTGCTGCAGGGGAGTGCCCTCCCTGCTGCTGCAGTCTCTAGTGTGGTAGGTGCTGCAGGGGAATGCCCTCCCTGCTCCTGCAGTCTCTGGTGTGGTAGGTGCTGCAGGGGAGTGCCCTCCCTGCTGCTGCAGTCTCTGGTGTGGTAGGTGCTGCAGGGGAGTGCCCTCCCTGCTGCTGCATTCTCTGGTGTGGTACGTGCTGCAGGGGAATGCCCTCCCTGCTGCTGCAGTCTCTAGTGTGGTCGGTGCTGCAGGGCAGTGCCCTCCCTGCTGCTGCAGTCTCTGGTGTGCTAGGTGCTGCAGGGGAATGCCCTCCCTGCTGCTGCAGTCTCTGGTGTGGTCGGTGCTGCAGGGCAGAGCCCTCCCTGCTGCTGCAGTCTCTGGTGTGGTAGGTGCTGCAGGGGAGTGTCCTCCCTGCTGCTGCAGTCTCTGGTGTGGTAGGTCCTGCAAAGGAGTGCCCTCCCTGCTGCTGCAGTCTCTTGTGTGGAAGGTGCTGCAGGGAAGTGTCCTCCCTGCTGCTGCAGTCTCTGGTATGGTAGGTGCTGCAGGGGTGTGTCCTCCCTGCTGCTGCAGTCTCTGGTGTGGTAGGTGCTGCAGGGGAGTGCCCTCCCTGCTGCAGTCTCTGGTGTGGTAGGTGCTGCACGGGAGAGCCCTCCCTGCTGCTGCAGTCTCTCGTGTGGCAAGTGCTGCAGGGGAATGCCCTCCCTGCTGCTGCAGTCTCTAGTGTGGTAAGTGCTGCAGGGGAGTGTCCTCCCTGCTGCTGCAGTCTCTGGTGTGGTAGGTGCTGCAGGGGAGTGCCCTCCCTGCTGCTGCAGTCTCTGGTGTGGTAGGTGCTGCAGGGGAGTGTCCTCCCTGCTGCTGCAGTCTCTGGTGTGGTAGGTGCTGCAGGGGAGTGTCCTCCCTGCTGCAGTCTCTGGTGTGGTAGGTGCTGCAGGGGAGTGCCCTCCCTGCTGCTGCAGTCTCTGGTTTGGTAGGTGCTGCAGGGGAGTGCCCTCCCTGCTGCTGCAGTCTCTGGTGTGATAGGAGCTGCAAAGGAGTGCCCTCCCTGCTGCTGCAGTCTCTGGTGTGGTAGGTGCTGCAGGGGAGTGCCCTCCCTGCTGCTGCAGTCTCTAGTGTGGTTGGTGCTGCAGGGGAGTGCCCTCCCTGCTGCAGCAGTCTCTGGTTTGGTAGGTGCTGCAGGGGAGGGCCCTCCCTGCTGCTGCTCTCTCTGGTGTGGTAGGTGCTGCAAAGGAGTGCCCTCCCTGCTGCTGCAGTCTCTGGTGTGGTAGGTCCTGCAGTGGAAGGCCCTCGCTGCTGCAGTCTCTTGTGTGGTAGGTGCTGCAGGGGAGTGCCCTCCCTGCTGCTGCAGTCTCTAGTGTGGTAGGTGCTGCAGGGGAGTGCCCTCCCTGCTGCTGCAGTCTCTGGTGTGGTAGGTGCTGCAGGGGAGTGCCCTCCCTGCTGCTGCAGTCTCTAGTGTGGTTGGTGCTGCAGGGGAGTGCCCTCCCTGCTGCTGCAGTCTCTGGTGTGGTAGGTCCTGCAGTGGAATGCCCTCCCTGCTGCTGCAGTTTCTGTTGTGGTCGGTGCTGCAGCGGAAGGCCCTCGCTGCTGCAGTCTCTGGTGTGGTAGGTGCTGCAGGGGTGTGACCTCCCTGCTGCTGCAGTCTCTGGTGTGGTAGGTGCTCCAGGGGAGTGCCCTCCCTGCTGCTGCAGTCTCTGGTGCGGTAGGTGCTATAAGGGTGTGCCCTCCCTGCTGCTGCAGTCTCTGGTGTGGTCGGTGCTGCAGGGGAGTGCCCTCCCTGCTGCTGCAGTCTCTCGTGAGGTCGGTGCTGCAGGGGAGTGCCCTCCCTGCTGCTGCAGTCTCTGGTGTGGTAGGTGCTGCAGGGGAGTGCCCTCCCTGCTGCTGCAGTCTCTGGTGTGGTAGGTGCTGCAGGGGAGTGCCCTCCCTGCTGCTGCATTCTCTGGTGTGGTACGTGCTGCAGGGGAATGCCCTCCCTGCTGCTGCAGTCTCTGGTGTGGTAGGTGCTGCAGGGGAATGCCCTCCCTGCTGCTGCAGTCTCTGGTGTGGTCGGTTCTGCAGGGCAGTGCCCTCCCTGCTGCTGCAGTCTCTGGTGTGGTAGGTGCTGCAGGGGAGTGTCCTCCCTGCTGCAGTCTCTGGTGTGGTAGGTGCTGCAGGGGAGTGCCCTCCCTGCTGCTGCAGTCTCTGGTTTGGTAGGTGCTGCAGGGGAGTGCCCTCCCTGCTGCTGCAGTCTCTGGTGTGAAAGGAGCTGCAAAGGAGTGCCCTCCCTGCTGCTGCAGTCTCTGGTGTGGTAGGTGCTGCAGGGGAGTGCCCTCCCTGCTGCTGCAGTCTCTCGTGTGGCAAGTGCTGCAGGGGAATGCCCTCCCTGCTGCTGCATTCTCTGGTGTGGTAGGTGCTGCGGTGGAATGCCCTCCCTGCTGCTGCAGTCTCTGGTGTGCTAGGTGCTGCAGGGAAGTGCCCTCCCTGCTGCTGCAGTCGCTGGTGTGGTAGGTGCTGCAGGGGGATGCCCTCACTGCTGGTGCATTCTGTGGTGTGGTGGGTGCTGCAGGGGTATGCCCTCCCTGCTGCTGCAGTCTCTGGTGTGGTAGGTGCTGCAGGGAAGTGCCCTCCCTGCTGCTGCAGTCTCTCGTGTGGCAAGTGCTGCAGGGGAATGCCCTCCCTCCTGCTGCAGTCTCTAGTGTGGTAGGTGCTGCAGGGGAGTGTCCTCCCTGCTGCTGCAGTCTCTGGTGTGGTAGGTGCTGCAGGGGAGTGCCCTCCCTGCTGCTGCAGTCTCTGGTGTGGTAGGTGCTGCAGGGGTGTGTCCTCCCTGCTGCTGCAGTCTCTGGTGTGGTAGGTGCTGCAGGGGAGTGCCCTCCCTGCTGCAGTCTCTGGTGTGGTAGGTGCTGCAGGTGAGTGCCCTCCCTGCTGCTGCAGTCTCTGGTGTGGTAGGTGCTGCAGGGGTGTGACCTCCCTGCTGCTGCATTCTCTGGTGTGGTAGGTGCTCCAGGGGAGTGCCCTCCCTGCTGCTGCAGTCTCTGGTGCGGTAGGTGCTATAAGGGTGTGCCCTCCCTGCTGCTGCAGTCTCTGGTGTGGTCGGTGCTGCAGGGGAGTGCCCTCCCTGCTGCTGCAGTCTCTCGTGAGGTCGGTGCTGCAGGGGAGTGCCCTCCCTGCTGCTGCAGTCTCTGGTGTGGTAGGTGCTGCAGGGGAGTGCCCTCCCTGCTGCTGCAGTCTCTGGTGTGGTAGGTGCTGCAGGGGAGTGCCCTCCCTGCTGCTGCATTCTCTGGTGTGGTAGGTGCTGCAGGGGAATGCCCTCCCTGCTGCTGCAGTCTCTGGTGTGGTCGGTTCTGCAGGGCAGTGCCCTCCCTGCTGCTGCAGTCTCTGGTGTGGTAGGTGCTGCAGGGGAGTGTCCTCCCTGCTGCTGCAGTCTCTGGTGTGGTAGGTCCTGCAAAGGAGTGCCCTCCCTGCTGCTGCAGTCTCTTGTGTGGTAGGTGCTGCAGGGAAGTGTCCTCCCTGCTGCTGCAGTCTCTGGTATGGTAGGTGCTGCAGGGGTGTGTCCTCCCTGCTGCTGCAGTCTCTGGTGTGGTACGTGCTGCAGGGGAGTGCCCTCCCTGCTGCAGTCTCTGGTGTGGTAGGTGCTGCACGGGAGAGCCCTCCCTGCTGCTGCAGTCTCTCGTGTGGCAAGTGCTGCAGGGGAATGCCCTCCCTGCTGCTGCAGTCTCTAGTGTGGTAGGTACTGCAGGGGAGTGTCCTCCCTGCTGCTGCAGTCTCTGGTGTGGTAGGTGCTGCAGGGAAGTGCCCTCCCTGCTGCTGCAGTCTCTCGTGTGGCAAGTGCTGCAGGGGAATGCCCTCCCTGCTGCTGCAGTCTCTAGTGTGGTAGGTGCTGCAGGAGAGGGCCCTCCCTGCTGCTGCAGTCTCTGGTGTGACAGGTGCTGCAGGGGTGTGCCCTCCCTTCTGCTGCAGTCTCTGGAGTGGTCAGTGCTGCAGGAGAGTGCCCTCCCTGCTGCCGCAGTCTCTCCTTTGGTACGTGCTGCAGGGGAGAGCCCTCCCTGCTGCTGCAGTCTCTGGTGCTGTAGGTGCTAGAGGCGTGTGCCCTCCCTGCTGCTGCAGTCTCTGGTGTGGTAGGTGCTGCAGGGGAGTGCCCTCCCTGCTGCTGCAGTCTCTGGTGTGGTAGGCGCTGCAGGGGTGTGCCCTCCCTGCAGCTTCAGTCTCTCTTGTGGTAGGTGCTGCAGGGGTGTGACCTCCCTGCTGCTGCAGTCTCTGGTATGGTAGGTGCAGCAGGGGTGTGCCCTCCCTGCTGCAGTCTCTGGTGTGGTAGGTGCTGCAGGGGTGTGTCCTCCCTGCTGCAGTCTCTGGTGTGTTAGGTGCTGCAGGGGTGAACCCTCCCTGCTGCTGCAGTCTCTGGTGTGTTAGGTGCTGCAGGGGTGTGCCCTCACTGCTGCAGTCTCTGGTGTGGTAGGTGCTGCAGGGGAGTGCCCACCCGAGCGGAAAGGTGACGACCTGGGCCACTGGCCTACCGGAGGCACTTGCATAACAATTGCTCTTATTCAGATTTGAATCAACATATCTAGTTTCTATTTCGGTGGACTGTTTTAAGTCCTTAACCTCTGCAATTTTTACTACTTTAGGGTCATAGGCCGGGGTGAAAGGTTGTACCTTATTATCCAGTAGTCCACCCGTTTTCCCTGTCCTACTCTAATTCGAAAACAATAGCCTGAGAAATCATTCCCATTTGCTTTCATTTCTATTCCAAGTGTTTCATTGAATTGTATCTCATAGGTCCTCCCCCCCCCCAACCAGGAATTTGTTTTTGTTTATCATTAAGGATATTAGGTTAAACTTTTTACCGGGACAATCGCGAGCTGGTTGGAAGGGGGTCCGGTGTACTGTGACGAGACCATTATACCAAGTACCATCCCCAAGACCATCCCCATAGGATTTAAGATGTATCTCTGAGCTGTAGTACTGTCTCTGACTATCCACATCCCCACAATTTACTAAGCTGCATGCATCAGCGTCTATTACTTGTGGATTATCAGAATCAGGAACCATTAATAATACCTATGAAAATGATATTTGACGAAATCCCAAAGTAAGAGGGCTAGCATCATAACTCTAAGCATCTCCAGCATTCTTAAAAACAATGTGCTGAAGCACAAAAAGACTTAATATACAATCCTACAGAAATAATCCCGCGCTCACGTCTCCACTGTATAATCAGTTACTCAAAGTCTCTTTAGTCTGAGTTACAGCGGGTCTTGCGTTGATTCGGCTGTCCAGACTTCTTCCTCAACTGGAGATTCCACTGGCCCTTTGATCCGAGTGTAGTGAGTCCAGCCTTTCTCCGCCGTCCTTATTGCCGTTTCGGGAGTCAAAAGAGTCTGGTACGGCCCTTCCCAGTCCGGCTGCAATTTAGTCTCTGTCCATGATTTTACTGAGACCCAATCTCCCGGCTGGATGGGATGAACGATGAATTCTCGGGGTGGAGTCTGTGCCAATAAACCCTGTTTCCTGAGGAAAGACAAAGATGAGGACAAGCCCAGTATATAGTTCTTTAAGAACAAATCTTTAGTTTCGGGAATTGGTAATTCTCCATTCATTCCCAGATAAGGTAATCCAAATAAGATTTCATTGGGGGATAGTCCCAAACCTTTCCTTGGGGCTGTTCGTACTCGCAAGAGAGTTATTGGTAAACATTTGGTCCAAGGGAGTCTGGTTTCTATTATCAATTTAGAGAGCTGTCGTTTGAGTGTTTGCTTCATTCTCTCAACCTTTCCTGATGATGGCGGGTGCCATGGATTATGGAACTCCCAGGAAATTCCCAACCCTTTCATTATCCCCTGTAACACTTTAGAGGTAAAATAAGTTCCTTGGTCAGAATCTAAACGGTTCACTAGCCCATATCGGGGAATTATGTGCTCTAATATTGTTTTAGGCACCCCACTCGCAGTGGCGGTAGCTCGGGGGTATGCTTCAACCCAGCCGAATAAATGATCTACTATGACAAGCATATATTTTAGTCTCCCTACTCTGGGTAACTCAGTATAATCTACTTGTATACTCTGGAAGGGTCTCAATCCTGGGTCTCTTCCTCCTGGGGTCTGTTTTCTCAAGACTTTCTTATTTACCTTTCTGCATATTATACATCCCTCACATATTTGTTTAGCAATTGTATATATTCCTTTACATCCATATTCCCTAAGAACTAAATCACACATTGCTTGTACTCCCCAATGGCTGCCTTGGTGTAGGACAGCCATAATCTCTCACATCATCATTTTGTTTAACATTTCCCTTCCATCAGGTAACACCCAATGCCCTTCTGCTGTTTTTACAGCCCCTAAATCTTTCAATTCTTTTTCTTCTCTTTCAGTAAATGTAGGAGTTTCCCGAGGACCTGGGACAGTAGGTATTAGGGAATGGATCACCACTTCTTGTGGGCTCAGGGCTGCTTCCTTAGCCACTTCACCGGCTAGTCTATTCCCCCTAACTTCTGGTTCATTTCCTTTCTGATGACCATTTACATGCACTACTGCTATTTCTCAGGGGAGGAATAGGGACTCCAAAACCCGTTTAATCAACTCCTCATGTACTAATTCCTTCCCTCGGATATTGATCAGTCCTCTTTCCTGCCATATCTTTCCAAAAGTACCAACACCAAATGCATATTTAGAGTCAGTGTATACTGTTCCCTCTTTATTGTCTAATGCCCGAAGGGCTCTTTCCAATACATAGAGTTCGCAGGTCTGAGATGACCACCCATTAGGCAACTTTCCTGCCTCTACCACACTACCTTTCGTCCTGTCTATGACTGCATATCCATTATGTCCTTTTCCCTTCAGTTACCCGGGATGATCCGTCTATAAAATGTTGGGCTCCTGCCTGAAGTGGAACATCTCTCAGGTCCACGCGGACCTTAGTTTGGTATTCTATAATGTCAAGGCAGTCGTGCTCTGGATTCTGAGGAAATTCTCCTTCCCCTTTCCAAAGAAAGGCAGCTGGATTTAAACAAGTGTCCGTGACCAACACGAGATCATCCTTTTCTATTAATATTGCCTCATATTTCAGAATCCGCGAGTCTGTCAACCATCGCCCAGCTTTTTGGTTTAGGATCGTTCTCACTTGGTGTGAAGTGCTTACTATTAGGGCTCCCCCAAATGTAAGCTTTCTGCTTTCCTCCACCAACAGTGCAGTGGCAGCCACAGCCTGCACACACTCAGGCCACTCCCGGGAGACTGGATCCAATAGCTTCGAAAGATATGCTACTGGCTGTTTCATTCCTTCCCACCTCTGGGTCAATACTCCCAAAGCCGCTCCCTTATCCACGGTAGCAAAGAGGTGGAAAGGTTTATCTAGAGAAGGTAAGGCTGACAAAGGAGCATGGATCTCTTTTGAGTTCCTCAACTAGTTCTTTTTCCTCATCATCCCAACTTAGACACTTTTGTTCCTCCTCTAATAGTTTGAGATATAATTTCTTAATCTTTTGAGCATAAGAGTCAATCCACAATCTGCAATATCCCGTTAGGCCCAAAAATTTACATAACTCCCATTTCGTCCTGGGCAGCGGCATCCCCACTATTCCCTCTATCCGTTCCCGGCTTATCTTTCACTTTCCCTCACGAACTAAATGTCCCAGTATTTCACTTCTCACTCCACACATTGTAGTTTGTTCTTAGATACTTGCAGTCCCTGCCGACCCAGGAAATTCAATAATTTGTTAGTGGTTTCTACTGCTTTTTCTCTTCTTTTTCCTGTTACTGAGAGGTCATCTACATACTGCAACAGGGTAGTCCCCTTGGGGCTGCTAGATTTCTCCAATATTTGTTCCAACATCTGTCCAAATAGATTCAGGGATTTCATAAACCTCTGGGGGAGCGCGGTCCACCGATATTGCTGTTTCTGTCCTGTCTTGGGATCTTCCCATTCAAAGGCAAACAAATTTGTACTTTCCTCCGCTCAGGGACAAGCCCAAAGGGCATCCATTAAATCAATCACACTAAACCATTTGTGGTCATGAGGGATCTTACTTAATAAGGTATAGGGATTTGGCACCACTGGGTGCCTGATCTGTACTATCTGATTCAATGTTCTCAAATCCTGCACCAATCGATAAATTCCATCAGATTTCCGCAATGGTAGAATTGGGGTATTATAAGGAGATATACATGGCTCCAACAGTCCATCTCTAATCAGTCCCTCAATTACTGGCTGCAGTCCTCGTTTACCCTCTATGGAAATGGGATATTGTCACTCACAGACAATTTCCCCTTTCCTTTTTAAACTGATTTCTAGGGGAGGGATCTGTATTTTCCCACGATTCCCTTCCTTAGCCCATACAATAGGGTCTATCTCTCTCTCCACATCCTCTGTCAACATTGCCATTTGTACAACTAATTATGTTTCCTGAATTCCAATCTCCAGTCCTAAGAGGATAATTAAATCTCTCCCTAGTAAGTTACTTCCTAAATCAGGGATATACAACAGTTCCCCTGTGACTCTATCCTTAGGACCTTCTATCATCATAGGTTCAAATACTGGAACAGCAATCCTTCCCCTTTTACCCCGGAAACTGTAATTGACCGTCATGACATTTCTATTTTCTTTGGTTTAAAATTCAGTGATGACCGTGCTGCCCCCGTATCTACTAGGAAGACTACCTCTTCCCTAGAGGGTCCCACCTTCAAGTTTATCAAGGGTTCCTGGTGGGTCCCCGGGGACAGGAACCCCTGACACCCCTATTCTTCATCAAAATTCATAAGCAGAATTGCCCTTTCTTCCCTTTGTAGGTCAGGACATTCCCGCTTAAAATGCCCTATCTTTCCACAATAATAGCATCCTGCCTGTGGAGATTTCCATCTCTGCCCCTGTCACCTGAACCCTCTATCAAATGCTCCCCCTTGTCCTCTCCCTCTCCCTCTCTGTCCTACATGCTGACACCCACCGCTCCGGTTGCTCACTATTGGTCCCATTCTTTTCTTCACCACCTCGTCAACCGTAGCTACCATCATTCTTGCCTTCTGTTTTTGTCTCTCGTCCTCTCTTTATAAACACTTTCTGTGCCTCTCTTAATAATTCATCTAATGGTTTTATGCTCCACCCTTCTATCTTCTGTATCTTTCTCTGTATGTCTGGCCATGCCTTTGTCACAAAATGTACTTTCAAAAGACCCTGTGCCACTGGGTCCTCAGGGTTCATTCCAGAGTATTTCCGCATTGAGTCTCTTAATCTTTGCAAGAAAGCTGAGGGATTCTCATCTTTCTCCTAACTTCAAAGGCTCTAGTCAAATTCTGTGACTTTGGAACTGCCTCTCTTATTCCTTTTTAGAATCAGGTCTTTCAATTCCCTCATTTCTTCTCTATGCTCCGGGTTTTGATTTTCCCACTGGGGGTCTCTGAGGGGAAACTTTGTCTCTCCCTGTCCAGCATCCCCATCTCCAATCGGGTGTTCCCTGTCCCATATTTTAATGGCTGCTCCCCGTATAAGTCCCCTTTCTTCTCCAGTAAATAGTATATTCAAAATAGACATTAACTCAGTCCATGTACACAGACTGGGCCCCAGAAATTGATCAATTTGTTCAGACAACCCGACCGGATCCTCAACCAGGACCTTCATCTCCTTTTTAAATGTTCTGACCTCCCCACTGGTGAGGGGAGGGGCACACACAAACCCAATCTGTTTGTCCCCTATTGGTACCTCCCGGAGGGGATAACTCTTTACGTTCTTCCCCTTTTTTTGTTTTTGTTTTTTTCCCCCTTAGGCTTTGATTTAGATCCTCCGGAGGCCTCCTCTACATCTACTTTATCTTCTCTTTCTTTCGTTGAGGATTGAGGGTCTGGAACAACAACATCCCCATCCACCACCCCACTGTCCTCCTCTTGTGGGTCATCCGTTCCCTGTCCCTGTCTGTCTGTCTCTCCTCCTCCCCCATTTTCACCTAATCTGATTTTATGGTACAGGGGGAGGGGGGAAGCAGCCAAGAGGATCCCAGGGACTGGGTGGGGCAGTGAGGGAATCCCTTGTCTTTACGACCATCATTCCCAAACTGCCCTTCCAACAGGACACATAGTCCGCCTCTTCTTGACTAAAAGGTTGTTTTCCATTCACATACAAATCTAAATACTGACATACCCAATCCTCGTCTGAACCATACTTTGGCCAGAAGACAGCCGGAAGAAGGATTGGTTCTTTGGTCCATATTAAACAACAATATTTCATCATTTTCTTTTTATCCTTTTCCCTTGTACAAGTGTTACTTGTCCATTTCCGCAACATCCTCCCTAACGGACTTTTTGGAGGAATGTTACCAGGGACTTTTTCTTCCTTTACTCCGTCGCAGTTTGACTTACTCTGCCTACCCCCCGTTTCTCAGGGACCTCGCCAGTCCCTCAGCGATTAAATACCCCTTTTCCCAGCCACCAAGGCAATACTTAAAAGTCAGTTTTCTTATCTTGGTCTGAGCACAGTGTTGCCTGGCCCCGTTTTCTGTATTTTCTATCAACCTCCGTTCACTGTCTGATTCAGATGTCTCTCTTGCGGTATTTGTTGAGAGCAGGTCTCGCGCGCCGCACAACCGGCTCTGGGAATGGGTGGACGCTATAGTAAATAGTCCGGTCCTTCCTCTGCCACCCGGCAAGTGCGATGGCTCTGCCGCCCTGCGGTGCTCGTCACCCGGGTTTGGGGAACACGACACTTAGAACATGTTGGCGGCTCGGGACCTGCAGGCGAAAGGGGCCCCGTGGTGCTGAGCACATCGACCTCGGGTCTCAGTGCAAACCGGAGAGTTCGCAGAAGTCGAAATTTTTGACATTTGTTCAAATCTTTGACAGGCTTGCCCAACTCTTTCCGTCTGTTCTAAGATTCAGTCTCAGGGAGTGGGTGGCCGCTATTGTAAATAGTCCAGTCCTTCCTATGCCCCTGGCAAGTGCAATGGCTCTGCTGCCCTGCGGTGCTTGTCACCCAGGTTTCTAACCCGCGAGCGTGGTGCGAAGGGTGACCTTGCTGCGGTCCACGCTTTGATCGATCTGGTTATGACCGTCTGGTGCGGGAGGTAACTAGGTGGGCCGGCTTTCCTGTTAAGGGGCCGGTGCTCCAGGCCGAGTGGTTCTTCCCTGTTGCCACCGGGCACCTTTCACGATACCATGGCAGGGCTGGGAGAGTTGGCACCCCTCTGCCTCCGAAAAGGGCAGTCACAGCAATTGCTCTGGTGAGGCCCAGAAGGCGCAGCTTTGCAGAGGAAGCGGTCTGAAATCGAGCGTTTGGGAGCGAGTCCCAGTAACGTGCTTGCCCGCGCACGTGTAAATCTCCTGGTTATATATATTTAACCAGTCGGCACAGTGCCAGTGCCCGAAACTGAGGAGAGTGTAAATCTCCTGGTTATATCTATATTTAACCAGACAGTACAGAGTCAGTGCCTAAACTAAGGAGAGTGGATATCTCCTGGTTTTTACTATATATTTAAACATGCAGTCAGTGCCCTAAACTAAGGAGAGTAAATCTGTCCTAAACTGAGGAGAGTGTAAATCTCCTGTTTATATATATTTAACCAGCCAGCACATAGTCAGTGCCCGAAACTGAGGAGAGTGTAAATCTCCTGGTTGTATCTATATTTAACCAGACAGGACAGAGTCAGTGCCTAAACTAAAGAGAGTGAAAATCTCCTCGTCTTTGCTATATATTTAAACATTCAGTCAGTACCCTAAACTAAGGAGAGTAAATCTGCCTTAAACTGAGGAGAGTGTAAATCTCCGGGTTATATCTACATTAAACTAGACATTACAGAGTCAGAGCTCTAAACTAAGGAGTGTGGAAATCTCCTGGTTATATCTATATTTAACCAGCCAGCACAGAGTCAGTGTCGTAAACTAAGGAGAGTGGAAATCAACTAGTTTTGCTATATATTTAAACATGCAGTCAGTGCCCGAAACTGAGGAGAGTGTAAATCTCCTGTAAATATATTTCTATATATATATATTTAAACCAGCCAGCACATAGTCAGTGCCCTAAACTAAGGAGAGTGTAAATCTGTCATAAACTGAGGAGAGTGTAAATCTCCTCATTATATCTATATTTAACGAGCTACACAGAGTCAATGCCCTAAACTAAGGAGAGTGGAAATATCCTGGTTTTATATTTCTACACAAATATATTTAACCAGCCAGCACAGAGTCAGTGCCCTACACTAAGGAGAGTGGAAATTTCCTGGTTTTTGCTATATATTTAAACATGCAGTCAGTACCCTAAACTAAGGAGAGTAAATCTGCCCTAAACTGAGGAGAGTGTAAATCTCCTGGTTATATACATTTAACCAGCCAGCACAAAGTCAGTTGCCAAAACGGAGGAGAGTGTAAATCTCACGGATATATCTGTATTCAACCAGCCAGTACAGAGTCAGTGCCCCAAACTAAGGAGAGTGTAAATCTCATGGTTATACATTTCTTTATATATATTTAACCAGCCAGCACATAGTCAGTGCCTTAAACTAAGGAGAGTGGAATTCTCCTGGTTTTTTGCTGTAGATTGAAACATGCAGTCAGTAACCAAAACTGAGGAGAGTGAAAAACTCCTGATTATATATATTTTAACCAGCCAGCACATAGTCAGTGCCCTAAACGAAGGAGAATGGAAATCTCCTGGTTTTTGCTGTATATTTAAACATGCAGTCAGTACCCTAAACTGAGGAGAGTGTAAATCTCCTGGTTATATATATTTATCCAACCAGCACAGAGTCAGTGCCCTAAACTAAGGAGAGTGGAAATCTCCTGGTTATATATTTCTATATATATATTTAACCAGCCAGCAGAGAGTCAATGCCCTGAACTAAGGAGAGCTGAAATCTCCTGGTTTTTGCTCTATACACCCCTCAGCCTGCAATGCTTCAGGCAGTAAAGCCCAGTCTTTTCACCCACTCCCTATGGCTCAAATCCCCAGTCCTGGCAACATCCTTATAAAACTTTTCCGAACCCTTTAAAGTTGAACAACACTTTCCAACAGCAGGGAGATTTGAATTTTTAACAGTATTCTAATAGTCGCCTTATCAATGTCCTGTACAGTGTGATGTCCTAACTCCTATACTCAGTGCACTGACCAATAAAGACTGGTGTACCAGGTGCCTTTTACAACACCCTGTTGACATGTAACTGCACTATCAAGGAACTATGCAGCTGTACCCCTGGGTCTCTTTGTTCAGCAACACTGCCCAATACCCTACCATTAACTGTACAAGTCCTGCCCTGGTTCACCTCACCAGAATGCAACATCTCACATTTAGGAGACAGTGAGGTCTGCCGATGCTGGAGATCAGAGTTGAGAGTGTGTTGCTGGAAAAGCACAGCAGGTCAGGCAGCATCCAAGGAGCAGGAAAATCAATGTTCGGGCAAAAACCCTTCATCAGGAATGAGACTGGGAGCTTCGGGGTGGAGAGCTAAATGACTTTGCTCTGATCATCAGAGAGACTTGGTGAACGCGAACTAAAGGTGGGATATAAATATTCTACAGTACTCAATTTACAGAGACACAGGCAGAATGGGAATGCAGCAGGAAGGAACCTTTTAGTTAGGGATAACAAAAGTAAGACTGACAAGTTATTTACTCTCAGTTATGAAATACAGTCAGTAGGAAAGCAATTTGGAAGGATGATGTGCCAGGAATTGCAAAGGCACGAACAGTTTAACACCTACCGAACAGCACTGCATCATTAGACACTGAATTAAACAGGCACTTATGGATTTGTGAAAATACAAGGGAACAATTGTGGGGACTTCAATCTTCATGTAGTCCGGATCAATCACATTGGCAAGAGTGATCCTGAAGCAGAGTTTGTAGAATGTTTTTGTCAGTGTTTGTTAGAACAACGACATTGTTCCCTGACTGGGGATGTACCTATTTCAGATCCAACTTTGAATAAGTGAGTCATCTCACAGTAAGAGATCCTTCAGGAAATTAGGAAACAGATGGAATTCAGAGGGATGATGAAGTTTTAAAGTGATCCCCATAAAGGACAAACAATAACTGGGGACCAGAAGCAGAGTGCCATGAGTTGAATCTGAGAGGAAGCACTGCCCGAGATAAACAGGGAAACAGTGAAATGTCTGGCTGCAACTGAACAGGGACAAACATGGAAAGGAGCAGGCTCAAATATTCAACAAAAAGGCACATTCTTTAGCTCTGGGCACACCTGCCATCTGTTCCCCTCGGTCGACAACACAAATCCCAGCATTTTCCAGCAGCTCCTTCTATTTCTGAACAAGAGGGAGATCAGATTCGATACATTAATCTGACTACATTACCCATGCTGCCCTGGGAGACAGCGCCTGCGCAATAAGAGCCGGTGAACTTGGTGTCGGGAAGGATCGGTCCGCGGAGCCTAATGGGAGTTGTAGTTCTTACAAGCGCGCACGCGATCTGCTGCAGTTGGTGGCCAACGGCGGGGAGTTCGAACGTGAGGGCGCGGGAGCCCCACAGCGGAGGTCACGTGGTGCGGCTGGAATGGGGGAGGGGCGGGGTTTATAGACACAGAGACCTCCCTCAATCAACAGCCTCCCTCCAAACCTGGGGACATGGGAGAATAGGGAAATGGCACAGAAATTACATCAATGTTTTCTCTAATTTCATGGTGGGATATAAAAAAAATTACCAATTATAGGGCACAAAGAGCCTGAGAACTATAGTAAACCTAATATCTGTGGTGGGTGAGTCACTTGGTAGGATTGTGAGGGATAAGATGGACATGCATTTGAAAAGACACACTTTGATTAGGAACAGTCAGAATGGCTTTGTCGATGGGAGATCATGCCTCACAAATTTGTTAATAGTTCTTTGGTGAAGTGACCAGCAAGATGGACAAGGGCAGAGTGTCAGACATAGTTTGGATGGATGTGGTCTAAAGCCTAACAGCCTTTGATAAGATTCCACATGGTAGGTGCTGTGGAAGGTTAGCTCTCATGGAATCCAGTGCAAGCTGGCAAATTGGATACACAATTGCCTTGACAGTAGGAAGCAGAGGGTGATAGTTGAAGAATGCTGGTCTGACTGCAGGCCTGTGACTGTCCCACAGGGGTTGGTGCTGAACTCATTGCTGTTTGTTATCTATATCAGTGATTTGAATGAGAGTGTACAAGGTATGAGTAGTCAGTTTGCTGATGACAAGAAAATAAGTGGTGTCGTGGACACTCAGGAAGCTTATTAGAAAATGCAGCAGGAACTTGATCAGCTAGGGAAGTGAGTGGAGAAATGGCAAATGGAGTTTAACATACCTAAGTAAATCCACAGGACCCGATCAGCTGTACCCTAGAAATCTATGAAAAGTTAGGAAACTGATCGGTGGGCCTCTTGCTGAAATATTTGTATTAACGATAGTCATAGGTGAGGTGCAGGAAGAATGGAGTTGGCTAACATGGTACCACTATTTAAGAAAGGTGGTAAGAACAAGCCAGGGAACTATAGACTGGTGAACTTCACTTCAGTGTAGGCACGTTGATGGAGGAAATACTGAGGGACAGGATTTACACGTATTTGGAAAGGCAAGGATTGATTCGGGATGTCTTTGTGCATGGGAAATTATGTCTTACAAACATGTTTGAGGTTCTTGAAGAAGTCACAAAGAGGAATAATGAGGGCAGAGTGGTGGGCGTGATCTGTATGGATTCAGCAAAGCGTTCGACAAGGTTCCCCATGGGAGACTGGTTAGTAAGGTTAGAGCTCATGGAATACACGGAGAACTAGCCATTTAGATGCAAAACTGGCTCAAAGATAGAAGGCAGATAGTGGTGGTGGAGGGTTGTTTTTCACACTGGAGGCCTGTGACCATTGGAGTGCCACAAGGATTGGTGTTGGGTCCCCTACTTTTTGTCATTTATATGAATAATTTGGATGTGAACATAGCATGTATAGTTAGTATACATATAGTATACAAATAGTTTGCAGATGATACCAAAATTGAAAGTGTCGTGGACAGCGAACAAAGTTACCTCAGATGACAATGGGATCTTGATCAGATGCGCCAATGGGCTGAGTGGCAGAAGGAGTTTAATTTAGATAAATGTGACGTGTTGCATTTTGGGAAAGCAAATCTTAGCAGGACTTATACACTTAATGGTAAGGTCCAAGGAAGTGTTGCTGAACAGAGACCTTGGAGTGCAGGTTCATTGCTCCTTGAAAGTAGAGTCGCAGGTATATAGGATAGAGTCAGAGTACTGAGTATTGGAATTAGGAGGTTATTTTACTGATGTACGGGATGTTAGTCAGGCCACTGTTGGAATATTGCGTGCAATTCTGGTCTCTTCCTAACAGAAGGATATTGTGAAACTTGAAAGGATTCAGAAAGAATTTACAAGGATTTTGCCAGGGTTGGAGGATTTGAGCTATAGGAAGACATTGAATAGGATGGGGCTGTTTTCCCTGGAACGTTGGAGGCTGAGGGGTGACCTTATACAGGTTTATAAAATCATAAGGGGCGTGGATATGGAAAAGAGACAAGTTCTTTTCCCTGGGGTGGGGGAGTCCAGAACTAGAGGGCATAGGTTTACGTTGAGAGGAGAAAGATATAAAAGAGACCTAAGGGGCAAATTTTTCACCCAGAGGGAGGTACGTGTATAGAATGAGCTGCCAGAGGAAGTGGTGGAGGCTGGTACAATTCCGACATTTAAAAGGCATCTGGATGAGTATATAAATAGGAAGGATTTGGAGGAATACGTGCCAGGTACTGGCAAGTGGAACTAGATTGGATTGGGATATCTAGTCGGCTCAGACGACTTGGATCTGCTTCCATGCTGTACATCTCTGTGGCTCAAAGAGATGAGGTCTTGGGTTTTAGAAAGTTAAATCAAGACAGGAGTTTCATGCCAAATGTTTGGGCTTTAAGGAACAGATGGACCTTGCATTTCAAGTGCATGGTTCTCTGAAAGTGGAGTCTCAGGTAGAAAGGGCATTGAAGAAGGCATTTGGCACACTGACCTTCATCAGTTTTGGCATTGAATATAGAAGTTAGGAAGTTGTGTTACAGTTATACAGGACTTTGATGAGGCAGCACTTCAGAATATTGCATTCAGTTTTGGTGACTTTGCTACAGGAAGGATGTTACTAAACTGGAAAGAGTGCAGAAGAAATTTGTGAGGATGTTGGCAGGACTCATCTGTCTTGAGTTCTGAGGATAGGTTAGATAAGCTTAGGACTTTTTTTTAAAGAGTGCGGGAAACTGAAGCTGGATCTTATAGAAGTGCACAAGATCATGAGAGGCATGGAAAGTGTGAATGCACTCAATCTTTACCCCAGGCATGGGGAATCGAGGACTAGAGGGCATCAGTTTAAAGTTAGTGGCTAAAGAACGAAATTGTAACTGAGGGGAAACGTTTTTCCACAGATGGCGGTACACATTTGGAATGAGCTGCTCGTGGAAGTGATTGAAGTGGGCACACTAACAACATTTAAAAGTCATTTGGCCAAATACACGGATAGGAAAGGTTTAGAAGCATATGGGCCAAGCACAGGGAATGGGGTTAATGTGGAGGACATGTTGGTCAGCATGGATCAGTTTGGGCCCAAAGGGCCCATCTCCATGCTGAAGGACTCCATGACTATTAGTGAAATCGATGGAAATAAAACCTAATAAATCCCCAGGGCCTTGTGCTCTCCATCTTTAAGGATGTCCTTAACGAAGTCACCCGAGAAATAATGGATGCATTGGTGATCATTTTCCAGCATTCTGTAGACTCTGGAGGAGCTCTAAAAGACTTGGCAGCATGGTGGTTCAGTTGTTAGCCCTGCTGTTTCACAGCATCTGGAACCTGGGTTCAATTCCAGCCTGTGTGGAGTTTGCACATTGTCTGCATGGGTTTCCCCGGGTCTCTGGTTTCCTCCCACAGTCCAAAGACGTGCAGGTTAGTTGAATGGCAATACTAAAGTGTTCAGGGATGTGTGGGCTAGATGCATTAGGCAGGGAAATGTAGAGTAATAGGGTAGGGGAATGGGTCTGGGTGGGATAGTCTTCAAAGGGTCAGTATGGACTTGTTGGGGCCAAATGGCTTATTTCTACACTGTCGTGATTCTATGACTGGAGGGGAGCTAATGTGACTCCACTTTTTCTTTAAAAAAGGATGGACAAAGAAAATGGGGAATGATAGGCTGGTTAGCCTGAAACCAATGGAAGGAAAAATGTTGGACTAAATGTTAAGGACATAATAACTAAGCATTTGGAAAGCAGTGACACGATTGGTCTTAATCAGCATGGATTCACAAAAGGAAATCATGCTTGACAAACCGTCTGGATTTTTTGACGATGTGTCGAGTACACAAGGGTGAATCAGTTGATATTGAGACTTTGGGCTTTCAAAAGGCTTTTGGCAAGGTTCCACACAACAGATTAGTAAGGAAAGTTATGGCTTATGGTATCGGAGGGTGTGATTTGATGTGGATAGAGAACTGGTTGGCAGACAGGAAGCAGAGAGTTGTAATAAACTGTTGCTTCTCAGACTGGCAGGCAGTGATGGGTGGGGTACCATAGGGACCCTAGCTGTTCACAATACACGTTAATGGTTTGGATGAAGGAATTGACTGCAACATCTCCAAACGTGCAGACAGCTGAGTGGTAGTGTGTGTTGTGAGGAGGATGCTCAGAAGTTGCACAGTGACTCGGATAGGCTGGCTGAAAGGGTAAATACTTGCAAACGCAACATAATGTGGATAAATGAGATGCGATCCACTTCATAGCAAAAACAGGAAGGCAGGTTATGACTTGAATGGGGGGAGTTTAGGAAAAGGTGAAGTCTAACGAGACCTGGGTGTTATGGTGGAATGATCACTGAAGGTTGGCATGCAGGTGCAGGAAATGGGGGAAGGTTCATGGCATGCTGGCCTTCAGAGTGAGAGGATTTGATACAGGACAACGGATGTCTTCTTGCAGTTATACAGGGCTTTGGGAGGCCACAACGTGAGTACTCCGTGCAGTGTTGTGGTCTCCTAATCTGAGGAAGGACATTCTTCCTATAAGTTTTAACAGACTTATTCCAAGGATGGCTGGACTGACATATGAAGAATGACTGGATCAATTGGGTTTGTACTCACTGGAATTTAGAATGGGGACAGCCATTGAACCTAAGGAGTTGTCTACCACAGAGAGCTGTTGGGACCAGGTCATTAGATATATATTCAGGGAGCTGGAAATGGGTCTTCAGGCTAAAGGGATCAAGGGGAATGGAGAGGAAGCAGGAGTGGGATACTGAACTTGAATGATGGTGCTGCCTCGAATGGCCAACAACTGCAGCTATTTTCTATGTTTCTGAGTGTGCAGCAAGTCAGTATCACTGAGCAGACTAGAAGGAGTGTTCTGCAGGTCAGTATCACTGAAATAGATTGTGAGGATGTGGTACATGAGGATAGTGTTGATTTCTGCTTAAAGCAGCTTGAGAGGAGAACAGTAAATTTTGTAAGATTGTGCTGGTTAAGTGCATCTTTAAAAGCTCTAAGTTCGAAAGCATTTAGAGGAGGGTGGGTGAGTACTGTGCGGTCCACTCCCTTAAACAAAGTATGGTTGGAAGTTTGGACTGTAGTGGGAGTGCTTGGAGTGGGAAAAAAAGGACTCTAGTGTAATTACTATTATTGAAGAGAGTATCTAACAAGCTTAATTTCAGGGGATGTCATAACCAGCCTTGCAACAATCATGTAACAAAATGTCAATTGTCACAATAGCACTGAGCCAGCTCATAGCCTCCCATGTGACCTAACCACAAGCAGCAGGGCATCATGGGAACAATTAAACCTCCCCATGAAAGCAGACTGATCTTCTCCACATTCCAGCTGAGTCCATCTCCACTCCCACAAACATTAATTAATTCCCTTGTAGATCCAAATTCTGTCAAACTCAACCTTGATTCTCGAGAATGACTCAGCATCTGCTGCTCTCTGTGGAAGAGAATTACAAAGTTAGTTGTGCTCAGAGAAGATGAAGACTGTCCAACAGTTCATCAGTCTCTTTCACCCAGGGCTAGTGTCCGTATCCCATGAATTAAAACTCATTTGTCCTACATCTATTATTCAGCTTCAGATGCCAAACTATGGTCCAATTTCCACATTGACAATTTCATCGGAGCAGTGCAGAGTCTGTTCAAATTGTCATCTTGTGTTTTAATTTAATCCTCAGATGGCCAGGTTCCCTCAGCAGAATCCCTTTCATTGTCCCTCCTGTGTTCTTGATACCTACATGGATCACCATGTGCAAGGTGATTTGTTGTTATTCACGGATATGGACATGACTGGCCAGGAATCCAGTGACCCAGGGAATGTTCTGGAAACTGGGTTCAGATCCTGACATGGCAGATGATGGAATCGGAATTCAGTAAAATCCTGGAATGAAGAGTTTAATAATGACCATGAAACCATTATTACTTATTAGGGAAAAAAAACACTTCAGTTTCACTATGTCCAGGGAAGGAAATTGTCATCCTGGGCGGCACGGTGGCACAGTGGTTAGCACTGCTGCCTCACAGCGCCAGAGACCCGGGTTCAATTCCCGCCTCAGGCGACTGACTGTGTGGAGTTTGCACGTTCTCCCCGTGTCTGCGTGGGTTTCCTCCGGGTGCTCCGGTTTCCTCCCACAGTCACAAAGACTTGCGGGCCAGGTGAATTGGCCATGCTAAATTGCCCGTAGTGTTAGGTAAGGGCAAGTGTGGGGGTATGGGTGGGTTGCGCTTCGGCGGGTCGGTGTGGACTTGTTGGGCCGAAGAGCCTGTTTCCACACTGTAAGTAATCTAATCTAATCTAATCCTTACCTCATCTAACCTGCATGTGATTTCAGACCCACAGCAATGTGGTTCACTCTTAATTGCCCTCTAACAAAAATTCTAGCCTAGCCAGCCAACCCGACATGTGCTGCATCTGTGAATGAGTCAAGACAACAAATGTCGGACAAGCTCTGAACCTCTGCAAATAAAACAATGCTCCAGGAAAAGCCATCATCACCAGGGAAGGCTCAGTGAGCCTGCATCATTTTCAGAAGCAAAATTAAAAATTGCTGAAAAGCTCAGCATTTGTTGATAGAAATCAGAGATAACGTTTCAGGTAAAGTGATCCATCGTCAGAAGGGATTTCCCTCCAGAGATGCTGCCAGACCTGCTGTGCTTTTCCAGCAATTTCTATTTTGTCTTTCTGATTTACAGCATCCACAGTTCTTTCAGTTTTTATTCTGCATTGTTGTCAGAGTGTCACTGGCATGCTGTCTTTTACACCAGTTCCACTATCAGGATCAGCACATGGCATGACAGAGAAAGAAATGGGACAATCTTTCTACAAAATGTGTGATCAGAAGGTTTTGTTTTAACATTTGGTTCTCATACATGCTTCCATTCTGCCATTTCCAGTCACTATACAATCATTGATAGAATGTTCTCTTCAAAAGAAAAAGCAATACTGGAAATAATTCAATATAATGCAACACAGTGAGGAGATCATTCTAACAAAGTGTAGGAAAGTTCTGTCACTCAGTGAGAAATAGCTCCCAGCAGAGTCCTGCAACTTACTGCTGTGGACACATCGGTTTGTGTAGTTACCAGGAACCAAGGGTTTTGTGCTCACTGTTCCATTCACAAGCTTATCCTTTATTTCTCTCTCCCTGGAGTTACTTGATTGTGGAGCCCAACTCCAGAAAAGGACAAACCCAGGAATATCCAAAACAGAGCTGACACTGAGTGAATTCAGAGGGTGGAATTATTGGCAGAGGATTCCCTCTCAGCTGAGAGGCACAGTCCCCTTTCACTCCGACACAGATTCACCTTCCAGCAGGTTTACTGGGTACGGTAGTGAGCAGGAACCTGGAGTAACGTACCTACAAATATTGAGTGTAATTGTTACAGTGTTCCACTGCAGCTGAGACAGAGTCCCATTCTGGCTCCTTCATGCCTGTGCATGTCCCCAGCAGGAAACATTGAGGCAGAGATATCCTGTAGAAACCACACTGTGAGGCAGTGTCTCCGAATGTCTGGGCCTCGAATCTCACAATGAGAGATGACCCTCACTTAGCTCGAGTGGAGACTGGAAAATCTTCAATAGAATTTCAACTTTCAGCACAGATGGTTGAAAGAAGTATAGGTGGGTGCAGAATCAGAAAAAAAAAATGATGACAACAGTGATGCTTATAACTTCCAAGGTTCACACAATCCCCCTCAGTCTGGATCGGAGCGACTTCATGACTCTCTTCTTTCCCCGTTTGGAGTGAATTCATTTCCCACAATCTGAATCACATTGAAGATTAAACAGAAACTAAAGAGGTGGAAACACTGTAAATAACAGGTAGACTGGTGTTAGTGTTCAATAATAAATATAGAAACATATTGAAACTAATTTTTATTGTATTTCTAATACTGAAGCAGCTCATAAACACTCACTTGATCCATTGCAGACGCTGCAGTTTGTACATGGTGGAGCAATGAGGGGACAGGATTGTTGGTTATGATGTTGAGCGAGATGGACAACTCCATCAGTGACTGGTTTGTACTGAGAGCGAGGGCAAGTTTCTCAGGACAGAGTTCTAAAAAGGAAGCAGCACCTAGCCTGGGGGACACAGAGGAAGAACAAGAACCACAATTTATTAGTAACAGTATTTCTGACACAGATATAGCTGTAAAATAAGGGATTTTCTGTTCCTGTAAACTGAACTGAAGAAAAGAAGCAGGTGGAATGTTCCCAGGCCCTAGATGACAATGAGAAGCCTCGGAGCATCCCATCAGAACTCAAGCAGTGTCTTTCATGACATCAAGAGCAATAATTCACAATTCCCAATTGAGTTTGTCTCTGTTTTTTTCAGTCAGGGAATCAGGCATCGCTGGCTGGGCCAGCATTTGTTGCTCATTCCTAGTTGCCAAATTCAAAAGGTGGGGATGAGCTTCTTGAACCGCTGCAGTCTAACTGTCCCATTGTGGGTTAATCCACGCAGAGGAAAAGACACCACCACTTCCGGGTTTAAACTGCGCGTGTGGCGTTCGAGTTTGCGCAGACTCAGTTCAACGGCAGCGCCTCGAGCCTCCGCTCGACTCTTCAGGGCGGGAGTTAAAACTCTCCCCGGCTCCGATTGGTCAAGTAGCCTGTCGATCGCCGTGGTGCCGTCCAATCGAGAATGCGGACAGCAGAGAGGGGTGGGGCCAAAGGCAGGCGTGAGGAAGGATCAGAATGGCGCTGGAAACGCACAGCAGCTCAGGCAGCATCCGCGGGGCACGGGAAGCAACATCTCGGGCCAAAGGCCTTCCTCAGGATTTCCCTGCTCCTCGGGAGGATGCTGCTGTGCGTTTCCAGCACCACCCACCTCCGCCGCTGAGGAAAGATATCTCGACCTAAAACGTGAACTCCGCCAGATCCGCGGATCTTTTCCATGAAGTTGTGATTGTGGGTGTTTGTGGGGCCATTCTGACCCTGACCTCCCTGACATCAGTCCGTCCGTCCCTGCCCGGAAGACGAACCAACCGCCGTCCCGCGGCTCCCGGTTTGAAATGCTACGCATGCGCAAGACCCGCCCCTCCCTCGCGCAGTGTCGGTTAAACGGCGGAGACTCGAGCCACCTCAGGGCGGGACATAGCTTAGCCCCGGCTCCGATTGGGTAAGAGCTCTGTCGATCCCATGGTACCGGCCAATAGAGATCGTGGTCCCGCCTGGGCACCGCCCCCAGGAGGTGGATCCCTGGAGAAACAGGGGCTGATGGGGATCGGGGAAGGAAGGTTGGGTTGAGAATGATCAGATCAGCCATGGTCTGACTGAAAGGTGGAGCAGACTTTGGGAGTGAATCCCTTCCTTCTGCTGTTCCATCTTATGATGATCCCTGTTCAATTGGGACAAGAACCTTCCACACTCAGTCCCGTCAATGTGACCATTCACCTGTTTGGGTCTAACACCATTTCATGCGGTGGCTGGTGGATCAGAGTGTGAGGAGTAATTATAAATGTTGTTATCTGCAAAAATCACAAGCCTCAATCATGAAAGAGGAAGGGGGGCGGTGTAGGTTAAGTTTGTACAAACAGTAATAAGAATCTGTTTCCCACTTCTGCGAAAACATGAAAAAAACCACAATCAAGAGGTGATAAGGCTCAGTGTGGATAAAGAATGGGAGGAAATGTTGCTTTAGCAATGCAAGGAAGCAGGTGGCAGTGAAGCAGGATACGCTAACAATGGACCACAGCAGGATGTGGTGAAATGGCTAAGCAAGACTTATATTTTGTTATGCACAAGGCCAGAGAAGGCAAGACATAAACAACAGTAATGGGCGCCGGGTTTAGAATAGTGGAAGGAGAGAAAAAGAATTGAATTGTATATAATTTGTGTACTCGTTAAGCTTGGTGTCCCTATCTTCTAGGCGCCACGTTATAATAAATTATACTGCTGCTTCAGATCTTGTCTTGGACTGAAATTATTGAATTGACTGGGTTCTATTTCCCACAATTGGGGGCCTGTCTGGGATAGTCTTCCATCGCCAGGGGGAGTGGCTGGCACTGGACACTGGGAAGACACGTCCCGTTCCCAATTGAGGAGCGGTGTCGTGTCCCGGTTTGGTCCGCTCCCTTGATCAACTGGTATGAAACCCGCAAGAGAGACATCTGAATCAGACAGTGAACGGAGGTCGATAGAAAATACAGAAAACGGGGCCAGGCAACTCTGTGCACAGACCAAGGTAAGAAAACTGACTTTTAAGTATTGCCGTGGCGGCCGGGAAAAGGGGTATTTAATCGCTGAGGGACTGGCGAGGGCCCTGAGAAATGGGGGAGGGGGGGTGGAGTAGGCAGAGTAAGTCAAACTGCGACAAAGTAAAGGAAGAAAAAGTCCCTGGTAACATTCCTCCAGAAAGTCTGTTGGGGAGGATGTTGTGGAAATGGACAAGGAACACTTATACAAGGGAAAAAGATAAAAAGAAAATGTTGAAATATTGTTGTTGAGTATGGACCAAAGAACCAACCCTTCGTCCGGCTGTCTTCTGGCCAAAGAATGGTTCGAACGAGGATTGGGCATGTCAGTATTTAGGTATGTATGTGAATGAGAAACAACCTTTTAGTCAAGAAGAGGCGGACTATGTGTCCTGTTGGAAGTGCTGTTTGGGAATGATGGTAGTAAAGACAAGGGATTCCCCCTCTGCCCCACACATTCCCTGCTCTCCCCCCCCACCCACCCCCTCTCCTGTACCATAAAATCAGAATAGGTGAAAATGGGGAAGAACGTAAAGAGTTATCCCCTTCGGGAGGTCCCAATAGGAGACAAAGAGATTGGGTTTATAAGTGCCCCCCTCACCAGTGTGGAGGTCGGAACAGTTAAAAAGGAGATTAAGGTTCTGGTTGAGGATCCGGTAGGATTGTCTGAACAAATTGATTAATTTTTGGGGCCCAGTCTGTATACATGGACTGAGTTAATGTCTGTTTTGAATATACTACTTACTGGGAAAGAAAGGGGACTTATACGAGAAGCAGCCATTAAAATATAGGACAGGGAACATCCCATGGGGGACGGGGATACTGGACAGGGAGAGACAATGTTTCCCTCAGAGACTCCCAGTGGGAAAATCAAAACCCGGAACATAGAGAAGAAAAAAGGGAATTGAAAGTCCTGATTCTAAAAAGGAATAAGAGAAGCAGTTCCAAAGTCACAGAATTTGACGAGAGCCTTTGAAGTTAGACAGGAGAAAGATGAGACTCCTTCAGCTTTCTCGCAGAGATTAAGAGACTCAATGCGGAAATACTCTGGAATGAACCCTGAGGACCCAGTGGCACAGGGTCTTTTGAAAGTACATTTTGTGACAAAGGCATGGCCAGACATACAGAGAAAGATACAGAAGATAGAAGGGTGGAGCGAAAAACCATTAGATGTATTGTTAAGAGAGGCACAGAAAGTGTTTGTAAAGAGAGAGGATGAGAGACAAAAACAGAAGGCAAAAATGATGGTAGCTACGATTGACAAGGTGGTGAAGAAAACAATGGAACCAATAGTGAGCAACCGGAGCGGCGGGTGGCAGCATGTAGGACAGAGAGGGAGAGGGAGAGGACAAGGGGGAACATTTGATAGAGGGTTCTGGTGACAGGGGCAGAGATGGAAGTCTCCACAGGCAGGATGCTATTATTGCGTAAAGATCGGGCATTTTAAGCGGGAATGTCCTGATCTACAAAGGGAAGAAAGGGCAATTCTGCTTATGAATTTTGATGAAGACTAGTGGTGTCAGGGGTTCCTGCCCCCTGGGACCCACCAGGAACCCTTGATAAACTTCAAGGTGGGACTCTGTAGGGAAGAGGTAGTCTTCCAGTAGATACAGGGGCAGCACGGTCATCGCTGAATTTTAAACCAAAGAAAGTAGGAATGTCATGACGGTCAATTACAGTTTCCGGGGTAAAAGGGGAAGGATTTGCTGTTCCAGTATTTGAACCTATGATGATAGAAGGTCCTAAGGATAGAGTCACGGGGGAACTGTTGTAGATCCCTGATATAAGAAGTAACTTACTAGGGAGAGATTTAATTATCCTCTTAGGACTGGAGATTAGCATTCAGGAAAGAGAAATAGTTGTACAAATGGCAATGTTGACAGAGGATGTGGAGAGAGAGAGATAGACCCTACTGCATGGGCTAGGGAAGGGAAACGTGGAAGACTACAGATCCCTTCCCTAGAAATAAGATTAAAAAGGAAAGGGACATTGTCTGTGAGCGACAATATCCCATTTCCATAGAAGGTAATCGAGGACTGCAGCCAGTAATTGAGGGACTGATTAGAGATGGACTGTTGAAGCCATGTATATCTCCTTATAATACCCCAATTCCACCATTGCGGAAATCTGATGGAATTTTATTGACTGGTGCAGGATTTGAGAACATTGAATCGAATAGTACAGATCAGGCCTCCAGTGGTGCCAAATCCCTATACCTTATTAAGTACGATCCCTCATGACCACAAATGGTTTAGTTTGATAGATTTAATGGATGCCTTTTGGGCTTGTCCCTTGGTGGAGGAAAGTAGGAATTTGTTTGCATTTGAATGGCAAGATCCCAAGACAGGACGGAAACAGCAATACCGGTGGACTGTGCTTCCCAGGGGTTTATGGTATCCCCGAATTTATTTAGACAGATGTTAGAACAAATATTGGAGAAATTTAGCAGCCCCAAGGGGACTACACTGTTGTAATATGTAGATGACCTCTTAGTAACAGGAAAAAGAAGAGAAAAAGCAGTAGAAACCACTAACAAATTAGTGAATTTCCTGGTTCAAAAGGGACTGCAAGTATCTAAGAACAAACTACAATATGTGGAGCGAGAAGTGAAATACTGAGACATTTAGTTCGTGAGGGAAAGTGAAAAATAAGCCCGACACGGATAGAGGGAATAGTGGGGATGCCGCTGCCCAGGACTAAATGGGAGTTATGTAAATTTTTGGGTCTAACGGGATATTGCAGATTGTGGATTGACTTTTATGCTCAAAAGACTGAGAAATTACATCTCAAACTATTAGAGGAGGAACCAAAGTGTCTAAGTTGGGATGATGAGGAAAAAGAACTAGATGAAGAACTCAAAAGAGATCTGATCCATGCCCCTGTGTCATCCTTACCTTCTCTAGATAAACCTTTCCACCTCTTTGCTACCTTGAATAAGGGAGCGGCTTTGGGAGTATTAACCCAGAGGTGGGAAGGAATGAAACAGCCAGTAGCATATCTTTCGAAGCTATTGGATCCAGTCTCCCGGGAGTGGCCTGAGTGTGTGCAGGCTGTGGCTGCCACTGCACTGTTGGTGGAGGAAAGCAGAAAAGCTTACATTTGGGGGAGCCCTAATAGTAAGCACTTCACACCAAGTAAGAACGATCCTAAACCAAAAATCTGGGCCATGGTTGACAGACTCGCAGATTCTGAAATATGAGGCAATATTAATAGAAAAGGATGATCTCGTGTTGGTCACGAAAAGTTGTTTAAATCCAGCTGCCTTTCTTTGGAAAGGGGAAGGAGAATCTCCTCAGAATCCAGGGCATCCTGCCTTGACATTATAGAATACCAAACTAAGGTCCGCATGGACCTGAGAGATGTTCCACTTCAGGCAGGGGCTAGACTTTTTATAGACGGATCATCCCGGGTGACTGAAGGGAGACGACATAATGGGTATGCAGTCGTAGATGGGACAAAAGGTAGTGTGGTGGAGGCAGGAAAGTTGCCAAATGGGTGGTCAGCTCAGATCTGTGAACTCTATGCATTGGAAAGAGCCCTTAGGGCATTAGACAATAAAGAGGGAACAGTATACACTGACTCTAAATATGCATTTCGGAAAGATATGGCAGGAACGAGGACTGATCAATAGCTGGGAGAAGGAATTAGTACATGAAGAATTAATTAAATGGGTGTTAGAATCCCTATTCCTCCCCTGAGAAATAGCAGTAGTGCATGTAAATGGTCATCAGAAAGGAAATGAACCAGAAGTTAGGGGGAATAGACTAGCCGGTGAAGTGGCTAAGGAAGCAGCCCTGAGCTCACAAGAAGTGGTGATCCATTCCCTAATACCTACTGTCCTCGGGAAACTCCTATATTTACTGAAAGAGAAGAAAAAGAATTGAAAGATTTAGGGGCTGTAAAAACAGCAGATGGGCATTGGATGTTACCTGATGGAAGGGAAATGTTAAACAAAATGATGATGTGAGAGATTATGGCTGTCCTACACCAAGGCAGCCATTGGGGAGTACAAGCAATGTGTGATTTAGTTCTGAGGGAATATGGATGTAAAGGAATATATACAATTGCTAAACAAATATGTGAGGGATGTATAATATGCAGAAAGGTAAATAAAAAAGTCTTGAGAAAACAGACTCTGTGAGGAAGAGACCCAGGATTGAGACCCTTCCAGAGTAGACCATTTATCCGGTTGGGTTGAGGCATACCCCCTAGCTACTGCCAATGCGACTGAGGTGTTTAAAACAGTATTGGAGCACATAATTCCCCAAAATGGGCTAGTACACCGTATAGATTCCGACCAAGAAACTCATTTTACCTCTAAAGTGTTATAGGAGGTAATGAAAGGGTTGGGAATCTCCTGGGAATTCCATTCTCCATGGCACCCGCCATCATCAGGAAGGGTTGAGAGAATGAAGCAAACACTCAAACAACAGCTCTCTAAATTGATAAAAGAAACCAGACTCCCTTGGACCAAATGTTTACCAATAGTTCTCTTGCGAGTACGAACAGCCCCAGGGAAAGGTTTGGGACTATCCTCCTATGAAATCTTATTTGGATTACCTTATCTGGGAATGAATGGAGAATTGCCAATTCCCGAAACTAAAGATTTGTTCTTAAAGAAGTATATACTGGGCTTGTCCTCCTCTTTGTCTTTCCTCAGGAAACAGAGTTTATTGGCACAGACCCCACCCTTTGAATTCACCGTTCATTCCATCCGGCCGGGAGATTGGGTCTCAGTAAAATCATGGACAGAGACTAAATTGCAGCCGGACTGGGAAGGGCCGTACCAGGCTCTTTTGACTCCCGAAACGGCAATAAGGACGGAGGAGAAAGGCTGGACTCACTACACTCGGATCAAAGGGCCAGTGGAATCTCCAGTTGAGGAAGAAGTCTGGACAGCCGAATCAACGCAAGACCCGCTGAAACTCAGACTAAAGAGACTTTGAGTACCTGATTATACAGTGGCGACGTGAGCGCGGGGATTATTTCTGTAGAATTGTGTATTAAATTGTTTTGTGCTTCAGCATGATGTTTAAAATACTGGGACTGTTTAGAGTTATGATGCTAGCCCTCTTAGTACTGGGATTTTGTCAAATAACCTTTTCATATGTATTATTAATGGTTCCTGAGTCTGATAATCCACAAGTAATAGACGCTGATGCATGCAGCTTACTCAATTGTGGGCATGCAGATATTCAGAGACAGTACCGCAGTTCAGAAATACATCTTAAGTCCTATGGGGATGGCCTTGGGGATGGTACTTGGTATAATAATCTCGTCACAGTACACCGGACCCCCTTCCAACCAGCTCGCGATTGTCCCGATAAAAAGTGTAACCCAATATACCTGACAATAAAGAAAACCACATGGCACGAAGCAATTTTGGACGGGGACACCTATGAGATACAATTAAATGAAACATTTGGGATAGAAATGAAAGCACATGGGAAACATTTCACGGGCTGTTGTTTTTGAATTAGCGTAGGACAGGGAAAACGGGTGGAATTACTGGATAATAAGATACAACCTTTAACCCCTCCCACTGATCCTAAAGTAGTAAAAATTAAAGAGGTAAAGGACTTGAAATAGAAACTGGATACAGGGATGCAAATGCCTGGGTTGAATGGGTAAAGTATACTGTAAAAAGTCTGAACAAAAGCAATTGCTATGCATGTGCCTCCAGTAGGCCAGTGGCCCAGGTGGTTCCTTTCCGCTCGGGTGCAAGCGAGACAGGCAGGGCATGAAATGTATGATAGCCCTGTATCAGGATGAGACTGCATGGAATGATAGGAATTGTACTTTCCTATCTCTGATGTTCCCTCCCTTGGAGAAGAAAGATGTACAAGCTCCCCCCGCATTTTCCGCCGCAGTTGGAAATCACACATCGAGTGTGTGTAGACGAGGTACAAGTCGGTCTAGAGATTTGGGGGACCTGAAATTGTGTACAGAGATTAAAAATGTTACCGAAACGAAGAAAGGAAGGAACTACTCAGCACTAAAGGTTCCCCGAGCGGATCTGTGGTGGGACTGTGGAGGGAAAATGTTAAGACCCACCCTACCTCCAGATTGGAAAGGGATATGTGCGATTGTACAATTGGCAATTCCATTTACCCTGGCATTTGAGAAGGAAAAGATAGTAGGGAAACAGGGAAGGGCTAAGAGATCACTGTTAGACACTTCTTTTGATGACAGGATTTATCTCGATTCGGTAGGAGTCCCTAGGGGGGTACCTGATGAGTTCAAGTTTCGTAACCAGATTGCAGCAGGCTTTGAGTCAGCTCTCTTTTGGTGGGTAACAATTAATAAAAATATAGATTGGATAACTTACATTTTCTATAATCAACAGCGATTTATAAATTATACAAGAGATGCGGTTAAAGGAATATCAGAACAGCTTGATGTAACAAGTAGGATGGCATGGGAAAACAGAATGGCCCTTGATATGATTTTAGCAGAAAAAGGCTGTGTGTGTGTGTGTGTGTGATGTTAGGAGGAAGCTGTTGTACCTTTATTCCTAATAACACTGCACCTGATGGTTCAATTACTCGGGCCTTAAGGGGATTGATTACCTTAGCAGAGGAACTGACTGAGAATTCAGGAGTAGACACATCTCTCACAGGATGGCTTGAATCCTGGTTTGGAAGGTGGAAGGGGGTGGTAGTTTCCATCCTTACTTCCCTGATAGTAGTAGTCGGGGTATTGGTAGCCATTGGCTGTTGTATCATACCCTGTATACGAGGGCTCACCCAAAGACTGATTGAGACAGCCTTAATGAAAAAGATGCCCTTAAAAGGAACTCAGACAGAAGAACTTCATCAACTAAATATTGAGGAGATGAGTGAGACCAAGATGGATGAAATTTCCGGAATGATGCTTGTGAATTTCGGGAGCAATGCTTAAAAGAACAAAATGCAGAAGGTAACAAATGGTAGAGAAAGAAAAAGGGGAAATTTGTGGGATATAGGAAATTTATGTTTCTTCTGCAAATTCTAAATTCATTATATAAAAAATAACTGAACTCACATCAGTGTGTAATTGTTTCAGCCAGGAGCTGAGTCAACAAGAATGTGAACTCTGTGGAGGAAATGCTAATTGGTTTGTTTATATGAGCTAAGAATGTAGGCAAGAAAGAAACAGGAATACACAACATATATTTAGAAGCCATTTAGAAGGGCTTCGGGATAAGATGCTGTGAAGACAGACAGTTAAACTCAATATGTCTGTATAAACAATAGGTATAAACATCTGTTTCCCACTTTTACAGAAACACAGGAACAAACCCTATTTAGATGGGCTTAGTGATAAGATGCTGTGAAAAGGCAGGATGACGGCAATTGGCCTTGAGAACAGGAATGAGCATGTTTTTCACAGACAAGACTGGATAAGACACGAGATAAGCAGAAGTACCGGTCTTAGGGAAGTGGAGGATGTAAACGGGGGAAATAAGAAAAAACATATAGGAACCAAATTGTATAAATATCGAGTATTTGTTGAATTCGGGGTGTTTTGTCCCTGCCTTGTGGACATCACACCCACTTGCAAGTGTGAAATAAAGAGCTCTGCTGATTCAGATCTTGTCTCGGACTGAAATTATTGCAGTGTGTGAGCTTTGTTTCTCACATTAGTAACCAAAAAAACTTAGAAAAATGTTTGAAAATGTGAACTCGGTAAGCAGAAAATCTTAGAAAAATCTGAAAAGAAGAAATCAGTAACCAGGAAAACTTAGAAAAAAGGACTTGGAAAAATTTTCAGCCAAGTGTGAAAAATATTCTAAGTGTCAGCGGAGGAAAATGCCGAAGCATCGGGAAAGATCCAAAAACTCATGCCGAAGATGAGGTCTGAAGTGCCGGAGGAACTGGGCGAATTGAGCCCGACGGTTGGCCAGCTGTCATTTTGAGTCTGCAGCCCGAAAACTTCAACTTGGTCTGCCGCGGAAGTCGGGACCCGGAAAAATCCAAACGGTTTTGCCTGGCTCGAGTTCCAGAGCGAAGCAGTCGAATTTGAAATTCAGACCCATTCAGTGCCACTTGACATTGTTCCACAGTGAGGTTGGCGGGGTACCCGGAGAGTTCTGGCAACAAAATGGCGGCGCGGGACCACGTTGAAAGGCATCCGAAAAACGGTTCCACGGGCAGAGCACTTGAATGACAGGCCTGTGTGCATGCCAAAGAGCTCTCGCAAGTCTAAGTTTTGACACTTTTGTCAAATTTTTGACAGACTTACCCAACTCTTGCTGTCTGTTCTAAGAGTCGGTCAGAGGCCTGTGCGGCGGTCCCTTGACACTATTGGAGGGCGGGCAAAAACCCCACGGTGACTCCTGCCGTCCCTCCACAGGCACTTGCTTTAAAAATGACATGAGTTGAAAGGATCGCAAGTGGCCTGGTTCCTTTGGGTGCTGCCAGGAAGGGTGCGGGCTGACCCTTGCCTGAGCACTCCCTAAAGCCTCTAAAGTTGAGATCAGGCCTCGCGTGCCGCACAACCGGCTCTGGGAGTGGGTGGACGCTATTGTAAATAGTCCGGTCCTTCCTCTGCCACCCGGCAAGTGCGATGGCTCTGCCGCCCTGCGGTGCTCATCACCCGGGTTTGGGGAACACGATACTTAGAACATGTTGGCGGCTTGGGACCTGCAGGCGAAAGGGGCTCCGTGGTGCTGAGCACATCGACCTTGGGTCTCAGTGCAAACCGGAAAGTTCGCGGAAGTCGAAATTCTTGACATTTGTTCAAATCTTTGACAGGCTTGCCCAGCTCTTCCCGTCTGTTCTAAGATTCAGTCAGAGGCTGGTGCGGCGGTCTCTTGACACTCGGAGGGGTGGTGGCCCTCAGGCGCTTGTGTCGAAAATGAAGGTGAGAGACACAAGCGGCGTGGTTCCCCTGGGTGCTGCCAGGAAGGGTGCGGGCTGACCCTTGCCTGAGTACTCCCTAAAGTCTCTTACCTTGAGAGCAGGCCTCGCGCGCCGCACAACGGGCTCTGGGAGTGGGTGGCCGCTATTGTAAATAGTCCGGTCCTTCCTCTGCCACCCGGCAAGTGCGATGGCTCTGCTGCCCTGCGGTGCTCGTCACCCAGGTTTCCAACCCGGACCCGCGAGCGTGGTGCGAGGGGTGACCTCCCTGCGGTCCACACTTTGATCGATCTGGCTATGACCGTCTGGCGCGGGAGGTCACTATGAGGGCCGGCTTTCCTGTTAACGGGTTGGTGCTTCAGGCCGAGTGGTTCTTCCCTGTTGCCACAAGGCACGTTTCACGATACCATGGCAGGGCTGGGAGAGTTGGCACCCCTCTGCCTCCGAAAAGGGCAGTCACAGCAATTGCTCTGGTGAGGCCCAGAAGGCGCAGCTTTGCAGAGGAAGCGATCTGAAATCGAGTGTTTGGGAGCGAGTCCCAGTAACGTGCTTGCCCGCGCACGTGTAAATCTCCTGGTTTTATATATTTAATCAGCCAGCACAGTGTCATTATCCAAAACTAAGGAGAGTAAAAATCACCTGGTTATATCTATATTTAACCAGCCAGTACAGAGTCAGTGCCCTAAACTAAGGAGAGCGTAAATCTGCACTAAACTGAGGAGAATGTAAATCTCCTGGTTATATATATTAAAACTACCAGCACATAGTCAGTGCCCTAAACTGAGGAGAGTGTAAATCTCCTGGTTATATATTTCTATATATATATTTAACCAGCCAGCACAGAGCAAGTGTCCTAAAGTTAGGAGAGTGGAAATCTCCTGGTTATATATATTTGAACCAGCCAGCACATAGTCAGTGCCCTAAACTAAGGAGAGTCTCATCAGTTAAGGGCACTGACTCTGTGCTGGCTGTTGAAATATATATAACCAGGATATTTAGAGTCTGCTCAAGAAAGGGCACTGACTCTGTGCTGCCTGGTTAAATCAAAAAAAAACCCAGGAAATTTAGAGTCTCCTCAGATTAGGGCATTGTCTCTGTTATGGCTGGTTAAATATATATAATCAGGAGATTTATAGTCTCCTCAGTTTTGGGTCCTGCCTCTGGGCTGGTTGGTGAATTATGTGAACAGAACATTTTAAGTCTCCGCAGTTTACGGCAGTGACTCTGTTCTGGCTGGTTAAATAAATATATTTATCCAGGAGATTTAGAGTCTCCTCAGCTAAGGACACTGCCTCTGGGCTAGCTGGTCAAATAAATAAGCATAATCAGGAGATTTCAAGTCTTAGTCTAGGGCAGTGACTCTGTGCTGGCTGGTCAAATAAATATATATAATCAGGAGGTTCAGTGTCTCCATATTTTAGGGCAATGACTGTGGGCTGGCTAGTCAAATATATATAAAACCAGGAGATTTACACTCTCCTCAGTTTATGGCACTGACTCTGTGCTGGCTGGTTAATTATATATAACCAGGTGATTTAGAGTCTAATATACATAACCAGGAGGTTTAGTGTCTCCATAGGTATTCAATTAGATTACATTAGATAACTTACAGTGTGGAAACAGGCCCTTTGGCCCAACAAGTCCACACTGACCCGCCGAAGCGCAACCCACCCTTACCCCTACATTTACCCCTTACCTAACACTACGGGCAATTTAGCATGGCCAATTCACCTGACCCGCACATCTTTGGACTGTGGGAGGAAACCGGAGCACCCGGAGGAAACCCACGCAGACACGGGGAGAACGTGCAAACTCCACACAGTCAGTCGCCTGAGTTGGGAATTGAACCCAGGTCTCAGGCGCTGTGAGACAGCAGTGCTAACCACTGTGCCACCGTGCTGCCCACTCCGGGCGCTGACTCCGGGCTGGCTAATTAAGTATATGTAATCATGAGATTTGGAGTCTTCTCAGTTTAGGGCACTGTCTCTGTTCTGGCTGGTTAAATATACATAACCAGGAGTTTTACACTGTCCTCAGTTTGGGGCACTGACTCTGTGCTGGCTGGTTAATTATATATAACCAGGTGATTTAGAGTCTCCTCAGTTTAGAGCACTGACTCTGTGCTTACTGTTTAAATATATATAACCGGGAGATGTACAGTGTACTCAGTTAAGGCATTGACTCTGTGCTGGCTGGTTTTTTTTTGTAGATATTTTTATTGAAATTTAACATTTTTGCAAATTTACAAAAATAAACAAAACTCTCAAATACAAACATTGATGTACAATTAAATCATATATACAATAGTCATAATTTAACAAAGAAAAGAGAAAGAAAGAAAACAAAAAAAGAAAAAAAAAGAAACGAAAAAAGAAAGAAAAAAAAACTCAACTTTCTACTAATCTAACCTATAACTAACCAGAGTGTATACCTAAGTCTCTTACATGCTCGGAATGTATAAACATCAAATATAATAAAACCCGTATTCGCGCAGGATTCCTCTCCCAAGGGGCCCCGGAGCAGCCCGGTCTGAAATCTTCACTAAATAAAAGCCCTTGTTAGGATAGCCGAAATATCTGCATTTATATAATTCAAAAAGGGCTGCCATATTTTATAAAATAATTCAGTCTTTCGGTGCACCATATTTGTGAGGAAGTCAAGGGGGATATATTCCATAATTAATCTGTGCCAATTTGAAAGTCCAGGGGGGCCCTCAGCCACCCAGTTCACCAAAATATTTTTCCTTGCACAGAAAGAGAGAATAGAAAATAGTCTCTTCCCATGCATATCCAGAGATGAGAGGTTCGAAAAGCCCAAAAGGAGAGATACAGGGTCCACCCTAATTTCCGTTCCTAAAATTTCTGTCAGGGTATTTGCCACTTTAGTCCAGTATCTGCGGATTTTCTGACAAGTCCACAGACAATGTGCAAGAGTACCCACCTCTATTTTGCATTTAGGACACATTGGAGATGCTCCTGCCTTAAATTTTGCCAGTTGAGCCGGAGCTATATGGGCCCTATGAAGTATCTTTAGTTGGATAGCCTGAGTTCTGTTACAGATAGCAATTCTTCTAGCATTTTCCCAAATGTCATTCCACATATCCTCAGAGATTTCTAGCCCCAAGTCCTGCTCCCATGTTTTAAGCAGGTCATCCATGTCTCCTGAAACTCCATCATGTAGCAAATGGTATATAGTACTAACGGAGGATGCCCCCGCTGGTCGTAAGACATTACGTTCTCTGTCTGATTTATAAAGACTATCTATTAATGTAGTCTTCCTCTGTATATAATCTCGAACTTGGAAGTATCGAAAGAGATCCCCATTAGGTATTCCAAATTTCAGACGCAGCTGCTCAAAGGACATCAGGATCCCATCTTTAAATAGGTCCCCTAAGCATGAGATGCCCCTGGATCTCCAGAGTTTAAAGGTGGCATCTGTAATCCCCGGTTGGAATCCCCATGCGCCTACTATTGGTGCATGGGGGGATGTTTTATGTGAGTTACCCTCATTTTGCCGCATTATATTCCAGGCCTTAATTGTGTTTAATATTATGGGATTTTTACAGTGGTCTGTAATGATTTTCCTCTTATCTGAAAATAAAAGGTTAATAAGTGGGTATTTTACTTGGGAGGCTTCGATATCCAGCCAAATTGATTGTGGATCAGATGAAATCCAATCAGCTATGTAACTTAGTAGGGAGCTTAACTGATATTTCCTAAAGTCTGGGAAGTCCAGTCCTCCCCTTGCCTGTGGAAGCTGTAGCTTCTTCAGCTTAATAAGGGGCCGCCTATGGTTCCAAATAAAGGAGCCCAACCAGCCATATAATTTACGTAGGGCTAGCCTTGGCAGCATCAGCGGGAGCATTCTCATAGGATATAAGAGACGGGGCAGAACATTCATTTTAATTAATGCTATTCTCCCTAGCCAGGAAATCGGAAGGTCTCTCCATCGCTGGAGGTCCTGCCTTATCCTTTCCATTAATTGTACAAAATTAGCCCTATACAGCTGATCAAATACTGGCGTGATAAAAATACCTAAATATAAGAAGCCCTCCAGGGACCAACGGAAGGGAAAAGGGGATCCGTCCATTAAGTGGGGTATCATAGCCAGACCACCCATTGGCATGGCTTCCGATTTTGAAAAATTAATTTTATAGCCTGAGAATGCACTAAATGTATTAATAACTTGAATTAGATGAGGCACTGACATTAAAGGATTACTGAGGAATAAGAGAACGTCATCTGCATAGAGGGTAATTTTGTGTTTACCTGTACCAATCCTCGGGGCCATTATATTAGGATCAGTCCGGATGGCTTCTGCTAATGGTTCGATTATCAGTGTAAACAACAATGGTGAGAGAGGACATCCTTGACGGCAGCCCCTACCCACACTGAAGCCATCCGATCTTAACCCATTAGTAATAACAGCTGCTTTGGGGTCATTATACAATGTTGAAACCCATTTGGTAAATACCTGTCCAACGCCAAACCTTTCCAATGTGTAAAATAAATATGACCATTCAACCCTATCAAATGCCTTTTCCACATCCAATGAAATTACTACTCCTGGTATCTTTCCCTGATGACAGGCTTGGATCATATTCAAGACCCTTCTGATATTATTGGATGATCTGCGGCCCTTAATAAATCCCGTCTGGTCCTCCTTTATAATATATGGCAGTACCCTTTCTAGTCTTAGTGCTAACATTTTTGAGAGAATTTTAAAGTCTACATTTAGTAAGGATATTGGTCTGTAAGATGCACAATCTTCTGGGTCTTTTCCTTTTTTGAGGATAAGAGAAATATTTGCTTCTTTCAGCGTGGGCGGGAGACAGACCTGACTATGCGCAAAATTATACATATCCATAAGTGGGTCAACCAATATTCCTGTAAATTCTTTATAGAATTCAGCTTGAAAACCATCCGGGCCCGGTGCTTTTCCACTCTGAAGTTGCCTAATTGCCTCAAGTATTTCTTGGACTGTTAAAGGGGTATTTAGGGCCGACACCTGTTCCGGAGTCAGGCCCGGGAAGGTCAAATTTTTTTTTTTTTGTAGATATTTTTATTGAAATTTAACATTTTTGCAAATTTACAAAAATAAACAAAACTCTCAAATACAAACATTGATGTACAATTAAATCATATATACAATAGTCATAATTTAACAAAGAAAAGAGAAAGAAAGAAAACAAGAAAAGAAACGAAAAAAGAAAGAAAAAAAAACTCAACTTTCTACTAATCTAACCTATAACTAACCAGAGTGTATACCTAAGTCTCTTACATGCTCGGAATGTATAAACATCAAATATAATAAAACCCGTATTCGCGCAGGATTCCTCTCCCAAGGGGCCCCGGAGCAGCCCGGTCTGAAATCTTCACTAAATAAAAGCCCTTGTTAGGATAGCCGAAATATCTGCATTTATATAATTCAAAAAGGGCTGCCATATTTTATAAAATAATTCAGTCTTTCGGTGCACCATATTTGTGAGGAAGTCAAGGGGGATATATTCCATAATTAATCTGTGCCAATTTGAAAGTCCAGGGGGGCCCTCAGCCACCCAGTTCACCAAAATATTTTTCCTTGCACAGAAAGAGAGAATAGAAAATAGTCTCTTCCCATGCATATCCAGAGATGAGAGGTTCGAAAAGCCCAAAAGGAGAGATACAGGGTCCACCCTAATTTCCGTTCCTAAAATTTCTGTCAGGGTATTTGCCACTTTAGTCCAGTATCTGCGGATTTTCTGACAAGTCCACAGACAATGTGCAAGAGTACCCACCTCTATTTTGCATTTAGGACACATTGGAGATGCTCCTGCCTTAAATTTTGCCAGTCGAGCCGGAGCTATATGGGCCCTATGAAGTATCTTTAGTTGGATAGCCTGAGTTCTGTTACAGATAGCAATTCTTCTAGCATTTTCCCAAATGTCATTCCACATATCCTCAGAGATTTCTAGCCCCAAGTCCTGCTCCCATGTTTTAAGCAGGTCATCCATGTCTCCTGAGACTCCATCATGTAGCAAATGGTATATAGTACTAACGGAGGATGCCCCCGCTGGTCGTAAGACATTACGTTCTCTGTCTGATTTATAAAGACTATCTATTAATGTAGTCTTCCTTTGTATATAATCTCGAACTTGGAAGTATCGAAAGAGATCCCCATTAGGTATTCCGAATTTCAGACGCAGCTGCTCAAAGGACATCAGGATCCCATCTTTAAATAGGTCCCCTAAGCATAAGATGCCCCTGGATCTCCAGAGTTTAAAGGTGGCATCTGTAATCCCCGGTTGGAATCCCCATGCGCCTACTATTGGTGCATGGGGGGATGTTTTATGTGAGTTACCCTCATTTTGCCGCATTATATTCCAGGCCTTAATTGTGTTTAATATTATGGGATTTTTACAGTGGTCTGTAATGATTTTCCTCTTATCTGAAAATAAAAGGTTAATAAGTGGGTATTTTACTTGGGAGGCTTCGATATCCAGCCAAATTGATTGTGGATCAGATGAAACCCAATCAGCTATGTAACTTAGTAGGGAGCTTAACTGATATTTCCTAAAGTCTGGGAAGTCCAGTCCTCCCCTTGCCTGTGGAAGCTGTAGCTTCTTCAGCTTAATAAGGGGCCGCCTATGGTTCCAAATAAAGGAGCCCAACCAGCCATATAATTTACGTAGGGCTAGCCTTGGCAGCATCAGCGGGAGCATTCTCATAGGATATAAGAGACGGGGCAGAACATTCATTTTAATTAATGCTATTCTCCCTAGCCAGGAAATCGGAAGGTCTCTCCATCGCTGGAGGTCCTGCCTTATCCTTTCCATTAATTGTACAAAATTAGCCCTATACAGCTGATCAAATACTGGCGTGATAAAAATACCTAAATATAAGAAGCCCTCCAGGGACCAACGGAAGGGAAAAGGGGATCCGTCCATTAAGTGGGGTATCATAGCCAGACCACCCATTGGCATGGCTTCCGATTTTGAAAAATTAATTTTATAACCTGAGAATGCACTAAATGTATTAATAACTTGAATTAGATGAGGCACTGACATTAAAGGATTACTGAGGAATAAGAGAACGTCATCTGCATAGAGGGTAATTTTGTGTTTACCTGTACCAATCCTCGGGGCCATTATATTAGGATCAGTCCGGATGGCTTCTGCTAATGGTTCGATTATCAGTGTAAACAACAATGGTGAGAGAGGACATCCTTGACGGCAGCCCCTACCCACACTGAAGCCATCCGATCTTAACCCATTAGTAATAACAGCTGCTTTGGGGTCATTATACAATGTTGAAACCCATTTGGTAAACACCTGTCCAACGCCAAACCTTTCCAATGTGTAAAATAAATATGACCATTCAACCCTATCAAATGCCTTTTCCGCATCCAATGAAATTACTACTCCTGGTATCTTTCCCTGATGACAGGCTTGGATCATATTCAAGACCCTTCTGATATTATTGGATGATCTGCGGCCCTTAATAAATCCCGTCTGGTCCTCCTTTATAATATATGGCAGTACCCTTTCTAGTCTTAGTGCTAACATTTTTGAGAGAATTTTAAAGTCTACATTTAGTAAGGATATTGGTCTGTAAGATGCACAATCTTCTGGGTCTTTTCCTTTTTTGAGGATAAGAGAAATATTTGCTTCTTTCAGCGTGGGCGGGAGACAGACCTGACTATGCGCAAAATTATACATATCCATAAGTGGGTCAACCAATATTCCTGTAAATTCTTTATAGAATTCAGCTTGAAAACCATCCGGGCCCGGTGCTTTTCCGCTCTGAAGTTGCCTAATTGCCTCAAGTATTTCTTGGACTGTTAAAGGGGTATTTAGGGCCGACACCTGTTCCGGAGTCAGGCCCGGGAAGGTCAAATTTTTAAAAAATGACTGCATCCTCCTAATCCTATCTTCACAATCCTGCGATCTATATAGTTCAGAATAAAATTCTTTAAAGGTCGCATTGATCTTTTTATGATCATGAGTCAGGGTACCTGTACTTTCCTTGATGGTCGGAATAGTTTGAGGGGCTTTCTTTTTCTTTGCAAGAAATGCTAAGTATCTACCCGGTTTGTCGCCATATTCATATAATCTTTGTTTCGCAAATAATATTTCCCTTTTAGCCGTTTGAGTAAGCGCGGTGTTTAAAGCTGTCCTAAGAGCTGTAATCCTCTGCAATTTTGTGATAGAAGGTCTATCAGCGTATGCTGTTTCGGCTGCTTTAGGCGAGCTTCGAGCAGACGCTGTAGCTCTCCCTTCATTTTCCTCTGGGTCGCTGAATAGGAAATGATCAAACCTCGTGCATAAGCTTTGATGGTCTCCCACATCATTGACGGATTGCTAGCCGTACCAGTATTAATTTCTAAAAAAGTTTTAAGTTCTTGGGAGAAGTACTTTAAAAATTTGCTATCTTTTATCAGGAAGGGGTCCATACGCCAATGCCGAGCAGATGTTCCATTGTTCTTTACCTTAGTTTCCATGTATACAGCGGCATGGTCAGAGATTGCTATCGTACCTGTTTTACAGGTTGCTATAGAGTTTAGAAAAATCGATGGGGCAAAAAACATATCAATTCTTGTGTGACATTTATGTGGATTAGAGTAGAAAGAAAAATCTCTACCCTGTGGATGGAGACATCTCCATACATCTACCAATCCTAATTCTTTATTCAGGTCCGCCAGTTGTCTAGATCTGGGAGATATTCCAGCGGCACTCTTGGGAATCCTGTCTATTTCCGGATCCATAATACAATTAAAGTCTCCCCCTATAATTGTATGACGGGCACCAAAGGCCATCAGGTTTGAAAAAGCTTCCGTTATGAATTTAAAGGGGTGTGCCGGGGGGCAGTATACATTTAAGATCCCATATTCCTCTCCATTTATGAGGGCTTTAATCAAAATATATCGTCCAGATTCGTCTTTTATCTGATTTAGAATTTTCAAAGGGAAGTTCTTCCGGACAAGGATAACGACTCCCCTGCTTTTTGAATTAAAAGAGGAAAAAAAGGCCTGATCAAATCCGCCCTGTCGTAATTTTAAGTATTCTTTATCCGACAGGTGTGTCTCCTGTAGGAGAGCTATATCAACTCTCTCCTTCTTAAGATTTGATAATATTTTCTTCCTTTTAACTGGCGAATTACTCCCCCTGACATTCCAGGTGCACCACTTAACCGACTGTTCAGCCATAATCATCTGGACAGATCCGAGACCCCTCGGGAGGGGAAACCCTATCTAGAACATCCCCAGCATGGAGCATACAAGATTTACAAAAGTAAAGATTCTCTGATACACTCAAAACAATATAACAAAAAACTCTTTCTAAATATAAAAAATATAAAACATTCCGAATTGGAGATTTTCTCCCTTGTTCCCAGGGAGCGTCACTTCCTCTCCTACAGTCCATCTTCCCCTCTTCCAACCAGTGCCCCACCCTTGACCCAGGTGTTCCTCAATAAAATGAGGAGAATTCAAATATAATATAAAGCTAGAGTTAACAGTGAACACCCCACCCCCACCCACACCCACATCTAAATATATTTGGGAATATTAATACCATATATAACTATAAGATTACAATCTCAACACGTAATACTTAAATATAATACCACAAAATAACAGGGGAAAGAAAAACAACCCCGCTCCTAAAAACAGAAGTAAAATCGAATAAGGTAACCACCTCCCCCCATCAACATTAACCAAACGCCCCAACATATATATATACATACACACATAGGGGGAAAGATAAGAAAAGATGAAGGGATGTAAACCAAAATAATGGGAAAGGCAGACCAGCGTCCACAATCTCTTACAGCTTATTTAAGAGAGTCCAAGAATTCCTTAGCCTTCTCCGGTGATCCGAAGTTATATATGGATCCTTCGTGGCTAAGGCGTAGCGTCGCTGGATATCGTAAGGAGTACTGGATATTTAAGTCCCTTAAACGCTTCTTCGCCTCATCGAATGCCTTCCTCTTTCGGACCAAAGCTGGGGAGAAGTCCTGGAACAGCATGATCCTGGATCCTTTGTGGGTCATAGCTTGGGGATCTTTTCCCAGATTTCTTGAGGCTTCCAGGAGCATCTGCCTCTCCCTATAGCTCTGCAGCTGGAACAGGACCGGGCGTGGGCGCTGGGTTGAGCCGGGCCCACGTACTGTGACCCGGTAGGCCCATTCTACCCTTACCTGGCCTGATCCAGCCTGCAGATTTAAAAGTTGTGGCAGCCAATGCTCTAAGAATGCTGTCAGCTGGCCTCCCTCTTCCTGCTCGGGAAGGCCCAACAACCGAATATTTTTTCTACGACATCGATTTTCGAGGTCATCAATGTGGTTTTCTAGGTTCTGGACTCGATTCTCGAGAAAACGGATGTGGTCGGCTGTTGATTTTATCCCAGTCTCTGAGGCTGCGGCCTTCGACTCCACCTCTCTGACTCGGCACTCCAATTCCTGAATGTCTCTGCCCTGCTTCTGCAGCTCGGCTGATAGTGCTTCTCTGCTCTGCCGAGACTCATCGATAAAAGCATCAATCTTCGCCTCGGACCTGGCAAACATCTCCTCAAAGCTCATCTTCATTGGTAAATCTCCTGAAGTAGCTGAAGACACCTTTGTTGCAGCTGAAGAGGGAGAGGGTGGGGGAGGGGTCCCTGCTTTCTTAGAGCCGCCTGTTCCCTTCCCTTTACTCATTTTCCAGCTAGTATTAGACGATTTAAATGTACTAATAGGTAACTATTTAAGGTTAACAATTATTATAAATGGTTTAGTGAGTGTGGTGGGGGTGGATAGCCCACTTTTCCCAAGTTTTGGGTAGAGCACTGTGGACTCAGTCTTGCTGGGTCGCCGCCATCTTGGATCCCCCCGGAAGGTCAAATTTTTAAAAAATGACTGCATCCTCCTAATCCTATCTTCACAATCCTGCGATCTATATAGTTCAGAATAAAATTCTTTAAAGGTCGCATTGATCTTTTTATGATCATGAGTCAGGGTACCTGTACTTTCCTTGATGGTCGGAATAGTTTGAGGGGCTTTCTTTTTCTTTGCAAGAAATGCTAAGTATCTACCCGGTTTGTCGCCATATTCATATAATCTTTGTTTCGCAAATAATATTTCCCTTTTAGCCGTTTGAGTAAGCGCGGTGTTTAAAGCTGTCCTAAGAGCTGTAATCCTCTGCAATTTTGTGATAGAAGGTCTATCAGCGTATGCTGTTTCGGCTGCTTTTAGGCGAGCTTCGAGCTGACGCTGTTGCTCTCCCTTCATTTTCCTCTGGGTCGCTGAATAGGAGATGATCAAACCTCGTGCATAAGCTTTGATGGTCTCCCACATCATTGACGGATTGCTAGCCGTACCAGTATTAATTTCTAAAAAAGTTTTAAGTTCTTGGGAGAAGTACTTTAAAAATTTGCTATCTTTTATCAGGAAGGGGTCCATACGCCAATGCCGAGCAGATGTCCCATTGTTCTTTACCTTAGTTTCCATGTATACAGCGGCATGGTCAGAGATTGCTATAGTACCTATTTTACAGGTTGCTATAAAGTTTAGAAAAATCGATGGGGCAAAAAACATATCAATTCTTGTGTGACATTTATGTGGATTAGAGTAGAAAGAGAAATCTCTACCCTGTGGATGGAGACATCTCCATACATCTACCAATCCTAATTCTTTATTCAGGTCCGCCAGTTGTCTAGATCTGGGAGATACTCCAGCGGCACTCTTGGGAATCCTGTCTATTTCCGGATCCATAATACAATTAAAGTCTCCCCCTATAATTGTATGACGGGCACCAAAGGCCATCAGTTTTGAAAAAGCTTCCGTTATGAATTTAAAGGGGTGTGCCGGGGGGCAGTATACATTTAAGATCCCATATTCCTCTCCATTTATGAGGGCTTTAATCAAAATATATCGTCCAGATTTGTCTTTTATCTGATTTAGAATTTTCAAAGGGAAGTTCTTCCGGACAAGGATAACGACTCCCCTGCTTTTTGAATTAAAAGAGGAAAAAAAGGCCTGATCAAATCCGCCCTGTCGTAATTTTAAGTGTTCTTTATCCGACAGGTGTGTCTCCTGTAGGAGAGCTATATCAACTCTCTCCTTCTTAAGATTTGATAATATTTTCTTCCTTTTAACTGGCGAATTACTCCCCCTGACATTCCAGGTGCACCACTTAACCGACTGTTCAGCCATAATCATCTGGACAGATCCGAGACCCCTCGGGAGGGGAAACCCTATCTAGAACATCCCGAGCATGGAGCATACAATATTTACAAAAGTAAAGATTCTCTGATACACTCAAAACAATATAACAAAAAACTCTTTCTAAGTATAAAAAATATAAAACATTCCGAATTGGAGATTTTCTTCCTTGTTCCCAGGGAGCGTCACTTCCTCTCCCACAGTCCATCTTACCCTCTTCCAACCAGTGCCCCACCCTTGACCCAGGTGTTCCTCAATAAAATGAGGAGAATTCAAATATAATATAAAGCTAGAGTTAACAGTGAACACCCCACCCCCACCCACACCCACATCTAAATATATTTGGGAATATTAATACCATATATAACTATAAGATTACAATCTCAACACGTAATACTTAAATATAATACCACAAAATAACAGGGGAAAGAAAAACAACCCCGCTCCTAAAAACAGAAGTAAAATAGAATAAGGTAACCACCTCTTCCCATCAACATTAACCAAACGCCCCAACATATATATATATACATACACACATAGAGGGAAAGATAAGAAAAGATGAAGGGATGTAAACCAAAATAATGGGAAAGGCAGACCAGCGTCCACAATCTCTTACAGTTTATTTAAGAGAGTCCAAGAATTCCTTAGCCTTCTCCGGTGATCCGAAGTTATATATGGATCCTTCGTGGCTAAGGCGTAGCGTCGCTGGATATCGTAAGGAGTACTGGATATTTAAGTCCCTTAAACGCTTCTTCGCCTCATCGAATGCCTTCCTCTTTCGGACCAAAGCTGGGGAGAAGTCCTGGAACAGCATGATCCTGGATCCTTTGTGGGTCATAGCTTGGGGATCTTTTCCCAGATTTCTTGAGGCTTCCAGGAGCATCTGCCTCTCCCTATAGCTCTGCAGCTGGAACAGGACCGGGCGTGGGCGCTGGGTTGAGCCGGGCCCACGTACTGTGACCCGGTAGGCCCATTCTACCCTTACCTGGCCTGATCCAGCCTGCAGATTTAAAAGTTGTGGCAGCCAATGCTCTAAGAATGCTGTTAGCTGACCTCCCTCTTCCTGTTCGGGCAGGCCCAACAACCGAATATTTTTTCTACGACATCGATTTTCGAGGTCATCAATGTGGTTTTCTAGGTTCTGGACTCGATTCTCGAGAAAACGGATGTGGTCGGCTGTTGATTTTATCCCAGTCTCTGAGGCTGCGGCCTTCGACTCCACCTCTCTGACTCGGCACTCCAATTCCTGAATGTCTCTGCCCTGCTTCTGCAGCTCGGCTGATAGTGCTTCTCTGCTCTGCCGAGACTCATCGATAAAAGCATCAATCTTCGCCTCCCACCTGGCAAACATCTCCTCAAAGCTCATCTTCATTGGTAAATCTCCTGAAGTAGCTGAAGACACCTTTGTTGCAGATGAAGAGGGAGAGGGTGGGGGAGGGGTCCCTGCTTTCTTAGAGCCGCCTGTTCCCTTCCCTTTACTCATTTTCCAGCTAGTATTAGACTATTTAAATGTACTAATAGGTAACTTTTTAAGGTTAACAACTATTATAAATGGTTTAGTGAGTGTGGTGGGGGTGGATAGCCCACTTTTCCCAAGTTTTGGGTAGAGCACTGTGGACTCAGTCTTGCTGGGTCGCCGCCATCTTGGATCCCCCTGTGCTGGCTGGTTAAATAACAAGTATATCCAGGAGATTTAAATTCTTCACCTTTGAGGGCACTGACTGGGAACCAGGAGATTTATAGTCTCCTCTGTTTAGGGCAATGACTCTGTGGTGGCTAGTTAAAATTTTTATAACCAAAATATTTAGAATCTCCTCAGTTTAGAGCACTGACTCTGTGCTGGCTGGTTAAATAAATAAATGCATCCAGGAGATTTAGAGTCTCGTCAGCTTAGGGCATTGAATCTGTGCCCTAAATATATATATTGAACCAGCCAGCATAGAGTGAGTGCCCTAAACTGAGGAGAGTGTAAAACTCCTGGTTATATATATTTAACCAGCAGCACAGAGTCAGTTCCCTAAACTGAGGAGACTCGAAATCTCCTGATTATTTATATTTTTTTAACCAACCAGCCCAAAGTCAGTGCCCTTAGCTAAGGAGACTCTAATCCTCCTGGAAAAGTAAATTTATTTAACCAGCCAGCACAGAGTCAGTGCCCTCAACTGAGGAGACTCCAGATCACCTGGTTACTGATATATATTCATCCATCCAGCACGTAGTCACAGTCCAAAACTGTGGAGACTCAAATCTCCTAGTTATACATATTTATTTAACCAGCCATCCACCGTCAGTGCCCTAAATGGAGGAGACTCCAAATTTCCTGGTAATTTATATTAAAACAGGCAGCACTGAGTCATTGCCCTTAACTGAGAAGAGTCTCAATCACCTGCTTGTATACATTTATTTAACCAACCAGCGAAGAGACAGTGCCCTTTGCTGAGGAGATTCTAAATCTCCTGAATATATATATATTTGACCAGCCAGAGCAGAGTCAGCACCCTAACTGAGGAGACTTGAAATCTCCTGGTTATGTATATATATTTAACCAGCCAGCACAGAGTCAGTGCCCTAAACTGAGGACAGTGTAAATCTCTGGTTATATATATTTAACTAGCCAGCATAGAGTGAGTGCCCTAAACTGAGGAGAGTGTAAATCTCCTGGGTATGAATATTTATTTAACCAGCCAGCCCAGAGTCAGTGCCCTTCACTGAGAAGACTCTAAATCTCCTGGAAATATATATATTTAACCAGCCAGAACAGAGACAGTGCCCTAAAGTGAGGAGACTCAAATGCTTCTGTTCATAGATAGTTAAACAACTGGCCCAGAGGCAGGACCCAAACCTAAAGAGGCTCTAAATCTCCTGGTTATATATATTTAACCAGCCAGAACAGAGAGAGTGTCCTAACCTGAGGAGACCCTAAATCTCCTCGATGTATGTATTTATTCAACCAGCCAGAACAGAGTCAGTGCTCTAAACTGCGGAGACTCCAAATTTCTGGTTATATGTATTTATTTGACCAGCAAGCACAGAGACAGTTCCCTTAACTGAGTAGACCCTAAATCTCCTGGTGATATACATTTAATCAGCCAGCCCGGAGTCAGAGCTCTAACCTAAAGAGACTCTAAATCTGCTGGTTATGTATATTAAACCAACCAGCCCAGAGTCAGTGCCCTCAGCTGAGGAGACTCTAAATCACCTGGTTATATATATTTATTTAACCAGCCAGCACAGAGACAGTTCCCTTAACTGAGGAGACTCTAAATCTCCTGGTTATATATATTTATTTAACCAGTCAGTTCAGAGTCTGGGGCCCATAGCTGAGAAGACTCTAAATCTCTTGAATATATATACTTAATCTGCCAGTCTGGAGTCAGTGTTCTAAACTGAGTACACTTTAAATCTCCTGGTTATATATATTTATTTAACCAGCTAGCACAGAGTCAGTGCCCTAAACTGAGGAGAGTGTAAATCTCCTGGTTATATATATTTAACCAGCCAGCACAGAGTCAGTGCCCTAAACTGAGGAGACTCAAAATCTTCTGCTCAAAGATAATTAACCAGCTAGCCCAGAGGCAGGTCCCAAAGCTGAGGAGACTCTAAGTTTCTGGGTTATATATTTTGATTTAACCAGGCAGCACAGAGTTAGTGCCCTAAACTGAGGAGATCTAAATCTCCTGGTTATATATATTTAAACAGACAGCACAGAGTCAGTGCCTGAACTGAGGAGACTCTAAATCTCCTGGTTATGAGGATCTAAAATTTGAATTTAGGCAACAAGTTTGTGTAGAGTTCTATTTACTCCAATATGGTTTCTTGATTTAAACGAATAGTCTAAAATGCCCAAATTTGCAGAATTAAGCTGAAATTCAAAGATAAGGGGACAACAGAGTTTTCATAAATTGAATACTGACACATTAATTTACCATTTGAACTAACATTGGACTGACACATGGCATGTGTGGGATGTAGGTAAAGCAGTGTTACTTCTGCAACCATAATTGTTTATTAACATCAGTATATAATTGTTTCAGCCAAATTAATAATTGCTTATTAACACCAGTATCAGCCAAAAGCTGAATTAATGATTGCTTATGTAAGGCAAAAATAAAAACTAACACAGGAATGAAAACTATGTGGAAGAAAAACATAGTTACTTTTCATTCGCTAAAATGTGCACACAGTAATGAAATGTACCTGCAAACAATGGAAGATGTTACAGACGGACAGATAAGGTCAAAAGAACATCAAGATATGCCAAGCTCAGCGCGTTTCCATCATGTCAGCACTGAAGTGAGCCAAGTCACTTACAAATAAGGGATAGGGGTGAGGGTCGCCCGGCTTGGAGTAGGTGGAGAAGTAAACAAGGGCAGAGCGCAGCCAGGCAGGGGCAGAACGCAATAAGGAATAGCCTGTTCTTAATTATATCACCGCATTACAGTTGATTGGACTTTTCTTGTAATTAAGAGCCCTTTCCCAGGAAATAAGATTGGATTAACTTGCTGCTGAAAATGTGTTGCTGGTTAAAGCACAGCAGGTTAGGCAGCATCTCAGGAATAGGGAATTCGACGTTTCGAGCATATTCCTGATGAAGGGCTTATGCTCGAAACGTCGAATTCCCTATTCCTGAGATGCTGCCTAACCTGCTGTGCTTTAACCAGCAACACATTTTCAGCTGTGATCTCCAGCATCTGCAGACCTCATTTTTTACTGGATTAACTTGCTGTAAATCCTGTCACCTTACTATATGTGACAGGTCTTTCTTGTAATTAAGGCTGTACTATTTCTTAAAGAATATATAAATAATGTGTAATTTTCAAATGTAATTGCGTAATTTCCACACGGAACACAGAAGCTTCAATCTCTGTGTTGCTGGACAGAATTGCATCAAGGTACTTTAATTCAATAAACTAATGGCCCTTGCTTTTTGAACAGACCACAGTTGTCGATTCTTTTGACCAATCTCGAACCAAGAAGCCCCTCTTGAGGGCTGTAGTTTCTTCATTTTGGTGCTGTGACACGTTTTCGGCTCAGACAGATTGTGGACTGTGTAAGAGTTAAATGTCCTTCACTACTGAGTATTTGAAGAGCGTTTGGTTTTCCTCTCATTCAAGTGGTGTCTGATATGAGCCCTCCCTGTTTGTTTTCCAGTCCAGCCCGAAAGGATCGGCCTTAGCAAGGGTTGGGTCTGGGGGAACAACTTCAATGTTCAAATAAAGTGGGGAGAGATTAATTGAAGTTGAGGGTTGTTTTGGTACTTATGGACAGTGGTCTTCGAGAATTGCTCAACTCTGAGGGGAGGGTTGAAATCTGAATTCCCAAGCCTTGTTCATTTTTGGGTTTTAAAAAAAAACTTTGCTGTGTAAACATTCTTTGTTTATTTTTGGGTTCGGATCGTTTGAACTTCGTTTCTTTTCGGTTTTAAAATAAAACTTTGTGAGAAACAAAACTCACTCACTGCAATAATTTTAGTCCGAGACAAGATCTGAATCAGTAGTGTCATTTATTTCACACTTGCAAGTGGATGTGATGTCCACAAGGCAGGGACAAAACACACCAAATTCAACAAATACTCGATATTTATATAATTAGGTTCCTAAATTATTTTTATTTCATTGTTTTCCCCCCATTTACATCCTCCACTTCCCTAAGACCAGTACCCATTACTCCTGTTTATCTCGTGTCTTATCCGGCCTTGTCTGTGACAAAAAGCTTATTCCTGGCCTCACAAGGCCGTTTGACCTCATCCTATCCTTGCCTTACCATTATCTACTCCCTCCATCTGTGCCGCCCCTCTCAGCATCTTATCATTAAGCCCTTTTAATTGGGGTTTGTTCCTGTGTTTCTGTAAAAGTGGGAAACAGATGTTTATACCTACTTTTTGTACAGGCATATCTAGTTTAACTGCCTCTCTTCACAGCATCTTATCTAGTCGCCTGTATTATCTACCATTGTTTTGCAGTCCCGTTTCTTTCTTGCATACATTTTTCACTAATACAAAAAAACAATTATGCATTTCCTCCACATAGTTCCCATTCTTGTTGACTCAGCTCCTGGCTGAAACAATTACACACTGGTGTGAGTTCATTTACCTTGTATCAGAAATTATGGTTGCAGAAGTAACATTAACTTACCTATATCCCACTATTTCCCCTTTTTCTTTAATTACCATTTATTATCTTCTGCATTTTTGTTTTAAGCATCGCCCCCAAAATTCGCAAGCATCATTCCGGAGATTTCATCCATCTTGGTCTCACTCATCTCCTCAATATGTAGTCGATAAAGTTCCTCTGCCTGATTCCCTTTTAGGGGCATCTGTTTCATTAAGGCTGTCTCAATCAGTCTTTGGGTGAGCCCTCGTATACAGGGTATGATACAACAGCCAATGGCCACCAATACCCCGACTACTACTATCAGGGAAGTAAGGATGGAAACTACCATCCCCTTCCATCTTCCAAATCAGGATTCAAGCCATCCCGTGAGAGATGTGTCTACTCCTGAATTCTCAGCCAGTTCCTCTGTTAAGGTAGTCAATCCCCTTCAGGCCCAAGTAATTGAACCATCAGGTGCAGTGTTATTAGGAATAAAGGTACAACAGCTTCCTCCTAACATCACACCCCCCCCCCCCCTTTTTCTGCTTAAAATCATATCAAGGGCCATTCTGTTTTCCCATGCCATCCTACTTGTCGCATCAAGCTGTTCTGATATTCCTTTAACCGCATCCCTTGTATAATTTATAAATCGCTGTTGTTTATAGAAAATGTAATTAATCCAATCTATATTTTTATTAATTGTTACCCACCAAAAGAAAGCTGACTCAAAGCCTGCTGCAATCTGGTTACGAGCCTTGAACTCATCAGGTACCCTCTGAGGGACTCCTACAGAATCGAGATAAATCCTGTCATCGAAAGAAGTGTCCAACAGTGATCTCTTAGCCCTTCCCTTTTTCCCTACTATCTTTTCCTTCTCAAATACCAGGGAAATGGGATTGCCAATTGTACAATTGTACATATCCCTCTCCAATCCGGAGGCAGGGTGGGTCTCAATATTTTGCCTCTACAGTACCACCACAGATCCACTCGGGGAACCTTTAGTGCTGAGTAGTTCCCTCCCTTGTCCGTTTCGATGACATTCTTAATCTCTGAACATAATTTCAGTTCCCCCAAATCTCTAGACCGATTTGTACCTCGTCTACGCACATACACAACGTGTGGTTTCCAACTGCGGCTGAAAACGTGGGAGGGGTGGGGGTGCTTTTGAATCTTTCTTCTCCAAGGGAGGGAACATCAGAGATAGGAAAGTACAATTCCTATCATTCCATGCAGTCTCATCCTGATACAGGGCTATCATACATTTCATGCCCTTCCTGTCTCACTTCCACCCGAGCGGAAAAGGAACCACCTGGGCCACTGACCGACCGGCGGCACATGCATAGCAATTGCTTTTGTTCAGGCTTTTTACAGTATACTTTACCCATTCAACCCAGGCATTTGCATCTTCTTATCTAGTTTCTATTTCAATGGTCTGTTTTAAGTCCTTTACCTCTATAATTTTTACTACTTTAAAGTCATCGGGAGGGGTGAAAGGTTGTCCCTTATTATCCAGTAATTCCACCCGTTTTCCCTGTCCTACACTAATTCGAAAATAACAGCCTGAGAAATCATGCCAGTTTGCTTTCATTTCTATTCCAAATGTTTCATTTAGTTGTATCTCATAGGTGCCCCTCCCCCCCAAACTTGCTTCGTGCCATGTGGTTTTCTTTATTGTCAGGTATATTGGGTTACACTTTTTATCGGGACAATCGTGAGCAGGTCGGAAGGTGGTTCAGTGTACTGTGACGAGACCGTTATACCAAGTACCATCCCCGAGGCTATCCCCATAGGACTTAAGATATATCTCTGAGCTGCGGTACTGTCTCTGATTATCTATTTCCCCACAATTTACTAAGCTGCATGTATCAGCGTCCATTACTTGTGGATTATCATACTCAGGAACCATTAATAACACATATGAAAATGATATTTGACAAAATCCCAATACTAAGAGGGCTAACATCATCACTCTAAACATCCCCAGCATTCTAAAAAAAAACATGCTGAAGCACAAAAAGACTTAATATACAATCCTACAGAAATAATCCCGCGCTCGCGTCACCACTGTATAATCAGTTACTCAAAGTCTCTTTAGTCTGAGTTTCAGCGGGTCTTGCGTTGATTCGGCTGTCCAGACTTCTTCCTCAACTGGAGAGTCCACTGGCCCTTTGATCCGAGTGTAGTGAGTCCAGCCTTTCTCCGCCGTCCTTATTGCCGTTTCGGGAGTCAAAAGAGTCTGGTACGGCCCTTCCCAGTCCGGCTGCAATTTAGTCTCTGTCCATGATTTTACTAAGACCCAATCTCCCGGCTGGATGGGATGAACGGGGAATTCAAGGGGCGGAGTCTGTGCCAATAAACCCTGTTTCCTGAGGAAAGACAAAGAGGAGGACAAGCCCAGAATATACTTCTTTAAGAACAGATCTTTAGTTTCGGCAATTGGCAATTTTCCATTCATTCCCAGATAAGGTAATCTAAATAAGATTTCATAGGGGGATAGTCCCAAATCTTTCTTTGGGGTCGTTCGTACTCGCAAGAGAACTATAGGTAAACATTTGGTCCAAGGGAGTCTGGTTTCTATTATCAATTTAGAGAGCCGTCATTTGAGTGTTTGGTTCATTCTCTCAACCTTTCCTGATGATGGCGGGTGCCATGGAGTATGGAACTCCCAAGAAATTCCCAACCCTTTCTTTACCCCCTGTAACACTTTAGAGGAAAAATGAGTTCCTGGTCGGAACTTATATTGTCCACCAGCCCATATCGGGGAATTATGTGCTCTAATATTGTTTTAGACACCCCACTCGCAGTGGCAGTAGCTAGGGGGCATGCTTCAACCCAACCAGATAGATGACCTACTATGACAAGCATATATTTTAGTCTCCCTACTCTGGGTAACTAGTATAATCTACTTGTATACTCTGGAAGGGTCTCAATCCTGGGTCTCTTCCTCCCAGGGTCTGTTTTCTCAAGACTTTCTTATTGACCTTTCTGCATATTATACATCCCTCACATATTATTTCCCGACTCAGGCGACTGACTGTGTGGAGTTTGCACGTTCTCCCCGTGTCTGCGTGGGTTTCCTCCGGGTGCTCCGGTTTCCTCCCACAGTCCAAAGATGTGCGGGTCAGGTGAATTGGCCATGCTAAATTGCCCGTAGTGTTAGGTAAGGGGTAATGTAGGGGTATGGGTGGGTTTCGCTTCGGCGGGTCGGTGTGGACTTGTTGGGCCGAAGGGCCTGTTTCCACACTGTAAGTCTAATCTAATATTTGTTTAGCAATTGTATATATTCCTTTACATCCATATTCCCTAAGAACTAAATCACACATTGCTTGTACTCCCCAATGGCTGCCTTGGTGTAGGACAGCCATAATCTCTCACATCATCATTTTGTTTGACATTTCCCTTCCATCAGGTAACATCCAATGCCCTTCTGCTGTTTTACAGCCCCTAAATCTTTCAATTCTTTTTCTTCTCTTTCAGTAAATGTAGGAGCTTCCCGAGGACCTGGGACAGTAGGTATTAGGGAATGGATCACCACTTCTTGTGGGCTCAGGGCTGCTTCCTTAGCCACTTCACCGGCTAGTCTATTCCCCCTAACTTCTGGTTCATTTCCTTTCTGATGACCATTTACATGCACTACTGCTATTTCTCAGGGGAGGAATAGGGACTCCAAAACCCGTTTAATCAACTCCTCATGTACTAATTCCTTCCCTCGGCTGTTGATCAGTCCTCTTTCCTGCCATATCTTTCCAAAAGTACCAACACCAAATGCATATTTAGAGTCAGTGTATACTGTTCCCTCTTTATTTTCTAATGCCCTAAGGGGTCTTTCCAATGCATAGAGTTCGCAGGTCTGAGCTGACCACCTATTTGGCAACCTTCCTGCCTCTACCACACTACCTTTCGTCCTGTCTACGACTGCATATCCATTATGTCTTTTCCCTTCAGTCACTCGGGATGTTCCGTCTATAAAATGTCGGGCTCCTACATGAAGTGGAACATCTCTCAGGTCCATGCGGACCTTAGTGGTATTCTATAATGTCAAGGCAGTCATGCCCTGGATTCTGAGGAGATTCTCCTTCCTCTTTCCAAAGAAAGGCAGCTGGATTTAAACAATTGTCCGTGACCAACACGAGATCATCCTTTTCTATTAATATTGCCTCATATTTCAGAATCCGCGAGTCTGTCATCCATCGCCCAGCTTTGTGGTTTAGGATTGTTCTCACTTGGTGTGAAGTGCTTACTATTAGGGCTCCCCCAAATGTAATGCTTTCTGCTTTCCTCCACCAACAGTGCAGTGACAGCCACGGCCTGCACACACTCAGGCCACTCCCGGGAGACTGGATCCAATAGCTTCAAAAGATATGCTACTGGCTTTTTCATTCCTTCCCACCTCTGGGTTAATACTCCCAAAGCCGCTCCCTTATCCACGGTAGCAAAGAGGTGGAAAGGTTTATCTAGAGAAGGTAAGGCTGACACAGGGGCATGGATCAGATCTCTTTTGAGTTCCTCAAATAGTTCTTTTTCCTCATTATAGCAACTTAGACACTTTGGTTCCTCCTCCAATAGTTTGAAATATAATTTCTTAGTCTTTTGAGCATAGGAATCAATCCACAATCTGCAATATCCCGTTAGACCCAAAAATTTACGTAACTCCCATTTAGTCCTGGGCAGCGGCATCCCCACTATTCCCTCTATCCGTTCCCGGCTTATCTTTCGCTTTCCCTCACTAACTAAATGCCCCAGTATTTCACTTCTTACTCCACACATTGTAGTTTGTTTTTAGATACTCGCAGTCCCTGCCGACCCAGGAAATTCAATAATTTGTTAGTGGCGTCTACTGCTTTTTCTCTTCTTTTTCCTGTTTCTAAGAAGTCGTCTACATACTGCAACAGGGTAGTTCCCTTGGGGCTGCTAAATTTCTCCAATATTTGTTCTAACATTTGTCCAAATAAATTCGGGGATTCCGTAAACCCCTGGGAGAGCACGGTCCACCGGCATTGCTGTTTCCGTCCTGTCTTGGAATCTTCCCATTCAAAGGCAAACAAATTCCTACTTTCCTCTGCCAAGGGACAAGCCCAAAGGGTATCCTTTAAATCAATCACAGCACGGTGGCACAGTGGTTAGCACTGCTGCCTCACAGCACCAGAGACCTGGGTTCAATTCCCGTCTCAGGTGACTGACTGTGTGGATTTTGCACGTTCTCCCCGTGTCTGTGTGGGTTTCCTCAGGGTGCTCCGGTTTCCTCCCACAGTCCAAAGATGTGCAGGCCAGGTGAATTGGCCTTGCTAAAATTGCCCGTAGCATTAGATAAGGGCTAAATGTATGTGTATGGGTGGGTTGCGCTTCGGCGGGTCGGTGTGGACTTGTTGGGCCGAAGGGCCTGTTCCCACACTGTAAGTAATCTAATCTAATCTAATCACACTAAACCATTTGTGGTCATGAGGGATCTTACTTAATAACGTATAGGGGTTTGGCACCACTGGGGGTCTGATCTGTACTATTCGATTCAATGTTCTCAAATCCTGCACCAATCGAGAAGTTCCATTAGATTTTCGCACTAGTAGAATTGAGGTATTATAAGGAGACATACATGGCTCCAACAGTCCACCTCTAATCAATCCCTCAATTACTGGCTGCAGTCCTCGTTTACTTCAACGGAAATGGGATATTGTCACTCACAGACAACATCCCCCTTTCCCTTCTAAAGTCATTTCTAGGGGAAGGATCTGTAGTTTTCTACGATTCCCTTCTCTAGACCATGCAATAGGGTCTATCTCTTTCTCCACATCCTCTGTCAACATTGCCATTTGTATAACTAATTCTTTTTCCTGAATGCCAATCTCCAATCCTAAGAGGATAATTAAGTCTCTCCCTAGTCTCCCTTACTTCCTATATTAGGAATATACAACAGTTCCCCTGTGACTCTATCCTTAGGACCTTCTATCATCATAGGTTCAAATACTGGAACAGTAAATCCCTCCCCTTTTACCCCAGAAACAGTAACTGACCGTGTTGACATTTCTACTTTCTTTGGTTTAAAATTCAGCGATGACCGTGCTGCTCCCGTATCTACAAGGAAGACTACCTCTTCCCTACAGGGTCCCACCTTCAAGTTTATCAAGGGTTCCTGGTGGGTCCCCGGGGGCAGGAACCCCTGACACCCCTATTCTTCATCAAAATTCATAAGTAGAATTGCCCTTTCTTCCCTTTGTAGATCAGGACACTCCCGCTTAAAATGCCCTATCTTTCCACAATAATAGCATCCTGCCTGTGGAGATTTCCATCTCTGCCCCTGTCACCCGAACCCTCTATCAAATGCTCCCCCTTGTCCTCTCCCTCTCCCCTTTCCTCTCTGCCCTACATGCTGTCACCCACTGCTCCGGTTGCTCACTATTGGTCCCATTCTTTTCTTAACTACCTCATCAACTGTAGCTACCATCATTTTCACCTTCTGTTTTTGTCTCTCATCCTCTCTCTTTACAAACACTTTCTGTGCCTCTCTTAATAATTCATCTAATGGTTTTTTTGCTCCACCCTTCTATCTTCTGTATCTTTCTCTGTATGTCTGGCCATGCCTTTGTCACAAAATGTACTTTCAAAAGATGCTGTGCCACTGGGTCCTCAGGGTTCATTCCAGAATATTTCCGCATTGAGTCTCTTAATCTTTGCAAGAAAGCTGAAGAAGTTTCATCTTTCTCCTGTCTAACTTCAAAGGCTTTAGTCAAAATCTGTGACTGTGGAACTGCCTCTCTTATTCCTTTTTAAAATCAGGTCTTTCAATTCCCTTATTTCTTCTCTATGCTTCGCGGTTTAATTTCCCACTGGGGGTCCCTGAGGGGAAACTTCGTCTCTCCCTCTCCAGTATCCCCATCCCCAATGGGATGTTCCCTGTCCTATATTTTAACGGCTGCTCCTCGTATAAGTCCTCTTTCTTTCCTATTAAATAGTATATTCAAAATAGATATTAACTCAGTCCATGTACACAGAATGGGCCCCAAAAAATGATCAATTTGTTCAGACAACCCTACCGGATCCTCAACCAGGACCTTAATCTCCTTTTTAAATGTTCTGACCTCCCCACTGGTGAGGGGTCACTTACAAACCCAATCTCTTTGTCCCCTATTGGTACCTCCCAAAGGGGATAACTCTTTACGTTCTTCCCCTTATTTTGTTTTTGAATTAGATACTCCGGAAGCCTCATCTATGTCTACTTTATCTTCCCTTTCTTTCGTTGAGGATTGAGGGTCTGGGACAACAACATCCCCATCCACAGCCCCTTCTTCCTCCTCTTGTGGGTCATCCATTCCCTGTCCCAGTCTGTCTGTCTCTCCTCGTCCCCCATTTTCACCTAATCGATTTTATGGTACAGAGGAAGAGGGGGTGGGGGGGGGGGGGGGGAGGGAAAGCAGCCAAGAGGATCCCAGGGACTGGGTGGGGCAGAGGGGGAATCCCTTGTCTTTACTACCATTATTCCCAAACTGCCCTTCCAACAGGACACATAGTCCGCCTCTTCTTGACTAAAAGGTTGTTTTTCATTCACATACAAATCTAAATACTGACATACCCAATCCTCGTCCGAACCGTACGTTGGCCAGAAGACAGCCAGATGAAGGATTGGTTCTTTGGTCCATACTAAACAACAATATTTCATAATTTTCTTTTTATCTTTTTACCTTGGATAAATGTTACTTGTCAATTTCCGCAACATCCTCCCCAATGGACTTTCTGGAGGAATGTTACCAGGGACTTTTTCTTCCTTTACTTTGTTGCAGTTTGACTTACTCTGCCCACCCGACATTTCCCAGGGCCCTCGCCAGTCCCTCCGCGATTAAATACCCCTTTTTCCAGCCACCAAGGCAATACTTAAAAGTCAGTTTTCTTACCTTGGTCTTTGCACAGAGTTGTCTGGCCCCGTTTTCTCTACTTTTTAATCGACCTCCGTTCACTGTCTGATTCAGATGTCTCTCTTGCGGGATTCGTACCAGTTGCCCAAGGGAGCGAACTAAAACCGCAACACGAGACCGCTCCTCAATCGGGAACGGAACGTGCCTTCCCAGGGCCAGCCCCTCCCCCCGCGATGGAAGAATACCCTGGACAGGCCCCCAACTGTGGGAAATAGAACCCACTCACTTCAATAATTTCAGTCCGAGACAAGATCTGAAGTAGCAGTATCGTTTGTTATATCGTGGCGCCTATAAGATAGGCACACCGAGCTTAATGAGTACACAACTTATATACAATTCAATTCTCTTTCCCTCCTCCCACTATTCTAAACCCGGCGCCCATTACTGTTGCTTATCTCTTGCCTTCTCTGGCCTTATGCATAACAAAGTATAAGTCTTGCTTGGCCATTTCACCACATCCTGCTGTGGTCCATTGTTAGCGTATCCTCCTCCACTGCCACCTGCTTCCTTGCATTGCTAAAGCAACATTTCCTCCCATTCTTTATCCACACTGAGCCTTATCACCTCTTGATTGAGGTTTTTTTTATGTTTTTGCAGAAGTGGGAAACAGATGCTTATAACTGTTTGTACAAGCTTTCATGATTGAGGCTTGTGATTTTTGCAGATAACAACATTTATAATTACTCCTCACACTCTGATCCACCAGCCACCGCATGAAATGGTGTTAGACCCAAACAGGTGAATGGTCACATTGACGGGACTGAGTGTGGAAGGTTCTTGTCCCAATGGAACAGGGATCATCATAAGATGGAACAGCAGAAGGAAGGGATTCACTCCCAATGTCTGCTCCACCTTTCAGTCAGACCATGGCTGATCTGATCATTCTCAACCCAATTTTCCTTCCCCGATCCCCATCAGCCCCTGTTTCTCCAGGGATCCACCTCCTGGGGGCGGTGCCCAAGCGGGACCACGATCTCTATTGGGGGCACCATTGGATCGACACAACCCTTACCCAATCGGAGCCGGGGCTGAGCTATGTCCCGCCCGAGTCTCCGCCGTTTAACCGACACTGCGCGAGGGAGGGGCGGGTCTTGCGCATGTGTAGCATTTCAAACCGGGAGCCGCGGGACGGCGGTTGGTTCGTCTTCTCTTCTCCGGGGGTTTCGGCTGCACCGGACTCAGGAGGTTGGTTTTAAACCAAAATCTTTCACCCGACGGCGTTCAGATTAACAAACTGTTACTGTTCAGATGTGGAGTGTGGGGGAGGTAACACCAGACAGCTGGTGTTCCCCGGGCAGGGACGGACGGACTGATGTCAGGGAGGTCAGGGTCAGAATGGCCCCACAAACACCCACAATCACAACTTCATGGAAAAGATCCGCGGATCTGGCGGAGTTCACGTTTTAGGTCGAGAGATCTTTCCTCAGCGGCGGAGGTGGGTGGTGCTGGAAACGCACAGCAGCATCCTCCCGAGGAGCAGGGAAATCCTGAGGAAGGCCTTTGGCCCGAGATGTTGCTTCCCGTGCCCCGCGGATGCTGCCTGAGCTGCTGTGCGTTTCCAGCGCCATTCTGATCCTTCCTCTCACCTGCCTTTGGCCCCACACACCTCTGCTGTCCGCATTCTCGATTGGACGGCACCACGGCGATCGACAGGCTACTTGACCAATCGGAGCCGGGGAGAGTGTTAACTCCGGCATTGAAGAGTCATGCGCAGGCTCGAGGCGCCGACGTTGAACTGAGTCTGCGTGAAGTTGAACTCCACACGCGCAGTGTTTAAACCCGGAAGTGGTGGTGTCTTTTCCTCTGCGTGGATTAACCCACAATGGGACAGTTAGACTGCAGCGGTTCAAGAAGCTCATCCCCACCTTTTGAATTTGGAAACTAGGAATGAGCAACAATAGCTGGCCCAGCCAGCGATACCTGATTCCCATGACTGAAAAACAGAGACAAACTCAATTGGGAATTGTAATTTATTGCTGTTGATGTCATGGGAGGCACTGCTGGAGATCTGATGGGATGTTCCGAGGCTTCTCATTGTCATCTATGTCATTCAGGGCCTGGGAACATTCCACCTGCTTCTTGTCTTCAGTTCAGTTTACTGGAACAGAAAATCCCTTACTTTACACTTATATCTGTGTTAGAAAAACTCTGGTTCTTGTTCTTTCTCAGTGTTCCCCCAGGCTACGTGCTGCTTCCTTTTCAGAACTCTGTCCTGAGAAACTTGCCCTCGCTCTCAGTACAAACCAGTCACTGAAGGAGTTGTCCATCTCACTCAACATCATAACCAATAATCTGTCCCCTCATTGCTCCACCGTGTACAAACTGCAGCATCTGCAGTGGATCAAGTGAGTGTTTATGAGCTGCTTCAGTATTAGAAATACAATAGAGATTAGTTTCAATACTTTTCAATCTTTATTATTGCACAATAACTCGTCTGCCTGTTATTTACACAGTATTTCCACCTATTTAGTTTCTGTTTAATCTTCAACGTGATTCAGATTGCAGGGAAATGAATTCAGAAGAGAGTCGTGAAGTCGCTCCGATCCAGACTGAGGGGGACTGTGTGAACCTTGGAAGTTATAAACATCACTGCTGTCATCATTTTTTTGCTGTTTCTGCGCCCACCTCTACTTCTTTCAACCGCCTGTGCTGAAGGTTGAAATTCTATTTAAGATTTTCCAGTCTCCACTCGATCTAAGTGAGGGTCACCTCTCATTGTGAGATTAGAGGCTCTGAGACATGGCCTCACAGTGTGGTTTCTACAGGATATCTCTGCCTCAATGTTTCTTGCTGGGGACATGCGCAGGCATGAAGGAGCCAGAATGGGACTCTGTCTCAGCTGCAGTGGAACACTGTAACAATTACACTCAATATTCGTAGGTACGTTACTCCAGGTTCCTGCTCACTACCGTACTCAGTCAGCCTGCTGGAAGGTGAATCTGAGTGGGAGTGAAAGGGGACTGTGCCTCTCAGCTGAGAGGGAATCCTCTGCCAATAACATCCACCCTCTGGGTTCACTCAGTGACAGCTCTGTTTTGGATATTCCTGGGTTTGTCTTTTCCTGGAGTCGGGCTCCACAATCGAGCAGCTCCAGGGAGAGAGAAATAAATGATAAGCTTGTGAATGGAACAGTGAGCACAAAACCTTGGGTTCCTGGTAACTACACAAACCAATGTGTCCACAGGAGTAAGTTGCAGGACTCTATTGGGAGCTATTTCTCACTGAGTGACAGAATTTTCCTACACTTTGTTAGAATGATCTCCTCACTGTGTTGCATTATATTGAATTATTTCCGGTATTGCTTTTTCTTTTGAAGAGACCATTCTATCAGTGATTGTATAGTGACTGGAAATGGCAGAATGGAAGCATGTATGAGAACCAAATATTAAAACAAAACCTTCTGATCACACATTTTGTAGAAAGATTGTCCCATTTCTTTCTCTGTCACGCCATGTGCTGATCCTGATAGTGGAACTGGTGTAAAAGACAGCATGCCAGTGACACTTTGACAACAATGCAGAATAAAAACTGAAAGAACTGTGGATGCTGTAAATCAGAAAGATAAAGTAGAAATTGCTGGAAAAGCACAGCAGGTCTGGCAGCATCTGTGGAGGGAAATCCCTTCTGACGATGGATCACTCTACCTGAAACGTTATCTCTGATTTCTATCAACAAATGCTGAGCTTTCCAGCAATTTTTAGTTTTGTTTCTGAAAATGATACAGGCTCACTGTGCCTTCACTGGTGATGGCTTTTCCTGGAGCATTGTTTTATTTGCAGGGGTTCAGAGCTGGTTCGACATTTGTTGTCTTGACTCATTCACAGATGCAACAGATGTCGGATTGGCTGGCTAGGCTAGAATTTTTGTACAACCCTAATTGCTTAGAGGGCAATTAAGAGTGAACCACATTGCTGTGGGTCTGAAATCACATGCAGGTTAGATGAGGTAAGGATGACAATTTCCTTCCCTGGACATGAGTGAAACTGGCGTGTTTTTTTCCCTAATAAATAATAATTAAATTTAAACACAAGATGACAATTTGAACATACTCTGCACTGCTCCGATGAAATTGTCAATGTGGAAATTGGACCATAGTCATCATTAAACTCTTCATTCCAGGGTTTTACTGAATTCTGATTCCATCATGTGCCATGTCAGGATCTGAACCCAGTTTCCAGAACATTCCCTGGGTCACTGGATTCCTGGCCAGTCGTGTCCATAACCATGAATAAAAACAAATCACCTTGCACATGGTGATCCATGTAGGTATCAAGAACACAGGAGGGACAATGAAAGGGATTCTGCTGAGGGACCCTGGCCATCTGAGGATTAAATTAAAACACAAGATGACAATTTGAACATACTCTGCACTGCTCCGATGAAATTGTCAATGTGGAAATTGGACCATAGTTTGGCATCTGAAGCTGAATAATAGATGTAGGACAAATGAGTTTTGATTCATAGGATACGGACACCAGCCCTGGGTGAAAGAGACTGATGAACTGTTGGACAGTCTTCATCTTCACTGAGTACAACTACTCTTTGTAATTCTCTTCCACAGAGAGCAGCAGATGCTGAGTTGTTATCGAGAATCAAGGTTGGGTTTGACAGAATTTGGATCTACAAGAGAATTAATTAATGTTTGTGGGAGTGGAGATGGAGTCAGCTGGAATGTGGAGAAGATCAATCTGCTTTCATGGGGAGGTTTAATTGTTCCCATGATGCCCTGCTGCTTGTGGGTAGGTGACATGGGAGGCTATGACCTGGCTCAGTGCTATTGTGACAATTGACATTTTGTTACATGATTGTTGCAAGGCTGGTTATGACATCCCCTGAAATTAAGCTTGTTAGATACTCCCTTCAATAATAGTAATTACACTAGAGTCCTTTTTCCCACTCCAAGCACGCCCACTACAGTCCAAACTTCCAACCATAGTTTGTTTAAGGGAGTGGACCGCACAGTACTCACCCACCCTCCTCTAAATGCTTTCGAACTTAAAGCTTTTAAAGATGCACTTAACCAGTACAATCTTACAAAATATAATGCTCTCCTCTCAAGCTGCTTTAAGCAGAAATCAACGTTCTCCTCATGTACCACATCCTCACAATCTGTTTCAGTGATACTGACGTGCAGAACACTCCTTCCAGTCTGCTCAGTGATACTGACTTGCTGCACACTCAGAAACATAGAAAATAGCTGCAGATGTTGGCCATTCGAGGCAGCACCATCATTCAATAAGGTAATGGATGATCATTCAATTTCAGTATCCCACTCCTGCTTCCTCTCCATACCCCTTGATCCCTTTAGCCTGAAGACCCATTTCCAGCTCCCTGAATATACATCTAATGATCTGGTCCCAACAGCTCTCTGTGGTAGACAATTCCATAGGTTCAATGGCTGTCCCCATTCTTCTAAATTCCAGTGGGTACAAACCCAATCGATCCAGTCATTCTTCATATGTCAGTCCAGCCATCCTTGGAATCAGTCTGTTGAAGCTTTGTGAGATTCCCTCAATCGGAAGAATGTCCTTCCTCAGATTAGGAGACCACAACACTGCACAAAAATTCCAGATGGTTTGTCAAGCATGATTTCCTTTCATGAATCCGTGCTGATTAAGACCAATTGTGTCACTACTTTCCAAATGCTTAGTTATTATGTCCTTAATATTTACTCCAACATTAGCCTGAAATCAATGGAAGGGAAAATCGGCCTATCATTCCCCATTTTCTTTGTTCATCCTTTTTTTAAGAAAAAGTGCAGTCACATTAGCTCCCCTCCAGTCATAGAATCTCAACAGTGTTGAAATAAGCCATTTGGGCCAACAAGTCCACAGTGACCCTCTGAAGACTATCCCACCCAGAACCATTCCCTTACCTTACTATTCTACATTTCCCTGACTAATGCATCTAGCCCACACATCCCTGAACACTTTAGTATTGCCAATCCAACTAACCTGCACATGTTTGGACTGTGGGAGGAAACCAGAGCACCCGGGGAAACCCATGCAGACAATGTGCAAACTCCACACAGGCTGGAATTGAACCCAGGTTCCAGATGCTGTGAAACAGCAGAGCTAACAACTGAGCCACCATGCTGCCAAGTCTTTTAGAGATCTTTCAGAGTCTACAAAATGTTGGAAAATGATCACCGATGCATCCACTATTTCTCGGGTGACTTCATTAAGGACATCCTTAAAGATGGAGCGCACAAGGCCCTGGGGATTTATTAGATTTTATTTCCATCGATTTCCCTAATAGTCATGGAGTCCTCTAGCATGGAGATGGACCCTTTGGCCCAAACTGATCCATGCCGACCAACATGTCCTCCTCATTTCCCTGTGCTTGGCCCATATTCTTCTAAACTTTTCTTATCTGTGTATTTGTCCAAATGACTTTTAAATGTTGTTAGTGTGCCCACTTCAATCACTTCCACGAGCAGCTCATTCCAAATGCATACCGCCATCTGTGGAAAAACGTTTCCCCTCAGTTACCATTTCGTTGTTTAGTCCTAAGCTTATCCAACCTCTCCTCAGAACTCAGACAGTTGAGTCCTGCCAACATCCTCATAAACTTCTTTTGCACTCTTTCCAGTTTAGTAACATCCTTCCTGTAGCAAAGTCACCAAAGCTGAATGCAATACTGCGAAGTGCAGCCTCATCAAAGTCCTGTATAACTGTAACACAGCTATGCACCTGAAATGTAAGGTCCCTCTGTTCCAGTACACTCCTTAAAGCCCAAACATTTGGCATGAAACTCCTGTCTTGATGTAACTTTCTAAAACCCAAGACCTCACCCTTTGTGTCATAGAGATGTACAGCATGGAAGCAGACCCAACTTGTCCGTGCCGACTAGATAGCCCAATCCAATCTAGTTCCACCTGCCAGCACCCGGCACATATTCCTCCAAATCCTTCCGATTTATATACTCATCCAGATGCCTTTTAAATGTTGGAATTGTACCAGCCTCCACCACTTCCTCTGGCAGCTCATTCCATTCACCCTTTGGGTGAAAGATTTGCCCTTTCGGTCTCTTTTATATCTTTCTCCTCTCAACCTAAACCTATGCCCTCTAGTTGGACTCCCTCACCCCAGGGAAAGATCTTGTCTCTTTTCCATATCCACGCCCCTCATCATTTTATAAACCTGTATAAGGTCACCCCTCAGCCTCCAACGTTCCAGGGAAAACAGCCACATCCTATTCAACGTCTTCCTATAGCTCAAATCCTCCAACCCTGGCAACATCCTTGTAAATTCTTTCTGAATCCTTTCAAGTTTCACAATATCCTTCTGTTAGGAAGAGACAAGAATTGCACGCAATATTCCAACAGTGGCCTAACATCCCGTACATCGGTAAAATGACCTCCCAATTCCAATACTCAATACTCTGACCAATAAAGGAAAGCTTACCGTAGGCCTTCGTCACTATCCTATCTACCTGCGACTCCACTTTCAAGGAGCAATGAACCTGCACTCCAAGGTCCCTTTGTTCAACGACACTTCCTTGGACCTTACCATGAAGTGTATAAGTCCTGCTAAGATTTGCTTTCCCAAAATGCAACACGTCACATTTATCTAAATTAAACTCCATCCTCAGCCCATTGGCCCATCTGATCAAGATCCTGTTGTAATCTGAGGTAACTTTCTTCGCTGTCCACGACACTTTCAATTTTGGTATCATCTGCAAACTTACTAACTATATATGCTATGTTCGCATCCAAATTATACATATAAATGACAAAAAGTAGTGGACCCAGCACCAATCCTTGTGGCACTCCCAATGGTCACAGGCCTCTTGTGTGAAAAACAACCCTCCACCACCACTATCTACCTCCTACCTTCAAGCCAGTTTTATACCTAATTGGCTAGTTCTCCATGTATTCCATGTGATCTAACCTTGCTAACCAGTCTCCCATGGGGAACCTTGTCGAATGCTTTACTGATTCCATACACATCACGTCCACTGCTCTGCCCTCATTTCTCCTCTTTGTGAATTCTTCAAGAACCTCAAACAAGTTCGTAAGACATAATTTCCCATGCACAAAGACATGTTGACTATCCCTAATCAATCCCTGCCTTTCCAAATACATGTAAATCCTGTCCCTCAGTATTTCCTCCAACAACGTGCCTACCACTGAAGTGAAGTTCACCTGGATTGTTCTTACCACCTTTCTTAAATAGTGGTACCATGTTAGCCAACTCCAGTCTTCCAGCACCTCACCTATGACTATCATTAATACAAGTATTTCAGCAAGGGGCCCACCAATCAGTTCCCTAACTTTTCATCGAGTTTTAGGTTACAGCTGATCGGGTCCTGTGGATTTACTTCAGTATGTTAAACTCCATTTGCCATCTCTCTATTCACTTCCCTACTGATCAAGTTCCTGCTGTATTTTCTGATAATCTTCCTCACTGTCCACGACACCACTTATTTTCTTGTAATCAGCAAACTGACTACTCATACCTTGTACACTCTCATCCAAATCACTGATATAGATAACAAACAGCAATGAGCCCAGCACCAACCCCTGTGGGACAGTCACAGGCCTGCAGTCCGACCAGCATTCTTCAACTATTACCCTCTGCTTCCTACTGTCAAGCCAAATGTGTATCCAATTTGCCATGAGAGCTAACCTTCCATGAATAGGAAGGCTTCAGAGGGAAATGGGCTAAATGCTGGCCAATGGCACTAGATCAGTTTAGAAAGACTGATCTGCATGGATTAGTTGGACTGAAGGGTCCGTTTCCATCCTGGCTAACTCTAGGACTCTATCTGCAAGGCACAAGTCATGAATGTGATGCTATACTCCCCACTCCCCTGAATGAGTACAGCTCCACAGCACTCAAGAAGCTTCAGAGTCTCCAGGGCAGAGGAGCCTCTTCCTTGGCATCACATCCCATAAACATTGTTCCATTCACCAGCGACACTCAGTGGCAGCATTGTATATTATCTACAAGACATGCTACAGAAATTCAGCAAAGTTCTTTGGGGAGCACATTGCAAAACCATTGCCACTTCCATCATGAAGAACAGCACATACATGGGAACACCACCAACTGCAAGTTCATTTCCCATTCACGCAGCATTTTGTCTTGAAAATGGGATAACCTTCCCTCCACTGTCACTTGGTTAAAGTCCTGGAATTCCCTCCCACAGGACATTGTGGATCTAACAACTGCACATGGGCTGCAGAGATTCAAGTGCAATTAGGGATGACAGGTTGCTCAGGCTGCAGCACCCATATCCCATAAAGAACAAAGAAAACTTACAGCCCAGGAACAGGCCCTTCGGCCCTCCAAACCTGAGGTGATCCAAATCCATTGTCTAAACCTATCGCCCATTTCCTAAACATCTGTATCCCTCTGCTCCCCACCTATTCCTGCATCTGTCCATACGGACCTTAAATTAATCTACCATTCCTGCCTCTACTACCTCTGCGTTCCAGGCACCTACCACACACTGCGTAATGTATTGCCGCGTATATCCCACTTAAACTTTTCATCTCGAACGCATGGCCTCTCTTTATTGAAGCCCTCACCCTGGGAAAAAGCTTATCTCTATCTATCCTGTCTATACCCTCCATGATTTTGTAGACCTCAATCAGGTCCCCCCTTAATCTGAGGAACAATGCAGCAGCAGCTAATTACTCTGATCACTTTTCCCCACTGTGATGCTGCTTCAGTTTAATTATTTCCTGTCACCCCAGAATCAAACATTACAGCAATTTCACGATCTCAAAATGCTTCTCCCTCCCTCTCCCCTTCTGTTTCCCCTGCTCCCTCAATTTTTCACTCAATTCCTCTCACTCTATTTCTCCCACTGTCGAATTTTCTCATCCTGCCCTTTCTCCAACCCACATTACTCTGACTTTATGACACATCTTTCGAGAGGGTCACATCATTTGGGTTTTAATTCTGCCCTTGGGCAGTCCTGCCTCTAAGGTCCTGGGGATTAACATACTTTAACCCCAGGCTTCAAAAATGTTTTTAAAATTACAGGGCCCCAATCCGACAGGAGCCAACTAACCACAGGTCCCTAAAACCCAGGGTCCCCCAGAGGAGATTAAATCTCGGGGTAAATAAACACACAACTCACATGGACCTCCACGGGGTGTAGCCTGTCGACCAGGCCTCAGGCCCATGTCTACTCTGGAGGTTGTTCTTTCCTGGCATTGAACATTTTGGATCATGGTCCTGTGCTAACATCTAAGATTCACTGACCCTAAACCCCTGAAGCTGAGGTTCTGTCTTGGAACTTTCCTGTTTTCAGTGTGACTCCTAGAAAAAAAACACTCTCTCTGACTTATATTTCTATATTTACAGTGTGTGTCTGTGTGTGTGTGTTTCTGGCTGTGACTGAGCATATCTGTGAGAGCGAAAGACTATGAGTGTCCAACTTGCGTGTCAATGATTAAATGATGGTACTCCTCACACTCACACACTCGCAGCCTCATACTCACTCACTAACACAAAGGCACACACTCACTCACAACACATACACAAACACACAGACACTCACACAGAGCTGCTCATGCACTCTCACATGCACTCACACACACTCTCATACACACACATTTTCATGCACAGACACTGACTCTCGCTCACACATCCCTCACATGAACACTTATGCCCTCTCACTCTCTTTCTTACTCACTCTTCCACTTGGTATGGGTACAGTGTTTTGCATATCGAATATCAGATTCCCAAGAGTGAGTTTCTGACCAGAATCTAATCGAGGGCATATACATTCGGACTAATAGGTACCATGGACTGAGTTACAGCCTGGAATCTAATTGAAGGGTTCAGGGGGATTTATATATAGAATAACAGAGACAGAAGAGAGTTACAGACTGGAATCTGAACAAGATGTTTGATAACTTTAGCTGTAGACTAATATTTAACCAGGTGTGATTTAAAGACTGGAATCTAATCGAGGTTATCAGGGTGGTTTATATGCAGAGTGATCGTAACTGGGAGTGTGTTGCAGACAGGAATCTAATCGAAGGTATGGGGGTGGTTTATATACAGAGAGACAGATACCCAGGAGTACGTTGCAGACTGGAATGTAATTGAGGGATTCAAGGTAGTTTTTATACAGCGTAACAGTTACCCGGGAGTCAGTTTTTGTGATGATAGAAATTACAGAGACATTCCATAAGACCATAAGAAACGAGACCATTCAGCCCATCGAGCCTGCTCCACCATTCAATCACGGCTGATAGGTTCCTGAATATCAAGGGTTACAGGGAGAAAGCGGGAGATTGAGGTTGAGAAACCTATCTATCTCAGTGTTAAATATACTCAGTGAGCTGGGCCTCCCCAGCCTTCAGTGGGAATGAATTCCAGATTCCCCACTCTGGCTCAACACGTTTCTCCTTATCTCTGTTCTAAGATCTCTTCCCTTTACTCTGAGACTGTGCCATTAGGTCCCAGTCTCTCCGACCAAATGGAAACATTTTCCCAACATCCGCTCTGTCCAGGCCATTCAGTATTCTGTAAGTTTCTATTAGGTCCCCCAGCCCCTCATCCTTCTGAACTCCATTGAGTATAGACCCAGAGTCCTCACACATTCCTCATGTGTTAAGCTTTTCATCGCTGGGACCATTCTGGTGAACCTCCTCTGAACACGTTCCAGGGTCAGTACATCCTTCCTGAGACATGGGACCCAAAACTGTGTACAATTCTCCAAATGTGGTCTGACCCCAGCTTTATAGAGCCTCAGAAATACATCCCTGCTTTTATAATCAAGTGCTCTCAAAATAAATGCCACCATTGCATTTACCTTCCTAACTACTGACCCAACCTGCAGGTTTACCTGAGACAATCCTGGACGGGAACTCCCAAGTGTCTCTGCATTTCAGATTTCTGAATTTTCTCCCCATTTAGAAAATAGTCCATGTCTCTCTGCCTCTATTCCTCCGACCAAAGTGCATGACCTTATAATTTCCCACATTGCAGTCTATCTGTCACTTCCTTGCCCACTCTCCTAACTTGTCCAAATTCTTCTGCAGCCTCCCCGCCTCTTCACTGCTACCTGTCCCTCTACCTGTCTTTGTATCATCAGCAAACTTAGTCAGAATGCCCTCAGTTCCTTCATCTAGATTGTTTATTTATCACGTGAAAAGTTGTGGTCCGAACACAGCCTTACAGAACACCACTCGTCACTGGCTGCCATCCTCAGAAAGACCCTTTTATTGCCACTCTCTGCTTTCTGTCAGACAGCCAAGCTTCTCTCCATGCCAGCACCTTGCCTCTAACACCATGGGACCTTATCTTACTCTGTAGCTTCCTGTGTGGAACCTTGTTAAAGGCCTTCTTGAAGTCCAGGTAGATAGCATTCATTGACTGTCCTTAGTCCAAACTTCCCATTACTTCCTCAAAGTATTCCAGAAGATTTGTCAGGCCGGACCTCCCTTGATGACTTTGCTGACATTGCTCTATTTTACAATGCATTTCCGAGCATTTAGAAATTTCACCGGTCACAATGGTTTCCAGGATCTTACCCAAGACCAAGGTTAGGCTAATCCATCTGTAATTTTCCAGTCCTCTGGGATACTTTCTGATTCTAACGATTCCTGAGAGATCACCACTAATGCCTCCACTATTTCTTCAGCTATCTCCCTTAGACGTCTGGGGTGTAATCCGCCTGGTCCAAGTGATTTATCCACCTTCAGGCCATTCAGCTTCTCTCAAATTGTCTCCTCGGTGATGGCCACCATACTCAGCTCTGGCCCCTCACTCCCTTGAATGTTTAGGGATATTACTCATGTATTCCACCCTGAAGCCTGACACAAAGTAATTGTTCAGTTCCTCAGCCATTTCATTGTTCCCCACCACTACTTCTCCAGTGTCCTTTTCCAGTCACCCAATATCCACTTTTGCCTCTGTTTTGCCCTTTACATATCGAAAGAAACTCTTACAGTCTTCCTTTATATTACTGGCTAACTTACCGTTATATTTAATCTTCTCCCTCCCCTTATTCCTTTTTTGTTGCCCTCCTTTGGTCTTTGTAAGCTTCCCAATCCTCTGGTTTCTGACTGTCCTTCCCCACATTCTGTGCTTTCTCTTTTGCTTGTCTGCAATCCCTGACTTCCCAACTCAGCTATTGTTGTCTCATCCTCCCTTGACCATGCTTCTTTTTCCTCGGGATGAATCTCTGTTGTGTCTCCAAAATACTCCCAGAAACGCCTGCCATTGTTAATCCACTGTCCTGTCAGGCACCTCTCCCAGTCAATTCTACCCAGCACCTCCCTCATGACTCTGTCGTTGCTTTTATTCAGCTGTAATACCATTACTTCTGATTCTACCTTCTCCTCTCAATTGCAGATTAAATTCAATCATATGATGATCACTGCCTCCTAAGGTTCCTTCGCCTTAAGTTCCCTGATCAAGTCTGTCTCATTGAACAACACTAAATTCGGTATTGCCTGCTCCCTTATGAGGTCCACCACAAGCTGCTCCAAAAAGCCATCTTGTAGACAACGTTTTGCACATTCTCCCCATGTCTGCGTGGGTTTCCTCCGGGTGCTCCGGTTTCCTCCCACAGTCCAAAGATGTGCAGGTCAGGTGGATTGGTCTTGCGAAATTGCCCATTGTGTTAGGTGAGGGGGTAAGTGTAGGAGAATGGCTCTAGATGGATCGCGCTTCGGCGGGTCGGTGTGGATTGGTTGGGTTGAAGGGCCTGTTTCACACTATAGGGAATCTAATCTAATCTAATCCAGACATTCCACACATTCCTTTCCTTGCATTCCACTGCCAACCTGATTTTCCCAGTCCGCCTGCGTATGGACATCCCCCATGATCACTGTAACTTTACCTTTCCTACACATCCCTTCTATCTCCTGGTGTATCTTGCGCCCCAGCTCCTGACTGCTATTTGGAGGCCTGAACATAACACCAACTGTGGTTCTAACCACTCAAATTCTATACCATCTGACCCTCCTTTGTTTCTTGCTATTGATCGAATTTTATTTCTGACTAATAAAGCAACGCTTCCCCCTCTGCCCACCTGCTTATCTTTTCCTGATCCCCTTGTAGCCATGTCTCCGTGATGCCCGCCACGTCATACCTGCCCATTCCACTCTGTGCCACAAGCTCATTTACCTTATCCCTCACACTGCGTGCATTCAGATGGAACACCTTCAGCCCTGTATTAATTTTCCCCTTCTCATTATCATTTGTTTGTCCAGTGTTTTTGAAGTTTGAATGCTAATCCTTTCCATACGCTCTGCCCTATTTGTATCTGTGCTGGAGATTTTAATAACTTCCCCTGAGAGCTCTATTCTTACCTCCTCCTGGGTTTCCTAATTTCCCCTAGAAAAGAACCCCCCCCCACCTTCCCCATTTAGTTTAAATCCCTGTCTACAGCCCTAGTTAAGCAATTTGCTAGGACTCTAGTCCAGCATGGCTCAGATGAAGACCATCCCATCAGAACAGGTCCCTTCTTCCCAGGTACTGGTGCCAATGTCACATGAATTTAAAATCACGCTTCACCAGGTTATAGTGCAAAAAGTTTGTTTGGAAGCAATAGCTTTCAAAGCGCTTCTCCTTCATCATGTTGGGTAACTTTTAACTTTGTCCACCCCAGTCCAATGCTGGCACCTCCAAGCTATGAATTTAAACCATTTCTCCCACACCAATCTATCAGCCACGCATTTACTTGCTTAATCTTACTGCCCCTGTGCCAATTAGTTGTAGCTATGCCTATTCAGTCTCACCCTATAGTCTACACCTTAAACTCTCCAACCCTGGCAACATTCTTGTAAATTGTTTCTGAACCCTTTCAAGTTTAACAACATCTTTCCAATAGGAAGGAGACCAGAATTACATACAATATTCCAACAGTGGCCTAACCAATGTCCTGTGCAGTCACAACATGACCTCCCAACTCCTACACTCAGTGCTCTGACCAATAAAGGAAAGCATACCAAACGCCTTCTTCACTATCCTATCTACCTGTGACTCTACTTTCAAGGAGCTATGAACCTGCACTCCAAGGTCTCTTTGTTCTTCAACACTCCCCAGGACCTTACCATTAAGTGTATAAGTCCTGATCTGATTTGATTTTCCAAAATGCAGCACCTCACATTTGTCTAAATTAAACTCCAACTGCCTCTCCTCAGTGAAAATTGTTCACTGTCCACTGCACTTCCAATTTCGGTGTCATCTGCAAACTTACTAAATATACCTCCTATATTCACATCCAAATCATTTATATAAATGACGAAAAGTAGTGGACCCAGCAGCGATCCTTGTGGCACTCCACTGGTTACAGACCTCCAGTCTGAAAAACAACCCTCCACCACCACCCTCTGTCTTCTAGCTTTGAGCCAGTTCTATATCCAAATGGCCAGTTCTCCCTGTATTCCATGACATCTGACCTTGCTAACCATGAGGAACCTTGTCAAATGTCTTACTGAAGTCCATATAGATCACGTGCACCGTTCTCTTTGTTACCTCTTCAAAAAACTCAATCAATTTCGTGAGACATGATTTCTCACGCATAAAGCCATGTTGACTATCCCTAATCAGTCCTCACCTTTCCAAATACATGTTCATCCTGTCCCTCAGGATTCCCTCCACCAATTTGTCCACCACCGATGTCAGGCTCACTGGTCTATAGTTCCCTGTATTTTCCTCACCACCTTTCTGAAATACTGGCACCACATTAGCCAACCTCCAGTCTTCCAGCATCTCATATGAGACTATCGATGATACAGATATCTCAGTAAGAGGCCCAGCAATCACTTCTCTAGCTTCCCACAGAGTTGTAGGGTACACCTGGGTTTTATCCACTTTTATGCATTTCAAGACATTCATCACCTCTTCCTCTTCATCTTGGACATTTTTCACGATGTCACCATTTATTCCCCACTTTCTATATCTTCCATGTATTATGACATGATGGTAAACTCTTTTCCTAATTAAACCAAACACACAGAAAATCAGCTCATAATCTGTTAAAGTATGAGTGACAGAAAACTACCCAAATTCCACTATTTAAAGAAGAAATATGAATTTTATTCTTTAACTCTAAAAGTGACCACTAAACGACTATTTAAAACTCTCAGCCTCCTTGCTGTTAAAGGTTTTTATCTACCTCCCATTCTATAACAATATACTGATTCAATAAGAGCCCCTACTAAAATTAGATTAACATACTTTTCAAAACCAGACTGCGTCTGTCGTCTCCAGTGTTGGTCTTCTGTTTGTAGATCTCCCTGGATTGTCTTCAGTCTTCTGCTGCAAAGATGTTTCATGTGAAAAAAGTACCTTTAATCGTAAGTGTTGTGAATAGAAATCTTTCAATGGCAGTTGGTGCTCTCTCTGGCTAACTGTCCAAAATGCCTGATTTTTATAATGGAAACATCAGATCATTGAATGGTTGGATGTTGTCAGAACAGTAAAATTCAATTTTGATTGGGGCATAATTTAACGTGATTGGTTAAATTTGAACAGCTGTGAAAACAACTGAGGTATCTAGGTTACAACCAAATGTTACATCTTTGAATTTTCCAGAACGTTCTGCGAATGCTAGTCAGTCACATGATAGATGCTTGCAAGCTTTTCGCTTTCACTATCTCTTAAGGGTACAGTACACACCTTCAATTTCATAACACATGCCCTTCTCCACAGGAAACACTGATGCAAAATACTCGTTTAGTATCTCCCTATCTCCTGTGGTTCCACATAGAGGCTGCCTTGCTGATCTTTGAGGGGTCCTATTTTCTCTCTAGTTACCCTTTTGACCTTAATGTATTTATAAAAACCCTTTGAATTCTCCTTAACCCTATTTGCCAAAGCTGTCCCATGTGCCCTTTTTTTGTCTCCCTGATTTCCTTTTTAAGTGTACTCCTACTGCATTTATATTCTAAGGATTCACTCACTCTCTCTCTCTCTCTCTCTCTCTCTCTCTCTCTTTCTTTCCTGTCCATACCTGACATATGCTTCCTTCTTTTTCTTAACCAAAACCTCAATTTCTCTTGTCATCCAGCATTACCTACACTTACCAGTCTTTCCTTTCATAATAATAGGAATATACTATCTCATTTCTGAAGGCTTCCCATTTTCTAGCCGTCCCTTTAGCTGTGAACATCTGTCCGCAATCAGCTTTTCAAAGTTCTTGCCCAATAGCATCAAAATTAGCCTCTCTCCAATTTAGAACTTCAACTTTTAGATCTGGTATGTCCTGTTCCATCACTATTTTAAAACTAATAGAATTATGGTCACTGGCCACCCTGCCTTATTTCCCAAGAGTAGGTTAAGGTTTGCATCTTCTCTAGTTGGTGCATCCACACACTGAGTCAGAACATTTTCTTGTACACTCTTCACAAATTCCTCTTCATCTAAACCCTTAACACGATGGCAGTCCCAGTCTACATATGGAAAGTTAAAATCCCTGACCATAACCACCCTATTATTCTTCCAGACAACTGAAATCTCCTTACAAATTTGCTTCTCATTTTCCTGCTGACTATTAGGGTGTTTGTAACACGATCTGAAAAAAGTGATCAACCCTTTTTTATTATTTCTCAGTTCCACCTAAATAACTTTCCTGGATGCATTCCTCAGAAAGTACTGCAGTAATGTTATCCCTTATCAGAAACATCACTCCCCCTCCTCTCTTCCCCTCCCCCCCTTTCTCTCCTTCCTATTCTGCAACAGTAAGCTGCCAGCCTGTCCATTCCTGAGCCACGTTTCTGTAGTTGCTATGATATCCCAGTCCCATGTTCCTAACCATGCCCTGAGTTCATCTGCCTTCTCTGTTAGGCCTCTTGCATTGAAGTAAGCACAGTTTAATTGATCAGTCCTACCTTGTTCTCTGCTTTGTTCCTTCCTGTTCTGATTATTTGACTCACTCCCTTTCTCACATCCTTCCTGTACAAGTCACTTCTAACCCAGAAGAAATTTCAATGCTCCAAAACTATGAAACCTTCTCCCAGGCCATGGGGTGCACAACAATATCCCACAGGCAGCCAGGTGTGGGACCCCTAGGGTATTTCTCTGTGACAGACCACCTCGCCCCTCCCCCCCGCCATCCCCAGCAATAGCCTCTCCACAAGCTCAATGCCCATCCCCCCATGTCATTTTCACATGGCAAGATCCCAATAATGCCAGCATTTTCACTATTCAGTTTCTGATTGTGGGTCTCTCTGTCTCTCTCCCTCTCTGTCTCCATCTCCCCACACCCCGCAACCGCCAACCCCTCTTCTCTGTCTCTCTTTGTCCAATCACTTTTGTTTGAAAAATATACAAAACAAAACTGGAGAGGAATAAAGAGAAGAGACAGAGAGAAAAACAGAGACAGACCCTTCTACCCACCCACCCCTCCCTCAAGAGACTGAGTGAATTTAATTGAAGTGGCCAGCCTGTGTCTTATTTCTGTGATTATCACATTTTATCCCTCTGGCTTGTACACATCCCACATTACTCTGACATTAGAACGGGTCTTTGGAGAGTGTTTCTCATTTAAGGTTTTAATTCCCTCCTCGGGGAGTCCTCTGTCTGTCAGAAACTCGCTGGGGATTGATGTGTTTGTGTCAAATCCCAAGGCCCTAGATACTTTAACCCCAGGCTTCAAACCTGTTTTTAAAATGACAGGGCCGCAATCTGACAGGAGCCAGTTAACCAGAGGCCCCGTAAAAAAACAGGCCCCTTCCCAGAGAGAGGAGATTAAACCTCGGGGTAATACACAGACAAAACTCACCTGGGCCTCACTGGGTGCAGCCTGTCAAACAGGCCTCAGGACCGTGTCCCCCTCTGGAGAAAGCTCTTGTTCAAAGGTTTCCTGGTCCCAAACACTCTCTCTTCGAATCTTCGAGTGGCCGGAAAGATCGCTTTGGAAGGAAAGAGGCAGGATTAGTTGAAAGGCACAGCAGGAAAGTCTTTTACATTGTGATAGCACAGCAAGATCCCAGGTTTTTGCCTGTCAGTGATACAATCTTTCAGCAATATCTAAACACAAATATATCAGGCGATGAGTTGAGTTTTCATGTTGAAAACTTTTTGAAATGACTGTTTAACTGATTAAACCACTCACTGCCTACAATGATGGCATTAGAGCAACTGATGCACAGTAAGATCCCACATGCAACAATGCTGCAGCAGCTCGATAATCTGATCATTTTTATTTCCCTCCTGTTCAGTTTAATTACTTCCTGTCACCCCAGAATTGAACATTACAGCTATTTCACAATCTCACAATGTTTCCCTCTGTCTGTATTTTACAACGCTTTCCCTCATTCTCTATCCCTCTGTTGAATTTTATAATCCTGCCCCCTCTGACCCACATAACTCCGACAGTGTGTCAAGTCTTTCGAGAGAGTCAGATATTTCGGGTTTTAATTCCATTCTGGTGGAGTCCTGACTCCAAGATCCTGGGAGTTAACCTCTTTGTGTCACAATCCCAATGTCCCCGGTTACTTTAACCTCAGGCTTCCAACCTGTTTTAAAAATGACAAGGCCACAATCGACAGAATCTAGTTAATTAGAGGCCCCAACAAACCAGGCCTCCCACTCACCACCACCACCGCGCCCCCCCCCAACCTCAGGGTAACAAACTCAACTGGGCCCCACGGGCTGCAGCCTGGGGAACAGACCTCAGGCCCACACTCCCCCTCTGGAGGTTGTTCTTATTCAAGGCCTTCCTTGCACCAGTCATTTTGTATTTTCACTTTGCAGCTTTCCCAACAAAGGTTCCTCAGGATAAAAGAGAGAAAAGATAAGTTGAAAGGGGGGAGTGAGAGCACTTTGATGCAAACTTAAACAGGAAAATCCTCGGTTTAAAAGCACCTTTCATCCCTATCCACATCTCTATCCCCAATGCATTGCTGTTTTCTGATTTCTTTGTATTTTGATGTTGCTGTGATCTTATGCAATTAACCAGAAGCTGAAAACATTAATACAAACACACACACATATACGCATACACACTCAACCAGACAGGCACGAGACAGAGAGAGAGACAACCGAGTTTGAGAATGAATCTGACAATTTCTTGTCCACATTTATTCTCAGTGAGGGGTTTGTGGCCTCCTCCCCTGCATCTCTGACACATTGCACCGTCTGTCAGTCTGCTCCCTGGGGAGGTCTGTGAATCATTGGTCCCACACTTGTGTCTAAGAGCCTGACTGAAGACACCCTGACACACACTGGGCTGGGAAGGGAGGGGGTATTTGCTGAGGTTCTCTCCAGAATTTCCTGTGGACATGTGGTTCCCAGAATCAAACTCTCTTTCTCTGTCCCTATCTGTCTGTCTGTCTCTCTCTCTCTCTGTCCCTGTGTCTCTGTCTCTGTCTGTCTCTCCCTGCCCTGCTCTACATGCAGCCATTTATAACATAACTTTCAATCTCTCATTTCCTTTCCCCTTCTCAAATATATCGGCAGCGATTGGAAATGAAAAACATTCATCACAAGCCTACTCCTCAACACCCACATTTCCCCCTCACTGTTCCCCCCTCCCCATACCTCCACCCACCCCGGCCCCAAATTCCCCCAATAAATACTGGGATTTCATGGAGACTGTACACAGGTTTTGTCAAGGAGGAGAGTCAGTGAGGGTCTGAGCTCAAGTATTGTCACAGAAGTGTGTGTGTGTGTGTGTGTGTGTGTGTGTGTGTGAATAGTTGTGCATGTGTGTGTCCATCTGAGAGCACAGTTTCAGTGTCAATGCTGTCACTCCTTAATGTGACTGTGTGTAAACCATGTGTTTATGTACCTGACCCAGGTATGATTCACAAACCATACACCGTCCCTCACTCTCATTCACTCACTCTCTCACACGTGTACACGCACACACACACACACCCTCGCATAGCACATTCAGGTCTTCACAGACACTTACTCTCACACACGTGCATGCAAACATCTACACTGATGTGCACACACTTACACAGTCACTCACAATCCAAGACTCTCACTCTTACAGACAAGTGCACACTCAAGTAGTTTCACACACTCTACCATGATCTCACACACGTCCACACCCTCTCTCACTGTCTCACACTCACACACTTTCTCACTCATGCTCACTTCCACACACTCATGTTCACTCTCTCACACACATCTTTTCATGCACTTACCCTCACACACGCATAAACTTTCTCACACACACTGTCACACACTCACTCTCTCACATATTCACTCTCTCACTCTTTCACATACATTCATTAATACTCTCTCACACACACTCTGTCTCCAAAACTTCTCTCATACAGACACTCTTGCAAAGTCTCTCACACACTCTAACACACACTATCACACTTATGCATGCATACACTCACTCTCTCTTGTACGCATTAACTCTCTCTTACATGCATGCTCACTTTCACAGGCACTCTCTTTCTTGCACGCGCACTCTCGCATGACGACTCTCTCTCAGCGGTACACTGACATACAATGTGCATACACACACTCTTCCTCTCACATGCACACACTCTCGCACACACTCTCTCACATGCACATAGTCTCCCTCTCGCATGCAGATTCTCTCTGTCTCGCACACGTACACATTCTCTCTCTTTTGTGCATGCACACATTCTATCTTGCAAACGCACTCTGTTTCTCACGTGCACACAGTCACTCTCGTGCACATATTCTCTCTCATTTCCGTATGCACATGTTCTCTCTTGCACATACATTCTATCTCTCGCAGGCACACACTCTGTCTCGCATGCACGCATTCGTTCACACATGCACACATTTCCTCACTCTTGCATGCAATCTCTCTCTTGCACCACTCTTTTGCACACATTATCTCTCTCTCTCACACACACTCTATCTCTTTTGCATGTGCACACACTCACTCTCTCTCATGCATGCATGCACTCTCTCTCTTGTACAGGGACACTCTCTCTTACAAGGACACACTCTCTTGTGCACACAATGTCTTGCACGCACGCGCTTTCTCTCAGATGGGCACCCTTGCACACTCTCTCTTTTGTTCACGCACACTCTCTTTCTCTCTCACCACACGCAGTCTCTTTCTCTCATATGGGCGCACACACACTCTCTCTGTCACATGCTTTCTCTCGCACACGCACCTAATGTCTCACATGTGCACTCACTCTTCCCCTTGCATCTGTGCATACTCACTCTCTCATACCCACACACACTTTCTCTCACATTTACACATTCTCTCTCTCTTACATTCGCACACTGTCTCTCTCTTGGATTTGCACACACACTCTCTCATCTTTGCATATACTGTCTTTCTTTCTCACTCTTCCATTGACGTAAACTCTCTCTTGTGTTCGCACATACTTTCTCTCTTGCATTTGTACACTCTCGCACACACTCTCTCTCACAGGTACACTTTGTCTCATAGGCACACCGTCTCTCGGAGGTACACTGATATATAATGTGCATACACACATGCACACTCCGTCTCTCACATACACATATTCTGCCTCTCGCACGCACATTCTGTCTTGCACACATACTCATTCTCTCTCTTTTGCGCATGCACACGTTCTCTCTCGCACACTGTCTCTCAAATGCATGCAGTCACTCTCGCGCACACATTCTCTCTTTTTTGCGTATGCTCATGTTCTCTCTTGCACATACACTCTATGTCTCACACACGCACACTCTCTCTTGCATGCTCGCATTCTTTCACACATGCAAGTACTTCCTCTCTCTCACATGCAATCTCTCTCTCTTACACCCACTGTCTTTTGCATCCGCTATCTCTCTTGCATGCGCACACACTCACTCTCTCTCATGCACACACAATCTTTCTCTTGTGCACACAGGTACTCTGTTTCTCCTGTACAGAGACACTCTGTTACAAGGATGCACTCTTTCACATGCGCACTCTCGCTCGCGCACACTCTCTTTCTCTGTCACCTGTGCACAGTCTCTTTCTCTCATGCAGGCACACACTGTCTCTCTGCATGGTCTCCCTCGCACACACTCTTTCGCACACGCACCTAATCTCTCACACATTGCAAACACTCGCTTCACCTTGCGCCTGTGCACACACTGTCTCTCTCTTGTATTTGTTCTCTCACATTTGTGTAAACTCTCCCACTCATGTTGACGTAAACTCTCCCTCTTGCGTTCGCGCACACTTTCTCCTTCTCTTGCATTTGCACATACTCTTTCTCACATTCGCTTACACTCTCTCATGCACTCTCTCTCTTGCATGCACATTATCTCGCACACGCGCACTCTCTCTCACAAGCATTCTCTCCCTCGCAGGCACCCCCTTTCTTGGAGGTACACTAACATACAATGTGCATACACACACTCTTCCTCTCACATGCACTTACACTCTCGCAGGCACATGCATCTCGCAGGCACACGCACACGTTCTCTCTTGCACACACATTCTATCTCTCGCACACATTCTTTCACGCATGCACATACTCCCTCTTTCTCACATGAAATCTCTCTCTCTTGCACCCACTCTCTGTTGCACACACTGTCTCTCTCACACTCACACTCTATCTCTCTTGCATGTGCACACACTCACTCTCTCTCATGCACACACATACAATCTTTCTCTTGTGCACACATGCACTCTGTCACTCTTGTACAGAGACACTCTCTTACAAAGATGCACACTCTCTCGCGCACACAGTCTCACTTGTTTGCACACACTCTCTTTCTCTGTCACTCGCACGCAGTCTCTTTCTCTCATGCAGGTACACATTCTCTCTCTGTCGCATGCACTCTCTCACACTCTCTTGCACAAACTCTCTTGCACATGTGCCTAATGTCTCATACATGTAATCACTCTGTCTTGCACCCATGCATACTCTCTCTCTCGCATACACGCAAACACTTCCTCTCACGTTCGCGCACTCTCTCCCTCTTGCATTGGATTCATGCACACTCTCACATTTGCGTAAACTCTCTCTCATGTTGATGTAAACTCTCTCTCTTGCATTTGCACACACTCTCAAATTCGTTTACACTCTCTCTTGCACACACACTCTCTCTCGCAGGCACACTCTCCCTCGCAGACACACCCTCTATGGAAGGTACACTGACATACAGTGTGCATAGACATACTCTTCCGCTCACACATACACACACTCTCTTGAACAAACAAACTCTCTCTCACACGCAAATACTCTCTTTCTTGCATGCACATTCTGTCTCACATATGTACACATTTCTCTCTTGCACATGCTCTCTGTCTCTCATATTCTCTCTCTTATCTGTCTGCACATGTTCTCTGTTGCACATGCACTTTATCTCTCGCATGCGCACACTGTCTCACATACACACGTTCTTTCACACATGCACACACTTCCTCTCTCTTGCATGCAATCTCTTTCTCTCTCATGCACCCACTCACTTTTGCACACACTATCTCTCTCTCACACATGCTATTTCTCTTGCATGCGCAAAAGCTCACACTCTCTCATGCACACATGCACTCTGTCTCTCTTGTACAGAGACACTCTATCTTACAAGGATGCACTCTTTTTCTCGCATGCACTCTCTGTCTTGTACGCAGATTCCCTCTCAGTGGTACACTGACATACAATGTGCATACACACACTCTTCCTCTCATATGTAAACACATTCTCTCACATGCACATACTCTCTTTCTAGCACGCACATTCTGTCTCGCACATGGACATATTTATCTTTTGCACATGCACACATTCTCTCTTGCACACGCACTCTATCTCTCACATGCACACAAACACGCACACATTCTCTTTTCCATATGCGCACATTCTGTCTTACATATGCACTCTATCTCTTTCAGGCGTACATTCTGTCTCACATGCACACAATTCCTCTCTCTCACATGCAATCTCTCTCTCATGCACCTACTCCCTTTTGCATACACTATCTCTCTCATACACACACGATCTCTCTTGCATTGCACACGCTCATTCTCTCTCATGCACACAGACACTCTCTCTCCCTTGTGCATGTGTGCTCTCTGTCTCTCTCGCACAGGGATACTCTTTTACAAAGACACGCTCGCTTTCTCTCACATGCACAGTCTCTTGCATGCACACATGCTCTTTCTCTCACATGTGCACACTCTATCAAACATGCTCTTGTTCATGCACACTCTTTCACCTGCACGCAGTCTCTTTCTCTAATGCAAGTGCACACACTCTCTCTCTTTGTCACATGCTCTCTTTTGCACACATTCTCTCGCATGCTCTCTCTACTGCACTTTCTCGAAGACACACTCCCTTGTGTGCACCCACACAACCTTTCTGACACATGCATATACACTCTCTCACATATGCACACTCTTGCTTTCATATGTACACTCTCTTTTGCACACGCACAGAATGTCTCGATGTACACACTTCCCCTTGCACGCGTGCACACTCTCTCTCTCGCACACACTTCCTCTCGCCTTCACACACTCTCTTACATTCGCGTCAACTTTCTCTCTCTCTGTCTCCCGTTGACATAAACTCTCTATCTTGTGTTTGCACACACTTTCTCTCTCTCTCTCCCTTGCAGTTGCACACACTCTCTCTTGCATTTGCACAAAACCTTTCTCTCTCTCTGATGTTTGTGTACAGTATAAACCAGTATACTTGTTTGAGGTTGCGATTTCTACAGGAGGGCCCTGTATGACCTGCCTCCCTCTCCTACCTTTCCTGGAGGTCCCCCATCTAGCTGACTGCATCTTTGGGTTATCTCCCTCCCTGTAAATGCCATCCATCACACCCCATAGCTCCTGTAAATTCCTCATTGCCTCTAACGGTCACTCCAACCTACAAAGGGAGGCAATCTGATAGGATTTGCAACAAGACATACTTTGTAGAAACATCATTCCCAGTATCATGGAAACGATCCCTAATCTCCCACATCCGACAGGAAGAGGACATCCCTCTCCCAAAGGCCATCACTGCACTTTAACAATCCACACACCGAGAAAATAGCACAGTCTTACTGCTCGAAAAACACTGCCCTCGGATAACTTGGTAACTGTGATTTATATTTTTTAAAAATGTAATCCAGAGAGAGCTCAATAAAGCATATGCACAAAAGCCCCATTCAATTCATTATTGTAGATTTAAACAGAAGTGTAAGGAAGGAATTTTTAAAAAAATCAAAATGAGTAGTTACCCTGCTGTGAGTTTCCCCCACAGCTGTGAATTTCACTGTTTTTCTGAGACTGAACTCCATGTTCAGAGCCTGAAACCAAACAGCACAGACTTTCATCTGGGAGGGTCACTGTTGGGTCAGAGAGCGGTGCAGGGTCATTACAGGGTCACACGGTGTGCAGGGTCACTGCTGGGTCAGACAGCTGTGCAGGGTCACTTCAGGGTCACACGGCTGTGCAGGGTCACTGCTGGGTTACGCAGCTGTGCAGCATCACTGCTGGGTCACACGGTTGTGCAGGGTCACTGCAGGGTCAGACAGTGATGCAGCGTCACTGCTGAGTCACATGACTGTGCAGGGTCACTGCAGGGTCACTCAGCTGTGCAGGGTCACTGCTGAATCACACGGCTGTGCTGGGTCACTGTGGGGTCACATGGCTGTGCAGGGTCACATGGCTGTGCAGGGTCATTGCTGGGTCACACGGCTGTGCTGGGTCACTGCAGGGTCAGACAGTGATAGAGGGTCACTACTGGGTCACACGGCTGCAGGGTCACACGGCTGTACAGGGTCACTGCTGGGTCACGCGATTGTGCAGGGTCACTGCTGGACCACACAGATGTACAGGGTCACTGCGTGGTCACACAGCTGTACAGGGTCAGTGCTGGGTCACACAGCTGTACAGGGCTACAGCTGGACCACAGAGCTGTACAGGGTCACTGCTGGACCACACAGCTGTTCAGGGTCACTGCGTGGTCACATGGCTGCAGGGTCACTGCTGGGTCACACTTTGATGCAGGGTCACTGCTAGGTCACATGGCTGTGCACGGTCACTGCGGTGTCACATGGCTGTGCGGGGTCAAATGGCTGTGCCGGGTCACTGCTGGGTCACACGGCTGTGCAGGGTTTCTGCAGGGTCAGAATGATGCAGGATCACACAGCTATGCAGGATCACACAGCTATGCTGGGTCACTGCTGGGTCACACGGCTGTGCAGGGTCACTGCTGGGTCACATGGCTGTACAGGGTCACTGCATGGTCACACGGCTGTGCAGGGTCACTGCTGGGTCAGACAGTGATGCAGGGTCAGTGCTGGGTCACATGGCTGTGCAGGGTCACTGCTGGGTCAGACAGTGATGCAGGGTCACTGCTGGGTTACACGGCTGTGCAGGGTCACTGCTGGGTCAGACAGTGATGCAGGGTCACTGCTGGGTTACACGGCTGTGCAGGGTCACTGTAGGGTCACACAGCTGTGCAGGGTCACTGCTGGGTTACACAGCTGTGCAGGGTCACTGCTGGGTCACACCACTGTGCAGGGTCACTGCTGAGTCACTCGGCTGTGCAGGGTCACTGCTAGGTCACATAGTGATGCAGGGTCACTGCTGGGTCACACGGCTGTGCAGGTCACTGTGGAGTCACACAGCTGTCCAGGGTCACTGCTGGGTCACACGGCTCTGCAGGGTCACTGCTCGGTCACACAGCTGACCAGGTGTGGAGATGAGAGTAGGCCAATTGCTGTAGGTTGTATGGAGTTCAGAAAAGCCTTTGACCAGGTCCCACATGGGAGATAACGAAGGTAAAAACATGTGGCATCCAGAGTAACCTGGCAACTTGGCTCTCAAATTGGTTCAGTCAGTGAAATCAGAGGGTGTTGATAGAATGCTGTTTGGGTAATTGGAAGTTGGTGTCCAATGGTGTTCCACAGCTCTCAGTGCTGGGTGACTCATTCTTTGTGATAATCACAAATGACATTGATAAAGGTATATGTTTGTGTGGGGAGGGGGTGGGATCACTGGGAGTGTGCAGGATAGGCATGGTGGTGTGGGGGTAGGCACACAAGGGGAGGTTGGTGATGATACATACGTTTACATATTACGCAAATGTTGACCGAGTAGTTGGCAGTGAGAGAAATAGTCATCGGTTATAGATCGATCTAGACAGATTGGTCAGACGGGCAAATCAGTGGCAGATGAAATTTAACCCTGATTAATGTGAGGTGATACACTTTGGCAGAAGTCACAAGACAAGGCAACACTCAATAAATGGCAGAACACAAGGACACTTAGAGGAACAGAAAGATTTTGAGGTGATTGTTAACAGACCCCTGAAGGCAGCAGGACAGGTTAATAGGGTAAAGAAGGCAGACGGGACACATGCCCTTCCCAATCAAGACATCGATTATAAGAGCAGGGAGGTGGTGCTTTGTTTGGGTCACAGTCTGAGTATTGTGTACAGTCCTGGTCACTGCACGATGGGAAGGATGTGATTGTAATGGAGGGAGTGCAAAGGAGATTCAGCAGAATGTTGCTTGAGCTGTAGCAATGTCTCTGTGAAGAGAGAGGCTGGATAAGCTCAGGCTGCTTTCTTTAGAGCAGTGATTGGGGTGTATAAGACTGAGGGGTGTGGGCAGGGTGAATAGAAAACAGATGCTCCCCTTGTTCAAGGGCAGATAATAAGGTGGCATCATTTTAAGCTGGAAGACAGGAGGTTTCAAGGGGACATGAGGAAAGATCTTCCCACCCAGAGGATGGTAGGGGCCTGCATTGCACTGCCCGGGAAGGTGGTTCAGGCGGGAAACTTCACAACCTTGATAACATACTTGGATTAACAGTTGAACTGTCATAACGTTCAAGGCTATGATCCAAGTGATGGAAAGTGGAAGTAATGGGAATTTAGTGTAATATGGGCAGAAGAAATACAATGGGCTAAAGGCCCTCGACTGTTCGATGTGATTCTGTCATTCGATGATTCAGAAGGGAAGGATCTGAATTGGCTTCAGGTTTTTTGTATTTGTTTTGAAAAAGATATTACCTCTTGTAATTTCTACCGGTTGCTTTGATCAGCATCAGCTTCGGTTTTTGTATTCGATCACAGGTAAAATTTCACAACTGAGTTGGATAACTGAATGAACAAGGAAAGCAGTGGTGTAACAGTGGGCAGTAGAAGAGATCGCAAGGAGCTTTACAACATGAGGTACTGAGTGATTGAGTCGCCTCAGCAAAATGAAGGGCATCAGTGGGGGAAAAAAAATCAAACATTATTTAGATCTTGATGGGACTGATAGTGTGTGAAATAATACAAATCTTGTTGTTTGAAGATAATTTTCAATTAATATTTAAGACACAATGGGATCAGATTAATCCAGTCTTTGGGGTATTCAGGAGAGACCTCAATCTCACAGGTATCACATCATTAAAATAAACATGTTGTCGTAATCTGTTTATTCAAAATGAAGATGTGGTCACAGTTTCCTGGTGGGGATACCACACAACATAAAATAAAGCCTGTGGAACTGTGTCAGCTTCAATACCCAGCGAATTCTCCAACTCTGACAGATTCCCAGCACCAGGAAAGGAGAGGTTGTTCCACAAGCAACAAAATGCATCTTCCAAGGCAAATGGTCAAAAAAGTATACTACACCATCCTTGCCTGTGTTGGTATTCCTGGTAAGTCTTGGGACAATGTAAGTTGTATTAAATCATATTTATTGCATTAAATCAGACTTATTTCAATGTGATTAATGGTAATTATTTTATTTCCATGTAGCAAAGAAAATCCCAATGCCAGACAATAATATACTCACTGACTGAGTTTTGAGTGAATAGTTTGTCAATTAAGGGGCTCCTCAGTAATGTGCAGCATTGTCTCTCCCTCCATACTGTGCAGAATGGGTTTGCACTGAGGCCACAGTGATGGAGTTTGACTGAGTACTGATCCTCGCTGGCCAAGAAAGTGTTTAGCAAGATAACTCTCTCTCTCTGTCTCTGTCTCTCTCTGTGGTAGTTCAAACCCTGCTATCAGTCAGAGGGGTTTTGTAACAACCCATCTCTCAGTGCCACCTGGTGTTTCCCATTCCCTGATGTGAAGGGATTTTGTTGGTGGATCTTGCACAGACAGATGGCCCCGGATGGGAGCACAGGGACAACGTGGGCAAGAGGTGGGTTGGGCAGGTCACTTATGGAGTGATAAGCAAGGGTCAGCACAGATGGCTTTGACTATCCTGTGTGTTGCCTGTGAGCGGACATATGGGGGTGTGATATTTGTGAGGACAGATCACTGGGAGACTGTGATCACTGTGTGCAGTGTTCCAATGATGATGTGTGTTGTTGAATTATTTGATTGACAAAAGGACGTGTGAGTTGGGCCATGTGTAAAAAGATGTACAGTACGGTCGTGCAGACTTTAATAGGATTGTGTAAGGTTCACAGAGCATGTGTTACTGCCATTGTGCCCAGAGGTTAGTACAATGCAGGAGACTGAGTCGGGCACCAGCTTTCTGTCATGGGCTTTGTTGAAATATTTTATTCTTATCTTGGAATTCAGTCTTCACTACTCTAGAGAATCCTACTCATTGGTGTGGGGTGCTGTCTGAACACTAATCCAATGCTGCGTATGACAGATTCACTGGGCACTGGATGAGGGCAGTACAAGTTCCTCGTGTGATATCAATGTGCACAGTTAACATTTCCAAACTAATTCCTCTCCTGAGAAAAGAAAATCTTTTGTCTATACTGCGGGGGCACGTTGCATTATCCAGTGATTTAATGGAATTATGTTCTTTATCAGTGAGTTTGCTGATGACCTTAAAATAGGTGGTATCTTGGACAGTGAGGAAGGTGATCAGAAATTGGACCAGTTTGGGCCAAAGGGCCTGTCTTCGTGCTGCAGGAATCTATGACTATGATTCTATTTGTTCATTAGTGTAGGATGTGGGCATCACTGGCTGGTCAGAATTTATTGTCCATCCCTAGTTGCCCTTGAGAAGATGGTGGTGAGCTGCCTTCTTGAACCACTGCAGCCCACCTCCTATGGGCTGACCCACAATGCCATTAGGGAGGGAATTGCAGGATTTTGACCCAGCAACAGTGAAGGAATGGTGATATATTTCTCCGTCAGAATGGTGAGTGGTTTGGAGTGGACCTGAAGCTTTTAGAGTTCCCATATATATGATGCCTTTGTCTTTCGAGATGGAACTGGTCGTGAGTTTGGAAGGTTTCTGTCTGAGGATCTTTGATGAATTTCTGCAGTGCATCTTGTAGATGTTTCACACTGCAGCTACTGAGCGTCAGTGGTGGAGGGAGAGGATGCTTGTAGATGCAATGCCAATCCTATGGCCTGAATTGTCCTGGATGGTGTCAAGTTTCTTCAGAGTTGTTGGGGCTGCACCCATCCAGGCAACTAGACAATATTCCATTACATTCCTGATTTGTGTCTTGTAGGTAGTGGACATGCTTTGGGGAAGTCAGGAGATCAGTTACTCACTATGGCATTCCGAGAATGTTGTGTATTAATGATCCAGATCTCCAGGAATCCCTCTCAGTGAAGGTATTACTGACCATGGAATTGTACTGAATGGGATGACGAAGCTCAGACTGGGACCCTCTGATTGCTGTAGCCTCATGTTGCTGGGAGGATGTGTCATTGTCGAATTGGACTGAGTGGGGGTTACTGCTGGAATGATATTTTCTCGGCCAGAATTCTTGCTTTTCCCAGATCACTGTAAATGCAGTATTGTAGTAAGTGTTCAGCACTCACAGCAGAATACTCATGGACTCAACTGCAAGTTTTACTGGGAATATCTTGCACTGTACAACTGTATTGTGTGTGTGTGTCAATACGTTAACTCTATATTACGCCAAACTCAGGATCGGATAACTTGTATTGAGAGAAGGACTGAATATCTGTTCCTCAATCAGCTGCAACTGTTTACACAGTTATATTTTAATGGTGAAAAGAAATGTTAATCTCTTAAACATATTTATTAACAACACATGTTCACAATAAGAAGCTCTTGAAAAACTGGAGTCAATGAGATGATGACTCTTTTGTTTCATCCTGAGGACAGGTGAAGATGGTTCTGGCTGTGGGAGGTCAGTCATCTCAGCCGTTGTACACCTCTGCAGGAATTCTTCACAGGTGTACCTTGGTCCTAAAATCTGCAGGCGCCTCATCAATGCTGGTCCCTCCGTCATTATTTCAAAATTAGTGAGGTTTGCCTGTGAATACACAATGTTCAGCACCATTTACTACTCTTGAGATAACAGAGAGGTCTGTGTCCATACAGAGTGTGATAACATCAGGCATGGGCTGATAATTGACAAATAACATTCATATCCCACAAGCACCAGGAAATGACCATCTCAAAACGTGAGAATCTACCAATCTCCCATTGGTGTTTTATGACATTGCCATCACTGAATGCATTATTATCCACAACCCGGACCAATCATTGATGAGGAAATGACCTGTTCCAGCCATACAGGTGCTGTGGCCACAGGCGGATGTCAGACACTCTACTTACTGTGACAATAACCTCCCTGCCTGCCTCTCCAATCCATCCCCACCATCTAGAAAGCATCACTCAGGGGTGGGATTGAATTCTCTCCAAGTATCTGGCTGAGTGCAGCTCACATGCAACACTGAGTGCAACATTCCCAAAGCTCCACATTGTCCAGGATGTCATAATTGTCATAATTTCCCCACTGACCATTCAGCACACACTCTCTTCACCAATGACACCACGGCCAGCAACAAATACCACCTACAAGATACAACCCAGGGACAGGGCAGGGCTCTTTTTACCAGCACCTCACACACCCATGACCTCCAGCACCTGGAAGAACAGGAGCCGCAGATGCACAGAGACACCATCACGTGCCTGACAGTTAAAGCTTACACTTTGTGAGTACATTTTAAAGTAATCACCATTTCCACATCTGCAAGGGGAGATCTCTGAAACCGAGGGCTGGTTCGTCTCCAAGGGAACGTCCTGTACGGCAGAGAGTGGGACAAATGTCCAAGGTGAAAGACTGGATGCTTGGTGCTGAGTTTCCACTGAATTCAGGGCATCAACTATCCCAGTGGATAATCCATGTCATAGCTTAATTTGTCAAGTCCAATGAGTTTCCCAACTCTGGATGGTCTCAAAGCCAGGAGACAAAACCCATTGCCTCGGTTGTCTATGCTGAGTCCTGGCCAATGTATTGGTGCTCCTGATTCCAGGTAACTACATTGAGTGAGTTTGAGGATCCTTTATCTTCAAACTGGATCAATTTTGGGAATTTCATAGTTGAGACAAATGACTCAGTATGGGGATATTCAAATGCCAGGGAGTGGTCTAAAAAGGGAGCATTCTTCAGTAGCAGTGGGTTATCTGTGCACAGGGAGCTCCATTTGCTTTTATTAATTGAAAGGTTATGGGTGTCGCTGGTTAGACCAACACTTATCACCCTTCCCTTATTGCCCAGAATAAACCAGACTATTATAGATCTGGAGTCACATGTACACCAAGACTAGGAAAGGATGACAGATTATACTCCCTAAAGGATATTAGTGAGTGAGATGTTTTGTTTTCTAACAACTGACAACCGTTCATTGTCACCATCAGACAGTAGAAGTCTTGATTTAGATTGAATTGAAGTTCCACCATCTGCCATGGTGGACATCGAACATCGGGCTCTGAATTAATAATCTAGTGATAAGACATTGAGGCCATCATCTCTCCTCATCTTTCACATTGGCCTGAATCCAAAGTGATAGGTTCAGATGCCAAGCAATAGTACATTATTTCCGTTCTAAATGGACCCCCTCTAATTCTAAGGCTGCGCCCACGGGTCCTAGTATCCCCGCCTGACAGAAACAAATTCCCAACGCCCGCCCCTTCTAAGCCATGCATTAGCTTGTGAGTTTCTATCAGATCTCCCTTCAACTTTCTAAACTGTAATGAATACAATTGCAGGATCCTCAGCCATTCATCATATGCTAGGCCTACCATTCCAGGGATCATTCGTGTGAATCTCCACTGGACATGCTCCAGTGCCAGTATGTCCTTCCTGAGGTGTGGGGCCCAAAACTGGACACAGTATTCTAAATGGGGCCTAACCAGAGCTTAATAAAGTCTCAGAAGCACATCGCTACTTTTATATTCCAACCCTCTTGAGATAAATGACATTACATTTGCTTTCTTAACCATGGACTCAACCTGCAAGTCAACCTTTAGAGAATCCTGGACTAGCACTCCCAGATCCCTTTGTACTTTGGCTTTATGAATTTTCTCACCATTTAAAAAATAGTCCATGCCTGTATTATGTTTTCCAAAGTGCAAGACTTTGCATTTGCTTACGTTGAATTCCATCAGCCATTTCCTGGACTACTCTCCTAAACTGTCTAAATCTTTCTGCAGCCTCCCCACCTCCTCAGAACTACCTGCCTGTCCACCTAACTTTGTATCATCGGCGAACTTCGCCAGAATGCCCCCAGTCCCTTCATCCAGATCATTAATATATAAAGTGAACAGCTATGGCCCCAACACTGAACACTGTGGGACACCATATGTCACTAACCACTATTCCGAAAAATAACCTTTTATCCCAACTCTCTGCCGTCTATCAGACAGCCAATCCCCAACCCATGCCAGTAGCTCACCTCAAACACCATGGGCCCTCACCTTACTCAGCAACCCCCTGTGAAACACCTAATCAATGGCCTTTTGGAAGTCTAGATAGATAACATCCACTGGGTTTCCCTGGTCTAACCTACTTGTTACCTCTTCAAAGAATTCTTAGAGGTTTGTCAGGCATGCCCTCCCCTTAACAAATCCTTGCTGACTTGTTCTAAGCTGACCCTGCACTTCCAAGAATTTAGAAATCTCATCCTTAACGATGGATTCTAGAATTTCACCTACAACCGAGATTAGGCTAATCGGCCTATAATTTTCCATCTTTTGTCTTGATCCTTTCTTGAATAAGAAGGTTACAACAATGATTTTCCAATCATTTGGGACTTTCCTTGACTCCGGTGACTTTTGAAAGATCACAACCAATGCCTCAGCTTTTTCCTCAGCCACCTCCCTCAGAACTTCAGAGCCAGGAGACTTATCGATTTTTACACCTTTTGGCTTTTCTAGCATTTTGTCTTTTATAATGGCTACCATACTCAACTCTGCCCCTGACACTCCTTAATTGTTGGGATATTACTCACGTGAGGGTTTGGGTGGGGGCTGCAGTATACAGTGTTTGACAGGTAATGGGGAGTCAGTGCCAAATGTTGAAGTTCTACCGATTGCATTGGGTAACCAAGCTGGGACATGGTGGTTGGATTCACTGGTGAATAACTTCTTAGTTCAGCTTGCCAGGACGTTCTGAGTGAGGGGCTCAATGCTCTATCATTTCTTCGTTCATATTTGGGATACCATCCATTCCTAGACACAGTTGAGTAATCCAGTGTCTTGTACTGTAATTCATGTTGTGTGGGTGCAGACTTTTAAGAGTAAACTCAACTGTGGAGACTCCAAAACTGAATTCAGGAATTTTATAATCCACATCTGTGTTAGGAGTCTCCCATTCTTTGTTTTACTGATCCCGGGAGTGTTTGTGTGGATGCTGTCATCTAATTTACAACTCCAGCGAGCCTGAGCAATGTACAAAGCAGAATAAATCAATCTGTCAACTCCAATAAAATGTTGAGTATGAGACTAACCTGCTGTTTATGTCCATCTGTATGTATTTTGAAAGTGTAAATGATTCAGATTCTTTAAACTTCATATGACATGGGCCAACAATTATCTTTCTCTAACATCTATTACTTACAGTCTGACCTCAGGCACAGATATGCTTGATCAGTAACTTCAAGTCTCTTTTTTCCTTGCTGTCTCTCTTACAGTTTGTCTAGTGGTGATTCTAATCGTAGCTCGGGGCAAGTGTGGATTTTCTAGAAGCACCACTCATTATATGGTGGCCATGGCAACATCTGATCTGCTGTTCATTGTTTTCCAAGTCGTACTTCGCCGGTTTCCATCTTATTATTATCCACGGTGTTTCCTGGATATCACTCCTGTGTGTAGTGTTATCTATGTACTGAGCTGCTGGGCCATTGATTGTTCTGTCTGGTTCACCGTTACTTTCACTTTTGATCGATTTGTCACCGTTTGTTTTCATCAGATGAAAACTAAGTATTGGACAGAGAATACTTCAATTAGGGTTCTAGCAACAATCTGTATTTTCTTTTCTTTTAAAAATATTCCCAACTATTTCCGATTTAAACGTGGAAAGATCATCAACAATGTTCCATGGTTCTGTTCTACCAGGTCCAGTTACTTTATTAACCACCGGTGGGCAAGTTTTCAATACTTTGAGCAATTTTTAACACCAATGCTCCCATTCACTTTTATTCTCTTTTTTAACGTTCTGACTGTCGGACACATCTCTGAGGCCATTACGCTACGTAAGGGACTCAGGGGTCAGAGAAAAATAGAGGATGACCCAGAGATAGAGAGCAGAAGGAAATCTGTGATCTTACTCTTTGCTATATCTGCAAGTTTCATACTTCTCTGGTTGCTGGATATTTTACGTTTCTTTCATGTTGCTCATTCCTTGGATTCCGCTGGTTTTGATATTTTTGTACAAGCCTCATTTATGCTGCGGGACCTGAGCTGCTGCACCAACGCACTTGTTTATGTGGTGACACAGAACAGTTTCAGAGACCATTTAAAGCATGCCCTGAAATATCCAGTTATAAACATAATCCAATTGATGAATAAGTCCAAGTAACAGAGAGTAAACATTAAAGGCAGCAGATAATGGAATGAGGGGTCCAGGTGAGGAATGGACTGACAGGAGAAGGAGGAGCAGCAACACGGTAACACTCCTTTCCTAATGGGCAAGGAATGATTCCATCTGAGGAGCAAACCCAAAGAGACTGGAGGAGCAAAACAGTGGGAAGTGTTGTCAGCAATCAGCAACCGTTAATAGAAAGCTGGATAACAAAAGTATAACTGAAAGAGGAATCAGACATGCACAGAATAACATCATCCCCAGCAACCAGTTGTCAGTGAGAGAACCAGATACAAGGTCAATGACCTGGAGGCAAGTATCATCGGTCACTGCAGGCCGGAGTGGGAACAGCAATGGCAGGCTCCTGTCCTCACGGAATTCGCTCATCCACACATCTGGACTAAATAAAAAAGGGAATGTTCCTATTCCACAGAGTAATATACTGTAAATAATCCATGTCTTTTGATTACAGATGTATCTTCAGCAATGATTTCCTTTCTCTGGCTCCATTCCCTTCCCCCCGGCCTGATGCTGATATCACTCCCTCTCTTTATTTGGTTCTTTCCATCAATCAGCCGCTGTGATGGTGGGGAATCCACGGCCCAGTCAGAGGGCTCAGTGACAGACCGGATCCGACACTGGGGAATGGGGTTGGATGTGGCAGATGAGCCGACCCCCCCTCAGTGCTGCCATGAGAAGGTTTTGTGGCTCTCACTGACTCCATCGAGCTCAGTGGGAACTGACTCTGGGTGAACTCTGTTTGCTTGGGCCTTCATAATGGAGCCTGGGATCAATTGAAAGATTGATGGACCATCAGCAAGGTCTGGGTCAACCCCTCGTCCTTTCCTGGTGCTGTTCCATCATTACCGGGATAAGGAGAGAGTCATGGAGGTTTCCAGACTCCAGGGGAAGGATCCAAAGGCCCGAATTTACAAGGGGTCTAAGATCATGTTTTTTTTAGGACTTTTCAGCAGCGATGGTCCAGAAATGAAAATCGTATGATGGTGTCAAGAGAAGATTGAAGGAGCTTGGGATTCAGTACTCCCTGAGATCTCCGGCAGTGCTTCAGGTCACCTTAGATGGATCCATCTCTTTGACATATCGGAGAAGGCAAGAGACTTTGTGGAAAAACTAACCTAAGTTAAACAATTATAGTATGTATAAATATCGTTGCTTCGGTATGCGTTTATCATTCTGTAAAAGAAATGGAGGAAATCCGGTTGGAGCTTTGTTTTTCCCCTTTTTTTTCCTCTATCGATAATAATTTGGTTCAAACTACGTCTGGCAGTGGTTAAGATGTATATTTTAAATTTCTAAGTTAGGACATACCAAAGGATGGGTGGGTGCTTATTTCCCTTTATTGTTTATAAAAGAATGTTTTTTTATTCATATTGATATTCTGTGGGATGTTTATTCTTTTTAGCTTGTGCTTGTGATGCGGCTCTAGCTGGGAGAAGTGAAGGTGGTTGAGATGGTTAGATGCCTATTTATGGGCAGTTCGGGACGGGTAGTAGCCCCCACCGGGCGGGGGGTGAATTCCCCTACTCAGTGCTATTAGCGCTTTATATGTTGGTTTGTTTTCTGGTTTTTGTTGTTTTTTATTTTTAATAATTTTCTATGTTTGTTAAATGTAGTGGTTTTAGTTTATGTGGTTTTTATATTTGGTGGACCATGCGACACTAAGGCTCAGCAATTTGTGTTTCATGTTCCTCCTCCTCTCTGGAATTTAAATGTAATTGCAGAAGATTATGGCTAATGATTTGATTAAATGGTGTACCTGGAATATCAAGAGTCTTAGAAAGGAGAAGGTGGATATTGCTTCGTTACAGGAGACACATTTGGATGACAAGGAGCATCTGAAATTACAGCAGAATGGCTTTGACCGAGTTTATTTTTCATCGTTTAATACCAGAAGTAGGGGAGTGGCTATATTGGTTAGGAAAAATCTCTCATTTAAATTGTTGGAATGTGTTAAAGACACATACGAGAGGTTTGTAATTCTTAAAGCCTTGATAAATGGGGAAAAATATGGCATTTTAAATGTTTATTGTTCGCCCAGCTCATCTTCTTAAATTCTTCATAGATGCTTTTTCTAAACTGATAAGTCTCAAGCCTCGGCGCATCATCATAGAGGGAGATTTTAACTGCCTCATGGACACCTCAGTAGACAGGTTGCCTAAAGATCCCTCAATACCCTCTGCACAAACTAAACAGTTATTGGGTTTGTGTGGGGAGTTAGGATTGGTGGACAAATGGAGGTGTCTCCACCCTACAGGTAGGGATTTCATGTTTTTCTCCAATCCATACAGACGTCACACGAGGATTGATTTTTTTTCTAACCCCTGCAGTAACCCTAGATCTGGTGGCATCCTGTACGATTGGTAATATTGCCATCTCTGATCATGCTCCAGTGTACCTCATGGTTAAAATTAAAGATGTTACAGTGGATTCAAGGTACTGGTGAATGGACCCCTTTATTCTCAAGTACAGCAAGTTTGTGGCGTATTTCTCTAGGGAATTTCAGGCATTCCGAGACATCAGCATAGGCTCGGTTGATAGCTCATCTGTTCTCTGGGAAACTGCCAAAGCTTATGCCAGAGGGTTAGTTATTTCATATTCCACCAGTAGGAAGCAGCAGAAAGGTGAGCAGCAACGTCTCCTTGAAGCACGGTTGAAGGTAGCCAAGAAGGCCTATTTTGACAGACCCTCGTTGGTCAAACTACAGAGGATTTCACTTATCCTTAAAAATGGGAAGGATCCAGAAGACTGTGCTTCATACAGGCCCATCTCGCTCTTAAATGTGGACTTTAAGATCTTTTCTAAGGCTCTTGAGTTCAGGCTGGAGACTGTTACCCTCTATTATTAAAGAGGATCAAATAGGCTTCATAAAGGGTCGCAGATCCTCCAATACCATTAGGAGGCTGCTTAACGTAATTCAAGCATGCCAACAGCAGTCAACACAGGGATTGGTGATTTCTTTAGATGCAGAGGAGGCATTTGACAGAGTTGAGTGGCCGTACCTTTTCTATACTCTAGACCGGTTTGGTCTGGGTGAAGTTTTTATAAGATGGGTAAAGGTTCTCTACAGTGTACCTCTCGCGGCGGTCATTACCAACGGGGTACGATCAAGCAATTTTAATATTTCTAGAGGCAGCCGGCAGGGCTGTCCCCTTTCACCATTACTTTTTATGTTGGTGATTGAACCATTGGCAGAGGCCATTTGTGGGGATCTCAATATATCAGCTCCAGAAGTGGGGTCAAAATTACATAAGATCTCGCTGTATGCAGATGATGTTTTAATTTTCTTGACAAATCCAGCAGTCTCAGCGCCTCGCCTGATACAATGCAGTCACACGTTTGGCACTTTTTCAGGGTAGAAGATTAATTTTGCAAAATCAGAGGCTATGCCTATGAATTGGCCCTTTGAGAGTGACTATAGATTCCCATTTAGGTGGTCACAGGGGGGTTTGTGTATTTGGGCATATTCATTTCACCAGTTCTGGATTCCCTGTTCAAAGCCAATTTTACTCAATTATTTGAAAAAATTAAACGAGATCTCCAAAGATGGGAGGCACTTCCAGTCTCATGGTTGGGTCGAATAGCACTTATTAAGATGAATATTCTCCCTCGTTTGTTATACCCTATAAGATGCTCCCCCTGATTTTCAATAAACAAACACTTAGGAGACTGAACAGTTGGTTCAGCTCCTTTATCTGGCACCGTAAACGGCCCCTCATTAAATTAGCCAAACTGCAGTTGCCTGACAGATTGGGGGAGTAGACCTTCCAGACATTAAAAATTACCAATTAAGCTCACTTTTGACTTATGTAAGTGATTGGGTTTGTGGGGACCCTCTTTCAATATGGCTAAATATCGAAGTCTCCCAGGCAAGGTGCCCCCTTACCAGTTTGCTGTTTTTGGACAAGGTGAGGACAGTTAGGGAATATTGCCATAACCCAATAGTCATCAATACTGTGAAAGCATGGAGGGCAATTCGGCAGAGGGAAGGTAATATTGGCAAAACACCTTTGTTTACACCTTTAGTGGGTATGCCGAGTTTTCAACCAGGTATGATAGATTCAGGATTTAAACATTGGGCAGCTAGGGGTATATCTTGTATGGGTGATTTATTTGAGGGAGATGTAATGATGTCCTTCGATCAGTTCGTACGGAAGTACGAGTTACCTCATAGAGACCTCTTTCATTTTTTTTCAAGTTAGGAATTTTATTCAAAAAAGGACCACACTTTTGACTGATCCCCACAAATCTGACATAGAAAGAGGGGTACTAAGGGCTAAATACACTCTCTGTCAGTACTCTATATCACCAATTGGGGGGTGCCACCTCAGATGTGTCTGATCGACTCTGCAAGATGTGGGAAAGAGAGCTGGGTGTTGAAGTTGCTTCAGAGACATGGGAGGATATTTGGGAGAATGCAAGGAAGATATCAATTTAGATTAGATTACTTACAGTGTGGAAACAGGCCCTTCGGCCCAACAAGTCCACACCAACCCGTCGAAGCGCAACCCACCCATACCCCTACATTTACCCCTTACCTAACACTACGGGCGATTTAGCATGGCCAATTCACCTGACCCGCACATCTTTGGACTGTGGGAGGAAACCGGAGCACCCGGAGGAAACCCACGCAGACACGGGGAGAACGTGCAAACTCCACACAGTCAGTCGCCTGAGTCGGGAATTGAACCCGGGTCTCAGGCGCTGTGAGACAGCAGTGCTAACCACTGTGCCACCGGGCTGCCCAATTTGCAATAGGACCCATGCTTTAGATTAGATTAGACTTACAGTGTGGAAACAGGCCCTTCGGCCCAACAAGTCCACACCGACCCGCCGAAGCGAAACCCACCCATACCCCTACATTACCCCTTACCTAACACTACGGGCAATTTAGCATGGCCAATTCACCTGACCCGCACATCTTTGGACTGTGGGAGGAAACCGGAGCACCCGAGGAAACCCACGCAGACACGGGGAGAACGTGCAAACTCCACACAGTCAGTCGCCTGAGTCGGGAATTGAACCCGGGTCTTCAGGCGCTGTGAGGCAGCAGTGCTAACCACTGTGCCACCGTGCCGCCCACGCGGTTCAAGATTTCCACAGGGTCCACTTAGCCCCTGACCATTTGTCAAAATTTAAACTGTGGGTATCTTCAGCATGCCCCAAGTGCAAGTCTGTACGGGTAGTCTTCCCCATTGACTTGTGACAGGCTTCAAACATATTGGAGCGTTGTGGTGGGTGCAATGGAGAGGATTTTAGGTGTAGGGGTGGAGAAGGACCCTATTTCGCTCATTTTGGGCCTACCCATTATATTTCCTGCAGACGCACATAAGGCAAAACTTTTCAACATTCTTATCTTCTGTGCAAGGAAGAATATCTTGCTAGGTTGGATATCAGAAAACCCCCCAGGCCTGTCGGGTTGGAGGAAGATTGTTATGGAGTATATTCCCCTGGATTTTCTCACGAATATAGTACACCACAAAACTGAGAATTTTTACAAGACATGGCAACCCTTTTTGAAATATCTGAACACAGATTTATCTGCCACACTAACAAGGGCTTTTATATACCTGTAACAATTGTGTTTCATGAGTCCAATATCCAGGGAGGAGGAACTGTGAATGTATGAGTGTTTGATTGGCTGGGCTGAGTTATTACTATTTATTTGTTTGTTGTCAGGTATTTATTTAGTAAGTTAAATAGCTAGTTTAGGTTTTTTAAAAATTATATACTATTCTATATATGTTATACATTCGTGTAGGAGGGTGTTTTGGGGAATTATTTTTATTATTTGGGTTTAGATTTGTACTATTTTTATACTGTTTTGAATGGCATAGTTTTGTATTTGTTGTAATATTTAAAAATCTATTTTTTTCTTAATAAAAATATATTACAAAAAAAAACCGAGGTAAACCTCCTTCACTGTTCACTACCCCACCACCATATTTGGAGCCGTCTGTCACCTTACTGACCATCGGAGACAAGCAGGAGGCTGGAAGAACCCAGCAAGCCAGGCAGCATCAGGAGGTGGAGAGGTCAATGCTTCTGGAGTGGGGGTAAGGGGAGCTGCTGATAAAGGGTGGGGGTGGGGGAGGGTTTTGGGTGGGGAGAGGGATGGAGTGCTGAGGTGAACACGGTAGAGGGGACGCCCTGTTCGGTCAATGGGTGGAATGAATCCGATTGGTGGCAGGGATGGGTGGGGGGTGGGGGGGTGGTGAGGGGTTGGAAAGGGAGTTGGTGGATGGGGAGGGAGGTTATTTGAAATTGGAGAGCTCAATGTTGAGTCCTCCGGGCTGTAGGCAGCCCAGGTGGAAGATGAGATGTTGTTCCTCCAGTCTGTGATCTGATTCACTGTGGCAAGGCCTCACTGGACCTTGTATTTGTTAATGGGCCTGGCCAGCTGACTGACCTTTCACTAGAAACAGTGATCACAACTCCTTCAGTTTTAAGATCGCGATGAATAAGGATAAGTCACGACCTTGTGGGAAGGTCCTGAATTCGGGGAAGGTAAATTAAGACACTATTAAGTAGGAGCTAGGGAGAGTTAATTGGGAAGAGCTGTTCTTGAGCAATTCCACATTTCCCATGTGGGAGTTGTTTAAAGACCTGCTGATCAGACTTCAGAATGGGTATACTCCACTACGGAGGAAGGACAGGGATGGCATGGGACTGTTATACCAGGTCCAGTTATTCTGAAGACCATCCGTGGGAACGTTTTAAATAGTCCGAAACATTTTAACACCATTTTTATCATTCACTTTTGTTCTATTTCCCAACATTCTGACAGTGAGGCAAATCTATGAGGCCAATAAGGTGTGTAATAGACTGATGGGTCAGAGAAAAGTGGAGAATGACCCAGAGATAGAGAATGGACAGAATTCTATGATCTTGCTCTTTGTCATATCTGCCAATCTTCCCCTCCTCATTTTTCAGCCTCTCCCCCAGATTTTACATTCCTGGACCCTGATTATTCCCCCCCCCATCCAATATTGCTCTTCCCTCATATATTTTCCCTCCATCCCACGCCTCCCGCTCCCCCGTACAGCATTACTCAAGCTGCCCCTCCCACCATCATGATCACCCTCCCTCCCTCACCAACCCCTTTACGGTGGGGGGGACACAGTGAGCACGTGCAGACACTTACTGACCTGTGGAGGGACTGCCTCACTGCACAGCAAGAGCCCAGGCCCCCTCTCCACCCCCACCCCCTGAGACAGGGACTTTATGTAAACTCCCTCAATCATTGTCACTGCCCCCTCCCAAATATTGTGCCCTTTCCCCTCCCCCCAATTATGTTCCTGCCCACAATCCCCCCTCCCCTCCTCCCAATGTTCAGTCTCTTCCCCAACACCTCTCCGGGATCTCTCGCCCATTCTCCCCTCACCCAAATATTGGGTCCTTCCCCAATACTCTATTCCCTCTATATTTACTGCCCCATTCCCCTATAACACGCCGACCCCCGCTAATTTGTGACCCCACCCTCAATTTCCCACCCCCTCAGAATTTTCCAGCCCCACCCACCTTCCCCTCCTTCCCCAATCGAATTTCCCACTCCCTGTGCACCTTCATTTACCCCCCCACCCCAAACTGTCCCCTCTATCCATACCCCCCACCTCTGTATAAAAACCCCTCTGTGTCTCCACTGTGTACAATCCCCCACCCTCCCTCACCACCCCCACCCTTCACTGTGTCCCAGGCCCTGGGCGGGAGGGGGTGGGGGACACCGGGGAGTGTGTGCAGAGACTGATCGGCCATTTGGCAGTGTGTGTCTTCATGCACAGCAAGATCCCAGTCCCCAGGCTTCCCCCTGCCCCACCCCATCCCCACAGTTTGCATAACAACAGGAGACCCAGAGAACAGCAAGATCCTGTGTTAATGACATGTGCAGCACCATATGGTACTGAGTCCAAATCACTCTCAGGGACAGGAGTATAGGGAGGGATGGGGTGGGGGGCATAGAGACAGAGTGTATTATGTGTGTGTGAGAGAGAGATACTGAGGTGGGGAGAGAACACAAACAAGATTAGGGACAGAGAAACGGAGACAGACACAGAGAGAAAATCCCGGGGTTGGCGGTGTGAGAGGGAGGGAAGGAGAGGGAGAGAGGGGGAGAGAGAGATGGAAGTTGATTAAATCAAAGCCAAGATCTTTTGAATCAAAAAACAAGAAGAACAAACAAAATCCCATCACTGAGTGACTTCCCAAAGCTCCCCATTTTATCAGCACTTCCCGCTGGTTTTAAACCCAGAGAATGGGAACAGATTTCACTGGGACCCAGGGGGTAAATGCTTTCTGACTGAGCCCCCATCCCAAGGGTTTATTTTCTGAGACTCGATGGAAGGGAGTCGGTCTCAGAGCCTGGATCTTGTCCCTCCCTCCGTATTTAACCTGCCCCCTCCAGCTGCTTCTCTCCCTCTCTTCCTCCTTCCCTCACACACACACTCTCTCTCTCCTTCACTCCTTCCATCTGTCTCCCTCTCTCATTCTCTCTCTTCTCTCCCCACTCTCCCTGTCCCAATCCCCCTCTCCATCTCTCCGCTCAGCTTCCTCCTGCTCTCGAGAATGGGTTGGTCTCTCTCTCTGTCCATTCCCCCTTAAGTTCTGAATGAAATGCCCTCCCCTCCCTCCCTCCCATTTAAAGTGTGTTCCCATCTCCCCGCCCTGTCCTGTAGACACTAGCCCCGTCACTATCACATTGTGGGGGGAGGGGGAGTAGAGGTGAAGGGGTCTGGACTTGGGAAAGGAGGGATGATACACCCACTATCAGACCATCAGCAAACAGAGCCCGGGCCCTGTAGACAGGTTCCTGTGATGTGTAAGGGGCAACCCGCAGGCTGAGGGGTGCACAGCAAGATCCCACAGGCAGCTGGGGTGTGGCATACCTGGGGTATTTCATCTTCTTTAACCCCTGCCAGAACGACTCCCATCCCTCCAGCAACAACTGCTCCACAAGCATAATGTCTCCCCTGTAATTTTCACACAGCAAGATCCCAATAATACCAGCACTTTCCAAATTCAGTTGCTGATCATGGGTCTCTGTCTGTCTGTCTCTCCCTGTCTGGAATCCCACATCCTGTCCTCCACATCCCTCCCCACTAAAATGACGACAACTCATAGAGTGGGCCATTGATGCACAGTGCAATCCTACAGGGTAGTCCCCTTCGTGCTCCAGAATGTGCTCAAATCCCACTTTACATCCGACAGGGGGCTGTGGATTTATTTGGGAATCTTGTTTAACGAATCACCTCATCCATCCCAGGATTTAATTTTGTGGATGGCACTTTCTAGAAGGAAGTGATTGGAGCTGGGCGGTGATGGGATATTGGAGAGTCCCATTTTCTCCCCCCTCCCCCAGATCCTGTCTCCCTTTCTCAGCTCAGCTACAAAGACACATCTTATCCCTCTATCACTCCCTCCTTCCCACACACTCTCTCTCTCTGTCTGCATCTTGTGTTTTTTTAACCACTTTGTTTCAAAGACAATCACCTTGTGTTGCAAAATATTTCCATCTTCCCCACTTCAAATAACCACGAGTCACATTGCTGAGTGAGGGACGGTTTTATTTATTTCAAAAATCAATAAAAGAAAGACACAGAGAGAGAGAGAGAGAGAGAGAGTCCCTCCCAGATACTTAGGGAACTGGCCAACCTGTGTCTTATCTGTGTGATTATCACATTTGGTGACTCTTGTTGCAACATAGGCCACTCTGCAGGTGGTTTGAGACACAGCAAGATCCCACAATTAGTATTAGTCCGATATTAGAACAAGTCTTTAGATAGAGTTTCTCATTTAAGATTTCAATTCCCTCCTTGGGGAGTCCTGTCTGTCAGATACTCACTGGGGATTGATGTGTTTGTATCAAATCCCAGGGCCCTGGTTACTTTAGCTGAAAATGTGTTGCTGGAAAAGCGCAGCAGGTCAGAGAGATCCAAGGAGTAGGTGAATCGACGTTTCGGACATGAAGGTCTCATGCCCGAAACGTCGATTCTCCTGCTCCTTGGATGCTGCCTGACCAGCTGCGCTTTTCCAGCAACACATTTTCAGCTCTGATCTCCAGCATCTGCAGTCCTCACTTTCTCCTGGTTACTTTAGCCCCAGGCTTCAAATTTGTTTTAAAAATGACAGGGCCATAATCCGACAGGAGCCAGTTAACCAGAGGTCCCAAAAACCCAGGGTACTCCTCCCCCTCAGAGGAGATTAAACCTGAGAGTAAATAAATACACAACTCAAGTGGGCCCCCACAGGGTGCAGCCTGTCGACCAGGCCTCAGAACCGTGTCCCCTCTGGAGAAAGCTCTTGTTCAAAGGTCTCCTGATCCTAAAGTTTCTCTCTTTGAATCTTCAAGTGACCAGCGAGATCCCTTGGGAGGAAAGAGACAACATTAGTTGAAAGGCAAAGGAGGAAAATCATTACAGAGAGATAGCACAGCAAGATCCCAGGTTTCCCTGTGACAAAGACAATTTCCCAGCGACATCCAAACACAAACATACCGGGTGATGAGCTGAGTTTTCATTCCAAAGCTTTGGAGAAACCTTGAAATCCCAGTTACCTGATTAAAACACTCACTGCTTGCAATGACAGCATTGGGGCAGCTGGTGCACAGCAAGATCCCACATGTAACAATGCAGCAGCAGCTAATTACTCTGATCATTTCCCCCCTCTGTGATGCTGCTTCAGTTTAATTATTTCCTGTCACTCCAGAATCAAACATTACAGAGATTTCACAATCTCAAAATGCCTCTCCCTCTCTCTCCCCTTCTGTTTCCCCGCTCTCTCAATTTTTCAAATCTTTCTCTCACTCTCTTTCTCTCACTGTCATATTTCCTCATCCCACCCTCTCTGTAACCAATGTTACTCTGACTTTATGACAAGTCTTTAGAGAGAGTCACATCATTTGGGTTTTAATTGCCCCTCAGGGAGTCCTGCCTCTCAGATCCAGGGGATGGACATACTTTAACCTCAGGCTTCAAACCAGTTTTAAAAATGACAGGGCTGCAATCTGACAGGAGCCAGTTAGCCAGAGGCCCCTAAAACCCAGCTTCCCCTCCCAGAGGAGATTAAACTTTGGGGTAAATAAACACACAATTCATGTCGGCCCCATGGGTGCAGCCTGTCGACTAGGCCTCAGGCCTGTGTACCCGTCTGGAGGTTTTTCTTTCCTGGCCTCGAACATTTTGGGATCTTCACATAGCAGCTTTCCAAACAAACATTCCTGAGGATAAAAGAGGGAAAAGATTACTTGAAATGGAAAGCAAGAGCATTTTGAAGGCAGGCTACACTGCAAATTCCCAGGTTTAAGAGCACCCCCACCCATCGCCAATGTATGAATGTATCTAACACAGTAAGTAGTTAGGATGGTGTGGGAACAGATCTTACCAGGGATTGTAGGACGATAGTGAGGGAAAGGCATCAGATTATTACACTCTGCAGTGACCTGGGAATAATTGCCCTTTACTGTTTCCAACTTGTATGTGCCTGTAGTTCCCTCCAACCTGAAACCCTCATTCCCCTCTATCCTGTCTCCTGTCTCTGAGCCAATGGCACATTCATTCCCAGGATAGGGACAACATGGGGCTAGATATACAGTAAATCTCCCTCCACACTGTCTGCCTCGAATACTCCCAGGACATGTGCAGCATGGGGTTATATACAGGGTATAGATCCCTCTGCACTGTTCCTATCAAACACACACAGGATAGGGACAGCACAGGGTGAGGTGCAATGTTAGGCAGCATTGTAGACAGTGCAGATGGTACCTTAACATTACAAAGGGAGATTGATAGAATGGGTGAATGGACAAAGCTGTGTTAGATGGAGTTCAGTGTCAGTTAGTGTGTGGGTATCAGGTTGGAGTACAGAGAGGGAGCACAAAGGAGGTTTACAAGAATGATCCTGGAGCTCAGGGGTTACATTCTGAGGGGACACTCGACAAATGAGGCCGTTTTCCTCCAGAATTGAGAAAGTTAAGGGGTGATCTGATCAAAGCCTTCAAGGTATAAACAGGATGAGACAGGATCGATCAAGATCAACAACTCCCACAGGTTGGAGATTCTAGACCGAGAGGGAGCAGAGTCTGAGAATGAGGGCCCAGAGTATTCAGGAGAGATGGTAGGATGCACTTTGACACACAAAGGGTGGGAGAGGTTTGGGACTCTCTCCCACAAACAGCAGTGGATGCTGGATCAGTCGTTCAGGTTAAATCAGAGAGAGATACATTTTTGTTCAGTGAAGATATTGAGGGATATCGGCCAAAGGAAGGAATGTGGAGTTAGGCCACAGATCTACCATGATCCCATTGAATGATGGAACAGGCTCGAGGGGCTGAATGGCCTCCTCCTGTTGCTATGTTACAAATAAAGACAACCTGACACTGTCGCCATCAAACACTCTCAGGGCAGGAATATGATAAATAGTTAAGCTACCTCTACATTGTCAACTACTCCCATGATAGGGACAGGTTGGAGTTAGATACACAGTAAAGCTGCCTTTACTTTATTCCCATCAACCTCTCCCAGGGCAGGGTCAGCACAGAATTAGATACAGAATTACGCTCCCTCTACACTGCCCTCCCAGGACTGCTTAATGGAGCTTTGATATTTGAAAATACTCATGTTATTCTGTCATTCCTTATCCCTCAGTGCATGTGTGTGTGCATGCGTGCACGCACGCATATGTGAGAGAGTGAGAGAGAGAGAGACAGAGACAGAGACCAGGCCCCTGCATTACTGGGTCAGGTACTCCTGTACACCAGTACTTAGAGTCATAGAGTCATGGAAACAGATCCTTCGGTCCAACTCATCCATGCCGACCCGATATCCCAACCCAATCTCATCCCACCTTATAGCACCCGGTCCATATCCCTCCAAGCCTTTCCTATTCATTTACCATCCAGATGCCTTTTGAATGTTGCAATTGTACCAACCTCCACTACTTCCTCTGGCAGCTCATTCCATTCATGTACCACCCACTATGTGAAAACGTTGCCCCTTTGGTTTCTTTTATAATCTTTCCCCTCTCACCCTAAACCTGTGCACTCTAGTTCCGAACACCCCACCCCAGGGAAAAGACCTTAAATATTAACCCTACCCATGCGGCTCATGATTTTATAAACCTCTGTAAAGTCACCACCTCAGCCTCCGAATTCCAGGGAAAAAAAACAGCCCTAGCCTATTCAACCTCTCCCTATAACTCAAATCCTCCAACCCTGGCAACATCCTTATAAATCTTTTCTGAACCCTTTCAAGTTTCACAACATCTTTCTGAGACCAGAATTCCATGCAATATTCCAACAGTGGCCTAACCAATGTCCTGTATAGCTGCAACATACCTCCCAACTCCTGTACTCAATACTCTGACCGATAAAGGAAAGCATACCAAACGCCTTCTTCACTATCCTATCTACCTGCGACTCTACTTTCAAGGAGCTGTGAACCTGCACTCCAAGGTCTCGTTGTTCAGCAACACTGCCTAGGATCTTACCATTAAGCGCTGCTAAGATTTGCTTTCCCAAAACACAGCACCTCACATTCATCTCAATTAAACTCCATCTGCCACTTCCCGGCCCATTAGCCCATCTGATCCTATTGTAATCTAAGGTAACCTTCTTCACTGTCCAGTACACCTCCAATTTTGGTGTCATCTGCAAACTTACTAACTATACCTCTTATGTTTATGGTGAAAAGTAGTGGACCCAGCACTGATCGTTGTGGCACTCCACTGGTCACAGGCCGCCAGTCTGAAAACCAACCCTCCACCTCCACCCTCTGTCTTCTACCCTTGAGCCAGTTCTGTATCCCATGGCTAGTTCTCCCTGTATGCCATGAGATTGCTAACCAGTCTCCCATGGGGAATCTTGTCGTACGCCTTACTGAAGTCGATATAGATCACATCCACCACTCTGCCCTCATCCATCCCCTTTGTTACTCCTTCAAAAAAACTCAATCAAGTTGTGAGACATGATTTCCTACACACAAAGCCATGTTGACTATCCCTAATCAGTCCTTGCCTTTTGGAATACATGTACATCCTGTTCCACACAAAGGCCGCCTTGCTGATTTTTGAGGGGCCCTATTGTCTCCCTAGTTACCCTTTTGTCCCTAATGCATTTGTAAAAACCCTTTGGATTCTCCTTCACCCTATTTGCCAAAACTATCCCTCTTGTGTATGCTCATACTGTCTTTAAAACCATCTGAGGATTGACTCAGTCTCTCCTGTCTATACCTGACCTGTGCTTCCTTCTTTGTGTAAACAAAAACCTCAATTTCTCTCATCACCCAGCATTCCCTACACTTACCAGCCTTTCCTTTCACCCTTACAACAAGTCTGTGGACTTTCATAGTCTCATTTTTGAAAGCTTCCTATTTTTCAGCCATCCCTTTACCTGTGAATATCTGCCCCCAATCAACTTTTGAAAAAGCCTGCCAACACTCACACCAACACACACACACAACCCCAATCAACATTTGAAAGTTCTTGCCTATACTATCAAAATTAGACTTCCTCCAATTTAGAAATTCAACTTTTCGATTTGGTATATCACTATTTTAAAACTTCTGGGTTGTTAGTCCCAAACTGCTCCCCCACTGACACCTCAGTCATCTGCCCTGCCCTATTTCACAGTAGTAGGTCAAATTTTGCACCTTCTCTCGTACATACATCCACAGACTGAATCAGAAAATGTTCTTGTGCACAAATAACAAATTCCTCTCCATTTGAACCCTTAACACTTTGGAAAGTTAAAATCCCCTACCATAACCACCCTCTTATTCTTACAGATAGCGGAAATCTCCTTACAAACCTGTTTGTCAATGTCCTGCTGGCTATTAGGGGGTCTATAATACAATCCCAATAAAGTGGTCATCCCTTTCTTATTTCTTAATTCCACCCCAGTAACTTCCCTGGATATATTTCCAGGAATATCCTCCCGAAGTACAGCTGTTACACCATCCTTTGTCAAAAACACCACTCCTCCTCCTCTATTGCCTCCTTTTCTATCCTTTCTATACCATTTGTATCCTGGAACATTAAGTTCCCAGTTCTGTCCATCCCTGAGCCATGTTTCTGGTTCAATACTGAGGTATTCTTACTGGCACTCTCAGTGTGCTCCACTATTAGTACCGGCCCACCATCAATTCTGATCCCAATGCAATGAGGCACAATCTCAGTATTGATCCTCTGACAAAAAAGGCACTGCCTCAGAATTGACCCTCTGACAAAGAAGCACTCCCTCAGGACTGATCCTGTGATAGATCTCCAATATCTCAGTGCTGACCCACTAATCATGCGACACACCCTCAATTTAGACCCCTGCGTTATGAGCCACTGCCACAGGATTGATGCAATGTAGCGCTAAATGGGAGAATTGGTGCAGGGTAGCACTAAGTAGGAGAATTGGTGCAGGGAAGCATTGAATGGGAGAATCAGTGTACGGTAACACTAAATGGGTGAATCGGTGCAGGGCAGCATAAAGTGGGAGAATTGGTGCAGTGCAGCAATAAGGTAATTTAGAGACTTGATGCAGGGCAGGCCATAATTAGAGAATACTGGTAGTGGAAGCTGACATGGGAGACTTGTTGCAGGGAAACACTAAATGGAAGACGTGGTGCACAGTGGGACTAAATGAGAGAATTGAGGCCTGGCACCAGCAAATGGGTGAATTAGAGTAGGGCACATCTAAATGGTAGAGTCGGGCTGGGCATCAGTAAATGGAAGAATGAGTATCGGGGTATGAGTAAATTGGGAGAACTGGTGGGGCATCAGTAGATGGATTTGATACACAGTGCCATTACATTAGAAAATTAGTGGGAGTGCCAATAAATTAGAGAATTGGAGCAGAGCAGGTCTAAGTGGGAGAATAGGGACAGGGAATCAATAAAAAGGAGTTTCAGTTCAGCGCATCACAAAATGAACAAATGCGAGTACGGAACCAATACGTGTAATTAGTATATCAGAGAACAGTTAAATGGGCATCAATAATTGGAGATTTGTGAGAGAGAGATTGCGAGTGTGCTCACACAAGTGAGAGTGTGCATGTGTGAGTGAGAGAGAGTGTGCACAGGCAGGAATTACACAGTTAATGGTAGTGCCCTGGGGAGCGTTGTTGAACAGAGAGAGCAATGGGGGCAGGGACATAGTTCCTTGGAAGTGGTGCCACAGGTAGGCAGGGTCACAGGGTGGTGAAGGAGGCATTTGGCAGGCTTGCCTTTATCGGGCAGAGCACTGAGCCGGAGTTGGGATGTCAAGTTACAGCTGTACAAGACATTGGTGAGGCTACATTTGGAGGACTGCATACCATCATGTTCACCCTGCTGTAGGAAGGAGGTTATTAAACTGCAAAGGGTCAGAGGAATAGAGGCAGAGAGACATGGACTATTTTCTAAATGGGGAGAAAATTCAGAAATCTGAAGTGCAGAGAGACTTGGGAGTTCCCGTCCAGGATTGTCTCAGGTAAACCTGCAGGTTGGGTCAGTAGTTAGGAAGGCAAATGCAATGATGGCATTTATTTTGAGAGCACTTAATTATAAAAGCAGGGATGTATTTCTGAGGCTCTATAAAGCTGGGGTCAGACCACATTTGGAGAATTGTACACAGTTTTGGGTCCCATATCTCAGGAAGGATGTACTGACCCTGGAACGTGTTCAGAGGAGGTTCATGAGAACGGTCCCAGTGATGAAAAGCTTAACACATGAGGAATGTGTGAGGACTCTGGGTCTATACTCAATGGAGTTCAGAAGGATGAGGGGCTGGGGGATCTAATAGAAACTTACAGAATACTGAATGGTCTGGACAGAGCGGATGTTGGGAAGATGTTTCCATTTGGTCGGAGAGACTGGGACCCAATGGCACAGCCTCAGAGTAAAGGGAAGAGATCTTAGAACAGAGATAAGGAGAAACTTGTTGATCCAGAGAGTGGGGAATCTGTGGAATTCATTCCCACTGAAGGCTGGGGAGGCCCAGCTCACTGAGTATATTTAACACTGAGATAGATAGGTTCTTCATTGTAAAGGAGGAATCAAGGTTTACCTGGAGAATGGAGTTGCGAACCTTATCAGCTGTGATTGAATGAGGAAGCAGAGACTCGATGGGCTGAACGGACTCATTCCTGCTCCTATGTCCTTGTGCTCTTCATTTCTCTTTAAATCCACATTCACCTGCAGGCACCCACCCCGAGCTGGGAACTCACCTTTCTATTGGTCGCAGCCACGAGACGGACAGGCGTTCTGACCAATGGGAGCTGGAGGGAGAGCTAAGACCCGCCCTGAGGATGCACGCTGTGTCTCGAGGCGCGGCCGTTTAACTGACAGTGCGCGGGCCCGCGTGGGGGCGGGGTCTGGCTCTGCGCACGCGCATCGTTTAAACCCGGAAGCGGCAGAATATGAGCAGGAGGGGAATTGATGACTGGATGGGAAGCTCAACACATTGTCTGGTATTCAGCAAGGCAGCATCCCCACTCACATTCTAAGCGAGCATCAGAATCGGAAAAAAAACCTCCTTCCCTTCCTCTCTCTCCCCTTCCCCCCCGTCCTTCGCCCCTCCCTCTGTCCTTCACCCTCTCTCTCCTTCCCCCCCTCTCTCTCTCCTTCCCCCCCTCTCTCTCTCCTTCCCCCCCCCTCTCTCTCCTTCCCCCCCTCTCCTTCTCCCCCTCTCCTTCCCCCCTCTCTCTCTCTCCTTTCCCCCCTTTCTCTCTTCCTCCCCTCTCCTTCCCGCCCCGCCGCCTCTGTCCTTCCCCCGTCGCCCCTCACCCCCTCCACGTTTCTCCACTGTGTACAATTCCCCACCCTCCCTCACCACTGACCAGCTCTCGCTGTGTCGATTCTCCTTCTCCTTGGATGCTGCATGACCTCCTGCGCTTTTCCAGCAACACATTTTTCAGCTGAGTTTTGAAATAGTTAAGTTGTTCTAAATTCTGTTTTCTTTTGTCTGTTTTTAAAGGAAATCTATTTTGCTTAAAGCTGAGCGGTTTGACCAGGTGCATCCACCTGGAATATCCACTACACATCTACCTTTAAAATAAGAGAAAGTTAGAGTGGAGGTTACATTCTTGAAATATTTTGAGGTCTGGTCCAAAACAAAGGAATATTATGGCAAGATTAAAGAGGTAATATTCAACATTCTGGTTGGTCCCAGCACTCTCAAATATCTCTTACACTCACTGTCTCCCATTGGAGACACAACCTGCTCCAGGGATTGGATATAGAAAGAGTTGGTTCAGGGACGGTGTGAGTTTGAAGGATCAAAACTGAGATTGAGATTCAACTATTGTACATTTTCTCATATACAGCCACAGACTGGAACACCCAGACACTTCCTACCTGCTCAGTACACATGGTGAAAGGGAACATGGCTGCCAGACGCTGTTTGAAATGGCCCCAGGTCTGTCATTCAAAGATCTCTTCTCTGCCAAACTCCCAGCCCATCTCATCAACTACCATCCTCTTCTCCCTGGGACACACCTCCCCCAGGGGATGGTGCACAGCGAGAGTCATCACGGTGTGATTTGAATGGGGAGGGAGAAAGGGACAGAGGAGGTATGAAAGAAAGCATCAGGGAAATAGGTTAATTCAGACTGTCTTTATCTATTCCTGCTTTACATTTTATTGGTCTTGGGATGATTTTCAAACTGATCAAATTCATTTTTCTTTAGCTTTTCCAATTGACTAATGTAAAATCTTCAACTTGTGATTGCCGGGAATAATTCCCAGTTTACCTGCTTGTAATCCAGTTCTATTCACCACGATACTCATCGCTGTACACTTGAACACAATACAATCCCCAAACACGCTTAAAAAGATGTATGTCATTGCAAATTAGATGTAATGTTCACCCAGTGAAACGGTGGCTTACTCAAAGGTACATTGTAACCTGCATTTCAAGTTGGAGAAGGAGCTGGGTAACTGGAAGGACTTAGAGAATGCCCAGAGGTTTAGTCAGCTCAGTGGCACAGGACTGGGGGAAGGGAGAGAAAGAGATAACTTTTGTTTCTTACCTGCCATTTCATTTGACTTAATTCTGTGAAATCTGTAATGTTTGTTCTCATCACAGTAGCTGGTAACATTTCCATGATAGCAGAATGCCGAACACCTTCAATGAGAATTTGCAAAAGAAGATTCACTCGTCTAAGAAAGCAAAGAAATCAATGGATGACCTTGGAATGTTTTGCAAAGACGGGTGAGAATGCAAAATCGAGAATTTGGTGGATAGCATTCCTGTGTAACGGCACTTTCGTCAGTGCACGATGAGGAAATGGGGTTTGTTCAGAAAGCAAACCAGGAGGATAGAAACAACTTGGACAAAGTAACTGTATGAAGTGTATAATCTGGTGTCAGGCTGTAATAGTACTGGGTACAAGGATTCGGAGGTAATAATGGAATGGAGGGACTGTTTCACCTCTTCTGAATTGAGGCAGGGATGGGTTTAGGAACTGTTGTGCAGATGCAAACAGTAATTCTTGATGATGATGCACATGTGCTTTTGAATTGGTCTCAGGCTACATTATTCCATAACAAAGAAGGGTTCATCCAGAGTCCATTCCTGCTGAGCCCGATTGGAGTCAATAAGAGCTACAAAACATTTTCAATGAAGGGATTGAGGATGTGAGTCCATCTGACCCCATTCCCAAGCTTCGGATCCCACTTGCCAGCGAGCTCTGTGGTTGGGCCTTTGATTCCCCATCAACACAGCAGCTGATTCGTGGAAATAAATGAATGAAGAAATGGAGAGATATCAGCAAGAGGACAAGATAAACTGAATGGGAACAGACAAAGGAAAAAATTGTTATAACAACATTTTCAATCAAAAGACAAAATCTTGATAGTGTGTTCTTTACTCTTTAAAACAGTAATCTCGATTTAACTTTGTTCAGATGTATGTATTAGAGAATTCCACGAAGAATAGTGGACAGGAGCCTGCGATCGCTTTTCCGACAGTGAATGATTTGACATTCCTTCAGGTTATTTGTTTCTGTATCCGCTTCACTCTCTGTGCATGTCTGCTTCCTCTTCCTGTCAGGCTTTGTTGTTCAGGTTTCTACTTACTGTTGTTCATCGTTAACAACACGTTACATTGGCTTTACTCCTCTAGCGTCTTTCATTTTGTTCCTTCATTGCTTGTCAATTAGAAAAGAAGTGTTATCATGTTCCTCCTCCTCCTTCTCCATTTGGTTCATTCCTCATTCCATTATCTGCCTCAGCTAATGTTGAGACTTGATTACTTGGGTTTGCTGATCAATTGAATAACTTTTATAACTGGATATTTCACTGCATACTTGAGCTGGTCTCTGAATTGTTTCTGCGTCACCACATAAATAAATGTATTTGTGCAGCAACTTAGGTTGCGTAACATAAACGCGACTTGTTTAAAGAGATAATAATTCGTAGAATCCAATGAATAACCAACATGAAAGAAAAGTAAAATAGACATCAGCCAGAGAAGAATAAAGCTGGCAGATATGGCAAAGAGTAAAAAGACAGATTTCTTCCTACTCTGTATCTCTGGATCATTCTCTATTTTCCTCTGACCCTTCAGTTCCTTACGCACCTTAATGGCCTCAAAGATTTGTCTGACAGTCAGAATGTTGATAAAGAGAATAAAAGTGAATGGGAAAAGAGGTGTTAGAAAATGTTCAAAACATCTAAAACTTGCCCACTGATGGCCTTTAAAATAACTGGACCTGGTATAGCAGTGCCATGGAACATTGTTGATGATCCTCCTTGATTTGAATCTAAAGTAGTTGGGAATGTTCTTTATAGAAAAGAAAATGCAAATTGTTGCTAGAATCCATAACGCAGTTTTCTCTGTGAAATAATTAGCTTTCATCTGAGGAAGACAAATGGCAATAAATCGATCGCAGGAAAAAGCAACAGTGAACCAGACAGAACAATCAATCGTCACGCAGCTCAGGACATAGGTAGCACAACAAACAGAAGTGATGTCCAGGAAACGCACTGGATAATAATAAGTCGGAAATCGCTGAAGGCCAAAATAAAAAACAATGAACAGTAGATCAGACGTTGCCATGGCCACCAGATAGTGAGTGCTGCGTGTAGAAAGACCAGACTTACCCCGAGCTAAGAACACAATCACCACTAGACTAACTGTAAAAGAGAAAGGAAAAGGAGACTTGAAGTTAGTGATCAAGCATTTGCTGGACCTGAACCCAGACAGTAAGTGATGGCTTTGAGCACAAAGATGATTGTTGTTCTATGTCACGTGAAGTTTATAGAATCTGAACAACAGCAAACTCTCTCTAAATGAATCATTTCCACTTCTGAAAGACATAGTGCACTGTTCAGCCTGATCATTTGCAGCAGATTGCTCACAGAAAGACAGTAATGACTCAATGGCTTTTGGGCGCGTGGCAGCAATTGACTTTACCTGCTTTATAAGTTACTGAGACTGGCTGGAGTTTCACATAAGGCCACAACATTCAACCAAAGACTCAGCCTGGGATCAGGAAAATAAAGAATGGGAGACATCTAACACACACACACCCCAACGCAAAATTTCTGCAAATGCTTTTGGAGTCTCCACAGCTTAGATTGCCTCCAGAATTGCACATCCATACTATATGAACAACAGTAAAGGGCATGGAATCACTCCATAGTGTCCAGGAATGGATGTCCTCCACAATATGGATGAAAACTGAGCGTGCATTGAGTCCCTCCCTTGTGCACAGGATTGAACATTTTGACAATGTGAATCCAACCATCATGTCCCAAGTTGGATACCCACTTCAATTGGAAGAACTTCAACATTTGGACTGGACCACCCCACCTGCCCAAGACTGAACACCACAGCCCCCACCCGAACAAATTCTGAATCCATGCAGCATTGGGCTTTGCAACTTTTGGGTTTAGAAATTGGACATTTTCCTGGGATTAAGAAGTGCTCCTGGCCTGATGTCTAGGCTCCTGCACCCAAGCTTCTCTCGTAGATCCTTTCCTTCTCGACAGAGATCTCTACCAGATTTAGAGCACACACTGGGTCTGGAAATCCCTCCAGTTTAAGCAGCTTGGAATCAGAAACTAATGTATAAATACATATCTACATTGATAGCCGATGACAAAACAACCATCCAACACAAATGCATACAAGAGGAACCTCACATGGCCTATTATTATTCAGAGAACATCAAAGGACAATAGCAACAAAGGGCAAGGTGTAGCGGGGGAAGATTTCCTATCGGACAAAGTTGTTTGATCATCTGTGTGAAAGCTCCTGCCATCACACTCCAGATCTCAGCAGTTTTCCTGTTGGACTCTGCATCACAGTACAGTGTACCTTTTTCCAAATGGCACACCACATATCTTTTTGACAATCAAACAATTGAACAATAAACATCAGAACTGAACCCTTCCCAGTGATCTGGTCTGACCAATAGCATGCCACCACACATCCACTTACTGATGAAAACACACAATATGATCAAAGCATTCTGTACTGACCCTCACTTATCACTCCATATCATCCTGTTCAACCTCTTGCCCACATTGTCCCCCTGTGCTCCCATCCGGAGCCATCTGCCTGAGCAAGACCCAACAAAATCCCTTCACATCAGGGAATGGGAAACACCAGGTAGCACTGAGAGATGGGTTGTTACAAAACCCCTTTGACCGATAGCAGGGTTTGAACTACCACAGAGAGAGAGTGGTCTGACTAATCACTGTCTAGCACAATCCAGGGCTTGTGCCTATCCATGTGGTCTCAGTGTACACCCATTCTGCATAGTACAGAGAAACAGACAATGCTACAGATTACAAAGGAGTCTCCTAATCAACAAACTATTCACTTTAAATGTAAGTGAGCTCACTCTCGTGCTGTGTTGCTATTAGCCGTGCTAAATAAACATAAAATAATTATTAGTCATTGGTAGAAATAAATATGTTGCAATACAGAGACTTATACAAGTTAAGTTGTTCTCAGACTTACAAGGAACACCAACACCAGCAAGGATGGTGTCGTACACTTTTTCGACCTTTTCCCTTAGATGGTGCATTTTGCTGTTTGTCAAACGCCCTCTCCCTTCTTGCTGCTGGCAAGCTTTCAGAATTCGAGAATTCTCTCAGAATTGGAGATGACATAGTTCCAGAGACATCATTTTATTTTGTGTGCTATCTCCACTGGGAAACGGTGATTTATATCTTCAATTAAGTTGAATCATTCTGAACAAACAGATTACAACAACAGGTTTATTTTAATGCTGTGATATCATTGAGACTTAAGGCTGCATCTGAATACCCCAAAGATTGGATTATTCTGAAACTATTAGGTCTCAAATGTTAATTGCAATTTGTCTTCAGACAACAATCCTTGCATTATCTCAGTCACTATCAGTCCCATCAATGTTGAATTTTGTTTTGATATCTGTGTCAGTGATGGCCTTCATGTTGCTGAGGCGACTCAGTCATTCAGTACCTCATGTTGTAGAACTCCTTGGGAGCTGTTCTGCTGCATAATATAATACCACTGCTTTTCTTGTTAATTCAGGTTTACAACTCATTTGGACAGTTTTGTCTGTGAATGAGTACTCGAATGCAGAATCTGAAGCTGACACTGACCACAACAACAACTAGAACTGATACTCCATAATATTATCTCAAAACAAAAAAACAAAATTGAACCCGTAACTTCAGAACTCAGAATGACAGAATCTCATAGAACAGAAGAGGCCTTCTGGCTCATCGTGTATATTCCGCCAAAATGATTCTAAATCTACATCAGACCCACTTTCCAGCCCTCGTCTTGTAGCCTTGATGTTGTGACATTTCAAGTTTGTGAGGTTTCCTGTCTAAACGACCCTCCTGTACAGTGCATTTCAGACCCCTACCATCCTCAAGGTGATAAGACATTTTTCACATCACCTTGAAACCTTCGACCTTTCAGTTTAAATGTCATGTACCTTGTTATTGGCCAAACGAGCAAGGGGGACAACTGCTTTCCACTCACCCTGTCCATGCCCCTCAATAGTCTTATATCCCTGGAGCTCTGCTCTGAAGAAAGCAGCCTGAGATTATCCAACTCCCTCTTCACCAGCGACATCGATACACATCAAGCAACATTCTGGTGAATCTCCTTTGAACTCCCTCCAATGTAATCACATTCTTTCTGTGGTGGAGTGACTAGAACTGCACACAATACTCCAACTGTGGCCGAACCAAGCTCTTATACAGCTCCAGCAGGATCTCTCTGCTCTTATCATCTCTGCCTTCAGTGATAAAAACATGTGGCCTGTATGCCTTAACGACCCTCTTACCCTGTCCTGCTGCCTTCAGGGATCTGTTAACAAGCTCCTCAAGATCTTTTTGTTCCTCTGAGCATCCTAGTGTCCCACACTTCATTGGGCACTGCCTTGTCTTGTGATTTCTGCCAAAGTGCATCGCCTCACGTTTATCACGGTTAAATTTCATCTGCCACTGATCTGACAATCTTGACCAATCTGCCTATTTCTTCCTGTACCCTATTATTTTTTTCCTCATTGTCAACCACCTGATCAACATTTGTGCCATTTGCAAATGTATCATTCCCAAACTTTCCTCCCACCACACCACTTCCCCGGCAACACATACACATATATCTATCTCAATACTGAATATCACAAACAGTAAGGGTGCCAGCACTAACTCTGTGATACGCCACTGAAACCCAGCCTCCAATCACATAAACAGCTTTCTATCAACACCCTCTGCCTCCTCTGACTGAACCCATTTTGCAGCCAACTTGCCAAGTTTGTGTGAATGCTATTTGCTTTTACTGTCATTATCAATCTCCCATGTGGGATCTTATTAAAGACTTTGCTGAAATCTATATAAATGACATTCACTTCCCAATCCTAGTCTACAGGCTTACTTACTCCTCTAAAAATTCCACCAGATTTGTGAGACAAGACGTCCCTCTGATAAAACTAGGCTGACTATCCATGATTAAACCTTTCCTCTCTGAATAGAGGTGAATTCTCTCCTTCGGAATATTCTCGAATAGTTTTCTCTAACATTGATGTGATAATCACTGGCCTGTTATTCTTGTTCTATCTCTCCCACCCTTCTTGAAAAGTAGAAACACATCAGCTGTCCTGCCATTCTCTGGCTCCTCTCTGTGACTGGGTAGATTAAAGATTTGGGTCAGAGCGCTTGTGATTTCATCCCTTTGTCTATTTGGTTACAACTCCTCCGGACCTCGGGATTTGTCCACTATTAAACATGTCAGTTCTATGACACCTGCTCACATTATACATAATTCTGCTCAAGAGAGACTGAGAGATAATTTGCTTGTTTTTTGGCATTCTTCTTTCTCAATTCTGTTCCCATCTTTAATGGGGAAGGGGTTGGTGGGGGGGGGGTAGAAACGTCTTCCCTGGTTTCTAAATTTCACATTTTTCAGATAACACATTGCAAAGTCTTTTCTGCCTCAGTGAAAGATAGACTTCTTCATAAACAACCGATCACCTGGAAGAAAGAAGAGGGCAGGAAATGCTGGCCAGCAAGTGATGTCTACATCTTACAAATGAATTTGTAAAGAAGGCGTCAGTATTTTACACATGTCCCCACAAAACACACCTTACACAGGTGTAAAATATTCTTCTACCTTTCTGCTTAATACCTTCCTATGCATGGGAAAACAATTCATCCATAGTTTCTTCAAACTTCCCACTGAGCAAATGCACAAAGCCCTATCGCGATCAGAAGCAAACTGGATGGCCTCACAATTGTTCACAGTCAATTCACATTAATGTAGTTACCTGCTCTCACTGAGTCTGCCTGCATTCCAAATTTCTAGAAACCAAATGGAGACAAATTACCATTTCACTAATCAATAACGTAAACTTTTATTGTGTGATTGGAACATGTGTATCAAACTGGATGGTAAATCAGGTGGGAAGTCACATACTTCAGATGCAATGCTGTGGACCTCAGCCAACTCCGATCATGACAGAACTTCAGTTTCATAAATACATATGGAATTGTAATTCTACCAATGACGTTGCTTTCAATTAATGTGAAAACCCATCTGCTTCATTGATGCCCTTTCAGAAAAGAAAACTGAAATTAGTCTGGTTGTTGGATGTCAGCTAACTGAGCTCCAGGACTTCACAGCAGGAGTTCCAGGCATCATTACCTTTACTGACCATAGAACTGTATTGGGGGGGACACAGTGGCTCAGTGGTTAGCACTGCTGCCTCACAGCCCTGTGGACCTGGATTCAATTCTAGCCTCAGGTGACAGTCTGTATAGAGTTTGCACATTCTCCCAGTGTCTGTGTGGTTATGCTACGGTTTCCTCCTACAATCCAAAGGTGTGTAGGTTGGGTGAATTGGCCTTGCTAAATTGCCCATGTTGGTCAGGAATGTGTAGGTTAAGTGCATGAGTCAGGGGTAACGTAGGGGGATGGGTCTGGGTGGGTTACTGTTCAGAAGGTCAGTGTTGACTTGTTGAGCCTAAGGGCATGTTTCCACACAGTAGGGATTCTAATTTAAATGATAACTGACTTTTCCTCAGTGATAATGTCACAAGTTTTTGTTTGTGAACGCTCCCCAGGACGTTCCCATTAAGTCTGTAAGTCCTGCCCTGATTTGCCGGACTAAAATGCAGCATCTCACATTTACCTAAATTAAACTCCATCTGCCACTCATCTGTCCATTTGCCCATCAGATCACAGTCCCGCTGTACTCTTAGGTAGCCTTCTTTGCTGTCCACTAAACCACCAATTTTGCTGTGATCTGTAAATTTACCATACCTCCTATATTCACATCCAAATCATTTATGTCAATGACAAAAAGCAGTGGACTTAATACCAAATCCTGTGGCATACAGCTGGTCACAGGCCTCCAGCCTGAAAAGCAACCCTCGACTACGATTCTCTCTCCAAACTTCGAACCAATTTAGTCATTCCATCTGATCTAACCTTCTTAACCACTTTGCCATGTGGAATCTTGTCGAAGACCTTTCCCAAGTCCATGTAGATAACATCCATCTCATTGCTTTCATCTATCTTCTTCATAAAACCCAATCAAGTTCGTGAAACATGATTTTCCACACACAAAGTGATCCTGACTATCCCTGATCAGTCCTTGCATTTCCACATACATATATATTCTATCTCTGAGAATCCCCTCAAACAGGCTCACCGGTCTGTAGTTTCCTGATTTTTCCTCTCCGTGTTAGCCAACCTCCAGTCTCCTGGCACCTTACCTGTGACTATCTGTGATACCGATATTTCAGCAAAGGGCCTCTTCCCATAAATTTCGAGGTGTAATGTTACTGAACAAAGATACTTTAGAGTACAGGTTCATAGTTCCTTGAAGGTAGAGTTGCAGGTGGACAGGGTAGTGAAGGTGGCATTTGGCACACTTACCTTCATTGGTCATTGCATTGAGTATAACAATTGAGAGGTCATGTTGCAGCTATATGGGCATTGGCTAGGCCACTGTTGGAATACTGAGTACAGTTCTAGTCTCCCTGCTACAGGAAGGATGTTGGTGAACTTGAAATGGTTCCGAAAATGTTTTCATGAATGTTAGCCAGCATTATAACATGGGGGTAAACCCTCCTGCTTAATTTTAAAAGCAACCACAGAAAAGATTTATCACTTGCAGTAATCTGTGAAAAACTGAGAGGCCAAGAACTATTTAAAATAAAAATCAACAATTTTATTTCTTAAAGTATGTTATGAAGATGTGGATGTACTGTACCTTTAAGAGAGTTAAAAAGCTAGCAAAAACTACCTGACAGCACCATGTGTTCTGAATAAGGTAACAGTGTAATTTGTGCTCCAGCTACTGGGGTAATGAGGGTAGCTGGTTGCCTGGAAATGACAAACAGATTCTAATTAGGCCAGTCAATTTAAATTATACCCAGAAAAATACCAAACTCCAATCCAGTTTGAATTGAGTACATTGACAATCTTAAAAGGTAATGACAAAATCCAACGCTCTGGGGTTTAAGACCGGGGAAAACTGAACAGTTGGAGGAGAACGGCCAAGCTACCAGCATGTAATGACTGTCTGAAAAATAGCTCTCTCAGAAGGTACCTTTATCGATCAGTAACCTGTGAAGCAAAATCTCAAAAAGAAGAAAAGACGACAGGAATACAGAGAAAGTTGAAAGCTGCCTGGTTTTGTGATCAGAAGTTTTGTTTTGGAAATCTGAGTTGGAAGTTTTATTGGACTACTATTGTAGAAGGGGAAGGTAAAAGTTAGGTTAGACCGGAATTGTAAATAGTTGTTAGTTAACTATTCTCTGTTACACTTTAAGAAGTAAAGTTGTTAATTTTACTTTAAATAGTGCTTGGCCTCTCAAAATTTCACAGATTACTGCACGGAGATAAATCTTTTCTGTATTGCTGGTTTAAATTAAGCAGAAGGGTTTACCCCCATTTTGTAACAAGTAGAACAGAGATTAATTAACTAGCAATAGGGAGAATGTGCAAACTCCACACCGAAGACTTCAATCAGACAGGGATCTTGAGAATTGGAGAGGTTTAGAGAGGGAGTCCAGATGGTTAGACTGGTATGTGAATGATGGGCTGAACATCTTGATTTCAGTGCTGTCAAAGCTCTACAGTAACATGGCTCCCCACATGCAGCATTCATCACAGTTTACGTTTAGCCTTAATCCGTCCTGTTCTGAATGAAATGGATGGAGAGGGGTTGTTTGTACGTTCAGTCAGATCTGTGTATTGGTGGGTCAGGAGCATCATACCCAATAACAACAGGGGGAGGGGGGATGGAATTCCTGCCCCTTACAGATCCCACTGCAACATGCCATTTCCTCATGGATTTCATTTGGGTTAAGTTGTTTTATTTTTGATATCATCACAATATATTGATGCCCTTCTGTGCATGTTATGAATTTGGACAGAGTGGCATTTCTTTTCTCTGTGAACAAACGGAATATCAAGGAGTCGGATTGGGGAATGTATCCTCTCACAGAAACAGGAACAGGGAGATGTCATTCCCTCTGAAATAAACACAGGCCATGCTGAGAAATCTGATAAGGTCAGGCAGCATCGATAGGGAGAGGGGAAAGGTGAACCCGTGTGTTATGAGGGTGGGGGGATTCAGCAGAGCGGAAGGAAGTTAGAAAAGTAATGATTTCTGAGCAATTGGAATGGGGGTAACACTGAAGAAAGAATGAGACGGTTTGTAACAGGTTGGAGGCTGCAGAGGTCTAATGATAAACGGTTTCATGGAAACAAATCTCAAGTGTTTGAATAAAAACAGTTCCTGATGTGCTTCCCCAATGTAATCACTGATACTTTCAGCAGGACATTAAACTGACAGAAACACAGAAATCAGGAGCAGGAAGAGGCCATTCAGCCCTTTCAGCCTGCTCTCCCATTCAGTGTGATCATGTCTGACTCTCTATCTCACTGCTATATTCCCAATTTCGCTCCAAACCCTGTGATATCTTTAACCTGTAAAAATATATCATCAATGTCTTTCCCGAATGTACTCAGTAAACTGTGCTCCCCAGCCTTCTGTGGGAGAGAATCCCTCAGGTTGATCACTCTGTGTGAAGATAATTCTCTTCCTCTCTATTAGAAATGGATGAGCCCATGTCCTGAGATTGGGATGCTTGTTCTGACAATACCTGCCCAGGGGATACAGTCCAGTGCCTGTATCTAGACCGTCCAACCGTTAGAATTGGATACACTTCCATCAGATCCCCCTCTCATTGTCCTGAATACATGCCCAGATAAACCAACCTCTCATGGGACAGCCCTGTCATCCCCAGGACTTGCCAAGTGAAGTTAATGAGCTGTCAGAGGAAGTGGTGGAGGATGGTACAATGACAACATGTCGTTCACGTTTGTAGGAGGAACAGAAATAACCAACAGAATCATTCTGTTGATAATAGTGAGAAGTTATTTAATATCATTATCCAGAGGGACTTATGAGCCCATGTCCTGAGATTGGGATGCTTGTCCTGACAATACCTGCCCAGGGGATACAGTCCACCCCCTGTATCTAGACCGTCCAACCATTAGAATTGGATACATTTCCATTAGATCCCCCTCTCATTGTCCTGAATACATGCCCAGATAAACCAACCTCTCATCCCCGGGACTTGCCGAGTGAAGTTAATGAGCTGTCAGAGGAAGTGGTGGAGGATGGTACAATGACAACATGTCGTTCACGTTTGTAGGAGGAACAGAAATAACCAACAGAATCATTCTGTTGATAATAGTGAGAAGTTATTTAATATCATTATCCAGAGGGATTTATGGTATCAGAAATGTAACTGATTGTGGAGTCAATGAGGAGGAGGAGGACACATGATACGCTGTCAGTTATTTCCAGCAGACTATATAAGGACAGGGAGGTAGTCTGCTGTGAAACTCTCTCGGCCAGACTTTCCCTTTCATTGAAGATATTAATATCCCTTTGGATCCTCCGTCACACAATCGCTCTGTAACACATTCTACACACAGCATCACTGGGCTCTCTCACATTGAGGATAACTCTCTTCCACTCTGAGTGAGTCACTCGGTGGCTGTACAGACCAATGCTGCTCATTGGGAAGGATTCCTGAAACAGGGAACGTTTCCGGGTTGGAGGTACTTACAGAGATAGAGGCCGTGCACACTCATGGATGCTTCAGGTTGGGTGAAATCATTGATATATCTGATAGCAAGATAACTTTAAAATACAGATTTGAAGGCAAGACCAATTTGAAATGCAGATGTTGCTGGAGCCAGCGCAGTTCAGATGGAAACCACATGGAGTTACCTCATGTTTAGCAGACACTTCAGCGACATGAAGCCGACTGACAATAAAACCATGGTTAAAATGTCAAGTCTGAGTCTGAAATTTCCAGTAATGGTGTAAGAACAGGGTGTAGGAAGATTTAAACAGCATGTGGATTGATGCAGTAATTAAACACAAACAAACACACTTGATGCTGAGACCTGGTTCGAAGTTATCCAAAAGCTCGGATTTAAAACTGAGATTGGGAACTTTCTGAGACAATTCCCGGGAAGTTGTGGAGTATGTGATCTGCTGTCAAGTGATGACATTGTCCCCTGTGCTGAATGCAGACTCAGTTCCTGGAACTGTCTCCAGCTTTTCTCCCAATCCTTTAGACAGGCTCCTTAGACTGAGATACTTAATGATAGCAATCATCATGTTTATGGATATAATCTGTCTAGATTACCCCACTCCGCCCCCACCCCATCTCCGCGCCCCCCACCTCCCAATCACACGAGCACTCTCACTAGGCAGCTGGAGAACAGAATGCCCCCAGCACCAGCTACTGGTGGGAGAATCAGAATGACATGAATAATTGGGATGGTTTTATTGAAGCATAATGAACCGTCCAGCATCTACATGGATTTTCATTTTGAAAACAGAAATGTTGTTTGTTTTCTTGGATGGAAAGAGCTGAAAACTGAAGCAGCAGAGTTGGAGTTGACCCCCTGGAACACTTCCTCTGATCCAGGAGGAAGCAGAGACCCTGCTCCTACACGTTGATGTTCTATGATCCTTTAGTTCTGGTTGCCTTGGGGAAATATTGCCTTTTGCCGTTGTTCCACTGATGTTTGTTCTGGACAGTATCTCTGGCTCATTTACACTGGGCCCCAATATGTTAAACTAAAATAAAACAGGAATTGCTGCAAATCCTCCATGGGTTTGGCAGCTTCTGTGGGAGAGAAATCAGAGTTCATGTTTCAGTTCCAGTGACCCTATTCCAGGACAGAAATGTTCCCTCTGCTCCCTGAACTGGGAAACTTTATCTTCTTCTTTCGGTTCTCTTGATGTTTGCTAAATATTCTATCTTCTCTGATCTCTCGGACAGATTTGCATCTCTAGAAGGGTTCCCTTTAGTCTTCCATGGTCATTTCTTGCCCATCACCCACGGAATTTTGAGCTTTTGTCAGATTTATGCAGTGATTACTTCAATAAGCCTGGAAACTGGATATTTCACCGCTCTGTTGAACTGAGCTCTGAACTTGGGCAGAGCTGCCATATAAATAAGGGTGTTTGTGCAGCAACTTACATTGCGCAGCATGTACCCAACTTGTTCAAAGATGTCATAGTCATTACCATTTAAGTACCGATCTGGGACATCAAGGATATATAAAACATATAGCAGCCAGAGAAAGATGAAATTTCCGGATATGGTGAAGAGTAAAATCACTGCCTTAATTCTACTCTTCATCTCGGGGTCAACCTGCTTCCCTTCCTTACTCTGACCCCTCAGTCCCTTACGGACTTGACTTGACTTAAATAAAATGCGTGCGATTGTCAGAACATTGAGGAACACAATGAAAAAGAATGGCCCCAATGGGGTTAGAGCCACAGCAAAGGAGCGGAATCCAATCCAGCGAGAGTCAGTGAAGTAGCTTCTCTTATTCCTGCAGTAAAATGGTATGTTCCTGATTATCTTTTTGGGCTCATATCTAAAGTACCAAGGGACATTTTTTAAACAAAGCAGAATACCGGTTATTGAGAGAATTACAGATGTGTTTTTCCCAGTGCAATATTTAGTTTTCAGTTTGTGGCAACAAAAGCTGACAAACCGATCGAAGGTGAAGGCGACGGTGAACCAGACAGAACAGTCTATGGATGCACGGATCAGGACATTGATAACACTGCACACAGGAGTGATGTCCAGGAAACATAATGGGTAATAGTAATAACGGAATTGCTTCAGTATGACCTCACTGATAATGACCAGTAGATCTGCTGCTGCCATGGCCACCAGATAACGTGTTGTGCAGGTAGCGAGGCCACACTTTCCCTTGGATAGGATCATGATAGCCACACAATTCACTGTCAGAAGGATACAGGAAAGTGACGTAATATTAATGAGCACTCTTTTCTGTATAAGTTTACAAGCAATCTGCATTGTTGCTACAACAGCAGTAAAGATCAACCAGTCATCACAAAAAAATTGTAACTCTTTTCAGTGAGCCCTTGCATTGATTTATGAGGAGAAAAACAAATCATCACTGTGCTGAAATATCAAAACAGGGCAGATTTAAATCAATTGTCATGAAAGTGAAAAGGTGTATTGGGGAAGGGGGAAAAGATTTTTTATGTTCGGTTTGAGGGTAGATGCGGTTCAACAACAAAGGGATGATGATCTTAGGCAGTGATCATCCATGCTGTTAAAATGTGATTTCCAGGTGGAGGTGAATGCTGACTGTACAAGCACAATGAAAGATGAGGGGGGTGGGATTGTTGTAAATCTGGTCAAGTGCAAACCCCAATCATCTGAAAATATGATGGGGGATGACACGCTGATCCTGTTGGTTGAACCAACATTGTGGGTGCACGGAGATAGAGGTAACAGTAACAAGATACCATTGCCAACCCTGGAAAAGCTGCACTAATTCTCCTCAGTTATCAACACACAGCATCCAAGAAGGTAACTGCAGTGAATTGACACTGGATTCTTTACTTTCAATGTGAATTCCTGCAAGCTTTTGAAAATTAATAACATGCTGTTTATCATTCATTCAAAATGTACAGGAAGTTTACAAAGGCAAAATGTCGAGTTAAACTGGGTGTTGTTCAGAAGCTCAGGCGGATCCACAGGGTACCTTTAGTAAAATAAACTGTCCAGGCATACATTGGAAATTCAGTGTTACAGAAGGTTTCTTGTGGACAGGTATCTACATTGAAAGTTACTACAAAGAGTTGTGAACACAGGCCAGATCAGACACAAACCAACCTTCCATCCATTGACTGAATGTAGAACATAGAACATAGAACATAGAAAGATACAGCGCAGTACAGGCCCTTCGGCCCTCGATGTTGCGCCGACCGAATCCTACCTAACCTACACTAGCCCAATAACTTCCAAATGCCTATCCAATGCCTGCTTAAATGACCATAAAGAAGGAGAGTTCACCACTGCTACTGGCAGGGCATTCCATGAACTCACAATCCGCTGTGTAAAGAATCTACCCCTAACATCTGTCCTATACCTACCACCCCTTAATTTAAAGCTGTGTCCCCTAGTAACACCTGACTCCATTAGCGGTAAAAGGTTCTCAGTGTCGACCCTATCTAAACCCCTAATCATCTTATACACCTCTATCAAATCTCCCCTAAACCTTCTCTTCTCCAATGAGAACAGCCCCAAGTGCCTCAGCCTTTCCTCATAAGATTTTCCTACCATTCCAGGCAACATCCTGGTAAACCTCCTCTGCACTCGTTCCAATGCCTCCACATCCTTCCTATAGTATGGCGACCAAAACTGCACACAATACTCCAGATGAGGTCGCACCAGGGTCTTATACAGTTGCAACATGACCTCAGGACTCCGGAACTCAATTCCTCTACCAATAAAGCCCAGTACACCATATGCCTTCCTCACAGCACTATTTACCTGGGTGGCAATTTTCAGAGATCTGTGTACATGGACACCAAGATCCCTCTGCTCATCCACACTACCAAGTAGCCTACCATTAGCCCAGTAATCCACCTTCTTGTTACTCCTACCAAAGTGAATGACTTCACACTTAGCTACATTGAATTCCATTTGCCACATTTCAGCCCAGCTCTGCAACTTATCTATATCCCGCTGTAACCTACCACTTCCTTCCTCACTATCCACAACTCCACCGACTTTTGTGTCATCCGCAAACTTGCTTACCCAGCTTTCAAGCCCTTCCTCTAGATCATTTATAAAGATAACAAAAAGCAATGGTCCCAAAACAGATCCTTGTGGTACACCGCTAGTAACTGCACTCCAAGATGAACATAGTCCATCAACTACTACCCTCTGTCTCCTTCCAGCCAGCCAATTCCTAATCCAAACCTCTAATGTATCCTCAATGCCATACCTCCGTAGTTTTAGCATTAGCCTACCATGGGGAACCTTATCGAACGCCTTACTAAAATCCATATACACAACATCTACTGCTTTACCCTCGTCCACTTCCTTAGTCACCTTCTCAAAGAACTCAATTAGGTTTGTGAGGCACGACCTGCCCTTCACAAAACCATGCTGGCTATCCTTGATCACGTTATTCCTATCCAGATGTTCATAAATCTTATCCCTTACCATTCTCTCTAAGACTTTGCCCACCACTGAAGTCAGACTCACTGGCCTATAGTTACTAGGGCTATCCCTACTCCCTTTCTTGAACAAGGGGACCACATTCACTATCCTCCAGTCCTCTGGTACTATTCCTGTTGACAACATAAAAATCCAGGCCAATGGCTCTGCTATCTCCTCCCTAGCTTCCCATAGGATCCTAGGGTATATGCCATCAGGCCCAGGAGACTTGTCTATTTTCATCCTCTCCAATATTCCCAGAACCTCTTCCCTGCATATTTCCAGGCCATCCATTCTAATCATTTGTGACTCCATATTCACATCAGCAACAGTGTCCTCTTCCTGAGTGAATACTGATGAAAAGTATTGATTTAGTGTCTCTCCAATCTCCTCCGCCTCCACACACAACTTCCCACTACTATCCTTGACTGGACCGATACCTACCCTAGTCATCCTTTTATTCCTGACATACCTATAGAAAGCCTTTGGGTTTTCCCTAATCCTACCAGCTAAAGACTTTTCATGTCCCCTTCTCGCTTCTCTTAGCTCTCTCTTTAGATCCTTCCTGGCTACCTTATAACTCTCTATCGCCCCAACTGAACCTTCACGCCTCATCTTTACATATGCCGCCTTCTTCCCTTTCACAAGGGATTCCAATTCCTTACTAAACCACGGCTGCCTCACAAGGCCCTTTACACCATGCCTGACTGGTACATACTCATCGAGGACACGTAGTAGCTGCTCCTTGAACAATCCCCACATCTCATTAGTGTTCTTCTCTTGAAGCCTGTTTTTCCAATCCACACATCCTAAGTCATGCCTCACTGCATTATAATTTCCCTGCCCCCAGCTATAACTCTTGCCCTGCGGCACACACTTATCCCTCTCCATCACTAAAGTAAAAGTCACCGAGTTGTGGTCACTGTCCCCGAAGTGCTCACCTACCTCCAAGTCTAACACCTGGCCTGGTTCAGTACCTAGAACCAAATCCAGTATAGCCTCACCTCTTGTTGGCCTGTCTACATATTGTGTCAGGAAACCCTCCTGCACACATTGGACAAACAGCGACCCATCTAATGAACTCGAGCTATAGCTCTCCCAGTCAATATCTGGGAAGTTAAAGTCCCCCATAACAACCACCCTGCTACCTTCACTCTTTTCCTGAATCATCCTCGCAATATTATCCTCTACTTCTCTAGGACTATTAGGAGGCCTGTAGAATACACCTAACAGGGTGACCTCACCTTTCCTATTTCTAACCTCAGCCCAAACTACCTCAGATGGCAAGTCCTCTTCCATCGTCCATTCCACTGCTGTAATACTATCTTTGACAAGTAATGCCACATCTCCCCCTTTTTTACCCCCATGTCTGATCCTACTAAAACATTTAAACCCTGGAACCTGCAACAGCCATTCTTGTCCCTGTTCTACCCACGTCTCTGTAATGGCCACAACATCGAAGTCCCAGGTACCAACCCACGCTGCAAGTTCACCTACCTTATTTCTTATACTTCTGGCATTGAAGTATACACACTTCAATCCACCCTTCTGTTTAGAGGCACCCTCCTTCGAGATCGCTGCATTATTCATAACCTCCCTACACTCAAGGTCCTGTACCCTAAAGCTACAGTCCAGGTTCCCATGCCCCGGCGGAGTTAGTTTAAACCCTCCCAAAGAGCACTAGCAAACCTCCCCCCAAGGATACTGGTGCCCCTCAGGTTCAGGTGTAGACCATCCTTTTTATAGAGGTCCCACCTTCCCCAGAAAGAACCCCAGTTGTCCAGAAACCGGAATCCCTCCCTCCTGCACCATCCCTGTAGCCACGCATTTAACTGCTCTCTCTCCCTATTCCTCGACTCTCTATCACGTGGCACGGGTAACAAACCAGAGACTACAACTCTGTTTGTTCTAACTCTGAGCTTCCAACCTAGCTCCCTGAAAGCCTGTCTGACATCCTCACCCCTCTTCCTACCTATATCGTTGGTGCCAATGTGGACCACGATCTGGGGCTGCTCTCCCTCCCCCTTAAGGACCCGGAAAACACGATCAGCGACATCACGTACCCTTGCACCTGGGAGGCAACATACCAAATGTGAGTCACTGTCGCCCCCACAAAACCATCTGTCTGTACCCCTCACTATCGAGTCCCCAAGAACTATCGCTCTACCTTTCTCCACCCTTCCCTTCTGAGCAACGGGGCCAGGCTCCGTGCCAGAGGCCTGAACCTCGTTGCTTGCCCCTGGTAAGTCATCCCCCCCACAAGTATCCAAAACGGTATACTTGTTCTTGAGGGGAATGACCGCAGGGGGTCCCTGCACTGGCTTCCTCCTCCCACTCCCCCTCACTGTCACCCATCTATCTTGAACTTTCGGAGTAACTACTTCCCTAAAGCTCTGATCTATGACCCTCTCTGCCTCCCGAATGATCCGCAGTTCATCCAAATCCAGCTCCAGTTCCCTAACACGGGCTTGGAGGAGCTGGAGATGGGTGCACTTCTTGCAAGTGTACTCAGCAGGGACGCTAATAGCTTCCCTCACCTCATACATGTTGCAAGAGGAGAAATGTACATTTCTTGTTGCCACAGAAAGCCAGCCAACACCATTAAAGACCCTCCCACCCCGGTTAAACTCTCCTCCTACCTCTTCCGTCAGTCATGAGATACAAAACCATAAACACACAGAACAACATGTTCAAGACTAGCTCCTTCCCCACTGGTATTTGAATTCTGAATGGACCTCTCAAATGTTAAACCTCATGTTGATCTTGTTTCTTGTGCACCTTCCTTGTAGCTGTACCTCTGTATCCCTCACTCTGTTCAATCACCCGATGGCCTTTGTGACTTTCCATGGAACATTCACTGCACGGCAAACAGAACAAGTTTTTTTTTCCCCACAATACAGAGGTAAACGTGACAATATAATAATAAATTATATCAAATCAAATCATGGTTCAGAAAAAACGGTAAACAATGGAGATGATGTAAGAGTAACCCTGTCTATCAGCAGAGCCAGTGGAATACCTTGTGAGGCAAGACCCATTTCATGGTGTCTACAGCTGAACAGTGCGAAATGCCTGAGGACGGCTTGCTCAATGTTGGGGGGCGGGGCGGGGGGGGGGGGGGATGTGGTTGATGCAATTTCAAAGACACTGACATGGAATGCTGCATCACTGGGAAAGTTGCTGAAATGGCAGAGATGCTGCAAAAACAAAAAGATACCCCGAAAAGTAACAGAGTCTGGGATAATTGCAGCCAGGTTGGCTGTTGGAGGTAATGGCTCTGGGGCAAGTATTGGTGGAAAAGCCAATGGTCCAGCTGGGAGTTGGAGAAGGCTTGGAGACATAGAGACTTACTGCACAGAAAATAAAAATGTACTTTGCCCGATAGAATCCATGAAACGATTGCCTCGGAATTCTCATTCAGTTTTCCAGCATTCGGTCCATAACCCTGACATTAGAAGTGCACATTTAAAGAGTTCTATGCTATCGGGGATCTGCTTCTACTACCCTTACAGGAAGTAAGTTCCACATTGTGACAACACTTCTGGAGGAAAACTCAAACTAGACCACAAAGGGGAAAACATAGTTCCTTCTGTGTTATAATATTATACATTTAAATGATGCCCCCTATCAATCTCCCCTGCTCCAAGGAAAACAATCCCAGTCCATCCAATCTCCCTTCATACCCAAACCTTTACTACCTTGGAGTCTTCCTGGAAAGTCTCCACCTTCTTTCAGACAATCAAAGTCCTCCAACATTCTAGCTGTAGCCGAGCCAATATTTTATACAGTGCCAACCCTGCTCCTAAACTCTATGTCTCGCATTTAAAAGCCAAAAAATCCCAATATCTTCTCAATCATTTCATCAACCTGTCCTACTACTTTAAGATCTTCATGTGCACCAAGATCCCTCTGATACTCAGTGCTTCCCAGGTTTCTCCAATTCATAAGGTACCCCTTGGGTTTTGTGTCCCACCAAGTGCATCAGCTCACACTCATGGATTGAATTCCAATTTCCAACAATTTTTGCATTACCAGTGAGCTTATCCTGGAAATCCCCTGATATGCAGAGTTCACAGCATTTCTGAGTACCACCTTTATCTTTCATTGAACATGTGACCCTGTAATCTCCCTATTTTCTTCTTCAATACATCCCATTGCTCTGACATGGATTTACTTAAAAGTTCCTGCTCTCGGTCTAATCATACCCGACCTCATTCCCCCAGTTTCGAACTTTGATTCCCCCCTCATCCTTGTCTTTTTCCGTGTTAATCTTGAGTTATGATTACTGCCTGCAAAATGCTTCCTCACTGAGAGGTCAGCCCAGCTTCATTACCGAAAAATAAATCCAGGATCACTGTCAAAGTGGGGGAAGGTAAAGGAACAGTCTGGGATTAGCCAGGTGAAGCTATGAACTGTGTTGTAGGAAAGAGAGATTTAAAAACCCTCCAGTTTATCCAGCAGACAGCAACAGAAGGAGAAGCGGTTACAACAGCTGCCAAATGTTCCAGACTCAGAGGAAAAGCAGGAACACCCAGGATAAGAGACGGATTATGGGGTGGGGGAGCTATACCAATCAGAATGGCGGAGAACTGGAATCTAATAAATATTATCCAACCTGAACATTCGGGGGGAAGCTATGGGAAATCATTGAGGGTCATTTGACAGAAAATGATTTGCTCTCTCAGTGAGAATGCGTCATGCCCTCTGTGGGTTTAAGGAATGCTCAGGTTTGTTGTATATTTTACAGTCGAGCAGATAGCCACAGTCAGAAAGGAAAGTCATCCTCAGCGTATAGCTCTGTACTCATTCAAAACAAAAACTACTTGCAGGTGGGACACGGGAAGCGGAATGAAGAATGTAATGACAAATCCAATGTTTAACAAGTCCGAGGGAACTGGTATTTATTTTTAATTCTATTTAATCTGAGAATGTACACTTGACCATTGCACTTGTCTGTCCTCATACAGCAGGCCCCACTGCAGATTACAGCTTTGAACTGAGACATGGATGGAACGAGCTGCGAGAGGCAGTGGTGATGGTGGGTAAAATTCAAACATTTAAAAGGCATGGGTATAGGAACAGGAAAGATTTAGAAGGATATGGGCCAAGTGCTGGCAAATGGGATTAGGTTAATTTACGATATCTGGTATTGAGGAGTTGACAAAGGGGCCGATTCTGTGCTGCATGATTCTATAAGAAGAAAGTTATTCCTCAAATCTTCATCACTCCCATAATTTGAAATATCAATCCGTGCTCCTCAACAGTTACCCGAGCCGACAGCGGATTCTGAACGTCCAACATTCAGAGCTAACTGAATCTGAAACCCACACGGTGTAAAGGAGATGAACCAGCTCAAAACCCTTTTACTGTAGTACTCCCTAAAGTAGGAAGGAGGAAATGCGCTGCTATCAATACAACTGCACAAACACAGATGCACGCAGGAATGTGAGAACACTGGGTTTATGAGATCCACTGCACTGACTGACCAAGATCCACTGCAGTTCTATACTTGCTGACATTTCCAATAACTCCTTCCCTGAAGGTAGCCTCCAGTCTAAGGTGCGACTCAGGAGTTCATTACATTTGACTAAGGGTGATCATGTAGGAAAGCAATGAAACAACAGAATTTTTTTTCATATCAAATTTAACTGTAGTCATTTCAACTCGGGAGTGGGTATAACATTGAATATTACATCAGAATGCAAATCTCTTAATTAACAAGGAACACCAGGGAGATGTCATCTACAAATTGTAAGTAATTATAAACACTTACCAGGAACACCAATGATGGCAAGAATCATGTAGAAAACTTTCTTGGCTAATTGAATTGGCCGATGCATTTTCAGTGGAGAGTGGTAATCCTTTCTTGTTGCACACAATCTGCAAGCATTAAACTCTGTGGTGTTACAGTCTCTGCGTGTTTCCATTATATTCTGTGTGATCCCCACTGGGAGATTGGGGTTGCAGCTCTGATGATGACAATTTTATCATTCCCAGTTGGTAGAAGATGTTTCTCACTGACATTGGATTGTGACAGGGAAGGGATGCCCTCATCGAGGGAAGAATCATCATTGGAAACTGTGTTAATTGTTGTTGGATGCATTCCTCCAATTTGTCAACTCTCTGGAGAGAGTTTTTAATCAATCTGCTCACAGAGGTAACAATGTACCTATGGAAAAGACAGAACTTGAAGCCAGGTCCAGCAGCCCAGAGCTGGGGACACTGCCACTTTACTAGTTCATTCACTATACATCATGGAGCTCTGTACCAATGCACATAGGAACTTCAAGGCCAGATCAGATAACGTTAAGGATGTGTAGTCGCTGTCTCATTAGAAAACTCAGTAATTCTCGCCACTTTATGAGCAGAGAGACAGCCTGCTGTTGTAATAATGCTGCCTTCACATAAAGAGATTACATTGTTATCTAGTGGATGGATGTGATTCTGTTTACTGCATCAACCCTATTTTCCTCTTCCTTAATGCCCCACTAACATCGAAATTTGCTTTCGAATTTGGGGTTGGAGGTTTGTCCAGCAACATGGTGTTGAGGGAATGTACCTCACATTGTCTCCGTGATGTCAGTCATGACCATTTATAGTATAAATCTCTGACATTAGCGAGCCCTCTACTGTAGCTCTACCATGGGCTGTCATTACCCATGTCTCAGATAATTCCCATCATCCTCGATTACTTGTAGGAATGTAGATGACCTGTCATTGTACCATGTCCGTCCCATCTCTGTGTTGGAGAAATTCAGGTCCCCTCATTGTCACCCTCCTGCCGTGACATGGATTTGCTTTTCCCAGTTGCTGATGCAATACCATTCTGGTATAATCTAGTTCCAAACCAGGCTCAGACGGATCATTTTAGCTCCTCACAAAGTATTCGATGTTTTTTTCGGAATCATCTCATTCTGCCATTTGCACTTTTGACAATAACCTGAGTGTCCGTTTGCCTTCCTCCTCTCTGGGAGGGGGTTAGCTTAACTCCATTTTATTGGGCCAGGTGACCCACAATTTTGAGGACTCCTTTTTAATAAAATCACTTCCAAACGAAACAGAAATGCCCAGCTTCTCCAAGCTCTCAACATCACTAATATCCACATTCCTGGGACAATTCTTTTAAAGCTGTGCAGCGTTCACACATCCCTTGGAAAGTTCAGTGCCCAGGTCTATATGTGACACAATAAGTGCAGCCTCTCCCCAAGTACTTCAGGGCCACAAATCATAAGCAGTTGCTGACATCAGTATTGGCTCAGAAATGTTTGGCAGGTCAGGTCATATTGGGAGCACAGATGGAACCTCCATGTCCCAAACCAGAAGCCGAGAAACCAAAGAGAATCTGCCCGGCCCAGGGAGAAGTGGATAGCATTGAACCACATTGGGAATGGAACAGTATGGAGACACACTTGGTGCCCTGTACAACAGTGACAGAAATGAGCTTGTTTCAGACGGGCAGATCAATTGGAATGGAAGGGACAGCCTTTGCACTGACTCAGATTCACACATAATTGTGGGCTTTCAAGGTCGAGACACTGTCAACGGGGAATGTGTCATTCTGCTGGAGCGGTTCCTCTCAAACTGCCACACACAGTGTACCACAATGTGCTATTTGATCTGTTCACATCAGTGAGACACTGAGAACACCATTACCTCACTCTGACTTTGTGTCAAATCTGCCCAATAGAACCCTCCCTCTGTGTAATTGGCAGCTAACATTGTTATCAATCTGGCCAGAAACACCTCACCCTGGTGGAGACATTGTCATGATGTGGCCTTTTGAAATTGCCCAGGTTCCTTCAGTTCCAACTGTATCTGCAGGAACAGAGAAATTACAGCCCGTTACAGCAGTTGAAGGGGAAGTGGAGATTTGGGACAATCCATCATCATTCAGAATCATAGAATGCTACAGCTGTTACAGTACTGAACAAACTAATACACACATTGTATTTGTGAGGGCTCTCTGCACTGATAATCTGGCTAATTACACTACCTACCTTTCATTAAATGAGCTCTAATTCCTGGTAATTCCCTATTTTATTTCCCTGAATTAATCTGACTATAAATAAAAAGGAGAATGTAAATGTCAGTGTTGGACAGATTGTGGCACAAATCCTGTTTCCTCATGGACAATTGGTTCCTTTACCAGGCATCACCTGTCCATCCTTACCTTTCACCATGATCAATGTAACCTGTCAGTTTCCCTTGTTGAACACACCGTCAGATAGAGCCAGGGACTTGGAGACAGATGACAGCACGGAAAGCAGCCACACGGCGTTTCGGGTTTGTCTCAGTGAAGCCCAATCAACGTTGTGCCTGAAGGATGCTTGAACCAGCTCAGATCGGAGGGTCTAGCGCTCTCCTCACTGAGTTTATCCAGACATGCAAATGCAGCACGGTTCCTATCATCCATTTTATCCCCATCACAAACACTCTCTCCATCGATTAATCTTTTTCCTTCAAAGAAATTCTCCCAAACTGAGCAAGGTACAGCCTTCACTGAGAACCCCATGTTGACTCTCCTGGATTAATCACTCACTGTTCAAATCACCATTTAGAGAATCTCTCAGAGTTTTTCCAGCTCTGGAAGTGTCACAGCAGCTGGTATCTTATCCTAAAACGTTTGGAAAACTTCAGACAAATGGATCTCATTGACTTCATCTCGGGGTTTTCCATTGAACATCGCTTCAAAGGTGCCACCGTGCGATGGCTGAGGTCTGAACCCATACCAACTGCTTGGAAGGCAGCCATGCTGCCCACTATACCCCCATCCCCCTGCCAGCTGGGTGCTTGCTATTCTCAAACACACTTAACAACACCGACATCATCACCAATTGGATTGGGGCTGAAATAAAAAACAGAAATAGCTGGCGAAGCTCAGCAAGTCTGGCAGCATCAACATCAGAATCCCTCAGCTCTGAAGGAGTATCATTGAACTTAAAAAGTTCCCTCTGCTTTCTCCCCACAGATCCTACCGGGCCTGCTGAGTTTCCCCAACAATCTCCATGTTGGGGTTCAGCTCTCCTGGATCTGCAGGACTGTGTTTGTAATCCTGGAGATGTTGACCCACGGAAGGGGATATTGGGTCAGGTGACAGTCTACCTCATTCATTGAAGCAGATGTCAAGGAGCATCTTAAACCGGAGAGGGATCAGGGGGAATTGGAGCCGTTTAGAGAGAGAGTATAGAAGGTAAGACAGCTCAGCTCAAAGCACGGCCCTTAATGCTGCCCCGATTAAAATATTGAAGATGACAGAGGGGCAAATGAGCTGAGACAGGGTGGGAGCTGGGCGATATTGATGATGTGGAAGGACAGTGTGTGCATCTGATCACATTCTGTCAGTCTGACTAATAGCAGGCATTCCTGGCACTGGATTCACTGAGGGGTGAAGGGTCAGTGAACAGAGCGGACTGTCCCTGTTGTTCTGTTCCTGACTCTCCAGCTCCCACTCTGTTAGTGATCTCTCAGTCTCCCGGGAAATGAGTATTCTCCAATAGTGTCCGGTCTAAGCAATATCATTCCTAAATAACTCCTGTCCGAGGTAATAATGATTAATCTGTCTGTGTCTTCTCTTCTGTTCTGTACATGTCATTGTTCAGAATTGTGGGCACATTTAGGAACAGACATTGAGAATTGTATGAAACAAACCAACCTCCCCCCCGAAAATATATTAAGAAAATGGCTTTTAAAAACATTTCTCTAAAGGTAAGTGTAAGGCATTGTAATTCAATTGTGAAAACTGCCAGGCTTGAAGTAAAACACACTTTACTCCACACTATCGATAAAATACAAACAAAAGAAAGAAATATTGGAATAACCTAACTCTATTGGAAACCTAACTGGCTGACAGATTATTTAACTACTGAACAGCAACTTTTCCAGTTTAGTAACATTCCATAAAACACACGCTTGGCAAAGGTGAATCCAGTAAAATAGATAGTTTCACATGGAATTCTGGACAACGATTGTAACCGATTTGCTCAAAATTCCATCTACTTTCAGTGTTCTTGGAACAGGACGATATGTTGCTTGAGGGGACAGCTCCGATCTGTCTGTAGTTTCATGTTGACCTGTCTGTAGAAAGGATGACAGATCCATAACAAGTGGCCTCTTCCTGAATCTCACCAATCTCCAGATGGAATTCCATTTCACAGGAGTTTTTGTCCAACTGACAGATGATGAACATTTCCCTGCAGTATACAGATAACTCTCCCAAAAGCAGTGATTCATGTTTTAACGTCTGCAGTTGAATATAGTCCAACCAATTCTAGATCAGTGAGATATACCAGGAAATCAGGTGACCAATACTGAAGTCTGAGGATAAATCAATAAACTACAGAATTCTATCACGGGACTCGAAACACTGTGCCTTCTTCCCACAAGTGGGTCAGACTACTATTATCTCTTCCAGATTTCACTCCTGATTGTCTGTGTAACATCCCGCAGACCATAAACAACTATTACCTCTTCCAGATTTCACTCCTGATCGTCTCTGTAACAGTCTGCAGATTATAAACAACTATTACCTCATAGAGTCATAGAGATGTACAGCACGGAAACAGACCCTTCAGACCAACCCATCCATGCTGACCAGATATCCCAACCCAATCTAGTCGCACCTGCCAGCACCCGGCCCATGGCCCTTCCTATTCGTATACCCATCCAAATGCCTCTTAAATGTTGCAATTGTGCCAGTCTCCACCACTTCCTCTGGCAGCTCATTCCATACACCCACCATCCTTTGCGTGAAAAGGTTGTCCCTTCGGTCTCTTTTATATCTTTCCCCTCTCACCCTAAACCTATGCCCTCTAGTTCTGGACTCCATGATCCCAGGGAAAAGACTTTGTCTATTTACCCGACCCATACCCCCTATATTTTTGTAAACCTCTTTAAGATCACACTTCAGCCTCCAGGGAAAACAGCCCCAGCCTGTTCAGCCTCTCCCTATAGCTCAAATCCTCCAGCCCTGACTCTGTAACATCCTGTAGATTATTAACAACTATTACCTCTTCCAGACTTCATTCCTGCTTGTCCCTGTACCAATATTACCTCTTCCGGATTTCACTCCTGATTGTCTGTAAAATCTTGCAGACCATAAACAATTATTACGTCTTCCTGATTTCATTTCTGCTTGTCTCTGTAACATTATGCAGATTACAAACAACTATTATTGTCTTTTCAATTTCATTCCTGCATGTCCCTGGAACATCATGCTGATCATAAACAACTATTACCACTTGCAGATTTCATTCCAGCTTGTTTCTGTAAATTACTGCAGCTTATAAACAACTATCACCACTTCCAGATTTCACTCCTGCTTCTCGCTATAAAATCCTGCAGACCATAAACAAGTATGAGCTCTTCTAGATTTCATTCCTGCTTGTCCCTGTGAAATTCTGCAGACCACAAACAACCATTACCTCTGCCATATTTCACTCCTGTTTGACCCTGTAACATCTGCAGACCATAAACAACTATTATCTCTTCCAGATTTCACTCCTACTTGTCACTGTATCATCCTGCAGACTCTTCAAAAAAATTACTTCTTCCAGATTTCACTCCTGTTTGACCCTGTAACATCCTGCAGACCATAAACAATGATTACCTTTTCAGAATTCATTCTTATCTCTGTAAAATACTACAAACAATAAACAACTTTTACATCTTCCAGACTTTGTTCCTGCTTGTCTCTGTACCATGCAGGAGATCATAAACCACTATCACCATTTCCAGATTTCACTACTGCTTATCTCTATCATCCTGCAGACCATAAACAGCTATTACCTCTCCCAGATTTCACTCCTGCTTTTCTACATAACATCTTCAAGATCATAAACACCTATTACCTATTCCATATTTCACTCCAGTCTGACCCTGTAACATGCTGCAGATTATAAACAACTATTACATCTTCCAGAATTTACTCCTGATTGTCTGTGTAAAATCTTTGAAACCCTAATGAACTATATCGTCACCCAGATTTCACTCCTGCTTTTCACTGTAACACCCTGTAGACCATAAACAACTATTACCTATTCCAGATTTCATTCCTGCTTTTCACTGTAACATCCTGCAGACCATAAACAACTATTACCTCTTCCAGATTTCACTCCTGAATGTCTCTGTAAATCCTGCAGACATTCTCTACAACATACCCCAGATTATAAACAACTATTACCTCTGCGATATTTCACTCCTGTTTGACCCTGTATCTTCCTGCAGACCATAAACAGTTATTACCTCTTCTAGATTTCACTCTTGCTTGTTTCTGTAACATCATGCTGATCATTGACAACAATTACCTAGAACAGATTTCACTCCGAATTGCTACTGTAACTTCCGGCAGATTATAAACAGCTATTACCTCTGCTAGATTCCATTCCTGCTTCTCCCTGTAAAATTCTGCAGACCAGAAACAACTATTACCACTTCCATATTTCACTCCTGTTTGACTCTGCAACATCGTTAAGATTATAAACAAGTATTACCTCATACAGATTTCATTCCTGCGTGACTCTCTGCTATCCTGCAGATCATAAACAACTATTACCTCTTCCAGCTTTCGCACCTGACTGTCTCTGTTAAATACTGTACACCATAAACAACAATTACCTCTTCAAGATGTCACTCCTGGTTGTCTGTGTAACATCCTGAAGATCATACACGTCTATAATCTCCTCTACATTTCACTCCTCCTTGTCCCTGTAATATCTTGTGGACGATAAACATGCATTACGTCGGCTAGATTTCACTCCTGATTGTCTCTGTAACAGTCTGCAGACAAAAACGAACATTATCTCTTCCACATTTCACTTCTGTTTGTCTCTCTGTAACATCCTGCAGACCATAAACAAATATAACCTCTTCCAGATTTCATTCCAGGTTGTCTCTGTAACATTCTGCAGATTATAAACAACTATTCCTTCTACCAGATTTTACTCCTGCTTGTCCCTGTAATATCCTGCAGATTATAAACAATTATGACCTCATCCAGATTTCCTTCCTGCTTGCCTCTGTAACATTCTCCAGACCATAAAAAAGTATTACCTCTTCCAGATTTCACTCCTGCTTTTCTCTGTAATATCTCTCTAACATCCTGAAGACCATACACGTCTATGACCTCCTCTAGATTTCACTCCTGCTTGTCTCTGTAACATACTGCAGACCGTAAACAATTATTACCTCTTACAGATTTCACTCCTGCTTACCTCTTTAAAATACTGCAGACCATATACATCTCTGTCCTCCTCCAGATTTCACTCCGGCTTGTCTCTGTAATATCCTGAAGACCATAAACAATGACTACATCTTCCAGATTTCATTCCTTTTTGTATCTGTAAAATCCTGCAGGTCATAAATAAATATTTGCTGTTTCCTATTTCATTCCTGCTTGTCTCTGTAACATTCTGCAGACCATAATTAATTATAATGTCTTCCAGATTTCCATCCTGTTTATCACTGTACCAAGCTGCAGATCATAAACAACAATTACCTCTCCCACATTTCACTCCTGCTTGTCTCTGTAGCATCCTGAAAACCAAACTCAGCTATTACCTCTACCAAATGTCACTGCGGCTTGGCTCTGCAACATTCTGCAGACCATAAAAATCTACAACCTCTTTTCGATCGCATTCCTCCTTGTGCCTATAACATCCTGCAAACCACAAACAACTATAACTACTTCCAGATTTCAATCCCGCTTGACCGTTTAACATCCTGCAGATGAAAACAACTATTACCACTTCCAGATTTCACACCTGCTGGTGTCTGTAACATTCTGCAGACTATAATCAAATGCAACCTCTGTATTGCCACTTTCACTTCTCACTCCTGCTTGATTCTGCAACATCCGGCAAATCATAAACAACTAATACCTCTTCTGGATTTCACTCCTGCTTGTCTCTGTAACATTCTGCAGACCATAAACAATTATTACTTCCTCCACATTTCACTCCTACTTCTGTCTGTAATATCCTGCAGATTATAAACAACTATTAGCTCTTGCAGATTTCATTCCTGCTTGACTCTGTAACATTCCCCAGACTATAAAAATGAATTACCTCTTCCATTTTTCACTCCTGCTTCAATCTGCAACATCCTGCTGACCATAAACAACTATTACCTCTTCTAGATTTCATTCCTACTTACTACTGCAACATCCTGCAGATTATAAACAACTATTACCTCTTCCAGATTTCACTCCTGCTTGTCTGTGTAACATCCTGAAGACCACACACATCTATGACCTCCTCTGGACTTCATTCCTGCTTGTCTCCGTAAAATACTGCAGGCCATAAACAATTATTATCTCTTCCAGATTTCACTCCTGCTTGTCCCTGTAATATCTGCATAATATAAACATGTACTACCTCTTCCCCATCTCATTCCTTTTTGCCACTGTAACATTCTCCAGACCATTAAAAAATATTACCACTTTCATTTTTCACTCCTGCTTGAATCTGCCACATCCTGCAGACCATAAACAACTATTACCTCGACCAGATTTCCTTCCTGCTTACCTCTGCAACATCCTGCAGACTATAAATATTACTTTAGATTAGATTAGATTACTTACACTGTGGAAACAGGCCGTTCGGCCCAACAAGTCCACACCGACCCGCCGAAGCGCAACCCCTTTACCTAACACTACTATTACCTCTACCAGATTTCATTCCTGCTTGTCTCAGTAACATCCTGCAGACCATAAACAACTATTACATCTTCCAGATGTCACTCCTGCTTGTGTCTATAACACTCTGCAGACCACAAACAAACATTGACTTGTTCAGATTTCACTCCGGCTTGTCTCTGTTATATCCTGCAGACCACAAAAAACAATTTCCTCTTCAGGATTTCACTCCTGCTTGTGTCTATAACACTCTGCAGACTATAAACAAATGGAACCTCTTACAGATGGCACTCCTGCTTGTCTGCGTAACATCCTGCAGACCATACACATCTATGACCTCCTCCAGATTTCACTCCTGCTTGTCGCTGCAAAATACTGCCGACGATAAACAACTATTACCTCTAGCAGATTTCAGTCTGTGTGACATCCTGAAGACCATACACATCTATGTCTCCTCTAGATTTCATTCCTGCTTGTCTGCGTGAAATACTGCAGACCATAAACAACTATTACCTCTCCCAGATTTCACTTCTCCATGTCTCTGCAACATCCGGCAGACTATAATTAAATAGTACCTCTTCAAAATTTCACACCTACCTGTATGTGTAACATCCTGAAGACCATACACATCTATGACCTCCTCTAGATTTCATTCCTGCGTGTCTCTGTAACATAATGCAGACCATAAACAATTATTATCTTTTCCAATTTCACTCCTGCTTGTGTCTATGACATCCTGCAAACCACAACCAACTATTGCCTCTTCCAGATTTCATCCCTGCTTGACCCTGTAACATCCTGCAGACCATAAACAAATATAAGCTCTTCCAGATTTCCTTCCTGCTTGCCTCTGTAACATTCTCCAGACAATAAAAAAGTATTACCTCTTCCAGATTTCACTCCTGCTTTTCTCTGTAATATCTGTGTAACATCCTGAAGACCATACACATCTATGACCTCCTCTAGATTTCACTCCTGCTTGTCTCTGTAACATACTGCTGACCATAAACAATTATTACCTCTTACAGATTTCACTCCTGCTTACCTCTTTAAAATACTGCAGACCATATACATCTCTGACCTCCTCCAGATTTCACTCCGGCTTGTCTCTGTAATATCCTGAAGACCATAAACAACGATTACATCTTCCAGATTTCATTCCTTTTTGTATCTGTAAAATCCGGCAGGTCATAAATAAATATTACCTGTTTCCGATTTCATTCCCGCTTGTCTCTGTAACATTCTGCAGACCATAATTAATTATAACGTCTTCCAGATTTCCATCCTGTTTATCACTGTACCAAGCTGCAGATCATAAACAACAATTACCTCTTCCACATTTCACTCCTGCTTGTCTCTGTAGCATCCTGAAAACCATACTCAGCTATTACCTCGACCAAATGTCACTCCGGCTTGTCTCTGCAACATTCTGCAGAACATAAAATCTACAACCTCTTTTCGATCGCACTCCTCCTTGTGTCTATAACATCCTGCAAACCGCAAACAACTATAACTTCTTCCAGATTTCAATCCTGCTTGACCGTTTAAAATCCTGCAGATGAAAACAACTATTACCACTTCCAGATTTCACACCTGCTTGTGTTTGTAACATTCTGCAGACTATAATCAAATGCAACCTCTGTATTGCCACTTTCACTTCTCACTCCTGCTTGATTCTGCAACATCCTGCAAATCATAAACAACTAATACCTCTTCTGGATTTCACTCCTGCTTGTCTCTGTAACATTCTGCAGACCATAAACAATTATTACTTCTTCCAGATTTCATTCCTACTTCTGTCTGTAATATCCTGCAGATTATAAACAACTATTAGCTCTTGCAGATTTCATTCCTGCTTGACTCTGTAACATTCCCCAGACTATAAAAATAAATTACCTCTTCCATTTTTCACTCCTGCTTCAATCTGCAACATCCTGCAGACCATAAACAACTATTACCTCTTCTAGATTTCATTCCTACTTACTACTGCAACATCCTGCAGATTGTAAACAACTATTACCTTGTCCAGATGTCACTCCTGTTTGTCTCTGTAAAATACTGCAGACCATTATCAACTATTACCTCTAACAGATAGCATTCCTGCTGACCTCTGCAACTTCCTGCAGATTTTTAACAGCTATTACCTCTTCCAGATTTCACTCCTGCTTGTCTGTGTAACATCCTGAAGACCATACACATCTATGACCTCCTCTAGATTTCATTCCTGCCTGTCTCCGTAAAATACTGCAGACCATAAACAATTATTATCTCTTCCAGATTTCACTCCTGCTTGTCCCTGTAATATCCTGCATAATATAAACATGTACTACCTCTTCCCGATCTCATTCCTTTTTGCCACTCTAACATTCTCCAGACCATTAAAAAGTTTTACCACTTCCATTTTTCACTCCTGCTTGAATCTGCAACATCCTGCAGACCATAAACAACTATTACCTCGACCAGATTTCCTTACCGCTTACCTCTGCAACATCCTGCAGACGAGAAATATTACTTCTTCCAGATTTCACCCCTGCTTGTATGTGTAACATCTGGCAGATTATAAACAAATATTACCTCTTCATCATTTCACTCCTGCTTGTCTGTCTAACATCCTGAAGATTATACACATGTATGACCTACTCTAGATTTCATTCCTGTTTGCCTCTGTAACATTCACCAGACCATAAAAAGTATTACCTCATTTATTTTTCACTCCTGCTTGATTCTGCAACATCCTGCAGACCATAAATAACTATTACCTCTACCAGATTTCATTCCTGCTTGTCTCTGTAACATCCTGCAGACTATAAACAACTATTACATCTTCCAGATGTCACTCCTGCTTGTGTCTATAACACTCTGCAGACCACAAACAACCATTACCTTGTTCAGATTTCACTCCGACTTGTCTCTGTAATATCCTGCAGACCACTAAAAACAATTACCTCTTCAGGATTTCACTCCTGCTTGTGTCTATAACGTTCTGCAGACTATAAACAAATGGAACCTCTTACAGATGGCACTCCTGCTTGTCTGCGTAACATCCTGCAGACCATACACATCTATGACCTCCTCCAGATTTCACTCCTGCTTGTCTCTGCAAAATACTGCCGACCACAAACAACTATTACCTCTAGCAGATTTCAGTCTGTGTGACATCCTGAAGACCATACACATCTATGACCTCCTCTAGATTTCATTCCTGCGTGTCTCTGTAACATACTGCAGGCCATAAACAACTATTACCTTTTCAAATTTCACTCCTGCTTGTGTCTATGACATCCTGCAAACCACAACCAACTATTGCCTCTTCCAGATTTCACTCCTGCTTGACCCTGTGACATCCTGCAGATTATAAACAATTATGACCTCATCCAGATTTCCTTCCTGCTTGCCTCTGTAACATTCTCCAGACCATAAAAAAGTATTACCTCTTCCAGATTTCACTCCTGCCTTTCTCTGTAATATCTCTCTAACATCCTGCAGACCATACACATTCATAACCTCCTCTAGATTTCACTCCTGCTTGTCTCTGTAACATACTGCTGACCATAAACAATTATTACCTCTTCCAGATTTCACTCCTGCTTGACTCTGTAATATCCTTCAGATTATAAACAACTATTACCTCTTCCAGATTTCACAATTACTACCCCTTCTAGATTTCATTCCTGCTTCTCTCTGTAACATTCTGCAGACCGTAAACAAATATTACTTCTTCCAGATTTCACTCCTTCTTGTGTCTCTAACATTCTGCAGACGATGAACAAATTCAACATCTGTATTACCACTTCCACATTTCACTGCTGCTTGATTCTTCAACATCCTGCAGATTATAAACTACTATTACCTCTTCCAGATGTCACTCATGCTTGTCTGTGTAACGTTCTGCAGACCATAAACAAACATTAACTCTTCCAGATTTCACTCCTGCTTGTCTCAGTAATATCCTGCAGATTAAATACAACTATTACCTCTCCCAGATTTCACTCCTGCTTGTCTCTGCAACATCGGCCAGACTATAATTAAATAGTACCTCTTCAAAATTTCACACCTACCTGTCTGTGTAACATCCTGAAGACCATACACATCTATGATCTCCTCTAGATTTCATTCCTGCGTGTCTGTGTAACATACCATAAACAAGTATTAGCTTTTCCAGATTTCATTCCTGCTTGTCTCTGTGCAGATTATGAACAACCATTACATCATCCATACGTCATCCCTGCTTGTTGCTGCAATATCTGACAGATTATAAACCACTTGAACCTCTTCCAAATTTCACTCCGGCTTGTCTCTGTAACATTCTGCTGGCCACAAACAACTCCTACACCTTGCCGATTTCACTCCTGCTTTTGCCTACAACAGTTGGCAGACTATAAACAACTACTACCTCTTCCAGATTTCACTCCAGCTTCTCTCTGTGACAATTTGCAGACTGTAAACAAATATTACCTCTTCCAGATTTCACTCCTGCTTGTCTCTATAACACCCTCCAGACCACAAACAACTGTTACCTCTTACAGATTTCATTCTGCTTGATCCTGTAATATCCTGCGGATAATAAACAAATATTACCCCTTCCAGATTTCACACCTGCTTGTCTCTGTAATATCCTGCAGATTATAAACAACTATTACCTCTTCCAGATTTAGTCCTGTTTGTCTCTGTACCATGCTACAAATCATAAACAATTATTATCTCTTCCAGATTTCATTCCCACCTGTGCCTATAACATTCTGCAGACAAAAACAAATATTACCTCTTCTTAATTTCACTCCTGCTTCTGTGTATAACATTGAACAGATCACAAACAACTATTACCTCTTCAAGATTTCACTCCTGCTTGTCTCTGTACAATCCGACAGTATATAAACAAATATTACCCCACTAGATTTCATTCCTGCTTCTCTCTGTAATATTCTGCAGACTGTAAACAAATATTACCTCTTCCAGATTTCACTCCTTCTTGTGTCTCTAACATTCTGCAGACGATGAACAAATTCAACATCTGTATTACCACTTCCACATTTCACTGCTGCTTGATTCTTCAACATCCTGCAGATTATAAACAACTATTACCTCTCCCAGATTTCACTCCTGCTTGTCTCTGCAACATCCTATATAATTATAATTAAATAGTACCTCTTCAAAATTTCACACCTACCTGTCTGTGTAACATCCTGAAGACCATACACATCTATGATCTCCTCTAGATTTCATTCCTGCTTGTCTTTGTAACATACCATAAACAATTATCACCTCTTCCAGATTTCATTCCTGCTTGTCTCTGTGCCATCCTGCAGATTATGAACAACCATTACATCATCCATACGTCACCCCTGCTTGTCGCTGCAACATCTGGCAGATTATAAACCACTTGAACCTCTTCCAGATTTCACTCCGGCTTGTCTCTGTAACATTCTGCAGGCCACAAACAACTCCTACACCTTGCCGATTTCACTCCTGCTTCTGCCTATAACATTTGGCAGACTATAAACAACTATTACCTCTTCCAGATTTCACTCCAGCTTCTCACTGTAATATTCTGCAGATTGTAAACAAATATTACTTCTTCCAGATTTCACTCCTGCTTGTCTCTATAACACCCTGCAGACCACAAATAACTGTTACCTCTTCCAGATTTCATTCCTGCTTGATCCTGTAATATCCTGCAGATGATAAACAACTATTACCACTTCCAGATTTCACACCTGCTTGTGTCTCTAACATTCTGCAGACGATAAACAAATTCAACATCTGTATTACCACTTCCACTTTTCTCTGCTGCTTGAACCTGCAACACCCTGCAGACCATAAGCAACTATTACCTCTACCAGATTTCATTCCTGCTTGTGTCTGTAACATACTGCAGACCATACACATCTGTGACCACCTCTAGGTTTCATTCCTGCCTGTCTCTGTAACGTTCTGCAGACCATAAACAAATATTACCTCTTCCAGATTTCACTCCTGCTTGTCTCTGTAATATCCTACAGATTATAAACAACTATTACCTCTTCCAGAATTAGTCCTGTTTGTCTCTGTACCATGCTACAAATCATAAACAATTATTACCTCTTCCAGATTTCACTCCCACCTGTGTCTATAACATTCTGCAGACAAAAACAAATATTACCCCTTCTAGATTTCATTCCTGCTTCTCTCTGTAACATTCTGCAGACCGTAAACAAATATTACCTCTTCCAGATTTCACTCCTTCTTGTGTCTCTAACATTCTGCAGACAATTAACAAATTCAACATCTGTATTACCACTTCCACATTTCACTGCTGCTTGATTCTTCAACATCCTGCAGATTATAAACAACTATTACCTCTTCCAGATTTCACTCCTGCTTGGATTCTTCAACATCCTGCAGATTATAAACAACTATTACCTCTTCCAGATTTCACTCCTGCTTGTCTCTGTAACATACTGCAGACCATACACATCTGTGACTACCTCTAGGTTTCATTCCTGCCTGTCTCTGTAACGTTCTGCAGACCATAAACAAATATTACCTCTTCCAGATTTCCTCCTGCTTGTCTCTGTAATATCCTGCAGATTATAAACAAGTATTACCTCTTCCAGATTTCATTACAGCTTGACTCTGCAATATTCTCCACACAATAAAAATGTATGACCACTGGCATTTTTCACTCCTGCTTGAATCTGCAACATACTGCAGAACATAATCAACTTTTACCTCATCCAGATTTCCTTCCTACTTGCCTCTTTAACATTCTCCAGCCGATAAAAAATTATTTTCTCTTCCAGATTTCACTCCTGCTTTTCTCTGTAATATCTGTGTAACATCCTGAAGACCATACACATCTATGGCCTCCTCTAGATTTCACTCCTGCTTGTCTCTGTAACATACTGCTGACCATAAACAATTATTACCTCTTACAGATTTCACTCCTGCTTACCTCTTTAAAATACTGCAGACCATATACATCTCTGACCTCCTCCAGATTTCACTCCGGCTTGTCTCTGTAATATCCTGAAGACCATAAACAACGATTACATCTTTCAGATTTCATTCCTTTTTGTATCTGTAAAATCCGGCAGGTCATAAATAAATATTACCTGTTTCCGATTTCATTCCTGCTTGTCTCTGTAACATTCTGCAGACCATAATTAATTATAACGTCTTCCAGATTTCCGTCCTGTTTATCACTGTACCAAGCTGCAGATCATAAACAACAATTACCTCTTCCACATTTCACTCCTGCTTGTCTCTGTAGCATCCTGAAAACCATACTCAGCTATTACCTCTACCCAATTTCACTCTGGCTTGTCTCTGCAACATTCTGCAGACCATAAAAATGTATTACCTCTTTTCGATCGCACTCCTCCTTGTGTCTATAACATCCTGCAAACCGCAAACAACTATAACTTCTTCCAGATTTCAATCCTGCTTGACCGTTTAACATCCTGCAGATGAAAACAACTATTACCACTTCCAGATTTCACACCTGCTTGTGTCTGTAACATTCTGCAGACTATAATCAAATGCAACCTCTGTATTGCCACTTTCACTTCTCACTCCTGCTTGATTCTGCAACATCCGGCAAATCATAAACAACTAATACCTCTTCTGGATTTCACTCCTGCTTGTCTCTGTAACATTTTGCAGACCATAAACAATTATTACTTCTTCCAGATTTCACTCCTACTTCTGTCTGTAATATCCTGCAGATTATAAACAACTATTAGCTCTTGCAGATTTCATTCCTGCTTGACTCTGTAACATTCCCCAGACTATAAAAATAAATTACCTCTTCCATTTTTCACTCCTGCTTCAATCTGCAACATCCTGCAGACCATAAACAACTATTACCTCTTCTAGATTTCATTCCTACTTACTACTGCAACATCCTGCAGATTGTAAACAACTATTACCTTGTCCAGATGTCACTCCTGTTTGTCTCTGTAAAATACTGCAGACCATTATCAACTATTACCTCTAACAGATAGCATTCCTGCTGACCTCTGCAACTTCCTGCAGATTTTTAACAGCTATTACCTCTTCCAGATTTCACTCCTGCTTGTCTGTGTAACATCCTGAAGACCATACACATCTATGACCTCCTCTAGATTTCATTCCTGCCTGTCTCCGTAAAATACTGCAGACCATAAACAATTATTATCTCTTCCAGATTTCACTCCTGCTTGTCCCTGTAATATCCTGCATAATATAAACATGTACTACCTCTTCCCGATCTCATTCCTTTTTGCCACTCTAACATTCTCCAGACCATTAAAAAGTTTTACCACTTCCATTTTTCACTCCTGCTTGAATCTGCAACATCCTGCAGACCATAAACAACTATTACCTCGACCAGATTTCCTTCCTGCTTACCTCTGCAACATCCTGCAGACGAGAAATATTACTTCTTCCAGATTTCACCCCTGCTTGTATGTGTAACATCTGGCAGATTATAAACAAATATTACCTCTTCATCATTTCACTCCTGCTTGTCTGTCTAACATCCTGAAGATTATACACATGTATGACCTACTCTAGATTTCATTCCTGCTTGCCTCTGTAACATTCTCCAGACCATAAAAAAGAGTTACCTCAATTATTTTTCACTCCTGCTTGATTCTGCAACATCCTGCAGACCATAAATAACTATTACCTCTACCAGATTTCATTCCTGCTTGTCTCTGTAACATCCTGCAGACTATAAACAACTATAACATCTTCCAGATGTCACTCCTGCTTGTGTCTATAACACTCTGCAGACCACAAACAACCATTACCTTGTTCAGATTTCACTCCGGCTTGTCTCTGTAATATCCTGCAGACCACAAACAACAATTACCTCTTCAGGATTTCACTCCTGCTTGTGTCTATAACATTCTGCAGACTATAAACAAATAGAACCTCTTACAGATGTCACTCCTGCTTGTCTGCGTAACATCCTGCAAACCATACACATCTATGACCTCCTCCAGATTTCACTCCTGTTTGTTTCTGCAAAATACTGCCGACCATAAACAACTATTACCTCTAGCAGATTTCATTCCTGCTTACCTCTCCAACATCCTGCAGACCATAAACAATTATCACCTCTTCCAGATTTCATTCCTGCTTGTCTCTGTGCCATCCTGCAGATTATGAACAACCATTACATCATCCATACGTCACCCCTGCTTGTCGCTGCAACATCTGGCAGATTATAAACCACTTCAACCTCTTCCAGATTTCACTCCGGCTTGTCTCTGTAACATTCTGCAGGCCACAAACAACTCCTACACCTTGCTGATTTCACTCCTGCTTCTGCCTATAACAGTTGGCAGACTATAAACAACTATTAGCTCTTCCAGATTTCACTCCAGCTTCTCACTGTAATATTCTGCAGATTGTAAACAAATATTACTTCTTTCAGATTTCACTCCTGCTTGTCTCTATAACACCCTGCAGACCACAAATAACTATTACCTCTTCCAGATTTCATTCCTGCTTGATCCTGTAATATCCTGCAGATGATAAACAACTATTACCACTTCCAGTTTTCACACCTGCTTGTGTCTCTAACATTCTGCAGACGATAAACAAATTCAACATCTGTATTACCACTTCCACTTTTCTCTGCTGCTTGAACCTGCAACACCCTGCAGACCATAAGCAACTATTACCTCTACCAGATTTCATTCCTGCTTGTGTCTGTAACACACTGCAGACCATACACATCTGTGACCACCTCTAGGTTTCATTCCTGCCTGTCTCTGTAACATTCTGCAGATCATAAACATGTATTACCTCTTCCAGATTTCACTCCTGCTTGCCTCTGTAACATTCTCCAGACCATAAACAACAATTACCTCTTTCACATTTCCCTCCTGCTTGTCTCTGTAGCATCCTGAAAACCATACTCAGCTATTACCTCTACCAGATTTCACTCCTGCTTGTCTCTGCAACATTTTGCAGACCATAAAAATGTATTACCTCTTTTCGATCGCACTCCTCCTTGTGTCTATAACATCCTGCAAACTGCAAACAACTATTACCACGTCCAGATTTCACACCTGCTTGTGTCTCGAACATTTTGCAGACTATAAACAAATGCAACCTCTGTATTACTACTTCCACATTTCACTCCTGCTTGATTCTGCAACATCCTGCAGACCATAAAAATGTATTACCTCTTCTAGATTTCACTCCTCCTTGTGTCTACAACATCCTGCAAACCACAAACAACTATAACTTCTTCCACATTTCACTTCTGCTTGTCTCTGTAACATCCTGCAGATTATAAACAAATTTTACCTGTTCAAAATTACACTCCTGCTTGTCTCTGTAACATCCTGCAGACCATAAACAATGATGAACTCTTCCAGATTTCAATCCTGCTTGTGTCTATAACACCCTGCAGACCACAAACAACTATTACCTCTTCCAGATTTCACTCCTGCTTGTCTCTGTAACATTCTGCAGACCATAAAAAAGTATTACCCCTTTTCGATCGCACTCCTCCTTATCTCTATAACATACTGCAAACTACAAACAACTACTACCTCTTCTACATTTCACTCCTGCTTGTCTCTCTGCCAAGCTGCAGATCATAAACCACTATTACCTCTTCCCGACATCATTCCAACTTGTCTCTGTAACATTCTCTAGACTATTAAAAAGTATTACCTCTTCCATTTTTTACTCCTGCGTAGTCTTCAACATCCTGTAGACCATAAACAACTATTACCTCTACCAGATTTCATTCCTGCTTACCTCTGCAACATCCTGCAGGTTATAAACAACTATTACCTCTATCAGATTTCACTCCTCTTTGTCTCTGTAAAATACTGCAGACCATACACATCTACGACCTCCTCTGGATTTCACTCCGGCTTGGCTCTGTAATATCCTGAAGACCATGAACAATTATTACTTCTTCCTGGTTTCATTCCTTTTTGTATCTGTAAAATCTTGCAGGCAATATAAAAATATTACCTGTTTCAGATTTCACTCCTGCTTGTCTCTACAAGATTCTCCAGACCATAAAAAAGTATTACCACTTCCAGATTTCATTCCTGCTTGTCTCTGTAGCATCTTGAAAACCATAAACAACTATTACCTCTTCCAGATTTCACTTCTGCTTGTCTCTTTAAAATACTGCAGACTATACACATCTATGACCTCCTCCAGATATCACTCCGCTTGTCTCTATGATATCCTGGAGACCAGAAACAACTATTACCTCTTCCAGATTTCACTCCTGCCCATCTCTGTAACATTCTGCAGACCATAAAAAAGTATTATCTCTTCTCGATTTCACTCCTCCTTGTCTCTTTAAAATACTGCAGACCATACACATCTTTGACCTTCTCTAGATTTCACTCCGGCTTGCCTCTGTAATATCCTAAAGACAATAAACAATTATTACTTCTTCCTGGTTTCATTCCTTCTTGTATCTGTAAAATCCTGCAGGTCATAAACCAATATTATCTGTTTCAGATTTCACTCCTACTTGTCACCGTAACTTCTGGCAGATTATAAACAACTATTACCTCTTCCAGATTTCATTCCTGCTTGTCTCTGTAACATTCTGCAGATTATAAACAAATATTACCTCTTCAAGATTTCACTCCTGCTTGTCTGTGTTACATCCTGTAAACTATACACATTTATGACTTCCTCTAGATTTCCGTTATGCTTGTCTCTGTATCATTCTGCAGATTATTAACAACTGTTACCTCTTCCAGATTTCATTCCTTCTTACCTCTGTAACATTCTGCAGGGTATAACCAATTTATTACCTCTTCCAGATTATACTCCTATTTGTCTCATTAACATCCTGCAGATCATAAACAACTATTACCTCTTCCAGATTACATTTCTGCTTGGCCCTTTAACATCCTGGCACACTATAAAAGGTTATTTCCTCTTCTAGATTTCATTCTTGCTTGTTTCTGTAACATCCAGTAGATCATAAACATTTATTCCCTCTTACAGATTTCATTTCTGCTTATCTCTGCAACATCCTGCTGATCATAAATAACTATTACCTCTTCCAGATGTCACTCCTGCTTGTCTTTGTACCATTCTGTGAAGATCTATAACCTCTTGATTCGAGATCGGTCAAAAGAGTCAACGAATACGGTCTGTTCAAAAAGCAGTGGTTGTTAGTTTATTGAGTTAAGGCACCTTGACGCAATTTTATCCAGCAACACAGAGGTTATAACTTCTGTATTCCATGGTGAAGTCATGCAATTACATTTGAAAATTACACATTTTTAATATGTTTTTTAAAGAGGTAGTACAGCCCTAATGACATGAAAGACCAATCACATATAATAAGGTGACATGATTTGCAGAAAGTTAATCCAATGATATTTCCTGGAAAAGGGTTCTTAATGACAAGAAAAGTCCAATCATCTGTAATATGGAGACATAATTGACAATAGGCTGATCCAATGGTATTCCTTGGAAAAGAAATCTTATTTATGTAAATTGTCATGCAATGTATCAGTTGAAGGTTAGTTCAAATAGTAAATTAATGTGTCAGTATTCATTTTATGAAAACTCTATTGTCCTCTTATCTTTGAATTTCAGCTTAATTCTGCAAAATCAGCAGGACAGGTTCACAGGCCATTTCATAGCATTCTTTTACATTGGGAAACCATTTTGTGGTAAATAAAAATCTACACATAATGGTTGTCTAAATTCAAATTTTAGATCCTCAGTAGTTCCTTGTAATGATTCTCCAATTTAGTAGAGCGCTGCCAGAATTCTGAAATTTAGGAGTGGACAAGTTGGACTGAAGGGTCTGTTTCGTGCTGTACATCTCTGTGCTCTATTTAGTGTTCCTCTTCCCTGCACCAATTCTTCCAGTTACCAATCCTGCTCTAAGTCGGGAATTTCACCAACTCACCCATTGAGTGTTATCCTGCCTCAGTCCTCCACTTAGAATTTAATGGCACCTGCATGAATTGTCCAATTATTGTTGCCCTGCATCAATACCTTCTATTTAGTCGTTCCATGATACACATCTTCCACGTACGGGTGCCCTGCTGAATTGTTTTCATTTAGTGATGCACTGAACTGAATCTCCAGTTTTCCAATGCTTGTAACATTTCTTCCTTTTATTAATTCCCTGCCCCTATTCCAAAATGAAGACATGCCATGCTGCAATTTTCAAATATACTGACACTCACACCAGTTTTCCAATATAATGGAATCTCCTTTTTATTGATTCCCACCAAATCTCCCACTTACACATATCCCTGTACTAAATCTTCCATTCACTGATGCCCGAGCCCGATTCTACCATTTAAGAGTGCCCTACTCTAATTCTCCCATTTAATGTTGCCATGCTCCAATTCTCTAATTTAGCTCCACTGTGCACCAGGTCTCTCATTTACTGATGGCCCGCACCGATTCTCCAATTCACTGTTGCTTAGCACCATTTCCCCCAATTACTGACGTCCTGAACAAGTTCTCCATTCAGTTTTGCCTTACATCAATCCTGATATTAACTGATTTCCTTGCCCATTTTAGGGATGCCCTACTCTTATTCCCGCATCAAGTATTGTCATGTCCCAGTTCTCCAATTTAGTGCTACACTGCACCAATTCTCCCATTTACTGCTAAACTGAAACTCTCCCATTTGGTGCTAACTGCACCAATTTGCCTTTATCGGATGCCCTGTTCCTAATTCTTTTATTTTATAAGCCCCTTGCCCAATTCTTCCTTTTAGTAGTTCCTTGGAATGATTCTCCAATTTTGTGGAGCGCTGCCAGAATTCTAAAATTGAGTCATAGACAAGTTGGAGTGAAGTGTCTGTTTCCATGGTGTACATCTCTATGATTGTATGACTCTATTTATAGCTCCGCTGCTCTGCACCATTTGTCCCATTTACCAATCCTGCACAAATCCTGAATCTGCGCCAAGTCTCCCACTGAGTGTTATCCTGACCAATTTAAAGGCATCTGTATGAAATCGCCAATCATGATGCCCTGCATCAATTCTTTACATTTAATTGTTCCCTGAAACACTTCTTCCACGTATGGGTGCCCTGCTGAATTGTTTTCATTTAGTCATGCACTGAACTGAATCTCCAATTTACCAATGCTTGCAACATTTTTCTTTTTATTGATCCCCAGGCCCCTATTCCCCAATTTAGACATGCTCTACTCCACTTTTCTAATATATTGACACTCACAACAGTTTTCCAATATAATTGCACTCTGCACCGAATCTCCCATTTATTGATTCCCACCAAACCGCCCTTTTACTCATATCCTTGTACTAATTCTTCCACTTACTGATGTCCGAGCAAGATTCTACCATTTAAGGGTGCCCTACTCTAATTCTCCCATTTACTGTTGCCATGCACCACTTCTCTAATTTAGCTCCACTGTGCACCAGGACACTCATTTACTGATGGCCCGCACCAATTCTCAAATTCAGTGTTGCTTAGCACCAAATCCCCCAATTACTGACGTCCTGAACAAGTTCTCCACTCAGTATTGTCTTACACCAATCCCCATACTGACTGATGCCCTCGCCCAATTTAGGAGTGCCCTACTCTAAATCTCCCAAAACGTATTGTCCTGCTCCAATCCTCCCATTTAGTGCAACACAACATAACTCACCCATTTAGTGCTGAACTGCACTAATTCACCCATGATCTGAAATCCTGTTGCAAATGCTCACACATCGATAAGCCCTTTCCCAAATTTTCCATTGATTTGTTTCTGGCAATGAGTCTTCAATCTAATGGAGAGCTGCCAGAATTCTTAAATTTAGGAGTGGAGACGTTGTACTGAAGTGTCTGTTTCCGTGCTGTACATCTCTAAGGCTGTAATTAGTGCTCCACTTCCCTGCACCAATTCTCCCATTTACCAATCCTGCACTAATTCGGGAATTTCACCAACTCACCCATTGAGTGTTATCCTGCCTCAGTCCTCCCACTTAGAATTTAATGGCATCTGCATGAATTCTCCAATTATTGTTGCCCTGCATCAATTCCTTCCATTTAATTGTTCCCTGAAACACTTCTTCCATGTACAGATGCCCTCCTGAATTGTTTTTCATTTCGTGATGCACTGAACTGAATCTCCAATTTACCAATGCTTCCAACATTTCTTTTTTTCCTGATTCCCTATTCCCCAATTTAGACATGTTCTGCTACAATTTTCCAATATATTGGCACTCCCACCAATTTTCTAATGTAATGGCACTGTGCAGCAGATATCCCATTTATTGATTCCCACCAAATCTCCCATTTACTCATAGCCCTGTACTAATTTTTTTCATTTACTGATTCCTTAGCCCAATTCTACCACTTGCCAAGCACTGTTGCCATGCACCAATTCTCTAATTTAGCTCCACTGTGCACCAGGACTCTAATTTACTGATGGCCTGCACCAATTCTCCAATTCAGTGCTCCTTAGCACCATTTTCCCCAATGACTGAAGCCCTGAACAAGTTCTCCATTCAGTTTTGCCTCACACCAATCCTCATATTCACTGATGTCCTTGCCCAATTTAGGGGTGCCCTACTCTCATTCCCGCATCAAGTATTGTCCTGTCCCAATTTGACATTATCAGATGCCCTGTTCCAAATTCTCTTGTTTTGATTAGCCCTTGCCCAATTCTGCCATTTAGTAGTTCCTTTGAATGATTCTCCAATGATTCTTCCACATACGGGTACACTTGTTTTCATTTCGTCATGCACCGAACTGAATCTCCAATTTCAGGATGCTTGCAACATTTTTCTTTTTATTGATCCCTAGGCCCCTATTCTCCAATTTAGACATGCTCTGCTCCACTTTTCTAATATACTGACACTCACAACAGTTTTCCAAAATAATTGCACTGTGCACGGAATCTCCCATTCATTGATTCCCACCAAATCACCCTTTTACTCATATCCTTGTACTAATTCTTCCATTTACTGATGCCCGAGCCCGATTCTACCATTTAAGGGTGCCCTACTCTAATTGTCCCATTTCCTGGTGCCATGCACCCATCCTGTAATTGAGCTCCAGGTTTTCCATTTAGTATTTCCTCCAACACTTCTCCCACTTAGTAGTCCACTGCCAGAATTCTCTAAACTTGCGGTTTATGCATCATATCTCCAAATGACCGATCTGACACATATCTTCCGTTTCGTGGTAAACTGCACCAATTCCCCCATTTCGTGGTGCACTGTATTGAATCTGGACCTCTAATCCTTTGCAACATTTGTCCTATTTAATGATTCAATGCCCGTGTTCTCCCATTTGCTCCAATTCTCGACGTTATCAGCATTTACCGTTACCCCACACCAATTCAGTGTTGCTTAGCACCATTTCCCTGAATTGCTGATGTCCTGAACAAGTTCTCCACTCAGTGTTTCCTTACACCAATCCCCATACTGACTGATGCCCTCACCCAATTTAGGGGTGCCATACTCTAAATCTCCCAAAAGGTAATGTCCTGCCCCAATTCTCCCATTTAGTGCAACACAGCATAACTCACCCATTTAGCTCTGAACTGCAATAATTCACCCATTATCTCGATGCCCTGTTGCAAATTCTCACATTTCGATAAGCCCTTTCCCAATTTTTCCATTTAGTCGTTTTTTCCAATGATTCTCCAATTTAGTGGAGAGCTGACAGCATTCTTAAGTTTTGGCTTGGACAAGTTGGACTGAAGGGTCTGTTTTCCGGGCTGGACATCTCGAAGGCTCCAATTAGTGCTCTGCTTCCCTGCACCAATTCTCCCACTTACCAATCCTGCACTAATTCGGGAATACCAACAACTCACCCATTGAGGTTATCCTGCCCCAGTCCTCCCACTTGGAATTTAATGACACCTGCATGAAGTCTCAAATTATTGTTGCCCTGCATCAATTCCTTCCATTTAGTTGTTCCCTCATACACATCTTCAACGTACAGATGCCCTGCTGATTATATTTGTTCATTTAGTAGTGCACTGAACAGAATCTCCAATTGACCAATGATTGCAACATTTCTTTTTATTGATTTCCTGGCCCCTATTCCCCAATTTAGACATGCTCTGCTCCAATTTTCTAATATATGAACACTCACACCAGTTTTCCAATACAATTGCACTGTTCACCGTATCTCCCATTTATTGATTCCCACCAGATCTCGAATTTACTCATACCCCTGAACTAATTCTTCCATTCACTGATGCCCTAGCCCGATTCTACCATTTAAGGGTGCCCTACTCTAATTCTCTCATTTACGGGTGCCATGCACCCATTCTCTAATTGAGCTCCACTGTGCACCAGTTCTTCCACTCAGTATTTCCTGCAACAATTCTCTCATTTCATAGTCTATTGCCAGAATTCTCTAATCTTGCGATCCCTGCATCAAATCTCCAAATTCCCAATCCCCCCTTTAGTGGTAAACTGCACCAACTCCTCCATTTCAGTGGTACACTGTATTACATCTGGAGCACTAATCCTTTGCAACATTTGTCCTATTTACTGATTCATTGTCCATGTTCTCCACTTTGCTCCAATTCATGAAGTTATCAGCACCCTGCATCAGGTCTCTCATTTACTGATACGCCACACCAATTCTCAAATTCAGTGTTGCTTAGCACCAAATCCCCCAATTACTGACGTCCTGAACAAGTTCTCCACTCAGTATTGTCTTACACCAATGCCTATACTGACTGATACCCTTGCCCAATTTAGGGGTGCCCTACTCTAACTCTCCCAAAATGTATTGTCCTGCTCCAATCCTCCCATTTAGTGCAACACAACATAACTCACCCATTTAGTGCTGAACTGCACTAATTCACCCATGATCTGATGCCCTGTTCCAAATTCTCATGTTTCGATAAGCCCTTTCCCAATTTTTCCATTAAGTCGTTTCTGGCAATGAGTCTACAATTTAGTGGACACCTGCCAGAATTCTTAAATTTAGGCGTGGAGACGGTGGACTGAAGTGTCTGTTTCCGTGCTGTACATCTCTAAGGCTGTAATTAGTGCTCCACTTCCCTGCACCAATTCTCCCATTTCCCAATCCTGCACTAATTCGGGAATTTCACCAACTCACCCATTGAGTGTTATCCTGCCTCAGTCCTCCCACTTAGACTTTAATGGCTCCTGCATGAATTCTCCAATTATTGTTGCCCTGCATCAATTCCTTTCGTTAATTGTTCCCTGAAACACTTCTTCCACGTACAGATACCCTGCTGAATTGTTTTTCATTTCGTGATGCACTGAATTGAATTTCCAATGCTTCCAACATTTCTTCCTTTCCTGATTCCCTTGTCCCTATTGCCCAATTTAGACATAGTCTGCTACAATTTTCCAATACATTGGCACTCCCACCAATTTTCTAATGTAACGGCACTGTGAAGCATCAAGTGTTGTCCTGTCCCAATTCTCCCATTTAGTGCTGAACTGAAATTGTCCCAGTTAGTGCTACACTGCACCAATTGTCCCATTTACAGCTCAACTGAAATTCTCCTATTTGGTGCGAACTGCACCAATTTGCCATTATCAGATGCCCCGTTCCAAATTCTCTTGTTTTGATTAGCCCTTGCCCAATTCTTCCAATTAAGTTCCTGGGAATGATTCTCCAGAATTCTTCGATTGAGACATAGACAAGTTGGACTGAAGTATCTGTTTCCATGGTGTACATCTCTGATAGTATGACTCTATTTGTGGCTCTGCTGCTCTGCACCATTTCTCCCATGTACCAATCCTGCACAAATCCTGAAACTGCACCAACCCTCCCATTGAGTATTATCCTGCCCTATTTAAAGGCAGCTGCATGAGTTCTCCAATTATTAATGTCATCCATCAATTCCTTCCATTTGATTGTTCCCTGAAACACTTCTTCCACGCACAGATGCCCTGCTGAAGTGTTTTCATTTAGTGATGCACTGAACTGAATCTCCAATTTACCAATGCTTGCAACATTTCTTTGTATTAATTCCCTGGCCCCTATTCCCCAACTTAGACATGCTGTGTTCGAATTATCTAATATATTGGCATTCCCACCAATTTTGTAATGTAACAGCACTGTGCACCAGACCTCCCATTTACTCACATCCCTGTACTAATTCTTCTATTGACTGATACCCTGTTACATTTCTCACATTTCGATAAGCTCTAGCCCAATTTTCCCATTACGTAGTTCCTTGCAATGATCGTCCAATTTCATGGAGCGCTGCCAGAATTCTTAAATTGACGCATGGACAAGTTGGACTGAAGAATCTGTTTCTATGTTGTAAATCCCGACGATTGTATGACCTACTGACCATGTAGGTGTGAACAACATACAAGAGTCTGCCTCGTCCCTCTCAGGAACTCACTGTTTAACTAAGAAGCTGATCCACTCTTTTAATATCTGTGTGCAGTGTTAATTGGCACAGAGCCAATCAGATCAGGGAGATCCCTTGGTGCCTTGCAGACTGCTGTGGGAGAAATGGGTTCTGGTTCCCTTCTCACAGATGCTGCCTGACCTGCTGAGGTTAGATTTCAGATCCCCAGGGACAGCAGGGTTTTCTCTTTATGTATTTTCTTTTTCCTTACTCAATGGATCATTTGTAATGTTCAAGATCCCATATGTTTTCTATTTCCCCCTTCAGAAAATCTTCAGTAAAAGACCTGTGCACATGAACACCAAGGCAACTCTATCCATGTTCACATTTCAAACTCTGTAGTTCAGTCGGGTTTGTCTCTCTTTAGCCTTTTATACCAAACTCCATCACAGTGGGCTTCAGTCTGTTCATTTCCCTCCACAACCTTCTGCTATTTCCTGGTGACATTATTATTTGCCTGTCTGTACAAACAATCCTGTTGGTCAGTATCATCCACATCTGCAAATCCAAGTTAGATGTCAAAGAAAATATTGAATGTCTTTTCTTTCTCGATAATAAATGACCATCTGTATCATTCGTATATAGAGAACAACATGATTAAAATATTCATCCTTGCAGTAAATTGGATTTTAATTCTGCTGTATGCAAGTTGCAGTAATTTATGATCACTCAGCATTTTTCCGTCCGAGCACATTAATTCTCCATGGGGAGCTTGAGTCATTTATTACAATAGCTTCAGTTTTTATCCAGCCTCTTATGTCATAATTTGTGAAACAGATTGGACGGCCTTAGTTTCATTAACCTTTTATTTTATTCCATCACAGTTGTTGAATTTTAACTCCACACTGACTCTCCTTATACAGAGCCACCCTCTCCAGTTGGGTTTGTATTGTTCTGCTCCAGGTATATTCCAAGTGTAAACAGCACCAGTGGCAAACTGACCCGCCTGTTGTCATCAGGAATAGATTCTTGTACTTTTGAGACTGGTGTCATATTGTCAAACTTGTATGTTGGGGCAGTAGAATTACCTTTTGGGTAGAGAACTGGCTCGAAGTTAGAAGACAGAGGGTGGTGGGGGAGGGTTGCTTTTCAGACTGGAGGCCTGTGACCAGCGGTGTGCCACAAGGATCGGTGCTGGGTCCACTGTTGTTTTGTCATTTATATAAATGATTTGGATGTGACCATAGGACGAATGGTTAGTAAGTTTGCAGATGACAGTAAAATTGGAGGTGTGGAGGACAGTGAAGATGGTTACCTCAGAGGACAATGTTCAGATGGGCCAATGGGCTGAGGAGTGGCAGATGGAGATTAATTTAGATAAATGTGAGGTGCTGCATTTTGGAAAGGCAAAAGAGAGCAGGACATATACACTTAATAGTAAGGCACTAGGGATACTGCTGAACAAGTAGACCTTGAGTGCAGCTTCATAGATCATTGAAGGTGGCTAACATTTCGATAGGAGAGTGAAGATGGCGTTTGGCACTTTTGTCTTTATTGCTCAACTAATGGTGTAAGGGAGTTGGGAGGTCATGTTCGGCCATTTTTGGTATACCATTTTGGTATATAAGAAGGGTGTTTTGAAACTTGAAACTGTTTAGAAAAGATTTACAAAGATGTTGCCAAGGTTGGAGAGTTTGTGCTGGAGGTTAAGACTGTATAGGTTGAGGTTATCATCCCTGGAGTGTCAGTGGCTGAGGGGTAACCTCATAGAGGTTCACAAAATCATGAAGGGCCTCAATTGGGTAAAAAGGCAAGTTGATTTCCTGTGGTGGGGGAGTCCAGAAGCAGGTGACATCTGTTAAATTTGAGAGGAGAAACATAAAAGGGACCTAAGGGGAACATTTTTCACAAAGAGGGCACTGTGTGGCATGAGCTGCCAGAGGAAGTAGTGGTGGCTGGCATAATGACAACATTTAAAAGGTATCTGGGTAGGTGTAGGAATTAAAATGGGTTCAGAGGAACATGGGCCAAATTCTGACAAATAGGATGAGATTTACATCAGATATCAGTTCAGCATGGATGCGTTGGACTGAATGATTTGTTGTGCTTCTGTTTGCCGAGCTGGGAATTTGTGTTGCAGACGTTTCGTCCCCTGTCTAGGTGACATCCTCAGGGCTTGGGCTCACCCATCTCTGGACTCATAGCAGAAGCTGTAATGCAAAGGTTGGAACAAACAGTCTTAATGCAAATTCAAACCAAACTCTGGGTCAGATATGCAGATGATACCTTTGTAATCATTAAAAACACAGAAATAGAAAACACACACCGGATCATCAATGCCACACTCACAGGAATCCGATTCATGAGAGAGGAAGAAAAGGACAACCAGCTCCCATTCCTAGACGTGATGGTACAAAGAACACCTAATGGAGAATTCACAACGAAGGTATACAGGAAAGCCACACACACAGACGAAGTCCTGAACTACGAAAGCAACCACCCCAACACACACAAAAGAAGTTGCATCAAGACACTGTTCAAAAGAGCCACAACACACTGCAGTACACCAGAACTGCAAAAAGAGGAAGAAGAACACCTCTACAATGTATTCGCCAGAAACGGATACCCCCGCCATTTCATCAACAGATGCGTAAGGGAAAGACAATGGAATGAGGACATGCCACAACCCAAAGGACTAGCCACATTACCATACATCAAGAACATATCTGAACTGTCAGCCAGACTACTCCGACCACTAGAACTCATAACAGCACACAATCTCAGACAACTTATCAGGACAAAGGACCTGATACCCAGCATGAGAAAAACCAACGTAGTATACAAAATCCCATGCAAGGACTGCACAAAACACTACATAGGACAAACAGGAAGACAGCTAACGATCCGTTTCCATGAAAACCAACTAGCCACGAAATGACACGACCAGCTATCCTTAGTAGTCACACACGCGGATGACAAGCAACATGAGTTTGACTGGGACAACACTACTAGTATAGGACAAGCCAAACAGTACAGCCAGGGGAATTCCTAGAGGCATGGCACTCATCCACAGATTCTATCAACAAACACATCGACCTGGATCCAATATACGGGTCACTGCAGCGGACAGCTGGAACTGACAACCGGAAACGGCAGAGACAAACCACTATAAATGACGGAGGAAACATCACAGAAGTGCTTCACAGGAGGCTCCCAAGCCCTGAGGATGCCACCTAGACAGGGGACGAAACATCTGCAACACAAGCTCCCAGCTCGGCGAACAGAACCACAACAACGAGCACCCGAGCTACAAATCTTCTCACAAACTTTGGATGTTTTGTTTCTGAGCTTATATTACTCTGAGTGGGTTGAGCTCCAGATTGTACATTTATGAAGCAGAAAATAACGTATGGCACAGCGTTAGACCGAGAAATCCTGCTGATTTCATCAGCTTTATCCTGTTTTCCTGATCCTTCTCCTTCAATCACTGTAATTTTCAGATCCTCATTCAGAATTCCTGGAGCTCTGTAACTGGCCTGGAACAATGTGTCGAAAGTCCTATTGCAGTCCACACGAGGTCCCTTTCCCACTGCCCTGCTCCCACGGCCTGCAATGCTGCAGACTGAGCAGACAACCCGAAGCACAATGATGAGCTCCTTCCGGCCCACGGCCCTCCTTCTCACTGAATGAAGACAATCACCAGAAGCAGAATCCAGCTCTTGTTTGAGCCTTGAATACCTGACTCTGTCTCACTGAGTGAAGATTGGACTCAGAAACAGAAATGAAATAAACTTCCTATCTGCATTGTGTCACTCTTTAAGATCTGTGTGTGTCTGAGTTCAGGTCATTTGATTGGAGACTGTGGATAGTGGGTCCCCAGTGAAATGGAAAGAATAGTGGAGGAGCTCACTGAGGGACATCTCTCAAAGTGAGAATCAGAAAGATGCTATTCCACATTGGAAGGGTTTAAGGGGAATTGATGGCTCAGAAAAATGTTATACGGATGTTTGTAAAACTTAGGAGCTCTGACTGTTTTGTGGCTGGAGTTTATTTTATCCTTGTATAGATTTGACACATTAACCCTCCCTCCCCAACACTACAGAAGCTGTTGGACCTGTTCAGTGTTTCCAGCGGCTTCTGTAATTATTTCAGGTTCCTGACAGGAGCAGTCTCTCACTATTCGAGCAAAACAAACCCATCCTTGTGCTGCAACCATATTTCAATAAGAAATGGGAAGCAGCAGAGGGGAAAGCTTCCGAGATGCCGAGCAATGCTGCCCGGTTCCACACTGCAATTCACAGAAACCATCGCTCGGAAAAGCAAGGAACAATCTGACAGATCCGTTTCACCACAGAATGAAAGATTTACTTCCTCAATTTATCCCAGTGCCTTACCTTTAAAAGGCTGCTGACAAACCACAACACTGCGATGGCCTGAAACCGAACCTGGGTCAACTGCTTGGAAGGCAGCTATGCTCACCACTATCCCACCATCACCCTGCTAGCAGCTCCCTCCCCATTCCCAAACACACTTAACAAGGCCCTGATCATCACCAACTGGATTGGGGCTGAAATCCAAACAAGAAATTCCTGGGGTAGCTCAGCAGGTCTGACAGCACCAGAATCAGAAGCCTTCAGTTCTGAAGAACAATCCCTGGATCCGAAAGGTTCCCTCCCCACAGATACTGCCAGACCTGCTGAGTTTCCCAGCAATTTCTGTGCTGTCTCTCAGATCTGCAGCGTCTGCAGCCCTTTGTTGGAAACAAAGCAAACGTTGAGCCAACGAATGGGATATTGGGTCAGGTGATAGTCTCCCTCATCCATAGAGGCAGATGGGAAGGAGCATAGAATCATAGAATCCCTAACATGTGAAAAACGGCCATTCAGCCCATCATGCATCCCACCAAGACACTCACCCCCACCCTATCCCTGTAACCCCGCATTCCCCATGGCTAATCCACCTCATCTACACATGCCTGGGCACTATGGACAATTTAGCATGCCCAACCCACCCTAACCTGTCCATCTTTGGACTGTGGGAGGAAACTGGAGCACCCAGAGGAAACCCACGCAGACCCGGGAGAATGTGCAAACTCCACACAGAAGGTCTTCAATCAGACAGGTGTGAGAGTTGGAGTAATGATTCAAGATGTGCATAAGTATAAGGGGCAAGAAGGTGACCAAAAGAAAATGGCCGACGTATGAAATTGACTAACTTAGCTATAGCAGCAGCACTAACACATAGTAGATGGCTGAAGTAGTAAACAAGTTGCAGCTGTTTCGAAGCAAGACCACAAGGTCAGCAGAAGTCAGAAAACAAGCAGCTAGATAGATAGCAGAATAATGAAACCCCTTGACAGATAACAAACCAGACGATGGGCGACCTTACACATAGCAAAAACAAGTCCAGACAGCAAAACCACAAGGCCGAAAACGAACCTCGTGACTGATAACGAGGGACAAACGTTGAGAAACAACTTGAGGTGGACAATGGGTGGTTGTCAGCTGCCTGGGAAGATTGTAAACACTTGAGGGGGAAATGTGTCCAGCTGCATTTGCAAGATTGGGGTAAACAAGTAATGGAAAAGTACCGGTTGCTCGAGATTGAGAATCACCTGACTCAACAGGGGGTGGAGTTTAAGGGTATATCAGGGGATGCTTTGTAACGATCAGGGTCCCTTTCTTTGAGGGGTACCCAACTCTGCAGACTTGCTAATTGCTAATAAACTTTGTTTTCCTGAATTTGTCTTGAGCTGACTTTTTTACGTCTAACAACTTGGGGGCTCGTGTCCAGGATCGACACTCCGGCTGCGAGGGGATCGAGAAAGGACATCGGGGAAGGTGCACCCTGCCGAATTTGGCAGTCCCTGAGTGCTTGCTCGTCGCCCCACGCGGCTTGAGCGAGTGATATCCGAAGGACTCAGGAACAAAGAACAGGGGACCGAGGCAGAAGGGACTTTTTTTTTCGATTGAGTAATTTTGGTGCACCAAACCCAGGTAAGATACCTTGCAGATGTCTGGTTTAAGGAGGAGCGTGCGTCACGGGGTCTTGCAGGCCTTCTGCAGAGGCGTGGCACGCGCGAATCTGAGAACCGGAGGGTCCTGCTTGTGTTCCTGGGCGATCGAGGGCGCAGATGTCTGGTTTAAGGAGGAGCGTGCGTCACGGGGTCCTGCAGGCCTTCTGCAGAGGCGTGGCACGCGCGAATCTGAAGACCGGAGGGTCCTGCGGGGAAAGTGTGTTTTGACACGGATACTTGCAGAGGTCTGGTTCAAGGAGGAGTGTGTGCCACGGGGTCCTGCAGGCCTTCTGTAGAGGCGTGGCGCGCACGAATCTGAGGACCGGAGGGTCCTGTGAGTGTGTCTTGACACGGGTAAATCTTCGTAAGTCCTCGGAAATGGGAAATAAGGAATCAAAAGCAAATAAGGAAGAGGGAGGTCCGAACGTGGATAATGAGAATTTTTTTTACCAGCAGCTTGCAGTAAGACCGACAGAGAGAGAGAGTGCGAGAACTGCTCGCAAAACATTTAACCCTCTGTGATTCGGTTTGAGTGCACATTGGTTTGTTGGTGATTGAATGAGGAAGTTTTATTCACTGGAGCTTGAGTTCCAGGATTGTTTTAAATGTGATCTTTATGTAAACTTAACATGATTTATTTTCAATATGTGAAGGACAGTTGTAGTTTCAGTTCAACAGTAAACTGTCGGGAAAAAAAAGACGATAATTTCCATGGTTATTATCTGAGACCTTGGATTCGGCCATTAGAATTTTTTTTAAACTTGAATTGACAAATTATTGTAAGACAGCTCTGATTATTTTACGACCTAAAGTATTGTAATTGAGAAATAATTGGTCAGGAGTACATCAGAAAACTAATTTTGGATCTAAATTAGAGTACTAAATCTGGGTGAATACAGTGGATTTTAAAATTGGGAACTGTATGCATTTTACATTTTAAATATTAAATACTGAATAAATGGACGTAAATATATAAATATGTTTACAAGTTAGGAACAGGCTTTAAAGTTAGTCAAGCATGAATTAATAAATTGGTGTTTGAGGATATGAGAAGCTAGGAACATTGCAATATTTCTTAAGAAAAGGAAGAACGTATCGACTAAAGTGCCGATAGGGGACAAGGAGATTGGGTTTGTGTGTGACCCCCTCACCAGTGGGGAGGTCGGAACATTTAGAAGGAAATGACGGTCCTGGATGAGAATCCGACAGGATTGTCAGAACAAATTAATTTTTGAGGCCCAGTCTGTATATGTGGGCTGAGTTAATGTCTATTTTTGAATATACTATTTACTGGGGGAGAAAGGAGACTTATATGGGGATACTGGATAGGGAAAGTGTTAATTGAGATTAAAAAAAAACTAGTAGCAGTGCCGGTATTAAGCTTGCCGGACAATTTGGCATGACAGGGGGATGGTTAGGTGTGAAGACAAAGATCCCCTTCAGAACCCTAACTGGGACCACCACAATATAGAAGGGTGGAACAATATGTTAGACATGCAAAATTTGATAATCCAAGGGATACAAACTTGCATCCCCAAACAACAAAATTTAGCCAAGGTTTTCGACCTGAGGCAGGGAAAGGACGAGTCTCCCTGTGCATTCTTACACAGATTAAGGGAGTCGGTTAGGAAATGTTCGGGTATAGACCCAGATGGGGAAATAGGATGAGGGATGGTAAAGGTTACAGAAGATAGAGGACGGGAACGGTAGAAATGAGTCGGAGTTGTTACAGGAGGTTCAGAAAGTATTTGTATAGAGAGACATAATGGCGGAGGAACGGAAGGCTAAGATAATGGTAACAGTAGTAAGGGAGGACTGTATGAAAGACAAAAGGAGTCGGATAAATAAGGTGGTTATCTAAATCTGAATATTTATGTCTTTGTGGGCCGGCCCCCGATAGGAATTTTGTGTTGGTGAAGATTTATGTGTGTCTTTGTGTGTGTAAATTTTATTGTAAAAAATGTCTCTGTGGATGTGAGAATTTGTGTTTGTGTATGGATTTTTTTTAAAAAAAGGCTTCTCAGCTAACAAGCAGTTTAACACTTTGTGCTCTGGCTTGAATTCATCTGTTTGTTAATGGTTTTATGTGTGAAACTTGTTGTTTGTCATTTGATTCAGTGCGCTATTTTTGATTGTAATTTTATGAATGCTCAACGTTATTTTTTTTTCTCATGATATGATTTTATTAGAACTTAAGGAGGACCCTGATACTGGGAGAAAACAGCAGTATAGGTGGACTGTCTTAGCTGAAGGTTTTACCGAGTCACCAAACTTGTTTGGACAGATCCTAGAACAAGTTCTTGAGGGCTTGACTTTAAGACCAACTTTAAAGTTAATTTAGTATGTGGACGACCTCCTGTTGTCCGGTCCCACCCAAACTGACACACAGCAGGGAACCAATGATTTATTAAACTACCTTGCAGTGAAGGGATTGCGAGTTAGTCAGAACAAACTACAGTATGTGGAACGGGAAGTAAGATATTTAGAGCATTTGATCAGTCAAGGGCAGAAGAGAATAAGCCCTGAAAGAATAAAAGGAATTGTAGAATTAGGATTACACAGAACTAAAAGAGAACTCAGAAAGTTCCTGGGTTTGCTGGGTTATTGCAGACTCTGGATAGATAATTATGCTACAAGCAGTAGCAGCCACTGCTAAGCTAGTGGAAGAAAGCCAGAAACTGACGTTTGGAGCACCACTGACTGTGGTTACTCCTCACCAAGTCCGCACTATTCTGAATCAAAAAGCGGGACGATGGCTCACAGACTCCCGAATCCTGAAATATGAGGCAGTGCTATTAGATAGAGAGGACCTTAAGATAGAGGTGGGAGCATGTTCAAATCCGGCTGACTTCTTATGGAAAGGAGGACCATTCATGAGATTGAGTGCAAAGTAGTAATAAGTTAGAACAATTCCAAATTCACACGACATGAGGGGTGGTATCCACCTTCAGGAAAATGAGGCAGGGGAGCAGTGGCTCCGGAACAGATGTACAAAGAAATAGGCTGCTGATAAGGCAGGGGGGAACAGAAACTCTGAGGGTAGAGCAGTACTGGAGACTGCGAGTGGAGATAGTTGGGGAAAAGAATTAGCACTTGAAGACCTGGTGGTCGAGGGGAGGTCGCTATGAGCTCCGATGCGCAGACACAGGAGACAGTGACAGGCAGACATAGACAGAGAGACCAACACCGTATGAGAGAGAGAGAGAGAGAGAGAGAGAGGCTGGCTGTGTGTGAGGACCTACAGAGAGAGAACGGAAGCTATTACATTTTGTTGTGTTTCTGGCTGAAAGTCATCTGTTCGTTAGTGCATGAATGTTTGAGTGTTTATCACCTAGAGCTTGAGTCATGAGATATGTGTATCTGTAAATATGTTGAGACCCTGGGCTTCGCTGTTTCTCGTTAACTTCACCAGGGACTCCTGACTCAGACACCACCTCTGGATTTCGCTGTGCACACTATTGAACCCGGTGAAGGGGATTTGATCAAACATTGACAACAGTTAACTCTCGAACTTGTGTGGGACGGCCCGTTCCTAGTACTCCTCACCATTGAACGGCGGAGAAAAGCTGGCAAACGGCCAGTCACCTCTCCAGTTAAGAAAGGAGTCTGGACAGCCAAATCAACACGTGACCCACTATAACTCAGACTCAACAGACTTTGATTAACTGACTATACTATGGCGACGTGAGTGCGGGGACTGTTTCTTCAGAATTGTATGTTAATCTTGTTTTGTGCTTTGATATATTGTTTAAGTTCTTAGCACTAGTCAGAATTATGCTGCTATTCCTGTTACTTCTGAGTTTTGCTCATATATCTTTTTCAGATGTTGTGTTAATGATTTCTGTTTCGGAATTTCCACAAGCTATAAAAATTGATGCTTGCAGCCTAAGTAGAATGCCCAGATGTAGAGTTTCAAAGGGAATATCTTTCCTCCAAGATATTTCTTCACACCCTACCGAACCGCAAAAGCCACCGCCGAGCATCACTATCCATAGAGCCCCCTTTCGCCCAGCCCTAACTGTTTTGACAGGAAGTGTCATCCTACATATATCTCACCATTAAGAAAATGCTTCCTCTGAAGACTCATTTCCCCATAAAAATGGGTCCCAACTCCTTAGTAAAGATTTAAAGATAGAGATGACAGTGTATGGGAAGCGTTTTGTGGGCTGCTGTTTTTGAATTGGCGTCGGATGGGGACAGCCTTTGGGATTCCTTGATTCTAAACTACAACCTTTAACCCCTTACACTGATCCAAAGTCAATGCAGATTATACAGGTTAAAGACCTGAGACAGACTCTTGAAATAGAAACAGGATATGGAGAAACAAATGCCTGGATTGAATGGGTTAAATATACTGTAAAAAGTCTGAACAAAAGCAATTGCTATGCATGTGCCTCTGGTAGGACAGTGTCTCAGATAGTTCCCTTTCTGCTCGGGTGGGAGCGAAACAAACAGGGCATGGAATGCATGATAGCCCTATATCAAGATGAGACTGCATGGAAAAATCCGAATTGTGCTTCTTTGTCTTTGATGTTCTCTTCCTTAAAAGGACATAAGAGGCAAGCTCCCCCTGTGTTTTCTGCCGCTGTTGGGAATCACACATCATGTGTTTATAGACAGGGTGGATCTATTGATTTGGGGGAGCTGAGATTGTGTTCGGTGATTAAAAACGTTACTGAAGCAGTGGAAGGAAGAAATTACTCATCTTTAAACGTTCCCCGAGCGGATCTGTGGTGGTATTGTGGAGGAAAACTACTGAGACCCACCCTGCCCCCTGAATGGAAGGGGATATGTGCAATTGTACAATTGGCAATACCATTCACCTTGGCATTTGAAAGAGAACAGTTAGTTGGGAGAAAAGGAAGAGATAAGAGATCACTGCTACCCACTTCTGTTGATGAAAGGATTTATCTTGATTCAATAGGGGTCCCTAGGGGGGGTGCCTGATGAGTTCAAAGCTCGTAACCAGACTTCAGCAGGCTTTGAATCATCCCTATTCTGGTGGGTTACTATTAATAAGAATGTGGATTGGATAAACTACATTTATTATAACCAAGCACGGTTTATTAACCATACTAGAGATGCAGTAAAGGGTTTGGCCGAATAACTGGATGCCACCAGTCGTATGGCTTGGGAAAATAGACTGGCCTTGGACATGCTCTTAGCTGAAAAGGGGGGCGTTTGTGTCATGATAGGCTCTCAATGTTGTACTTTTATTTCCAACAATACGGCCCCTGATGGCTCGGTGACCCGTGCCCTGGAAGGTCTCCAGGCACTGGCTGATGAGATAGCTGAGAATTCAGGTGTAAATACTAATTGGACTGGCTGGCTAGAGCGGTGGTTCGATAAATTGAAGGGGGTGATGATCTCAGTGGTGATTACACTTCTGTTGGTAATCGGGATTTTAGTTGCTTTGGGCTGTTGTATAATTCCATGTCTGCGTGGTCTAATTACCCGCCTTATTGAGACTACTTTGATTAAGAGTGACCCGCATACAGTTGTGGGCATTCACCTTCAAGCTGATGCAAATGATCCTGAGGCTGATTGGAATAGACAGGCCATGATTATGTTGCAGAAATTACAGACTGCATAAAAAGACAGAGGGGATTGATATGGTTAATGTAATTTCTGCAGTTTCATGCATTCACACACACACACACACACACAAACACACACACACACACCTCACACATAACCCACACACACACACACACACATACACATACACTCACTCACACACACACACCTACACACACACACACTCTCACACTCTCACACACATACATACACACACACACACTCACTCACACACATACACACATACTCACTGTACTAAAACTGAGGTTTAATGAATAAAAGCTAAATTATGAAACTAATGATCGACTAGGCCATAATGAAGCATGAACTAGAAGTCACCTCTGTTATGCCAGGAACATGGTAACCTTGGGCAAGAAACCAAGGAATGCTTCGATTAGACACAGAGGGCAAAATACAATGAAAGCTCTTTTCATGACATACACAAAAATCAATAAATGTTATAACTAGTAGAACATGAAGATAAAATAATATAACATTTTAATTAAAGAAATTGGCAGAGAAAAGCGTGAAATGCTTTAACCAATGGAATTGTCATTAATGATTTTTAATGTAAGAAAAATCCATAGCGTGAGATGTTTAAACCAATGAAATTATCACCAATGTATTTGAATGGAAAAATAATGTATAAGTATTAGTGCTGTAAAATCTCCCGTTGCGATTTCCGAAGTCCTTTTTGGAACTCGCCCAATCTTCGAAGATTGAATAAACATCTGTTGCTCCGTCTGTGTGTGTCTCGCAGTATTTCGATTTGCCACAGGAAAAGTGACAGCCGGTGGGGATAAGGGCTGATACCAGTCAACTTGGAGTTCGCCTTTTTGAACTTAACCTTGCGGACAGTCTCCCTTGACACAAGGGTTAAAGGACAGTCCGCGGTTGGCAGAGTTCGGAGGCAGGACCCGGTTGTTCTGAATCAGATCCCTAGAGTTAGAATAGTTAGCCAAGTGTCAGGAACTATTCTCCGGAGATTCAGAAAGCCTAGACAGAATTCACTTATAACATTTGTGGCTGTTGTGCTGAGCAAGCTGCACTGCAAGTTTATTCCACCTAATTATGGAGAACACAACTACTCTCCATCATCATCAATCCATTTCACAGGCGGACACCCAGTGATTACACGAATCTGTTGTCCCAGTCTGTTAATTGTACAAATGACCATGAGATTTTAAACAGATTCCCCTCTTCCCTGACAATGGTCTGAGGGACATCCCGCCACTGTTGCACTTTCTCATGGCCATTTCATCTGTAAAAGCTGGGAATCAGCTGATGGGACACAGACTGTGTTACAGATGGTTACACTCACTGACAGCGTCACAATGGCCTGAGTGACGCAAAGGCGCAAGGGGATGCGCGGTGACGTCACACCAGTATGGCCGTCCGCCTCGGGGAAGGATTGACAAGGAGGAAGCGGGAGGGGACAAGAGGTGACTCTGATCAGGGCCGTGAGGAGACGCAGAGCGGCTCCCTCTAGCGGCCGGGAGGAGGAATCAGCAGCAGCCACAGGAGGGTGGAGCGGATTGGTGGGAAGGAAGATTGACAGGTGGGACAGGTCATGGGGGCGGGGCTGAGCTGGAAGGTTGGGGCTGGGGTCAGGTGGAGGGGGAATGAGGAAAGTGGGGAAGTCCACACCCCCCTCCCTCCCTGTCCTCCTGTCCCTGAGGGAGATTTGGACTCAGTGCCATGTGGTGGGGCTGCACATGTCATTAACACAGTGGGATCTTGCTGTGCCTTGGGTCTCCTGTTGTCCAAACTGTGGGGTGATGGGAAATAAAGCCCCTTTCTCAGTGAGGGGGTGGGGGTGGGGAAACCTGAGGACTGGGATCTTGCTGTACATGAAGACACAGTTGACTGGCCGGTGAGTCACTGCACACACTCCCTGTGCCCCTCCTCCCCTCCTCTAGCCCAGGGCCTGGGACACAGTGAGGGGTGGGGGTGGTGAGGGTGGGTGGGGAATTGTACACAATGGAGACTCAGAGGGTAAAAGCAAATTACTGCGGATGCTGGAATCTGAAACTAAAAGAGAAAATGCTGGAAAATCTCAGCAGGTCTGGCGGCATCTGTAAGGAGAGAAAAGAGCTGACGTTTCAACTCCAACTGACCCTTTGTCAAAGCTGACACAGCGGGGGCTGTTATACAGAGATGGGGGAGTATGGATAGAGGAGACAGATTGGGGTAGGGGGTAAATGAAGCTGCAGAGGGAGGGGGCAATTAGATTGAGGAAAGAGGTGAAAGTGGGTGGGGCTGGAATATTCCAGGAGGGGTGGGAATTTGTGGGTGGGGTCACAAATTAGCCAAAGGTAGGGGAGTTACAGGAGAATGAGGCAGTAAACGTGGGGGGGGATCAGAAAATTGGGGAAGGGCCCAATGTCTAATGGGGATGTGGATTGGCAAGGTAAATAAATGAGGATGGACTGGAAATCAACCCCGCCCTGGGGGGAGAGATGGGACCATGGGGGTATGAGGAATTGTGGTCAGGAATATAATATTCGGTGGGAAATCTTGATTGGGGGAGGTTTACGTCAATCGTTGTCTCGCGGGGTGGGGGTGTGTGTGGGTGCCTGGGATCTTGCTGTGCAGTGAGACAGTCCCTGAAAAGGTCAGTGAGTGTCTGCATGTGCTCACTGTGCCCCCGCACCATAACAGGGCGGGTGGGGAGGCAGGACTAATAGGGAGGGTGGACAGAGGGGGTGGGTGCGAGGGAGGACAGAGGGGGAGGGAGGGGGTTCGGAGAGGGAGGAAGGAAGGACAGAGGAGGGAAGGGGAGGATGGGGGGACGGGGACGGAGGGAGGGAGGACGGGGGGCACAGAGGGGGGAGGGGGGACAGAGAGTGGGAGGACGGAGGGAGGACGGGGGAGAGGGCGGAGGGAGGACCGAGGGGCGTTTCTATGTCTCTCTTGCTCTTTTCTACCCCCTCTTCTCTCCCTCTCTTCTTTATCACCTGCCCCTGTTCCTCTCCTCCCCACTCATTCCTCCCACTCTTCTCTCTGTTTTCCCCTCCATCACCCTCGCCTTCCCCCTCTTCCTCCCTACCCCCTCTCCTTCCCCTCCCCCCTTCCCCATTCCCTCTCACCTTCCCACTTTCCCCCTCTCCTCCCCACCTCTGCCCCCCACCCTTTTCTTCCCCTCCCCTCCCTCACCCCCCTCCTTCGCCTCCCCTCCTTCATCCCCCTCCTTCCCCCATCCTCTCCTTCACCCCCCTCCTTCCCCCATCCTCTCCTTCACCCCCCTCCTTCCCCCATCCTCTCCTTCACCCCCCTCCTTCCCCCATCCTCTCCTTCACCCCCCTCCTTCCCCCATCCTCTCCTTCACCCACCTCTTTCCCCCTCCTCTCCTTCCAGCCTCTCCGTCACCCCCTTCCATCCCTCTCCTCCTCCCCTCCATCCCCCCACTCTTCTCTCTCTCTCTGCTTTTCCCTTCCATCCCCTCACTTTTCCCCCTCACTTTTCCCCCTCTCCTTCCCTGCCAATCGCCTTCCCCCCGGTACTCTGCCGTCTCCCCCATACTCTGCCCTCTCCTCCCCTCTCAAACCCCCCTCTCCTTCCCACTTTCTCCCTCTCCTCCCCACCTCTGCTCCCTTCACCCTCTTCTTCCCCTCCCCTCCTTCTCCTTTCCCTCCCCTCCTACACCCCCCTCATTCCCCCATCCTCTCCTTCACCCCCCTCTTTCCCCCTCCTCTCCTTCCCCACTTCATTCCCCTCCCCACCTTCCAGCCTCTCCGTCACCCCCTTCCATCCCTCTCCTCCTCCCCTCCATCCCCCCACTCTTCTCTCTCTCTCTCTGCTTTTCCCTTCTATCCCTTTACTTTTCCCCCTCACTTTTCCCTCTCTCCTTCCCTGCCAAGCGCCTTCACCCCCGTACTCTGCCCTCTCCTCCCCTCTCAAACCCCCCTCTCCTTCACCCCACTGCTCCCCCTCCTCCCTCTCCTTCCTCTTCCTCCCACTTCCCCCCTCTCCTCCCCCTCCTCCCCCCTCTCCTTCAACCCCATCTCCTCCTTCAACCCCTTCTCCTTCTCCCTTCCTTTTCCCCCTCCCCTTTCTTCTACTCTCCTTCCAACCCTATTCCCCCTTCCACCACTCTCCTTCTCCACGCTCCTTGTACCCTCTCCTTACACTCCTCTCCTTCACCCTTCCTCCTCTCATTCCCCCTTCGCCCCTGTCCTTCCACCCATCCTTCCCCCCCTTCCTCAACTCTCCTTCCCCCACCTCACCTTCCCTTTCCACCCCATCTTTTCCCCCCTTCCCCTCTTCTTCTCCCTTCCCCCTCTACATTCCCCTCTCCTTTCCTCCTCTACATTCACCCCCTCCACCCCATCTCCTCCTCTCCTTCGCCCTCTCCTTTTCTTCAGTTTTTACAAAGGAGAGGGACCGTATTGTTGAAGAGGAGAGTATGAAACAGACTGGTAAGCTAGAGGAGATACTTGTTAAGGAAGAAGATGTATTGGGCATTTTGAAAAACTTGAGGATAGACAAGTCCCCCGGGCCTGACGGGATATATCCTAGGATTATGTGGGAAGCAAGAGAGGAAATTGCAGAGCTGTTGGCAATGATCTTTTCGTCTTCACTGTCAACGGGGGTGGTATCAGGGAACTGGAGAGTGGCGAATGTTGTGCCCCTGTTCAAAAAAGGGAATAGGGATAACCCCGGGAATTACAGGCCAGTTGGTCTTATTTCGGTGGTAGGCAAAGTAATGGAAAGGGTACTGAGGGATAGGATTTATGAGTATGTGGAAAGACACTGCTTGATTAGGGACAGCCAGCACGGATTTGTGAGGGGTAGGTCTTGCCTTACAAGTCTTATTGAATTCTTTGAGGAGGTGACCAAGCATATGGATGAGGGTAGAGCAGTGGATGTAGTGTACATGGATTTTAGTAAGGCAATTGATAAGGTTCCCCGTGGTAGGCTTATGTGGAAAGTCAGGAGGCATGGGATAGTGGGAAATTTGGCCAGTTGGATAGAGAACTGGCTAACCGGTCGAAGTCAGAGAGTGGTGGTAGATGGTAAATATTCAGCCTGGAGCCCAGTTACAAGTGGAGTTCCGCAGGGATCAGTTCTGGATCCTCTGCTGTTTGTAATTTTTATTAATGACTTGGAAGAGGGAGTCGAAGGGTGGGTCAGTAAATTTGCAGACAATACGAAGATTAGTGGAGTTGTGGATAGTGAGGAGGGCTGTTGTTAGCTGCAAAGGGACTTAGATATGATGCAGAGCTGGGCTGAGGAGTGGCAGATGGAGTTCAACCCTGTCAAGTGTGAGGTTGTCCATTTTGGAAGGACAAATAAGAATGCGGAATACAGGGTTAACGGTAGGGTTCTTAGTAAGGTGGAGGAGCAGAGGGATCTTGGGGTCAATGTTCATAGCTCTTTGAAAGTTGCCACTCAGGTGGATAGAGCTTGTAAGAAGACCTATAGTGTAACAACGTTCATTAGCAGAGGGATTGAATTCAAGAGTCGTGAGGTGATGTTGCAGCTGTACAGGACCTTGGTAAGGCCACATTTGGAGTACTGTGTGTGGTTCTGGTTGCCTCACTTTAGGAAAGATGTGGAAGGTTTGGAGAGGGTGTAGACGAGATTTACCTGTCTGTTGCCTGGAATGGAGAATAGGTTGTACGAGGATAGGTTGAGAGTGCTAGGCCTTTTCTCATTGAAATGGCGAAGGATGAGGGGTGACTTGATAGAGGTTTATAAGATGATCAGGGGAATAGATAGAGTAGACAGTCAGAGACTTTTTCCCGGGTACAACAGAGTGTTACAAGGGGACATAAATTTAAGGTGAAGGGTGGAAGGTATGGGGGGATGTCAGGGGTAGGTTCTTTACCCAGAGAGTGCTGGGGGCATGGAATGCGCTGCCTGTGGGAGTGGCAGAGTCAGAATAATTGGTGACCTTTAAGCGGCAATTGGATAGGTACATGGATAGGTGCTTAGGCTAGGACAAATGTTTGGCACAACATCGTGGGCCGAAGGGCCTATTCTGTGCTGTATTGTTCTATGTTCCTCCCCTCTCTCCTTCCTCCATCTCTCCTTCCCACCACATACTTCCCCTCCTCTCCTCCCTCCCTCTCCCTCATTTCCCCCTTTGTCCACCCCTCCTTCTCCTCCCACTTCCCCCCCTCAGACCACCTTCTCCTTCCACCCCTCTCCTTCCCCTCCCCTACCTTCCCACATCTCCTTTCAGTTCGCCCTTCCCCCCCTTACTCCCCCCTCTCCTTTTATCCTCTCCTCTCCCCTCTCCTCTCCCCTCCCCTCTCCTCACCACCCTCTCCTCCCCCTGATTCCCTCGCTCATTCACCCTACTCCTCCCCCTCCTCCCTCTCCTTCCCCCTCTCTCCCCCGCCTTTCCTTCCCCATTCGCTTCCCCTCCCTCATTCCCCCCTCTCCTCCACCCCTCTTCCACCTCCTATCCTCTTCTCCTACCACCCCTCTCCCTCCCCTTCCCACATCTCTTTCCCATCCCCTCCTTCCCCACCTCTCATTTCCCCCCTCCTTCTCCCTTAATTCCCCCCTCCCCCGCCTCCCCACTCACTCCTCCCCCTCCTTTCCTCCCTCCCCCTCTCCTGTTGTGGGACAGGTGTATGGGAGAAGTATTCACTTTTTTGGATCATTGGAATCTCTTTCGGGGTAGAAGTGACCTGTACAAGAAGGACGGATTACACCTAATTTGGAAGGGGTCTAATATACTGGCAGGGAAATTTGCTAGAGCCGCTCGGCAGGATTTAAACTAATAAGGTGGTGGGACCCAGGGAGATAGTGAGGAAAGATATCAATCTGAGACTGGGACAGTTAAGTACAGAAGTGAGTCAAATAGTCAGGGCAGGCAGGGACATGGTAGGACTAATAAATAATATTGCATTTAGTTCAATGCAAGGGGCCTAACAGGGAAGGCAGATGAACTCAGGGCACGATTAGGAACATGGAACGGCATCAAAGAAAGACAATGTACAGCTCAGGAACAGGCCGTTCTGCCCTCCAAGCCTGAGCCGATCCAAATCTACTGTCTAAATCTGTTGCCCAATTCCTAAGCATCTGTATCCCTCTGCTCCCCACCTACTCATGCATCTATCCAGACACATCTTAAATGTATCTACCGTGCCTGCCACTACCGCCTCTGCTGGCAACACGTTCCAAATGCCCACCACCCTCTGTGTGAAGTACTTGCCATTTGTATCTCCCTTAAACTTCCCACCTCTCACCTTGAAAGCATGACCTCTCATTATTGAATCCTTCACCCTGGGAAAAAGCTTATCTCCATTACCCTGTCTATACCCTTCATGATTTTGTAAACCTCAATCAGGTCCCCCCTCAATCTCCTTTTTTCTAATGAAAACAAACTTAACCTACTCAACCTCTCTTCATAGCTAGCACCTTCCATCCCAGGCAACATCCTCGTAAACCTTCTCTGTACCCTCTCCAAAGCGTCCACATCCTTTTGGGAATGTGGAGACCAGAACTGTACACAGTATTCTAAATGCGGCCGAACCAATGTCTTGTACAATTTTAGCATGACTTGCCAGCTCTTATACTCAATACCCCATCCAATGAAGGCAAGCATACTATATGCCTTCTTGACCACTCTATCCACCTGTACAGCAACCTTCAGGGTACAATGGACCTGCACTCCCAGATCTCTCTGCCCATCAACGTTTCCCAAGGGTCCTCTGTTCATTGTATAATTCGCTCTTGAATTAGTCTTGCCTAAATGCATCACCTCACATTTGTGAGATATCATAGCAATTATGGAAACATGGCTCAGAGATGGACAGGACTGGCAGCTTAATGTTCCAGGATACAAATGCGACAGGAAGGATAGAAAAGGAGGCAAGAGAGGAGGGGGAGTGGTGTTTCTGATAAGGGATAGTGTTACAGCTGTGTTGAGGGAGGATATTCCTCGAAATACATCCAGGGACGTTAGTTGGGTGAAACTGAGAAATAAGAAAGGGATGATCACCTTATTGGGATAATATTATAGACCACCTAATAGTCAGAGGGAAATTGAGAAACAAATTTGTTAGGGGATCTCAGCTATCTGTAAAAATAATAGGGTGGTTATGGTCAGGGATTTTTACTTTCCAAACATAGGCTTTGACTGCCATAGTGTTAAGGGTTTAGATGGAGAGGAATTTGTTAAGTGTGCACAAGAACATTTTCTGATTCAGTATGTGGATGAACCTCCCAGATATAGAAGGTGCAAATCTTGACCTACTCTTGGGAAATAAGGCAGGACAGGTGACTGAGGTGTCAGTGGGGGAGCACTTTGGGGCTAGCGACCATAATTCTATTAGATTTAAAATAGTGATGGAAAAGAGTAGACCAGATCTAAAAGTTGAAGTTCTAAATTGGAGAAAGGCCAATTTTGACGGTATTAGGCAAGAATTTTCAAAAGCTGAGTGGGGGCAGATGGTCGCAGGTCAAGGAATGGCTGGAAAATGGGAAGCCTTCAGAAATGAGATAACGAGAATCCAAAGAAAGTATATTCCTGTTAGGGTGAAAGGAAAGGCTGGTAGGCGTATGGAATGCTGGATGACTAAAGAAATTGAAGGTTTTTTTAGATTATTTACAGTGTGGAAACAGGCCCTTCGGCCCAACACCGACCCGCCGAAGCGAAACCCACCCATACCCCTACATTTACCCCTTACCTAACACTACGGGCAATTTAGCATGGCCAATTCACCTGACCCACACATCTTTGGACTGTGGGAGGAAACCGGAGCACCCGGTGGAAACCCACGCAGACACGGGGAGAACGTGCAAACTCCACACAGTCAGTCGCCTGAGTCGGGAATTGAACCCGGGTCTCAGGCGCTGTGAGGCAGCAGTGCTAACCACTGTGCCACTGTGCCGCCCACTAAGAAAAAGAAGGAAGCATATGTCAGGATTGATAGAGTGAATCCATAGAAGCGTATAAAGGCAGTAGGAGTATACTTAAGAGGGAAATCAGGAGGAGAAAAAGGGGACATGAGAAAGCTTTGGCAAATAGAATTAAGGAGAATCCAAAGGGTTTTTACAAATACTTTAAGGACAAAAGGGTAACTAGGGAGAGAATAGGGCCCCTCAAAGATCAGCAAGACGGCCTTTGTGTGAAGCTACAGTAAATGGGGGAGATACTAAACGTATATTTTGCATCTGTATTTACTTTGGAAAAGGATATAGAATATAGGGAAATAGATGCTGACACCTTGAAAAATGTCCAGATTACAGAGGAAGAAGTGCTGGATGCCTTGAAACGCGTAAAGGTGGCTAAATCCCTAGGACCTGATCAGGTGTACCCGAGAACTCTGTGGGAAGCTAGAGAAGTGATTGCTGGGCCTCTTGCTGAGATATTTGTATCATCAATAGTCACAGGTGAAGTGCCGGAAGACTGGAAGTTGGCAAATGTGGTGCCACTGTTTAAGAAGGGTGGTAAGGATAAGTCAGGGAACTATAGACCCGTGAGCCTGACATCAGTGGTGTGCAAGTTGTTGGAGGGAATCCTGAGGGACAGGATGTGCATGTATTTGGAAAAGCAAGGACTTATTAGGGATAGTCAACATGGCTTTGTGTGTGGGAAATCATGTCTCACAAACTTGATTGAGTTTTTTGAAGAAGTAACAAAGAGGATTGATGAGGGTAGAGCAGTAGATGTGATCTAAATCGACTTCAGTAAGGCCTTCGACAAGGTTCCCTATGGGATACTGGTTATAAAGTTAGATCTCATGGAATATAGGGACAACTAGCCATTTAGATACAGAACTGACTCAAAGGTAGAAGACAGAGGGTGATGGTGGAGGAATGCTTTTCAGACTGGAGGCCTGTGACCAGTGGAGTGCCACTAGGATCGGTGCTGGGCCCTCTACTTTTGTCATTTACATAAATGATGCGAGCATAACAGGTACAGTTGATAAGTTTTCGGATGACACCAAAATGTGAGGTGTTGTGGACAGCAAAGACGGTTACCTCAGAGTACAAAAGGATCTGGATCAGATGGGCCAATGGGCTGAGAAGTGGCAGATGGAGTTTAATTCAGATAAATGCGAGGTGCTGCATTTTGGGAAAACAAATCTTAGCAGGACTTATACACTTAATGGTAAGGTTTGAGGGAGTGTTGCTGAACAAAGACACCTTGGAGTTCAGGTTCATAGATCCTTGAAAGTGGAATCGCAGGTAGATAGGATAGTGAAGAAGGCGTTTGGTATGCTTTCCTTTATTGTTCAGAGTATTGAATACAGGAGTTGGGAGGTTATGTTGCGGCTGTACAGGACATTGGTCAGGCCACTGTTGGAATATGGTGTGCAATTCTGGTCTCCTTCCTATCGGAAAGTTGCTGTGAAACTTGAAAGGGTTCAGAAATGATTTACAAGGATGTTGCCAGGCTTGGAAATTTTGAGCTATAGGGAGAGGCTGAACAGGCTGGGGCTGTTTTCCCTAGACCGTCAGAGGCAGAGGAGTGGCGTGATAGAGGTTTACAAAATTATGAGGAGCATGGATAGGATAAATAGATAAAGTCTTTTCCCTGGGGTTGGGGAGTCCAGAACTAGAGGGCATAGGTTTAGGGTGAGAGGGAAAAGATATAAAAGAGACCGAAGGGACAAAGTTTTCACACAGAGGGTGGTACATGTATGGAATGAGCTGCCAGAGGATGTGGTGGAGGCTGGTACAATTGCAACATTTGAAAGGCATTTGGATGGGTATATGAGTAGGAAGGGTTTGGTGGGATATGGGCCGGGTGCTGGCAGGTGCGACTAGATTGGGTTAGGATATCTGGTCGGCATGGACACGTTGGACCGAAGGGTTTGTTTCCATACTGTACGTGTCTATGACTCAACGACTCTAAATCAGTAACCACCGACAGTTGGATGAATTTTGAGTCAGTACAAATCGGTGAGCACTGACATTTAAAAGATTTTGGGACAATTCAAATCAGTAACCATCCACACTTAGAAAAATTTGTGGTCAGTACAGATCAGTAACCAGTGATTCATGGGAAAACGTTCTGGTCGAAACACTGACTCTTCGAAAAACTTTGGAGCAGTGCAAATCAGTAACCACTGACAGTTTGAAAAATTTCAAGTCAGTACAAATCTGTAATCGTCCATACTACGAAAAATTTGTGTTCAGTACAAATCAGTAACCGCAGACATTTGGAAAAGATTTGTGGCAGTGCGAATCAGTAACTACCGACAGTTGGATGAATTTCGAGTCAGTACAAATCAGTAACCACGGAGACTTTGAAAAATTTCTAGTCAGTGAAAATCAGTAACTACCGACAGAGAAGTTATGGATCAGTTCAAATTGGTGAGCACTGACATTTCAAAATATTTCGGGTCAGTACAAAACAGTAACCATCCACACTTCGACAAACTGAGGGTCAATTACGAATCAGTAACCACCGACAGATGGAAATATTTAGGGTCAGTCCAAATCAGTAAGGACTAACACTTCAAAAAATATTGGGGGAGTACAAATCAGTAACCACCGGTAGAGAAATTATGGGTTAGTACAAATCGGTAAGCACTGACAATTCAAAAGAATTTGAGACAGTGCAAATCAGTCACCATCTGCGCAAATCAAAATTTGTGCTCAGTAAAAATCAGTCACCACCGACACTGAGAAAATGTTCGGGTCAGTGTAAATCAGAAAACACTGGTACATGAAAAAAAATTCTGGTTGGTGCAAATCACGAAACCCTGACACTTCGACAAACTTTGGGGCAGTGCAAATCAGTAACCACTGACAGTTTGAAATATTTCAATCCAGTGCAAATCAGGAACCAGTGACAGTCAGAAAAAATTTGGGTCATTACAAATCAATAACCATAGATGGTTGAAAAAGATTACAGGTCAGTTCAAATCGGTGAGCACTGACTTTTCGAAAGGAATTTGGGACAGTGCAAATCAGGAACCATCCACACTTAGAAAAGGTTCGGTTCAGTAGAAATCAGTAACTACCAGAACTGAGAATAATTTGGGGTCAGTACAAATCAGTAACCACTGATACATCGAAAAAAATTCTGGTCGGTGCAAATCAGGAAACACTGACACTTCGACGAACTTCAGGGCAGTGCAAATCAGTAATCACCGATACTTGGAATAATTTCAGGTCAGTAGAAATCAATAACCACGGACAGTTGGAAAAATTTAGGGTCAGTTCAAATCAGCAATCACTGACACTTCGACTAATATTGGGTGAGTACAAATCAGGAACCATCAACAGTTAGAGAATTTACAGATCAGTACAAATCGATGAGCACTGACATTTCAAAAGAATTTGGGGCAGTGCAGATCAGTCACCATCCACACTTAGAAAAGGTTCGGGTCAGTAGAAATCAGAAACCACCAAAACCGAGAATAATTTGGGGTCAGTACAAATCGGAAAGCACTGACATTTTAAAAAAATTGGGACAGTGCAAATCAGTCACCATCCATGCACATCCCGACTCAGGCGACTGACTGTGTGGAGTTTGCACGTTCTCCCCGTGTCTGCGTGGGTTTCCTCCGGGTGCTCCGGTTTCCTCCCACAGTCACAAAGATGTGCGGGTCAGGTGAATTGGCCATGCTAAATTGCCCGTAGTGTTAGGTAAGGGGTAAATGTAGGGGTATGGGTGGGTTGCGCTTCGGCGGGTCGGTGTGGACTTGTTGGGCCGAAGGGCCTGTTTCCACACTGTAAATCTAATCTAATCTAAAAAAATTTGTGCTCAGTAAAAATCTGTTACTACCGACACTGAGAAAATGTTCGGGTCAGTACAAATCAGTAAACACCGGTACATGGAAAAAAATTCTTGTCAGTGCAAATCACGAAACACTGACACTTCGACAAACTTTATGGCAGTGCAAATCTGTAACCACTCACGGTTTGAAAAATGTCAAGTCAGTACAAATGAGGAACTAGTGACAGTCAAAAAAATTCGGTCAGTACAAATGAGGAACCAGTTACAGTTTGAAAACTTTCGGGTCAGAACAAATCAGGAACCACCAACAGTTGGATACATTTTGCATCAGGACAAATCAGTGTGGGAAAAGATTTGCTAACCCACGGTAGGCCCACAAAAGCAAAATTGGCCAAACTGTACCAGAACACCCAGAATTCCCGAGCAGCTCACCAGCCGAATCAGACAGCACACATACAAGGGATTAGGCTTTCTGCTCCCACGGACATGACACAGCACCACAGTTATCTCAAAGCCCTAAGGGCAGTTTCACAACCCAGCAATACTAAAGCCACACAAGGAGCGGGTCAGACAGAGAGACACCAGCAAGGACACCCTCCAGGAACAGGCCAATGGAAACACCTCACTACTTCAGAAGAGATATTAACACCCACCTGTGAAGAGGAATGGAACCGTCGATACTGTCAGGATGTTACATTGTGTGAAGGAACAGGACATTCATCCAATAAACTGTTTTCCAATTCGCAGCCTTGGAACTACATGACTCCATTCCCAGATACATTGTAGTTTCCTTTTTCTTAATCAGTGCCATTGTGCAGCAATACTATAAAACTGGTCTCAGCCTCAGCTTTGGGAAGAGAAATTCTGATCTACACGTACAGACTGTCAGTTCTGTGTCAGCTGGTCTGTTTTCTCTTCCAGCCATATCGCTTGCAATAAACTGTTTGTCAATTGTGTTTTTAGATCTCTAATCTATTGGGCAAATTTCTCTGACACCCTTCTCCTTCCCCCCTCTCCTTCCCCCCTCTCCTTCCCCCCTCCTTACCACCTCTCTACCCCCTCTCTCTTTCTGCCCTTCTCTCCTTCCCCTTGTCCTCCCCCAATTCCTTCCCACACTATCCTTCGTCCCCTCCTTTCCACCTCTACTTTCCCCTCTCCTTTCCACACTCCCTTTCCGCTTTCCTTTCCCCCATCCACCCCTCCCCTTCTCCCCCTCTTCTCCCTCCCTTCCACACACATCTCCCCCTCTCTATCACCTCAGGTCTCCTTCCCCAACTCTCCTTCCCCCATTCCTTCCCTCCTTTCCCCACTCTCCATCCCCCTCCCCCATTCCTCCCTCTCCCTCCCCCCCTCTCCTTCTCCCCTCTCCTTCCCCATCTCACTTAATTCCCCTGTCTCCTTCCCACATTCCCCACACTTCCCCTATCCTTCCCACCCTCTACTTCCCCTTCCCTCCATCTCCTACCCCCTCTCTACTTCCCCCAGTTTGTTCCCCCACTCCTTCCACCCTGCCATTTCACCCCTCCTCCCCTTCCTTTCCCCATCCCCTTCTCCCCCTCTTCACCCCCTTCCCCCTCTCTCCTTCCCCTCAGTTCCTTCATCCCTCCCCTTGGACTAACTCCTTCCCCCGTCCACCTCACCATCCCTCCCCTCCTTTCCCCTGCCTTCCCCCCTCTCTCATTCCACCCCTTCCCCCCTCTCTCCTTCCACCCCTTCCCTCCTCTACGTCCCGGTCTGTCCTGCCCTCCTCTCCTTTCCCCCTCTGTTCTTCCCCCTGAATCTCCTTCACCTTCTCCTTCCCTTCCCCCCTCTTTTACCCGTCTCTTGGCCCCTTCCCCCTCTCCTTTTGTCCCTCTCCTCCATGCCCTTCTCCTTCCCCCTCTACTCACCCCAACTTCAATCCCTCTCCTTTCCCCATATCCTTGCCCCCTCTCCCCTCTCCTTCCCTTCCTCTCCTTCTCCCCTCGATTCCCCTTATCCCCTCCTTCCCTCTTTCTTTCCACCCTTCCTTCGCCCCCTCCTTCCACCCTTCCTTCCCTCACCTTCCCCTTCTCTTCTTCCACCCCTCTCCTCCCCCACTCTCTTTTTCCCCCTACTCTCTCCTTCCTCCCTTCCCCCTTCTCCTTCCCCCTCTCCTTCCTGCACCCCTTCCCTCCCGTCCTTTTGCCTGCCCCCAGCTTTTCCCCTTCCGCCCCTCTCTCCTTCCACCCTCTCATTCCCTCCTTCCCCTCTCCCTTTTCCCAGCCTCTCCTCCCTCCCTCCTTCCAACCTGCTTCCTCCCCTCTCCTTCCCCAGCCCCTCTCCTTCCCCCACCGTTCTCCCCTCTTCTTCCCCCACCGTTCTTCCCTCTCCTTTCCCCACCCTCTCTCCTTTCCTTCCCCCTCTCCTCTTCTCCTTTCCCCACCCCCTCTCATTCCCCCCACCATTCTCCCTTCTCCCCCTCTCCTCTCCTTCCCCACCCCCCTCCTTCCCTCCCCTTTCTCCCCTCTCCTCCTCTCCTTCCCCCCTCCTTTCTCCCCTCTCCTTCCCCCACCCCTCTCCATTCCTTCCCCCCTCTCCATTCCTTCCCCCCTTATCCCCTTCCCCAAATTCCTTCACCCTCTCCTTCCTTCTCTTTCCCACTCCTTCACCCCCAATGAATACCTTCCCTTGTTCCCCCAGCCTTCCCCCAACTACCTTTCCCCTTCCCCTACCCTCTCCGCATCCTCCCTCGTCTTTCCTCCTCCCTTCCCCCTCTCTCCTCCTCCTCTCTCCCTCATCCTGCTCCTACAATGTGGGAAAGTATAAGGTCATGCACTTTTATCGGAGGAATAGAGGCAGAGAGACATGGACTATTTTCTAAATGGGGAGAAAATTCAGAAATCTGAAGTGCAGAGAGACTTGGGAGTTCCCGTCCAGGATTGTCTCAGGTAAACCTGCAGGTTGGGTCAGTAGTTAGGAAGGTAAATGCAATGGTGGCATTTATTTTGAGAGCACTTGATTATAAAAGCAGGGATGTATTTCTGAGGCTCTATAAAGCTGGGGTCAGACCACATTTGGAGAATTGTACACAGTTTTGGGTCCCATATCTCAGGAAGGATGTACTGACCCTGGAACGTGTTCAGAGGAGGTTCATGAGAACGGTCCCAGTGATGAAAAGCTTAACACATGAGGAATGTGTGAGGACTCTGGGTCTATACTCAATGGAGTTCAGAAGGATGGGGGGCTGGGGGATCTAATAGAAACTTACAGAATACTGAATGGCCTGGATAGAGCGGATGTTGGGAAGATGTTTCCATTTGGTCGGAGAGACTGGGACCCAATGGCACAGCCTCAGAGTAAAGGGAAGAGCTCTTAGAACAGAGATAAGGAGAAACTTGTTGATCCAGAGAGTGGGGAATCTGTGGAATTCATTCCCACTGAAGGCTGGGGAGGCCCAGCTCACTGAGTATATTTAACACTGAGATAGATAGGTTCTTCATTGTAAAGAGGGGAATCGAGGTTTACCGGGAGATTGGAGTTGAGAACCTTATCAGCTGTGATTGAATGAGGAAGCAGTGACTCGATGGGCTGAACGGTCTCATTCCTGCTCCTATGTCCTTGTGCTCTTCATTTCTCTTTAAATCCACATTCACCTGCAGGCACCCACCCCGAGCTGGGAACTCACCTTTCTATTGGTCGCAGCCACAAGATGGACAGGCGTTCTGACCAATGGGAGCCGGGGGGAGAGCTAAGACCCGCCCTGAGGATGCACGCTGTGTCTCGAGGCGCGGCCGTTTAACTGACAGTGCGCGGGCCCGCGTGGGGGCGGGGCCTGGCTCTGCGCACGCGCATCGTTTAAACCCGGAAGCGGCAGAATATGAGCAGGAGGGGAATTGATGACTGGATGGGAAGCTCAACACATTGTCTGGTATTCAGCAAGGCAGCATCCCCACTCACATTCTTAATATTTCTAAGCGAGCATCAGAATCGGAAAAAAACTTCCAACCTTCCCCCCCCCCCCCCCCGTCTCCACTGTGTACAATTCCCCACCCTCCCTCACCGCCACCAGGCCCTGGGCTGGAGGGGGTGGGGGCCCGGGGATCATATGAAGATACTGACCAGCCATCCAACTGTGTGTGTCTTCATGCACAGCATGATCCCAGTCCCCAGGCTTCCCGTGGCCCCACCGCACCCCTCACTGAGAAAGGGGCTTCCCCTCCCCACCCACAGTTTGCACAACAACAGGGGTCCCCGGGAACAGTAAGATCCCACTGTGTTAATGACCACATGGCACGGAGTCCAAATCACCCTCTGGGACAGGAAGACAGGGAGGGAGTGGGGAATGGGGGAGAGAGAGGGGGAAAGGTTGTGGGGGAGGGGGGATGGTGGTAAGAATAAAACTCAGTGAGACAAAGAGAATGAAAGACAGAAAGCAAAATAAACAAATACCAAGTGAGGGGAGGGGGAAGGAGGGAGCGAGAACTAACAGGGGGAAGAGAGAGGAAAAAACAGATGGAGGGAAAGCAAAAAAAGCCCGGGGGGGGGGGTGGGGGGGAGAGAGAGAGACTGACATAGAGAGATCCCAAAGAGAGACAGATGGCCAGAGGAGGAGAGAGTGAGGGAGAAAGAGCATGATGGTGTAAGGCAGAATAGAAAGATCCCACAGGGCTGTGAGAGAAAAGTGTGGAGAGAGGGGAGCAGGGAAGCTGGAGATTGGGAAAGACTGAATGATTAAAAAATTCCAGGAAAGAGAGTGAGGAGACAGAGTTGTAGGAAGGGAATCTCCAGGGGAATGGGAACAGGATGGAGATGGGTAGGATGGGGAGAGATGGGGATTGAAGGAAAAATGTGGGGAAGAGAGCGAGGGAACACGGGAATGAAGATGGGAGCTGCAGTGAGAGACGGAGGCAGTGACGTTTGTGGGATCGGACTGTGCAGCAACTCTCTCTCCAACCCTTTTGCCCCTTTGTCTCCCCCGCTCCAGCCCAGAGCTCACCCCTTATGGTAAAAATCACAGAGACAGCCTGAACCCCACAATTCTTTTCCCCGTGTGTCTGTGTGTGTGTGTGTGTGTGTCTGTGTGTGTGTGTGTCTCTGTGTCTGTCTGTGTGTGTGTGTGTGTGTCTGTGTAAATGAACAACACGGAGACAGAACAGTTTCTGATTATTCTCTCTCTCTCTGGTTCCAGCTCTTGTCTGATGATTCCTCACGGCAGAATGATTGGATTCTCTCTGTCTCTGCACTGTCCAAGTTTCAGCTCCCAGACCAAATCCCCTCCTCTGGGGGAGAGACTGAGAGCGAAATGAAAATTGATTAAAATAAAACAGTGGCACCAAAAGCACAGCAAGATCCCATCGCTCTCTGCCTTCCACAATCTCTCCCTTTCCCAGCACAGCCCCTGATATGAAACCCAGAGAACGGGAACAGGAAGGTGTCAAACTGCCTCAGGACTGTCCCAGTGTTTCTGTTTGAGGGGAGGGGCATGTATGTGAGAGAGAGAGAGAGAGAGATGGAAATTGATTAAATCAAAGCTAAGATCTTTTGAATCACAAACTCAAGAGAAACAAATAAAATCCCATCACTGAGTGACTTCCCAAAGCTCCCCATTTTATCAGCACTTCCCGCTGGTTTTATACCCGGAGAATGGGAACAGATTTCACTGGGACCCAGGGGGTAAATGCTTTCTGACTGAGCCCCCACCCCAAGGGTTTATTTTCTGAGACTCCGATGGAAGGGAGTCGGTCTCAGAGCCTGGATCCCGTCCCTCCCCCCGTGTTTAACCTGCCCCCTCCAGCTGCTTCTCTGACAAACCGGGGGTAAAAAATATCACAAGAGGCAGGACTGATGTCCCCTCTATCCCACTCCCCTTCACACCCCCGTGACCCACACTCTGTCTGGGATTGGGGCTGTTTCTACATAATATTAACATTCAACCTTCCACTGATACATTCACCTCTCTCTTTCACTCCTCTCTCTCTCTTGCTCTCTGGCCTCCCTCTCTACCTCCTTCTCTAACTCTCTCTGTCTCTCCTTCACTCATTCCCTCTGTCTTCTCTCCCATCTCTCTCTCTCCCTGTCCCTATCCCCCTCTCCATCTCTCCACTCAGCTTTCTCCTGCTCACGAGAATGGATTGGTCTCTCTCTCTCTCTCTCCCTCTCCCTCTCCCTCTCTCTCTCTCTCTCCATTTCCCTTATGTTCTGATTGAAATGCCCTCCCCTCCTCCCTCCCATTTAAAGTGTGTTCCCATCTCCCCGCCCTGTAGACACTAGCCCTGTCACTATCACATTGTGGGGGAAGGGGGAGGAGAGGTGGGGGAGGGTCTGGGCTGGGGAAAGGAGGGATGATACACCCCACCCACTATCAGACCATCAGCAAACAGAGCCCGGGCCCTGTAGACAGGCTCCTGTGATGTGTAAGGGACAACCCGCAGGCTGAGGGGCGTACAGCAAGATCCCACAGGCAGCTGGGGTGTGGCATACCTGGGGTATTTCCTCTTCTTTACCCTCTGCCAGAACTAGTGCCATCCCCCAGCAACAACCCCTCCCCAAAACAACCGCTCCACAAGCAAAATGCCCCCCATGTAATTTTCACACAGCAAGATCCCAATAATACCAGCACTTTCTAAATCCAGTTTCTGATCATGAGTCTCTCTCTGTCTGGCTCTCCCTGCCTGAATTGGTCTCTCTCTCCCTGAATCCCACATCCTGTCCCCCACACCCCTCCCCATTGATGCACAGTGCGATCCCACAGGGTAGTCCCATTCGTGCTCCAGAATGTGCTCAAATCCCACTTTACATCCGACAGGAGGCTGTGGATTTCTTTGGGAATCTTGTTTAAGGAATCACCTCATCCATCCCAGGATTTAATTTTGTGGATGGCACTTTCTAGAAGGAAGTGATTGGAGCTGGGCCCTCCCCCAGATCCTGTCTCCCTTTCCCAGCCCAACTACAAAGACACATCTTATCCCTGTATCCCTCCCTCCTTCCCACACACTCACTCTCTCTCTGTCTGTATCTTGTGTTTTTACCCCGTTGTCTCAAAAACAATTACCTTGTGCTGCAAAATATTTCCATCTCTCCCACCTCAAATAACCACGACACATTGCTGTGTGTGGGACGGTTTTATTGGTTTGAAAAATCAACAAAAAAAAGCTGGGGAGGGTGTGAGAGAGGGGACAGAGAGAGAGAGAGAGAGAGAGAGAGATCCCTTCCCAGATACTCAGGGATTGGGCCAACCTGGGTCTTGTCTCTGTGATTATCACATTTTGTCACCCTTGCTGCAATGTAGGCCACTCTGCAGGTGGTTTGAGACACAGCAAGATCCCACAAGTAGTATTACTCTGATATTAGAACAAGGTTTTGGATAGAGTTTCTCATTTAGGTTTTACTTCCCTCTCTGGGGGAGTCCTGCCTGGCAGACACTCAATGGGGATTGGTGTGTTTGTGTCAACTCCCAGGGCCCTGGTTACTTTAGCCCCAGGCTTCAAATTTGTTTTTAAAATGACAGGGCCATAATCTGACAGGAGCCAGTTAACCAGAGGCCCCTAAGACCCAGGCTCCCCCAGAGGAGATTAAACATCGGGGTAAATAAACACACAAATCACATGGCCCCCCATGGGGTGCAGCCTGTCGACCAGGCCTCAGGCCTCAGGACCGTGTCCCCTCTGGAGAAAGCTCTTGTTCAAAGGTTTCCTGATCCTAAAGTTTCTCTTTTTCAATGTTCAAGTGGCCAGCGAGATCCCATGGGAGGAAAGAGACAGTATTAGTTGAAAAGCAAAGGAGGAAAATCATTACAGAGTGATAGCACAGCAAGATCCCAGATTTTCCTCTCTCGGTGACACAGACAATTTCTCAGCAACATCCAAACACAAACATATCGGGCGGTGAGCTGAGTTTCCATGCCAAAGCCTTGGAAAAACTTTGAAATGACGGGTTAGCTGATTAAAACACTCACTGCCTGCAGTGACAGTATTGGGGCAGCTGGGGCACAGCAAGATCCCACATGGTACAATGCAACAGCAGCTAATTACTCTGATCACTTTTCCCCCACTGTGATGCTGCTTCAGTTTAATTATTTCCTGTCACCCCAGAATCAAACATTACAGCAATTTCACAATCTCAAAATGCCTCTCCCTCTTTCTCCCCTTCTGTTTCCCCTGCTCTCTCAATTTTCCAAACCTTTCTCTCACTCTCTTTCTCTGTCACTGTCGAATTTTCTCATCCTGCTGTCTTTATAACCTACTGCGAATCCTCTTACAAGGATGCCTTCCTTGAAGAAGCTCTCTTCCTCCCTCTACAAGGATTTCCTGCTTGGCTCTCTCTCTCTTATTCCTGATGAAGGGCTTATGCTCGAAACGTCGAATTCTCTATTCCTGAGATGCTGCCTGACCTGCTGTGCTTTGACCAGCAACACATTTGCAGCTGTGATCTCCAGCATCTGCAGACCTCATTTTTTACTCGAAGATTTTAACCTACTGCGAATCCTCTTACAAGGATGCCTTCCTTGAAGAAGCTCTCTTCCTCCCTGTACAAGGATTTCCTGCTTGGCTCTCTCTATCTTATTCCTGATGAAGGGCTTATGCTCGAAACGTCGAATTCTCTATTCCTGAGATGCTGCCTGACCTGCTGTGCTTTGACCAGCAACACATTTGCAGCTGTGATCTCCAGCATCTGCAGACCTCATTTTTTACTCGAAGTCTTTATAACCCACATTACGCTGACTTTATGACAAGTCTTTAGAGAGGGTCATATCATTTGGGTTTTAATTTCTCCCTCAGGGGAGTCCGGCCTCTCAGATCCTGAGAATTGATATACTTTAACCCCAGGCTTCAAACATGGTTTAAAAATGACAGGGCTGCAACCTGACAGGAGCCAGTTAACCAGAGACACTAAAACCCTGGAACCTCAGAGGGGATTAAACCTCTGGGTAAATAAATACACAATCCATGTCACCCCCTCGGGATGCAGCCTGTCAACTAGGCCTCAGGCCTCAGAACCACATCCCCCTCTGGAGCTTGGCCAAGGCTTTCCTCAGCCTGAACATTTTGGATCTTTATGTTGCAGCTTTCCCAACTAAAATTCCTCAGGTAAAAGAGAGAAAAGGTTAGTTGAAAGGGGCAATGAGAGCATTTTGAAGGCAAGTTACACAGCAAGATCCCAGGTTTAAAAGCATTCCCACCCACCCCCAATGTATTAATGTATCTAACACAGTCAGCAGTTAGGGTGGAATATGGTGTGGGAGCAGATCTTACCAGGGATTGGAGGAGGATAGTGAGGGAAAGGCATCAGATTATTACACTCTGCAGTGACCTGGGAATAATTGTCTTTTACTGAAAACAGTTCAGTGGGTGGGTTGCTCTTTGGAGGTTCAGTGTGGACTTGTTGGACCGAAGGGCCTGTTCCCACACTGGATTGATTCTATGATTTTTTAATGGAAATAACAGATTATCCGGTCACTGCCACAGATTGTATTGGAATTTCTTGAGTTTAAAGTTGCTATCTAATGGCAGGTCTGTCTCTGTTGTTGTGAAAGACAGCACCTGAAAGGATTTGCTCAGTGTGTGAACCAGTGTGTTGGTGTTGCCCACTTATCTCTGAGTTGGATACCGGAATGTTGCATATTCTCCCTGTGTCTGTGTGGGTTTCCTCCGGGTGCTCCGGTTTCCTCCCACAGTCCAAAGATGTGTAGGTCAGGTGGATTGGCCATGCTCAATTGCCCATAGTGTTAGGGACATTAGTCAGAGGGAAATGGGCCTGGGTGGGTTACTCTCCAGAGGGTTGGTGTGGACTGGTCGACAGGCTGCATCCCATGGGGGCCCGAGTGAGCTGTGTATTTATTTACTTCGAGGTTTAAGCTCCTCTGGGGTTCCTGGGTTTTAGGGGCCTCTGGCTCCTGTCGGGTTATGGCCCTGTCATTTTAAAAACTGGTTTGAAGCCTGGGGTTAAGGTATGTCCATCCCCAGGATCTGAGAGGCAGGACTCCCCGAAGGAGGAAATTAAAACCCAAGTGATGTGACCCTCTCTAAAGACTTGTAATAAAGTCAGAGTAATGTGGGTTATAGAGAGGGCAGGATGAGAAAATTCAACAGTGAGGGAAAGAGAGGGATTGAGTGAAAAGTTGAGAGAGCAGTAGAAACGGAAGGGGAGAGAGAGGGAGAGGCATTTTGAGATTGTGATATCGCTGTAATGTTTGACTCTGGGGTGACAGGAAATAATTAAACTGAAGCAGCATCACAGAGTTTGAAAGTGATCAGAGTAATTAGCTGCTGCTGCATTGTACCATGTGGGATCTTGCTGTGCACCAGCTGCCCCAATACTGTCACTGCAGGCAGTGAGTGTTTTAATCAGCTAACCCGTCATTTCAAAGTTTTTTTTAAGGATTTAGCATGAAAACTCAGCTCATCGCCCGATATGTTTGTGTTTTAGATGTTGCTGATTGTCTGTGTTACTGAGAGAGGCAAACCCTGGATCTTGCTGTGCTATCTCTTTGTAATGATTCTCCTCCTTTGCCTTTTAACTAATGCTGTCTCTTTCCTTCCAAGGGATCTTGCTGGCCACTTGAAGATTCAAAGAGAGAAACTTTAGGATCAGGAGACCTTTGAACAGGAACTTTCTCCAGAGAGGACACGGTCCTGAGGCCTGAGGCCTGGTCGACAGGCTGCACCCTGTGGGGGCCCATGTGAGTTGTGTGTTTATTTACCCCAATGTTTAATCTCCTCTGGGGGAGCCTGGGTCTTAGGGGTCTCTGGGTAACTGGCTCCTGTCAGATTGGGGCCCTGTTGTATTTAAAACAGGTTTGAAGCCTGGGGTTAAAGTAACTGGGGCCTTGGATTTGGTACAAACACATCAATCCCCAGTGAGTGTCTGACAGACAGGACTCTCCAAGGAGAGAATTAAAACTTTAAATGAGAAAATCCCTCCAAAGACTTGTTCTAATGTCAGAGTAATGTGAGATGTGTACAGGCTACTTGTGGAATCTTGCTGTGTCTAAAATCACCTGCAGAGTCTCCCACGTTGCAACAAGTGGCTCTGTATCAAAATGTAGTTTACCTAAATAAGACACAGGTTGGCCATTTCAATTCAATTCCCTGGGAGGGGATCACTCAGTCTCGCTCACTTTCGAACCCTCTCCAGCTTTCTTTTTATGATTTTTCAAATAAATAAAACCGTCCCCCATACAGCAATGTGACTCGTGGTTATTGGAAATAGTTTGCAGCACAAGGTGATTGTGTTTGAGACAAAGGGGTAAAAACACAAGATGCAGACAGAGAGAGAGTGGGAAGAAGGGAGCGATAGAGGGATAAAATGTGTCTTTGTAGCTGGGCTGGGAAAGGGAGACAGGATCTGGGAGAGACAGGGCCCTCTAATATCCCATCACCACCCAGCTCCAGTCACTTCCTTCAAGAGAGTTCCATCCACAAAATTAAAACCTGGGATAGAGAAGGTGACTTTTCATAAAAAGGAGTCCTAAAGAAATCCAAAGCCTCTTGTTGGATAGAAAGTGGGATTGGAGCACATTCTGGAGCAGGAAGGGAGTACCCTGTGGGATCTCCCTATGCATCAATGGCCCACTGCATTGCTGGCACAGAGACTGCTGGAAACTGTGCCCCGGTTTATAAAAGGGAATATTGTCACATATAAACGCTGCTGTCTTTTAAAAGGTGAGGTAACGATTACTAAGTCCAAGATTAAATCAGAGAGAGAGAGAGAGAAAAAGATTAAGTGAGGGGTGGAGATAGAGAGCATGAGAAAGAGAGAGAGAGAACGTAGAGAAAAGAGAAAGTGGGAAGTGGTATGAATTTGTCAAACAGGATCTTTGTTATCCTGGAGCCAGAATCGAACCCTTAACCAGCATCAGTGAAACATACAATCTGTCTGCGGTCACGCTGCTACTTGTGGGATCTTGCTGTGTCTCAAATCACCTGCAGAGTCTCCCACATTGCAACAAGGGACTCTGTGTCAAAATGTAGTTTACAGAGACTTGGAGTTTACATTTCCTTTGTCTCTCTGACTCTCGCTCTGTCCATCTACTTCTCTCTACACCTCCCTCAGTCTGGGTCTCCCTCCCTTACTCTCTGCCCATAGTCTGGGTCTTTCTTTCTGCCTTCCTCTCTCTGTCTCCCTCGTTCCCTCTCTCCATCACGATTCCTGACTCAGGGTCTGTCCCCTGACCACCTCAATCTCTCCAGACTGTCCCATCATTTTAAACCCTCAAGGCTGCGATGTGACGGGTCAGGTTTACAAAATAACAGGAGCGACCACATTTCAGAGACAGAGGCTGGAATCGGAGAGAGTGTGAGGAAAGAGAGATGGAGAGAGGGAGAGCATGGAAAAGGAAGGATGGGAGTGGGATCAGAGGGCTGGAGTGGGGAGGGGGTTGGGTGATGTGGGGGCAGTGAATAGACACAAGGGCTGGGGGTGGGGAGGTGGGGGTCTCCAGTGTTCAGATATTGAACATTGAAAGTGCAGGAGTGAAGATGGCAGCCTGGGATAGAGAGAACGAGACAGACAGAGAGATGCACACAGAGATGGTGCAGCCTCTGGGTTCTAACTGTGTGTGTGATGTGTTCCTATTGGAATGCAGTGAGACTCCATGTGGGATCTTGCTGTGCACTGGTCCCTGCATTATAACTTTAGCCCATTCTGGGAATTGTGTTGGGGGGTGGGGAGGATGGGTAGATCAGGAGGTCTGAGCCTGTGTGAGGCTTTGTGATCATTGGACGGCCGTATATGTGTTTTGGACAGGACCACAGGGCAGTGAGGGTTCAATGGAAGGTGTAGGTGCCACTCGAATGTAGCTTACTGAGGAGCTGAGGGTGATGGGAGAGGATAGGGGGAGGGCTGAATTTTCCTGTCTCTCCATCCAGCCCTGGAGTTGAAATGGGGTAGGTTAGCATTTGGTGGTAACTTAACAGGGAGGCCTGTTTCCACATTGCAGTCTGTGGGATCTTGCTGTGTGTGAACACCCTTCATCCTTTTCCTTTCCAGAGCAGTGGGCCACACTTCCCAACTTCAGGCAGGAGGGTGAGTGTGGTTCTGAATGTGGATGGTGAAGGTACAGACACCCTCACAGTGTCCCTCAGCATGGGCTGGTGGGATCCTGCTGTGCAGAATTCCAGTGTCAGCCCCTGTGTGTGTGTGTGTGTGTGTGTGTGTGTGTGTGTGTGTGTGTGTGTGAGAGAGGGGATGGGGGTGTTGGGGACAGTTCTGGAGATGGTGTGAGTGGGTGGGTGTTTGGATAGGGTGTACAGGAAATCCCTCAGTGTTCCCACATCCAGTTGCTTACGGGATCTTGTTGTGCATCTCTCAGCCTGTGGGTTGCCCCTTACACATCACAGAAACCTGTCTACAGGGCCTGGGCTCTGTTAGCTGACAGTCAGCTACAAAGACACATCTTATCCCTCTATCGCTCCCTCCTTCCCACACACTCTCGCTGTCTGTATCTTATGTTTTTTTACCCCGTTGTCTCAGAAACAATCACCTTGTGCTGCAAAATATTTCTATCTCCTCCACTTCAAGTAACCACGAGTCGCATTGCTGAGTTTGGGACGGTTTTATTTGTTTGAAAAATCAACAAAAGAAAGCTGGAGAGGGTTTGAGAGAGGGGACAGAGAAAGAGAGAGAGAGATCCCCTCCCAGATACTCAGGGAATTGAATTGAAATGGCCAACCTGCATCTTATTTATGTAATGATCACATTTGATCATCCAGGCCTGAAAACCTCTCACATTACTCTGACATTAGAACAAGTCTTTGGAGGGAGTTTCTCATTTAAGGTTTTAATTCTCTCCTTGGGGAGTCCTGCCTGGCAGACACTCACTGGGGATTGATGTGTTTGTGTCAAATCCCAGGGCCCACTTACGGTAACCCCAAACTTTAAACCTGTTTTAAAAACAACAGGGCCCCAATCTGACAGGAGCCAGTTACCCTAAAACCCAGGAGGCCCCTAAAACCCAGGATACCCCAGAGGGGATTAAACCTCAGGGTAAATTTACACACAACTCACGTGGGCCTCCATGGTGTGCAGCCTGTCCACCAGGCCTCAGACCTCAGGACTGTGTCCCTTCTGCAGAAAGGTCTATTTCAAAGGTCTCCTGATGCCAAAGTTTCTGTCTTCGAATCTTCAAGTGGCCAGCAAGATCCCTTGGGAAGCAAGAAACAGTGTTGCTTGAAAAGCAAAGGAGGAAAATCATTATCGAGAGATAGCACAGCAAGATCCCAGGTTTTCCTCTCTCAGTGACACAATCTCTCAGCAACATCCAAACACAAACATATTGGGCAATGAGCGGAGTTTTCATGCCAAATCCTTGGAAAAACTTTGAAATGATGGATTAGCTGATTAAAACACTCACAGCCTGCAGTGACAGCATTGGGACAGCTGGTGCACAGCAAGATCCCACATGGTACAATGCAGCAGCAGCTAATTACTCTGATCATTTCCCCCCTCTGTGATGCTGCTTCAGTTTAATTATTTCCTGTCACGCAGATCCAAATATTACAACAATTTCACAATCTCAAAATGCCTCTCCCACTCTCTCCCCCTCTATTTCCCCATCTCTCTCAATTTTTTACTCAATTCCTCTCACTCTCTTTCTCTCATTATTGAATTTTCTCATCCTGCCCTCTCTATAACCCACATTACTCTGAATTTATGACAAGTCTTTTGAGAGGGTCACATCTTTTGAGCTTTAATTTCTCCCTCAGTGAGTCCTGCCTCTCTGATCCTGGGGATTGACATACTTTAACCCCAGGCTTCAAACCTATTTTAAAAATGACAGGGCCACAATCCAACAGGAGCCAGTTAACCAGAGGCCCCTAAAACCTAGGACCCCACCCCAGAGGAGATTAAACCTCGGGGTAAATAGACACACAACTCACGTGAGCCCCCGCGGGGTGCAGCCTCAGGCCTGGAGGTTGTTCTTTCCTGACCTCGAACATTTTGGATCTTCATGTTGCAGCTTTCCAAAGCAAAGTTCCTCAGGATAAAAAAGAGAAAAGATTAATTGAAAGGAGGGGAGTGAAAGCATTTTGAAGGCAAGTTACACATCATGATCCCAGTTCCCCCCCCCCCCCCAACGCCAATGTATTAATGTATCTAACACAGTCAGCAGTTAGGTTGGAACATGGTGTGGGAGCAGATCTTACCAGGGATTGGAGGAGGATAGTGAGGGAAAGGCATCAGATTATTACACTCTACAGTGACCTGGGAATAATTGCCTTTTACTGAAAACAGTTCCCAACTTGTATGTGCCTGTAGCTCCCTCCAGCCTGAAACCCTCATTCCCCTCTATCCTGTCTCCTCTCTCTGAGCCAATGGTGTCTTCATTCTGTTACTGACCCTTCAGTCCCACGGGCATCAATGTTTCTCAATTCCAACTGCAGACCTTCTCTCATCCACGTGAAGGAATTGGACCCTGACAATTCCATTTACACTGTCTCCCATCAATCTTCATAGGATCCATATCACAGAGGTTAGACAGTGTTCTCAGCAAGCACTCCCAGGGCAGAGGGAGCACAGGGTTCCATACAGCGTAAAGCTCCCATTAAACTGTCCCCATTCAAATCCCCAGGGCAGGTAGAGAATGGGGTCTGATACAGAGTAAATCTCCCTCTACACTGCAGCATTTCAAATTCCCAGGCCATGTTCAGTGTGGCGTTAGGTACTGATTAATTTTCCCACTTCCCCCATCCTGTTCACATCAAACACAGTCAGGGCAGCTCCATCACTGGGTTAGATACAGAGGATGTGTCCCTCTACACTTTCTCCAGCTGAATCTCCCAGAGTCTGGGGAGAATGGGGTTAGATATAGAATAAAAATCTATCCATACTGTCCATATTGAACACTCCCAGGATAGGAACAACATGGGATTAAATACAGAATAAATCTCCTTCCACACTGTCCACATCAAATACTCCCAGGACAGGTACAGCAATGGGTTAGATACAGAGTAAAGATCCTTCTGCACTGTTCCTATCAAACACACACAGGATAGGGACAGCACAGGGTGAGGTACAATGTTAGGCAGCATTGTAGACAGTGCAGATGGTACCTTAACATTACAAAGGGAGATTGATAGACTGGGTGAATGGGCAAAGCTGTGTTAGATAGAGTTCAGTGTCAGCAAGTGTGTGGGTATCAGGTTGGAGTACAGAGAGGGAGCACAAAGGAGGTTTACAAGAATGATCCTGGAGCTCAGGGGTTACATTCTGAGGGAGCACTCGACAAATGAGGCCATTTTCCTCCAGAATTGAGAAAGTTAAGGGGTGATCTGATCAAAGCCTTCAAGGTATAAACAGGATGAGACAGGATCGATCAAGATCAACAATTCCCACAGGTTGGAGATTCTAGACCGAGAGGGAGCAGAGTCTGAGAATGAGGGCCCAGAGCGTTCAGGAGAGATGGTAGGAAGCACTTTGACACACAAAGGGTGGGAGAGGTTTGGGACTCTCTCCCACAAACAGCAGTGGATGCTGGATCAGTCGTTCAGGTTATATCGGAGAGAGAGACATTTTTGTTCAGTGAAGATATTGAGGGATATGGGCCAAAGGAAGGAATGTGGAGTTAGGCCACAGATCAGCCCTGATCCCATTGAATGATGGAACAGGATCGAGGGGCTGAATGGCCTCCTCCTGCTCCTATGTTCCAAAATAAAGATCTCCCTACACTGTTCCCATCAAATATTCTCAGGGCAGGGATAGGATGGGGGTAGATACACAGTAAAGCTCCCTGTGCACTGTCCCAATCAATCCCTCTGGGATTGTTCATTGGAGCTTCAATATTTGAAAATGCTAATATTATTTAGTCATTCCTTGTCCCTCAGTAAGTGTGTGTGTGTGTGTGTGTGTGTGTGAGAGAGAGAGAGAGAGAGAGATAAACCAGGGCCCTGCATTATTTAGTATTAAATATTATTTTCTGGATCATTGCCCACAAATCACAGAAAGCTAAAGTGTTTGTGTTACCAGATGTGAGGATGGTTTGCCAATGATGACCAGGACATGGGAGTAGGGAAGTGAGGAAGCCTTGCTGTGTCTGCAGACTCAGTCTGCAGGGGCAGTGAGTGATCAGGAAGGCAAAGGGATTGTTGTTTTCATTCGTTCCTGGGATGTGAGCATCACTGGCTGGGCCCAGCATTTATCCCCCATTCCCATCAGCCCTTGGGAAGGTGGGAGGGAGCTGCCTTATTGAACTGCTGCACTCCATCAAATTAATGTTTCTGGAGAAACAGAATGTAGCGGAAATTAAACTCCAGCTTTCTCTGTTCCTGCTCCCAATTTAATACTCACCCGTTTAGTTTATACTGAGTTAGAGGCTGGAATTACATGAATGGTCTCAGTGAGTTTATGGGGAGTGAGTTTCAGTCTGAAATCTAATTGAGGGATTAGGGGGACTTTATATAGAGAGTTACAGGTACCAGTGAGTGAGTTACAGATCGGCGTATAGTCAAGGGATACAATGTGGGTCACATATTGACTAAATAATAATCGGGGGGGGGGGGGGTTCAATCAAATTGAGAAGTTTGGGGTGTTTGTATGTAGAAGTTAAGATACTCAAGAGTGAGATACTGGCTGGAATCTAATTGAAGGTTTCAGGGTGATTTACACATAAAATAACAGATACCCAGGGGTGAGTTACTGACTGGAATCTAATGGAGGTGATTGGGGGGGTTGTATTTACAACAACGGATAAAGGGAAGGGATTACAGGCTGGAATTTTATCGAGGGGGTCGGGGTGGTTATTTGTAGAAAAGTAGGTACTGATGAATGAGGGTCAGACTGGAATGCGATTGAAACTGGGATGCTTTATATACAGAATAACTAATAACCCGATACACTCTCTCATGCACAATCTCACTATTTCTCTCTCTCTCTCTCATGTAGAATCTCATCATCTGTCTCATACATAATCCCAGTTTCTCGCCCTTTCTCATACACAGACTCACTCTCCCTCTCTCATAAACAGTCTCACCATGTCTATCGCTCTCATGTAAAATCTATCTCTTTCTCCCTGTCATGCACAATGTCACACTCCCTCATACTCAATCTTGCCAACTCTCTCATTGACAATCTCACTCTCCCTCATACACCATCTCATTACTGCTCTCTCCCACACATAGTCTAACTGGTATGTTCCCGGCAGCTATTTCATTTTAGCACAGTGCTGACGTTGAGTTTATAAATAGGGAACAACAAGAGAGTCTGGCAACATCAGTACAGTTTGAAAATATTGAACATTGGTCCCACACTAACACATAAGATTCTCTGTCCCTAAACCCACCGACACAGAGGACTGGGCAGATCGTGGGGATAATTGCTGAGGCTCTGTCTCAGAATATTCCTGCTGCCAGTGTGACTCCCAGGTATAACTCTGTCTGTCTGTCTTCTATTGCTATGTTTCCGGCAAATATGTCTGTGGGTTTGTGTGTGTGTCTTTCTGACTGTGAGTGAGCATACCTGTATGAGCGAGAGAGACCGGGCCTGTGTGTGTGTCTATTGGAGTGAACAGATTGAATGTCAATAATTCTATGATTGAATTCCAAATTCTCATTTGCACACAGACACACAATCTCACACATGAGCTGACATGCACACACACATTAACAAATAGTTACACACAAACACTCACACAGACATGTTCATACACGCTCACATGCTCTCTCACACAGACACACCCACACACACACCCACACACACACACCCACACACATTTTCACAAATCCTGACTCTCCCTTACACAGCACACACACGCATGTTTACGCTCTCTCACTTGTTCTCACTCACTCTTCCACTTCATATGTGTTCAAGAGGTTTGAGTATCGAATAACAGATACTCAAGAGTAAGTTACAGCTTAGACCTTAATCGAGGGTTCAGTGGGGATTTGCAGACAGGGCAACAGGGATTGAGTTGCAGAGAGCAAGTTAATTGAGTTCAGGGTGATTTACACAGAATAACAGGGAATCAGAAGAGAATTACAGAGGAATCTAATTGAGGGTATCAGCGTATAGAATTTATATACAGAGGAAGAGTGACCAGGGAGTGAGTTACAGACTTGAATCTAATCAAGCTGTAGGGGGTGATTTATGCAGACAGTAACTGATACCTAGGAGTGAGTTACAGGCAGGAATCTACTTGAGGCATTGGCGTGATTTATATACAAAGTGACAGATACCCAGGAGTTTGTTACAGACTGGAATAGAATTAAGGGTTCGAGGTGATTTTTTTAACACAAAGTAACAAACACTCAGGAGTGAGTTATCGAGATGATGGAAATTATAGGCATGGAAACAGCCCGTTCGGCCCAACTGGTCCATGCTGACCAGTTTTCCTGAACTGTGCTTATCCCATTTGTATCATTTGGAGTGTTTCAGAAACAGAATCGTAGATATCGAGGAGATTCAGGGTAGTTTTTATACAGAATAACACATACCCAGGAATGAATTACAGATCGAAATCTGATTGAGGGTTTGAGGTGGTTTATGTACAGAGTCCGAGATAAATGGATCTCAATTTCAGATTGAATTTTATTAAGGGGTTCAGGGTGTTTATAATAGAGTAACAGATACTCAGGAGTGACTTACAGACTGGATATGAATCGAAAGGCTTGGGGTAGTTTATATTTACCATGGACCAACTCAACAATGAGCTGGGTCACACAGCATTCAACTGCTGTATGTGGAGGTTTCCATGTGTTCTGAAAGATGGGAGAGAAACAGGCAGACCCTCACACAGTGAGCACCAGGCAGGAAGGGACAGAAGGAGATTCGGATTTCCAAATGGCATCAGATCAGGACAGTGTTAGATTTAAGCATTGACTTGGCAGAGATAACTTGGAAAGGGAATTGGAGAGAGGTTAAATCCCAGGAAGCTAACCTGATTGTTCCAGCAACATTTAGGAGGACAAATGATGTGCTCCCAGATTTTCCCAGGGATTGAAGTGGGATAGTGAGGACAAGGCATAAGATTATTGTGAGTCTACACTGAAAAACAATTCCAAAGCTTGTGTTGAAGTCATAAACTGCACTACTTTAGTGACTCGCGACTTGTCTGCTTTGAACACCGTTCCCCCTTTGCTTTCCCCATTCACTGAAGATATTAACATTATTTTATAAACACTATCATGCTGGTTGCAGTGCAGTCTATCTCACACTGTCTCATTTATCTCCAATCCTGTGTGAGTACAATGATACCAACAAACACACAAAGTTACATCCTACAGCTTTGTTTATTTCCAGGACACTTTTTCTGATTTGCAGACAACACACAATTTGAACTCCCAGCAGGTCAGAATGGGATTTGATAAATACTTGATTTTGGGATGGGGCCTAGCCTCACAGGATTCAAACCATACATTTGGAGAGTTAGCATTGTGCCCCTGTGTATTGCCTACAGTGATGCACTGTCTACTGTACAATGTGGGAGACTGACACTTGAATATGCAGCGGTGTTGTGACATGGGGTAAACCCTTCTGCTAATTTAAACCAGGCACACAGAAAAGCTCACCTCACCTCGTAATCTGTTAATGTATGGGCGACAGAGAACTACCAAATCCCACCATTTAATGAAAAAAAGGTAATGATTTATTCTTTAATTCCAAGTTTTAAAAAAAATTAAAAAACAACTTTCTACACTTTAATCTGATTGATTTACCTCCTCTACAACAATATTCTGATCTGATAAACACCCTCTCCCCCCCCGATTAAGTTAAATAAAACCCAAATTTCCTAGCCAGCCAGTCGTTGCTTTTCCCTTGGTATCTTCCTGTCTTCTTTTCTTTGGTGTCCTGTTTCACAGATTTCATCTGAAAAGGGTGACCTCAGAGAGAGGGGCCACAGGCAAGATGGTGCTCTTTGCCGCTCTGGCTAACTGTTCAAAATGCCCGGTTTTTATATCCTAAAACATCGGATCATCTCATTGGTTTGATGTCATCAAAACATTAAAATTCAAATTCGATTGGATTTTAGTGTCTTATGTCATAATTTAAACTGATTGGCCAAATTATAACATAGCAACTCAGCTCCAGCTTTTGGTTTCACAACCAAATGTGACATTTTACATTTTTCTCAGTACACTCTGTGCTTGTTAAGTCCTTGCCAGTTTTCACTCTCTCTGAAAGGTCCAGTAAACACTGACACCTTCAGAACAGCAGTGTGTGCATCCTGTCTACAGCGTGGGAGATTGCTATTTGACCATTCAGTCTTTACTGTGGGATAATGCAGCATTTGTTGAACTCCGAGAGTATGATTGGAGCCTTGTGGCCAGTGAGATCCGTGTTCAAGGTAAATATTTAACAGATCGATCGGCTGTCCAAACTTCTCAGAGATTGTTTCTCCTCGCATCACTGGGTTTTGTCTCCCTGAGGAGAGATTAGTCTCCAGCTGATTCCCACCCACTAGCTTACTCTTTAAGGCCTAACCATAACCAGGAAAGCTACCGAGGGTTTTGATGGTGCAGTAGAAGTGTCCCTGTCTTAGATTCATGTGGTCTGGGCACATCTCCCAAATCTCCTCATCAGACAACAGAAGCACAAAGCTACCTTTAAAATGGTGGCAGTGTTTTACTCAGAGTTAGGAATGGCTGCTGTTTGTTGAGGCTATCCCTGGCATGGGGGAAAACTGCATCTGTCTGTGTTTAAACCCATTGCAGTTCAGCAGAAAATTATGCATTTTGGAAGTTTGAAAGAGACTGGAATATTATGCCTACAGCATTACTTCTCTTTTCTTGGTTATTCTGCTGTGACTATCCTTTCTGATGACATAACTATTTCCAAAGCTGCATGGCACGACTGAGTGAGCTTCCAGCTCCCCTTCACACGGCAGATTCCAGTTAACCAGTCTTGGAAGGAAATGTCCTCATTCTCCAACTCAGCCTAGTCCCAGTTCCCCTCTTTGTATCTCTGCGGTGTCTGAACTTTCACGAATCTCAAACAATTCTTTGTTGCAGACTGCAAGATTGACCCTCAGTGCTCTGGTATCAGTAACTACCTCTGGATCAGAACAACAGAGACTTCGTTGTGAACTTTGGGAGCTGACTGCGTGGAAATTTCTCTCCTTGTTTCCCCGAATAAACCAGTGATAGCACTCAGTCATTACATGTCTGCCGATCACTCTCAGACGCTGGGTTTCTGTAAGGTTCTGTCAGTTATTTCCTGTAATTCTGCACCTTTCCTCATCCATCCTCGTCTCAGCAGGTATCTCTGATTATTCTGCCTGTATTTCCTTTTTGTTCCTGTCTATCTGCCTGTCTCTATCTAACTGCCTCTCCCTGATTATTCTGCCTGTATTCCCTTTTTGTTCCTGTCTATCTGCCTGTCTCTATCTAACTGCCTCTCCCTGATTATTCGGCCTGTCTTTCCCTTTTTGTTCCTGTCTATCTGCCTGTCTCTATCTAACTGCCTCTCCCTGATTATTCTGCCTGTATTCCCTTTTTGTTCCTATCTATCTGCCTGTCTCTATCTAACTGCCTCTCCCTGATTATTCGGCCTGTCTTTCCCTTTTTGTTCCTGTCTATCTGCCTGTCTCTATCTAACTGCCTCTCTCTGATTATTCTGTCTGTATTCCCTTTTTGTTCCTGTCTATCTGCCTGTCTCTATCTAACTGCCTCTCTCTGATTATTCTGCCTGTATTTCCTTTTTGTTCCTGTCTATCTGCCTGTCTCTATCTAACTGCCTCTCCCTGATTATTCTGCCTGTATTCCCTTTTTGTTCCTGTCTATCTGCCTGTCTCTATCTAACTGCCTCTCCCTGATTATTCGGCCTGTCTTTCCCTTTTTGTTCCTGTCTATCTGCCTGTCTCTATCTAACTGCCTCTCCCTGATTATTCTGCCTGTATTCCCTTTTTGTTCCTATCTATCTGCCTGTCTCTATCTAACTGCCTCTCCCTGATTATTCGGCCTGTCTTTCCCTTTTTGTTCCTGTCTATCTGCCTGTCTCTATCTAACTGCCTCTCTCTGATTATTCTGTCTGTATTCCCTTTTTGTTCCTGTCTATCTGCCTGTCTCTATCTAACTGCCTCTCTCTGATTATTCTGTCTGTATTCCCTTTTTGTTCCTGTCTATCTGCCTGTCTCTATCTAACTGCCTCTCCCTGATTATTCTGTCTGTATTCCCTTTTTGTTCCTGTCTATCTGCCTGTCTCTATCTAACTGCCTCTCTCTGATTATTCTGCCTGTATTCCCTTTTTGTTCCTGTCTATCTGCCTGTCTCTATCTAACTGCCTCTCCCTGATTATTCTGTCTGTATTCCCTTTTTGTTCCTGTCTATCTGCCTGTCTCTATCTAACTGCCTCTCCCTGATTATTCTGCCTGTATTCCCTTTTTGTTCCTGTCTATCTGCCTGTCTCTATCTAACTGCCTCTCTCTGATTATTCAGCCTGTCTTTCCCTTTTTGTTCCTGTCTGTCTGCCTGTCTCTATCTAACTGCCTCTCCCTGATTATTCTGTCTGTATTCCCTTTTTGTTCCTGTCTATCTGCCTGTCTCTATCTAACTGCCTCTCCCTGATTATTCAGCCTGTCTTTCCCTTTTTGTTCCTGTCTATCTGCCTGTCTCTATCTAACTGCCTCTCCCTGATTATTCTGTCTGTATTCCCTTTTTGTTCCTGTCTATCTGCCTGTCTCTATCTAACTGCCTCTCTCTGATTATTCTGCCTGTATTCCCTTTTTGTTCCTGTCTATCTGCCTGTCTCTATCTAACTGCCTCTCCCTGATTATTCTGTCTGTATTCCCTTTTTGTTCCTGTCTATCTGCCTGTCTCTATCTAACTGCCTCTCCCTGATTATTCTGCCTGTATTCCCTTTTTGTTCCTGTCTATCTGCCTGTCTCTATCTAACTGCCTCTCTCTGATTATTCAGCCTGTCTTTCCCTTTTTGTTCCTGTCTGTCTGCCTGTCTCTATCTAACTGCCTCTCCCTGATTATTCTGCCTGTATTCCCTTTTTGTTCCTGTCTATCTGCCTGTCTCTATCTAACTGCCTCTCCCTGATTATTCAGCCTGTCTTTCCCTTTTTGTTCCTGTCTATCTGCCTGTCTCTATCTAACTGCCTCTCTCTGATTATTCTGCCTGTATTTCCCTTTTTGTTCCTGTCTATCTGCCTGTCTCTATCTAACTGCCTCTCCCTGATTATTCTGCCTGTATTTCCTTTTTGTTCCTGTCTATCTGCCTGTCTCTATCTAACTGCCTCTCCCTGATTATTCGGCCTGTCTTTCCCTTTTTGTTCCTGTCTATCTGCCTGTCTCTATCTAACTGCCTCTCCCTGATTATTCGGCCTGTCTTTCCCTTTTTGTTCCTGTCTATCTGCCTGTCTCTATCTAACTGCCTCTCCCTGATTATTCAGCCTGTCTTTCCCTTTTTGTTCCTGTCTATCTGCCCGTTTCTATATTTGGCCCAGTCAAAGACAGAAGTAAAAGGTTATGTGTGGACCCTTGGAAGATCGGAGACATTCGAAACAAATATTTCTCGAATATTGTCGAAGTGAAGAATGAGATATGAGATATTAGACTGGAAAGGTTCGAGGTTAGTAAGGACGAGGTGTTATCCGTTCTAGAAGGAGTGAAAGTAGACAAGTCCCCTGGGCTGGATGGGATTTATCCGAGGATTCTCTGGGAAATGGAGGATATGTTGGAGGCTTTGGTCTTGATCTTTGAGTCATCATTATCTACAGGTTTCGTACCAGAGGACTGGAGGATTGCAAATGCTGTGCCCTTGTTCATGAAAGGCTGTAGAGGTGACCCAGGTAATTATAGACCAGTGATCCTTATATCTGTTGTAGGAAAAGTTTTGGAAAGGATTATTAGAGATAGGATTTATAACCATCTAGCAAGCAACAATTTAATTGGAAATAGTCAACATGGTTCCGTCAAGGGCAGGTCATGTTCACAAATCTCAGTGAGTTTTTTGAGAGGGTGACCAAGCATATGGATGAGGGTAGGGCATTTGACGTGGTATACATGGACTTCAGTAAAACCTTTGATAAGGTTCCACATGGTAGGCTGTTGGAGAAAATGCTGAAGCATGGGATTGAGGGTGATTTAACAGGGCAAAGGTGAGGACGGCAGATACTGGAGATCAGAGTCAAGATGAGAGTGGTTCTGGAAAAGCATAGCAGGTTAGGCAGCATCCAAGGAGCAGGAAAGTTGACGTTTCGGGTTGGAGCCCTTCATCAGGAAGGGCTCTGTGCTCAGCTTTCTCATTGAAAGTCTTCCTTACCTCCCAGTGACATCCCGGCATCAGTAATGGGCTCTGCTACCATCAGCGATACATGTAGCAGAATCAATGCTTTCTCCATCCTCTGCTGATCACTGTCCGGTCACAATGTGAGGCCCAGGAGCACTGGAGAGTGTTAGATAAACAAACAGATAGTTCAGTAGTTAATCATCACACTGCTGTTTGTCATTTTGAGACATTACTTGGACACAGGCAAATGTGGATGGATTAGTAAGATTGCAGATGACAGTAAAGTTGGTGGAGTGGTGGACAGTGTGGAAGAATGTTACAGGTTGCAGGGGAACTTGGATAAACTGCAGAATTGGGCTGAGAGGTGGCAAATAGATAAATATAAGACCATAAGACACAGGAGTGGAAGTAAGGCCATTCAGCCCATCGAGTCCACTCCGCCATTCAATCATGGCTGATGGGCATTTCAACTCCACTTACCCGCATTCTCCCCATAGCCCTTAATTCCTTGTGACATCAAGAATTTATCAATCTCTGCCTTGAAGACATTTAGCGTCCCGGCCTCCACTGCACTCTGCGGCAATGAATTCCCCAGGCCCACCACTCTCTGGCTGAAGAAATATCTCCACATTTCTGTTCTGAATTTACCCCCTCTAATTCTCAGGCTGTGTCCACGGGTCCTAGTCTCCTCGCCTAACGGAAACAATTTCCTAGCGTCTACCCGTTCCAAACCATGTATTATCTTGTAAGTTTCTATTAGATCTCCCCTTAATCTTCTAAACTCCAATGAATACAATCCCAGCATCCTCAGCTGTTTCTCGTATATTAGACCTACCATTCCAGGGATCATCCGTGTGAATCTCCGCTGGACATGTTCCAGTGCCACTATGTCCTTCCTGAGGTGTGGGGACCAAAACTGGACACAGTACTCCAAATGGGGCCTAACCAGAGCTTTATAAAGTCTCAGTAGCACATCTCTGCTTTTATATTCCAACCCTCTTGAGATAAATGACAACATTGCATTCGCTTTCTTAATCATGGATTCAACTTGCATGTTTACCTTTAGAGAATCCTTGACTAGCACTCCCAGATCCCTTTGTACTTTGGCATTATGAATTTTCTAACCGTTTAGAAAGTAGTCCAAGCTTGTATTCTTTTTTCCAAAGTTCAAGACCTCGCATTTGCTCACGTTGAATTTCCATCAGCCATTTCCTGGACTTCTCTCCCAAACTGGCTAGATCCTTCTGCAGCCTCCCCACTTCCTCAGTACTACCTGCCTGTCCACCTAACTTCGTATCATCAGCAAACTTCGCTAGAATGCCCCCAGTCCCTTCATCCAGATCATTAATATATAACGTGAACAGCTGCGGCCCCAACACTGAACCCTGCGGGACATCACTTGTCACTGGCTGCTATTCCAAAAAAGAACCTTTTATTCCAACTCTCTGCCTTCTGTCAGACAGCCAATCCACAATCCATACCAGTAGCTCACCTCGAACACCATGGGCCCTCACCTTACTCAGCAGCCTCCCGTGTGGCACCTTATCCAAGGCCTTTTGGAAATCTAGATAGACCACATCCACTAGGTTTCCCTGGTCTAACCTACTTGTCACCTCTTCAAAAAGTTCCAACAGGTTTGTCAGGCATGACCTCCCCTTACTAAATCCATGTTGACTTGTTCTAATCCGACCCTGCTCTTCCAAGAATTTAGAAACCTCATCCTTAATGATGGATTCTAGAATTTTACCAACAACTGAGGTTAGGCTAATTAGCGTATAATTTTCCACCTTTTGTCTTGATCCTTTCCTGAACAAGGGGGTTACAACAGCGATCTTCCAATCATCCGGGACTTTCCCTGACTCCAGTGACTTTTAAAAGATCTCAACCAATGCCTCCGCTATTTCCTCAGCCACCTCCCTCAGAACACTAGGATGTAGCCCATCGGGGACAGGAGATTTATCAATTTTAAGAACTTTTAGCTTTTCTAGCACTTTTTCTTTTGTAATGGCAACCATACTCAACTCAGCCCCCTGACTCCCTTTAATTGTTGGGATATTACTCATGTTTTCCACTGTGAAGACTGATGCAAAATACTTATTAAGTTCTCCAGCTATTTGCTTATCTCCCATCACTCGGCTTCCAGCATCAGTTTGAAGTGGCCCAATGTCTACTTTTGCCTGTCGTTTGTTTCTTATGTATTGAAAGAAACTTTTACTATCATTTCTAATATTACTGGCTAGCCTACCTTCAGATTTGATCCTTTCCTTCCTTATTACTCTCTTTGTTATCCTCTGTTTGTTTTTGTAGCCTTCCCAATCTTCTGATTTCCCACTGCTCTTGGCCACTTTATAGGATCTCTCTTTTTCTTTAATACATTTCCTGACTTCCTTTGTCAGCCATTGCTGTCTAATCCCTCCCCGGATAATCTTTCTTTTCTTGGGGATGAACCTCTGCACAGTGTCCTCAATTATACCCACAAACTCCTAGTGTCTTCCCCACTAGGCTTTGCTTCCAGTCTATTTTTGTCAGTTCCTCTCTCATGCCCTCATAATTACCTTTATTTAACTGTAACACCATTGCATCCGATTTTGCCTTCTCTCATCAAACTGCAGACTGAACTCTACCATATTATGATCTCTGCTTCCTAAGGGTTCCCTTACTTTAAGATTTTTTTATAAAGTCTGCTTCATTGCAAAGCACTAGGTCCAGAATAGCCTGCTCCCTTGTGGACTCCATGACAAGCTATTCCAAAAAGCCATCTTGTAAGCGTTCCATGAATTCCCTTTTTTTGGATCCACTGGCAACATTATTTACCCAGTCCACCTGCATATTGAAGTTTCCCATGATCACCGTGACATGCCTTTTCTATTTCCCGGTACATGTTGCATCCCTGGTCCTGACCACTGTTAGGAGGTCTGTACATAACTCCCATTATTTTTTTTTGCCTTTGTGGTTCCTCAATTCCACCCACACAGACTCCACATCATCCGACGCTATGTCATTCAATGTCATAGATTTAATTTTGTTCTTAACTAACAAGGCAACCCCACCCCCTCTGCCCACTTCCCTGTCTTTTCGATAAGTTGAAAATCCTTGGGTGTTTAACTGCCAGTCCTGACCCCCCTGCAACCACGTCTCTGTGATGCCTACCACATCATAATCATTCACGATGATCTGTGCCATTAGTTCATCTGAATGCTCCGGACATTCAGGTAAAGTGCCTTAATGCTAACTTTCTTATCGTTAGAGATGTTGGAAGTCATAAGATGTCCTAAGTTATCCTGCATTCGCAGTCTGCCTCAAGCTTAAATCCACCTGCACCACATGCTGTCCTGCTGCTTATCTTTCCATTTAACTCCGTACTCCCTGTCGCCTTCACTTTCCCTTCCCCCAACTCAGAAGTTTAAAGTCCTACTGACCACCCTATTTATCCTTCGCTAGAACATTGGTACCTGATCGGTTCAGGTGGAGGAGACCGTCCCAATGGTACAGATCCCCCCCCCCCCCACCCCGGTTCCAAAACTGATGCCAATGCCCCATGAAGTGGAATCCCTCTTTCCCACACCAATCCCTTAGCCACATGTTTACTTGCCTAATTTTCTTGTCCCTATGGCAATTGGCACATGGCTCGGGCAGTAATCTGGAGATTCTGACCCTTGAGGACCTGTACTTCAATTTCCTTCCTAGTGCTTGATAATCCCCAAACAGGTCCTCCACCCTAGCTTTGCCTACTTGGTTAGTGCCAACGTGGACCACAACAACTGGATTCTCCCCCTCCCGCTCCAATATCCTTTCAAGCCAGTCGGAGATGTCCCGCACCCTGGCACCGGGCAGGCAACACACCATGCGAGACTCCCAATCCGGCTCGCAAAGGATCTGTCCCCCTAATTATAGAATCCCCTATAAACACTACTTGTCTATTTGCTCCCCCCTCTTGAATGGCCTTCTGCACCATGGTGCCATGGCCAGCTGGCTCATCCTGTCCAGAGCCCTTTTCCTCATCCGTACAGGGAGCAAGAATCTCATACCTGTTGGACAAGGTCCAGGGCTGCGGCTCCTCCACTCTTGAACTCAGGTTCCCCCTACCTGCCTCACTTACAGTCACACTCTGATGTCCCTGATCACTAGCTGAATATGAATTACTTAATCTCCCAGGTGTGACTGCCTCCTGAAACAAAGCGTCCAGGTAACTCTCCCCATCCCGGATGTGCCGCAGTGTTTGAAGCTCAGATTCCAGATCATCAACTCTGATCCGGAGTTCTTCCAGCAACCAACACTTGCTGCAGATGTGGTCACCTAGCCGCCTTCGTGATTTATATACTCACTGCTTTCCTTCCCGGCTGCCCCTCTGGTCGTCGCCACTTCCCCCTACTTCTCCCACTTCTTCTTAGCTGCAGTCTTTCGGGTTCAATGGGCACAGTCAGTGACTTGGCCCTTTACCACGTTAAAGGTGGAGGCTGTGCTCTCTGTAGCTGTGTGATGATTAACTACTGACCTGTCTGTTTGTTCATATCACACACTCCAGTGCTCCTGGGCCTCACATTGTGACTGGACAGTGATCAGCAGAGGATGGAGAAAGCATTGATTCTGCTGTATGTGTCGCTGATGGTGGCAGAGCCCATTACTGCTGCTGGGATGTCACTGGAAGGTAAGGATGTCTCAATGAGAAAGGTGAGCACAGAGAATGCTGGAGAAACCCCAAGCCTCTTTGGCATGGTCCACAATGCGACAGAAACATTGCTCACTGCTCGAGTTCCATTTTTGAAGAAATCCTGAAGAGTCAGAGTGGATTGGGAACCTGAAATCTGTTCCTCTTTCTGTCTTTGCACACATGTTGCCTGGCCTGCTGAATCTCTCCATCTGTGTCTGCTTCAGGTTGCCAGCACCAAATCTTTCATCTGTTGAGGTATGGAAGGGATGGATGGGGGTGGTGGGGTGTAGCATAGGCAAAAGGATGAGGCCATTCAGCCTTCTGAGCTCATGCTGCTATTCCACATGTGTTTGTTAGTGATATCTAGACGCATGTCTAAATTTCCCATGGTTTCTCGGCCTCTCTCCATCTCTGCAATCTCTCACTGTGTGAAACTCTTCCAGGGATCTGTGCCCCTGAGGATCTGGAGTGTTGTATATGATGGAAATCGTTGCAGGCCAGTGTGCTTTCAGCAGTCGAATTACAGCTTATTGTATCTGGCAATACTGTATATTCCATCGTCCATGGGGTGTGAGTGGTGCATCCCTGCTTTCATTGTTTACCACCAATCACCTAAAGGGGAGTGAAAAGTCAGCTCCAAACTGCTGTCGCTCTGTCGTCACATGGAGCCCAGACCAAATGAAAGACTGAGTTCTCATTCTCTACAGGACATTCAGGAACCAGATAGTATTTGGGACAAGTCACAATTGCTTTTTTATTGTGATCCTTTCCATTTCCCATTTCACCGCCTGCCATGCTGGAAGTATGATCTTGTGCCCCTGGATTATTATTCCAGTGAAATTAACACCATGCTCCCCCCACCATCCTCAATCTTCAAGGAGGGGCAGTGTGAAAGGCGAGGGAAATGTTTAAAGGGAGAAAGAAGGATTGGGCAAGAGAATCTAAACTTCTGGACAAATCAGATTTTGTTTGTACATTAAATTAGTTTTGATTGAACTGACATCTACAGACAAAGATGTGAAATTCTCACATTCAGGAAGGGTTTGATAAGATCTCCGCTTGGGGAAAAAAATATACTTGGCCTTATTTCCTGAAAGAAGCAGCTGAAAATAGCTCCTCCACAACTGGGTCAGAAAGATCCATTCTGTTTGGAAAGTAGGATTCTTGTCAACAGAGAGCAACTCAGCACTTGTGTGGGAGTTACATTGGAGTACCTATTGTGAGCTTTGATCCAGCAATGTGCGTAGGTGCAAGAAAAGATGTGAAAACATTTGTAAATATTTACTTAATTTGAGGAAAAGAACCAGTTAATTGGAACACATTAAGGCCAGAAAAATGACCAATGGGTCACAGCTGCAGGTTGGACCGAAGGGTCTGTTTCCGTGCTGTACATCTCTAAGGCTGTAATTAGTGCTCCACTTCCCTGCACCAATTCTCCCATTTACCAATCCTGCACTAATTTGGGAATTTCAACAACTCACCCCAATGGGTTATCCTGTCCCAGTCCTCCCACTTAGAATTTAATGGCACCTGCATGAATTCTCCAATTATTGTTGTCCTGCATCAATTCCTTCCATTTAATTGTTCCCTGAAACACTTCTTCCACAGACGGATGCCCCGATGAATTGTTTTCATTTAGTGATGCACTGAACTGAATCTCCAATTTACTGATGCTTGCAACATTTCTTCTTTTTATTGATTCCCTGGCCCCTATTCCCCAATTTAGACATGCTGTGCTGTAATATTCTAATATATTGGCACTCTCACAATTTTCTAATGTAATGGCGCTGTGCACTGAATGTCCCATTTACTGATTCCCACCAAGTTTCCCATTTACTCATACCCCTGTACTAATTCTACTCAAATCCTCCTATTTCCTGGTGCCATGCACCCATTCTCTAATTGAGCTCCACTGTGCACCAGGTCTTCCATTCAGTATTTCCCTGCAACAATTCTCCCATTTAATAATTCACTGTCAGAATTCTCTAATCTTGCGATCCCTGCATCAAATCTCCAAATTACCGATCCTACACATATCCTCCCTTTCATAGTGAACTGCACCAACTGCCCCATTTCGGTGGTGCACTGTATTGAATCTCGACCATTAATCCTTTGCAACATTTTGTCCTATTTACTGATTCACTGCCCGTATTCTCCCATTTGCTCAATTCTCGAAGTTACCATCACCCTGCAACAGGCCCTTCATGTACTGTTTCCCCACACCAATTCAGTGTTGCTTTGCACCATTTCCCCAAATTGCTGATGTCCTGAACAAGTTCTCCACTCAGTTTTGCCTTACACCAATCCTCATACTGACTGATGCCCTCACCCAATTTAGGGGTGTCCAACTGTAAATCTCCCATCAAGTATTGTCCTGCCCCAAGTCTCCCATTATCTGAAGCCCTATTGCAAATTCTCACATTTTGGTAAGCCCTTTCCCAATCCTACCATTGAGTAGTTCCTTGCAATGATTCTCCAATTTAGTGGAGCGCTGCCAGAATTCTTAAATTTACGCATGGGCAAGTTGGAACGAAGGATTTGTTTCCGTGTTGTACATCTCTATGACTTTACGATTCTATTCAGGGCTCAGCTGCTCTGTACCATTTCTCCCATTTACCAATCTTGTACAAATCTGGGCAATGCACCAACTCTCCCATTGAGTGTTATCCTGCCCCCGTTCACCCACTTTGAAAATAATGGCACCTGCATGAATTCTCCAATTATTGTTGCCCTGCATCAATTCCTTCCATTTAATTGTTCCCTGATACAAATCTTCCACGTACGAATGCCCTGCTGAATTGTTTTCATTTAGTGATACACTGAATTGAATCTCCAATTTACAGATGCTTGCAACATTTCTTCTTTTTATTGATTCCCTGTCCTCTATTCCCCAAGTTAGACATGCTCTGCTCCAATTTTCCAACATATTGACACTCACACCAGCTTTCCAATGTAATGGCACTGTGCACCGACTCTCCTATTTGTTGATTCCCACCAAATCTCCCATTTACTCATATCCCTATACTAATTCTTCCGTTTGGGCGGCACGGTGGCACAGTGGGGGCGGCACGGTGGCACAGTGGTTAGCACTGCTGCCTCACAGCGCCAGGGACCTGGGTTCAATTCCGGCCTCAGGCGACTGACTGTGTGGAGTTTGCACGTTCTCCCCGTGTCTGCGTGGGTTTCCTCCGGGTGCTCCGGTTTCCTCCCATTGTCCAAAGATGTGTGGGTCAGGTGAATTGGCCATGCTAAATTGCCCATAGTGTTAGGTAAGTGGGTTGTGCTTTGGCGGGTCGGTGTGGACTTGTTGGGCCGAAGGGCCTGTTTCCACACTGTAAGTAATCTAAAAAAAAATCTAATCTAATACTGATGCCCGAGCCCGATTCTACCATTTAAGGGTGCCAGAAAGAACAGAAAGCCAATTAAATGAGAGAAACTAAAAGCAAGGAGTTGTCGGAGGGAGATCACAGGAAGTGACACCTTTTTCTACAACAAAGAACCTAAGACCAGGAGGCACTGTTTCTTCCCCATGCTGGGTTTCAGGAAACATGGTCAGAGCTGAAGCTGAGTTTACAATGGGACGGGCAGGGTACCATGTTACTGACCATGTAGGTGTGAACAACATACAAGGGTCTGCCTCGCCCCTCTCAGGAACTCACTGTTTAACTAAGAAGCTGACCCACTGGATTAATATCTGTGTGCAGTGTTAATTAGCACAGGGCCAATCAGATCAGGGAGATCCCTTGGTGCCTTGCAGACTGCTGTGGGAGAAATGGGTTCTGGTTCCCTTCTCACAGATGCTGCCTGACCTGCTGAGGTTAGATTTCAGATCCCCAGGAACAGCAGGGTTTTCTCTTTATGTATTTTCTTTCTCCTTACTCAATGGGTCATTTGTGATGTTCAAGATCCCATATGTTTTCTATTTCTCCCTGCAGCAGATCTTGTCACAGTAAAAGACCTGTGCACATGAACATCAAGGCAACTCTATCCATGTTCACATTTCAAACTCTGTAGTTCGGTCGAGTTTGCCTTTTATACCAAACTCCATCACAGCGGGCTTCATTTCCCTCCATAGCCTTCTGCTATTTCCTGGTGACATTATTATTCGTCTGTCTGTACAAACAATCCTGTTGGTCAGTATCATCCACAGTATCTTCTCCAAATCCAAGTTAGATGTCAAAGAAAATATTGATTGTCTTTTCTGTCTCGATAATAAATAACCATCTGTATCATTCGTACATAGAGAACAACATGATTAAAATATTCATACTTAGAGTAAAAAAGCAAATTGGATTTTAATTCTGCTGTTTGCAAGTTGCAGTAATTTATGATCACTCAGCATTTTTCTGTCTGAGCACATTAATCCTCCATGGGGAGCTTGTGCCATTTATTACAATAGCTTCAGTTTTTATCCAGCCTCTTTTGTAATAATTTATGAAACAGATTGGACAGCCTTACCTTCATTAATCTTTGGTTTTATTCCATCACATTTGTTGAATTTTAACTCCACACTGACTCTCCTTATACAGAGCCACCCTCTCCAGTTGGGTTTGTGTTGTTCTGCTCCAGGTGGGCGGCACGGTGGCACAGTGGTTAGCACTGCTGCCTCACAGCGCCTGAAACCCGGGTTCAATTCCCGACTCAGGCGACAGACTGTGTGGAGTTTGCACATTCTCCCCGTGTCTGCGTGGATTTCCTCCGGGTGCTCCGGTTTCCTTCCACAGTCCAAAGATGTGCGGGTCAGGTGAATTGGCCGTGCTAAATTGCCCGTAGTGTTAGGTAAGGGGTAAATGTAGGGGTATGGGTGGGTTGCGCTTCGGCGGGTCGGTGTGGACTTGTTGGGCCGAAGGGCCTGTTTCCACACTGTAAGTAATCTAATCTAATCTAATCTAATCTAAACTGGCTCGAAGGGAGAAGACAGAGGGTGGTGCGGGAGGGTTGCTTTTCAGACTGGAGGCCTGTGACCAGCGGTGTGCCACAAGGATCGGTGCTGGGCCCACTGTTGTTTTGTCATTTATATAAATGATTTGGATGTGACCATAGGACGAATGGTTAGTAAGTTTGCAGATGACAGTAAAATTGGAGGTGTGGAGGACAGTGAAGATGGTTACTTCAGAGGACAACGGGATCTTGATCAGATGGGCCAATGGGCTGAGGAGTGGCAAATGGAGATTAATTTAGATAAATGTGAGGTGCTGCATTTTGGAAAGGCAAAAGAGAGCAGGACTTATATACGTAATGGCAAGGTACTCGGGGTGTTGCTGAACAAATAGACCTGGAGTGCAGCTTCATAGATCGTTGAAGGTGGATTAACATTTAGATAGGAGAGTGAAGAAGGTACTTTTGTCTTTATTGCTCAGTTAATTGTGTATAGGAGTTGGGAGGTCATGTTCGGCCATTTTTGGTCTATCATATGCAATTCTGGACTCCCTCCTACAAGAAGAGTGTTGTGAAACTTGAAACTGTTTAGAAAAGATTTACAAGGATGTTGCCAAGGTTGGAGGGTTAGTGTTGGAGAGTAAGACTGCATAGGTTGAGGTTATTATCCCTGGAAGGTCAGTGGCTGAGGGGTAACCTTATAGAGGTTTACAAAACCATGAAGGGCCTCAATAGGGTAAAAAAGCAATGTGATTTCCCTGTGGTGGGGGAGTCCAGAAGCAGATGGCATCTGTTAAAGTTGAGAGGGGAAACATATAAGGGACCTAAGGGGAACATTTTTCACACAGAGGGCACTGTGTGCATGAGCTGCCAGAGGAAGTAGTAGAGTCTGGCAGAATTACAACATTTAAAAGGTATCTGGGTGGGTGTTGGAATTAAAAAGGGTTCAGAGGAACATGGGCCAAATTCTGACAAATAGGATAATATTTACATCGGATATCAGTTCGGCATGGATGCGTTGGACTGAATGATTGTTTCTGAGTTTATATTGCTCTGAGTGGGTTGAGCTCCGGATTGTAGATTTATGAAGCAGAAAATAAAGTATGGTACAGAGTTAGACCGAGAAATCCTGCTGATCTCATCAGTTTTATCCTGTTTTCCTGATCCTCCTCCTTCAATCAATGCATTTTTCAGATCCTCATTCAGAATTCCTGGAGCTCTGTAACTGGCCTGGAACAATGTGTCGAAAGTCCCATTGCAGTCCACACGAGGTCCCTTTCCCACTGCACTGCTACCATGGGCTGCAATGCTGCAGACTGAGCAGACAACCCGAAGCACAATGATGAGCTCCTTCCGGCCCACGGCCCTCCTTCTCACTGAATGAAGACAATCACCAGAAGCAGAATCCAGCTCTTGTTTGAGCCTTGAATACCTGACTCTGTCTCACTGAGTGAAGATTGGACTCAGAAACAGAAATGAAATAAACTTCCTATCTGCATTGTGTCACTCTTTAAGATCTGTGTGTGTGTGTGTGTGTGTGAGAGTTCAGGTCATTTGATTGGAGACTGCGGATAATGGGTCCCCAGTGAAATGGAAAGAATGGTGGAGGAGCTCACTGAGGGACATCTCTCAAAGTGAGAATCAGAAAGATGCTATTCCACATTGGAAGAGTTTAAGGGGAATTGATGATTCAGAAAAATGTTATATTGATGTTTGTAAAACGTAGGAACTCTGACTGTTTTGTGGCTGGAGTTTATTTTATCCTTATATAGATTTGACACATTAATCCTCCCTCCCCACCACTACAGAAGTTGTTGGACCTGTTCAGTGTTTCCAGCGGCTTCTGTAATTATTTCAGGTTCCTGACGGGAGCAGTCTCTCACGTTTCGAACAAAAAATCATCCTTGTGCTGCAACCAATATTTCAATAAGAAATGAAAGTAGCAGAAGGGATTGGAGAATGCATTCTCTTACAGGAACAGGGAGATGTCATTCCCTCTGAAATAAACACAGGCCATGCTGAGAAATCTGATAAGGTCAGGCAGCATCTATAGGGAGAAGGGAAAGGTTAACCCGTGTGTTATGAGGGTGAGGGGAGGATTCAGCAGAGTGGAAGCAAGTTAGAAAAGTAATGATTTCTGAGCAATTGGAATGGGGGTAACACTGAAGAAAGAATGAGATGGTTTGTAATAGGGTGGAGGCTGCAGAGATTTAATGATAAACAATTTCATGGAACTGAATCCAAAAGGAATTGGGAATAAGTTCAGTGAAGATCTAAGAGCTCAGGAAACTTTAGCAGGAGGAGACTATACAGCCTGTTTAAACAGTTCAGTCTGTTCTGGCAGTCAATCCAATCAGAGCTGGGTTGAGATTTCAAATCCGGTTTCCTACCCACTCCCCATATCCCGTGACTCCCTGATACACCAGCAATCTGTCTATTCCAATCTGAAATGTACTCAGTCAGGGAGCATCCACAATCCTCAGGGAGAGAGAATATTAAAGACTCAGAGGCCTTAGAGTGAAGCGCTGTCTCCTCATCTCAGTCCCAAATAACCTGCCCCTTACCCTGAGAGGGTGTCAATCAAACCCGAATGAACTGCGGATGCTGTAACATTAACGCTGATTTCTCTGCACAGATGCTGCCTGACCTGCTGAGCTTTTCCAGCAACTCCTGAGACTGTGTTATTGTGTTTCAGATTCCCAGATCCACAGGATTAATTTCTCAGGATCTACCCTCTCAAACCTCTTAAGAATCAGAAGCATTCAAATTAAATCGCCTTTTAATTTTCTACAATATAGACCCAATCTATTCAGATACTCAGCATTGGAGCGCATGCGTCCCAAATACTGAACTTCATTTTGTGATTCATTAATGTTTTTGGGTCATTGCCGCTGGGTCACCACGGATTACTCAGATATAATTGCTCTGGTGAAGGTGATGGTGAGTTATTGTCTTGAACTGCTGCCATTTATTTGGTGCAGATAAACCCACAATGATGTAAGGGAGGGAGTTCCAGGATTTCCAATCAATGGCACTTGTGGGACTGAGAAGTTTTTCCAAGCCAGGGTGGGGAGTGGCTTGATGTGGAATTGCCAACTGGTGGTGTTCACGTGTATCTGCTGTGCTCAGTGTTCCACATGATAGTGCCGTGGGTCTGGAAGCAACCTTGGGGAATTTCTACAGTACATCTTGTCTGTGCTACACACTGCTGCTACTGAGTGTTGGTGCTGGCGACAGGGGATGTTTGTCGCTGTGGTGCTGAACAAGGTGCACTGCAAGTTTTTTTTTGATAGAGTGTCTGTTTATTTTTTTCTTTGAGACACAGTGAGAGACACAAAGTGCACAAATCTTTATTCAATTTCCACCACCAGGAAAAATAGGAAAACATCCGAGTGGCCAGTGACAAGCAGTGCCCTTCACATCAAAGAGGGCAATGCTGTGTGATCAAACAGTGAAGGGGAGGGCAGGGACTAAATCAAAATAGCGTTGGAGGGGGAGCACTGCAAGTTTATTCCACCTAATTATGGAGAACACAACTACTCTCCATCATCATCAATCCATTTCACAGGCGTTCACCCAGTGATTACACGGATCTGTTGTCCCAGTCTGTTAATTGTACAAATGACCATGAGATTTTAAACAGATTCCCCTCTTCCCTGACAATGGTCTGAGGGACATCCCGCCACTGTTGCACTTTCTCATGGCCATTCCATCTGTAAAAGCTGGGAATCAGCTGATAGGACACAGACTGTGTTACAGATGGTTACACTCACTGACAGCGTCACAATGGCCTGAGTGACGCAAAGGCGCAAGGGGCTGCGCGGTGACGTCACAGCAGGATGGCCGCCCGCACAGGAGAAGGATTGACAAGGAGGAAGCGGGAGGAGGCAACAGGTGACTCAGATCAGGGCCGTGAGGAGAGTCAGAGCGGCTCCCTCTGGCGGCCGGGAGGAGGAATCAGCAGCAGCCACAGGAGGTAGAGCGGATTGGTGGGAAAGAAGATTGACAGGTGGGACAGGTCATGGGGGCGGGGCTGAGCTGGAAGGTTGGGGTCAGGTGGAGGGGGACTGAGGAAAGTGGGGAACCCCACACCCCCTGCCCCCCTGTCCTCCTGTCCCTGAGGGAGATTTGGACTCAGTACCATGTGGTGGGGCTGCACATGTCATTAAAACAGTGGGATCTTGCTGTGCCCTGGGTCTCCTGTTGTTGTCCAAACTGTGGGGTGATGGGAAATAAAGCCCCTTTCTCAGTGAGGGGTGGGGTGGGGCAGGGGAAGCCTGGGGACTGGGATCTTGCTGTGCATGAAGACACACACAGTTGAATGGCTGGTCAGTCTCTGCACACACTCCCCGTGCCCCCCACTCCCTCCAGCCCGGGGCCTGTGACACAGTGAGGGGTTGGGGTGGTGAGGGAGGGTGGGGAATTGTACACAATGGAGTCACAGTGGGGGCTTTTATACAGAGATGGGGAAGTATGGACAGAGGGCAATGTGTGGTGTGGGGGGGGTAAATTAAGCAGCACAGGGGGAGAGGGGCAATTAGATTGGGGAAAGAGGTGAAAGTGGGTTGTGCTGTAATACCACAGGAGGGGTGGGAGATTGTAGGTGGGGTCACAAATTTCGCCAAAGGCAGGGGAGCTACAGGGGAATGAGGCAGTAAATGTAGACAGAACAGAAAAGTGGGGAAGGGCCCAATATCTGGTGGGGGTGTGGATTGGAAAGGTAAATAAATGGGGATGGGCTGGAAGTCAACCCCGCCCCAATGGAGGAGGGTGGGGGGGAGAGAATGATCATGGGTATTAGGAATTGTGTTCAAGAATATAATGGGGGGCAACAACATTCAGGGGGTGAAAACGTGATTGGGGGAGATTTACTTAAATATTTGTCTCGGGGGATGGGAGGGGTGTGGGTGCCTGGGATCTTGCTGTGCAGTGAGACAGTCCCTGAAAAGGTCAGTGAGTGTCTGCACATGCTCATTGTGACCCCCCACCATAAAGGGGTGGGGGGGCAGGATAAAGGGGGGAGGGATGACAGAGTGTGGACAGAGAGGGAGGGAGGACAGAGAAGGAGGAGAGAGGGGCGGTTCTATGTTTCCGTCGCTCTTTTCTTCCCCCCCTCTCTTCTTTCTCACCTGCTCCTCCTCCTCTCCTGCACACTCCTTCCTCCCACTCTTCTCTCTGTTTTCTCCTCCGTCACCCTTGCCTTCCCCTTCTCCTTCCCTAGCACTCGCCTTCTCCTCCACTTGCCCCTTCCCCCTCTCCTTCCCCGCTCTCCTCCCCACCTCTGCCCCCTCCACCCTCTCCTTCCCCTCCCCTCCTTCACCCCCTCTTTCCACCTCCTCTCCTTCCCCACTTCATTCCCATCCCCTCCTGCCAGCCTCTCCATCCCTCTCCTTCCATCCCTCTCCTCCCCCTCCATCCCCCACTCTTCTCTCTGTCTGCTTCTCCCCTCCATCCCCCTTACTTTCCCCCTCTCCTTCCCTGCCAATCGCTTCCCCCCTTCTCTGCCCTCTTTCCCCCCCTACTCTGCCCTCTTCTCCCCCCTTCACCATGTTTCCCCCCTCATTCAACCCCTTCCCCCCTCCTTCCACCCAATTCTTTCACCCCTTCCCCCCACCGCTCCCCCTCCTTCCTCTCCCTGCCCTTTCACCCCCTTCCTTCCCCCTCCTCCACCCCTCCTCCCACCCTCACGTCTGCCCCCTCCTCCCACCCTCCTCTCCCAACTCTCCTTCCACCCTCTTTTCTGCCATCTCCTCCCACCCTCTCCTCCTGACTCTCCTTCCTCCCTCTCTCCTCCCCTCTCCTTCAACCCACTCCCCTTTTCCCTACTCTCCTTCCAACCCTACTCCCCCCTTCCCACCACTCTCCTTCTCCACGCTCCTTGTCCCTTCTCCTTACCCACCTCTCATACCTCCTTCGCCCCTCTCCTTCCACCTATCCTCCCACCCTTCCCCAACTCTCCTTCCCCCACCTCGCCTTCTCCCTTCACTGTCTTCTTCCCCTTTCCCTCTCTCCTTTCCCTTCCCCCTCCCCCTCTCCTCCCCGAATCTCTCCTTCACCCCGCATACTCCCCCTCCTCTCCTTCCTCCCCTCCATCATTTCCCCCTCTCCTCCACCCCTCCTTCTCCCTCCTACCACCTTCTCCCTCCTCCCCTACCTTCCCATATCTCCTTTCCGTTCCTCACTTCTCCACCTCTCCTCATTCCCCCCTCCTTCCATCCTCTCCTTTCCCCTCTCCTCTCCCCTCTCCTCAACACCCTCTCCTCCCCTTGCCTCCCCCTCATTCCCCGCTCATTCACCCCACTCCTCCCCCTCTCCTTCACCCCTCCCTCCCCCATGTCTCCTTACCCCACTACCTCCCCCTCCTTCATTCCACCACTCCTCCACCCCTCCTTCCCCCTCCCATCCCTTCTCCTTCCACCCCTCTTCCTCCCCTCCCCACGTCTCCTTCCCGCCCCCTCCTTCCCCACCTCTCATTTCTCCCCACCTTCCCTCCGACCCTTCATACCCTCCCCCTCCTTTCCTCCCCCTCTCCTGTTGTGGAGGCAAGAGAGGAGGGGCAGTGGTGTTTCTGATAAGGGATAGTGTTACAGCTGTGCTGAGGGAGGATATTCCTGGAAATACATCCAGGGACGTTAGTTGGGTGGAACTGAGGAATAAGAAAGGGATGATCACTTAATTGGGATTATATTATAGACCCCCCAATAGTCAGAGGGAAATTGAGAAACAAATTTGTTAGGCGATCTCAGCGATCTGTAAGAATAATAGGGTGGTTATGGTCAGGGATTTTAACTTTCCACACATAGGCTGGGACTGCCATAGTGTTAAGGGTTTAGATGGAGAGGAATTTGTTAAGTGTGCACAAGAACATTTTCAGATTCAGAATGTGGATGTACCTCCTGGAGAAGGTGCAAATCTTGACCTCCTCTTGGGAAATAAGGCAGGGCAGGTGACTGAGGTGTCAGTGGGGGAGCACTTTGGGGCCAGCGACCATAATTCTATTAGATTTAAAATAGTGATGGAAAAGAGTAGACCAGATCTAAAAGTTGAAGTTCTAAATTGGAGAAAGGCCAATTTTGACGGTAAGAATTTTCAAAAGCTGATTGGGGGCAGATGTTCACAGGTAAAGGAACGGCTAGAAAATGGGAAGCCTTCAGAAATGAGATAACAAGAGTTCAGAGAAAGTATGTTCCTGTCAGGGTGAAAGAAAAGATTGGTAGGTGTAGGGAATACTGGATGACTAAAGGAATTCAAGGTTTGGCTAAGAAAAAGAAGGAAGCATATGAAGGGTATAGACAGGATCGATAGAGTGAATCCTTAGAAGAGTACAAAGGCAGTAGGAGTGTACTTAAGAGGGAAATCAGAAAGCCAAAAGGGGACATGAGGTAGCTTTAGCAAATAGAATTAAGGAGAATCCAAAAGATTTTTACAAATACTTTAAGGACAAAAGGGTAACTAGGGAGAGAATAGGGCCCCTCAAAGATCAACAAGGCAGCCTTTGTGTGGAGCCGCAGAAAATGGGGGAGATACTAAATGTAAATTTTGCATCAGTATTTACTTTGTAAAAGGATATGGAAGATATAGACTGAAGGGAAATTGATGCTGACACCTTGAAAAATGTCTATATTAGAGAGGAGGAAGTGCTGGATGTCTTGAAACGCATAAAGGTGGATAAATCCCCAGGCCCTGATCAGGTGTACCCGAGAACTCTGTGGGAAGCTAGAGAAGTGATTGCTGGGCCTCTTGCTGAGATATTTGTATCGTCGATAGTCACAGGTGAGATGCCGGAAGACTGGAGGTTGGCAAACATGGTGCCACTGTTTAAGAAGGGTGGTAAGGACAAGCCAGGGAACTATAGACCCGTGAGCCTGACGTCGGTGGTGTGCAAGTTGTTGGAGAGAATCCTGAGGGACAGGATGTGCATGTATTTGGAAAGGCAAGGACTTATTAGAGATAGTCAACATGGCTTTGTGTATGGGAAATCATGTCTCACAAACTTGATTGAGTTTTTTGAAGAAGTAACAAAGAGGATTGATGAGGGTAGAGCAGTAGATGTGATCTAAATCGACTTCAGTAAGGCCTTCGACAAGGTTCTCTATGAGAGACTGATTAGCAAGGTTAGAACTCATGGAATATAGGGACAACTAGCCATTTGGATACAGAACTGGCTCAAAAGTAGAAGACAGAGGGTGGTGGTGGAGGAATGCTTTTCAGACTGGAGGCCTGTGTCCAGTGGAGTGCCACTAGGATCGGTGCTGGGTCGTCTACTTTTGTCATTTACATAAATTATGCGAGCATAACAGGTACAGTTAGTAAGTTTTCGGATGACACCAAAATGTGAGGTGTTGTGGACAGCAATGACGGTTACCTCAGAGTACAACAGGATCTGGATCAGATGGGCCAATGGGCTGAGAAGTGGCAGATGGAGTTTAATTCAGATAAATGCGAGGTGCTGCATTTTGGGAAAACAAATCTTAGCAGGACTTATACACTTAATAGTAAGGTTCGAGGGAGTGTTGCTGAACAAAGACACCTTGGAGTTCAGGTTCATAGCTCCTTGAAAGTGGAGTCACAGGTAGATAGGATAGTGAAGAAGGCATTTGGTATGCTTTCCTTTATTGTTCAGACTATTGAATACAGGAGTTGGGAGGTTATGTTGCAGCTGTACAGGACATTGGTCAGGCCACTGTTGGAATATGGTGTGCAATTCTAGTCTCCTTCCTATCGGAAAGATGTTGTGAAACTTGAAAGGGTTCAGAAAAGATTCGCAAGGATGTTGCCAGGCTTGGAAGTTTTGAGCTGCAAGGAGAGGCTGAACAGGCTGGGGCTGTTTTCCCTGGACTATCAGAGGCAGAGGGGTGACCTGTTGGAGGTTTACAAAATTATGAGGAGCATGGATAGGATAAATAGACAAAGTCTTTTCCCTAGGGTTAGGGAATCCAGAACTAGAGGGCATAGGTTGAGGGTGAGAGAGGAAAGATATAAAAGAGACCGAAGGGACAAAGTTTTCACACAGAAGGTGGTACGTGTATGGAATGAGCTGCCAGAGGAAGTGGTGGAGGCTGGTACAATTTCAACATTTAAAAGGCATTTGGATGGGTATATGAATAGGAAGGGTTTGGAGGGATATGGGCCGGGTGCTGGCAGGTGCGACTAGATTGGGTTAGGATATCTGGTCGGCATGGACACGTTGGACCGAAGGGTTTGTTTCCATACTGTACGTGTCTATGACTCTACGACTCTAAATCAGTAACCACCGACAGTTGGATGAATTTCGAGTCAGTACAAATCGGTGAGCACTGACATTTTAAAAGCTTTTGGGACAGTTCAAATCAGTCACCATCCACACTTAGAAATTTTCTAATTGTGGTCAGTACAAATCAGTAACCAGTGATTCGTGGGAAAAAATTCTGGTCGAAACACTGATTCTTCGAAAGACTTTGGGGCAGTGCAAATCAGTAAACACTGACAGTTTGAATAATTTCCAGTCAGTATAAATCAGGAACCAGTGACAGTAAGAAAAAATTCGGGTCAGTGCAAATCAGTAACCATCCATACAAAGAAAAAATTGGGTTCAGTACAAATCAGTAACCGCAGACATTTGGAAAAATATTTGTGGCAGTGCAAATCAGTAACTACCGACAGTTGGATGAAGTTTGAGTCAGTACAACTCAGTAACCACGGACACTTTGATAAATATCTAGTCAGTGAAAATCAGTAACTACCGACAGTTCGAGAAATTAAGGGTCAGTTCAAATTGGTGAGCATTGACATTTCAAAAGATTTTGGGTCAGTACAAATTAGTCACCATCCACACTTCAACAAACTGAGGGTCAGTTACGAATCAGTAACCACCGACAGATCGAAAAATTTAGGGTCAGTCCAAATCAGTAAGCACTAACACTTTGAAAAATACTGGGGGAGTACAAATCAGTAACCACCGGTAGAGAAATTACAGGTCAGTACAAATCGGTAAGCACTGACAATTCAAAAGAACTTGGGACAGTGCAAATCAGTCACCGTCTGTGGTGAGCAAAACTTGTGTTCAGTAAAAATCAGTCACCACCGACACTGAGAAAATGTTCGGGTCAGTGCAAGTCAGTAAATACTAGTACATGGAAAAAAATTCTGGTCAGTGCAAATCACTGACACTTCGACAAACCTTGGGGCAGCACAAATCAGTAACCACTGAGAGTTTGAACAATTTCGGTTCAGTACAAATCAGGAACCAGTGACAGCAAGAAACATTTTGGGTCAGTACAAATCAGTAACCACCGAGAGGTGGAAAAATTATGAGTCAGTTCAAATCGGTGAGCACTGACATTTCAAAATAATTTGGGTCAGTGCAAATCAGTCACCATCCACACTTAGAAAAGGTTCGGGTCAGTAGAAATCAGTAACCACCAAAACTGAGAATAAATTGGAGTCAGTACAAATCAGTAACCACTGATACATGGAAAAATATTCTGGTCGTTGCAACTCAGGAAACACTGACACTTCGACAAACTTTGGGGCAGTGCAACTCAGTAACCAGTGACAGTTTGAAAAATTTCCAGTCAGTACAAATCTTGAACCACAGATGGTGGAAAAAGTTTGGGTCAGTACAAATCAGTGACCACCGACATTTGGAAATATTATGGGTCAGTACAAATCGGTGAGCAGTGATACTTCAAAAGAATTTGGGACAGTGCAAATCAGTGAACATTGACACTTCGAAAGAATTTGGATCGGTCTAAATCAGTCACCATCCACACTTAGAAAAGGTTCGGGTCAGTACAAATCAGTAACCACCAAAACTGAGAATAATTTGGGGTCATTACAACTCAGGTACTACTGATACCTGGAAAAAAAGTTCTGGTTGGTGCAAATCAGTAATCACTGACACTTTGACAAACTTCAGGGCAGTGCAAATCAGTAATCTCTGGCACAGAGAATAATTTCAGGTCAGTAGAAATCAATAACCACCTACAGTTGGAAACATTTAGGGTCAGTGCAAACCAGTAAGCACTGACGGTTGGAAAAATTATGGGTCAGTACAAAGCGGTAAGCACTGAGATTTCAAAAAAATTGGGACAGTGCGAATCAGTCACCATCTGCGCATATCAACATTTGTGCTCAGTAAAAATCTGTAACCACCGACACTGAGAAAATGTTCGGGTCAGTGCACATCAGTAACCACTGGTACATGGAAAAATATTCTGGTCGATGCAAATCAGGAAACCCTGACACTTCGACAAACTTTGGGGCAGTGCAAATCAGTAACCAGTGACAGTTTGAAAAATTTCAATTCAATGCAAATCAGGAACCAGTGACAGTAAGAAACATTTCAGGTCAGTGCAAATCAATAACCACAGACGGTTGAAACAATTACAGGTCAGTTCAGATCGGTGAGCACTGACATTTTGAAAGGAATTTGGGACAGTCCAAATCAGTCACCGTCCACACTTCGAAAAGGTTCGGGTCAGTAGAAATCAGTAACGACCAAAACTGAGAATAATTTGGGGTCAGTACAAATCAGTAACCACTGGTACATGGAAAAAAACTTCTGGTTGGTGCAAATCAGGAAACTCTGACACTTCAACAAACTTCAGGGCAGTGCCAATCAGCAACATATAGAATAATTTCAGGTCAGTACGAATCAGTAACCACCAGCAGTTGGAAAAATTTTGGGTCAGTACAAATCAGCAAGCACTGACATTTAAGAAAAACTTGGGACAGTGAAAATCAGTCACCGTCCGCTCATATCAAAATTTGTGCTCAGTAAAAATCAGTAACCACCGTCACTGAGAAAATGTTCGGGTCAGTGCAAATGAGCAAACAGTGGTATATGGAAAAAAATTCTGGTCCGTGCAAATCAGGAAACACTGACAGTTGGAAAAGTTAAGGGTCAATTAAGATCAGTAACCACTGACACTTCAAACAATTTCTAGTCAGTGAAAATCAGTAACCACTGACAGTTGGAAAGAAATAGTTTCAATGAAAATCAGTAACCACCGACGCAGAGAATAATAGGGGTCAGTACATATCAGTAACCATCCACACTTAGTCAAACTGATGGTCAGTTACAAATCAGTCACCAGCGACAGTTGGAAAAATTTAGGGTCAGAACAAATCAGTAAGCACTAACACTTTGAAAAATATTGGGTGTGTACAAATCATTCATCAACAAAATGTGGAAAAATCACGGGTCAGTACAAATCGATGAGCACTGACTTTCAAAAGAATTTGGGATAGTTCAAATCAGGAACAATCCACACTTAGAAAGTGTTCAGGTCAGTAGAAACCAGTAACCACTGACACAGAAAATAATTTGGGGTCAGTACAAATCAGTAACCACTGATACATGGAGGAAAAAAATCTGGTTGGTGCAAATCATGAAACACTGACACTTCGACAAATCTCAGGGCAGTACAAATCAGTAACCACTGATACTTGGGAAAAAAAATTCTGGTCCGTGCAAATCAGGAAACACTGATGGTTGGAAACATTTAGGGTCAATTAAAATCAGGAATCACTGACACTTCAAACAATTTCTAGTCAGTGAAAGTCAGTAACTACTGACAGTTGGAAAAAAATTAGGGTCAGTGAAAATCAGAAACCACCGACACAGAGAATAATTTGGGGTCAGTACAAATCAGTAACCACTGATACATGGAAAAAGTTCTGGTTGGTGCAAATTAGGAAAACTGACATTTCAAAAAAATTTAGGGTCAGTTCAAATCAGTAAGCCCTGACACTTTGTAAAATATTGGGTCGGTACAAATCAGTAATCACCAAAATGTGGAAAAATTACGAGTCAGTACAAATCGGTGAGCACTGACATTTCAAAAGAATTTCGGACAGTGCAAATCCATACTTAGAAAGTGTTCGGGTCAATAGAAATCAGTAACCACCAAAACTGAGAATACTTTGGGACAGTACAAATCAGCAACCACTGATACATGGAAAAAAAATTCTGGTCACTGCAAATCAGAAAACACTGACAGTTGGAAACATTTAGGGTCAATTCAAATCAGTAATCACTGACACTTCAAACAATTTCTAGTCAGTGAAAGTCAGTAACCACTGACAGCTAGAAAAAAAATAGATTCAATGAAAATCAGTAACCACCGACGCAGAGAATAATAGGGTTCAGTACAAATCAGTAACCACTGACAGGTGGTAAACTTTCGGGTCAGTACAAATCGGTAAGCACTGACATTTTAAAAAATTTTGGGACAGTACAAATCAGTCACCATCTGCGCTTAGCAAGATTTGTGCTCAGTAAAAATCAGTAAACACTGGTACATGGAAAGAAATTAGGGTCAGTGAAAATCAGTAACCACTGACGGTTGGAAAAATTACAGGTCAGTACAAATCGGTGAGCACTGACATTTCAAAAGAATTTGGGACAGTACAAATCAGTCACCATCCACACTTAGAAAGTGTTCAGGTCAGTTGAAAACAGTAACCACCAAAACTGAGAATAATTTGGGGTCAGTACAATCAGTAACCACTGATACATGGGAAAAAAAAATTCTGGTCGGTGCAAATCAGGAAACACTGACACTTCGACAAACTTCAGGACAGTGCAAATCAGTAATCACTGACACAGAATAATTTCAAATCAGTAGAAATCAATAACCACCTACAGTTGGAAAAAATTGTGTCAGTGCAAATCAGTAACCACCGACAGGTGAAAAAAATTACAGGTCAGTACAAATTGGTAAGCACTGACATTTCAAAACATTTTGGGACAGTGCAAATCAGTCACCGTCCACACTTAGCAAAATTTGTGTTCAGTAAAAATCAGTCACCACTGACACTGAGAAAGTGTTCGGGTCAGTGCAAATCGGGAACCACTGACACATGGAAAAAAACTTCGGGTCAGTGCAAATCCGAACACTCTGAGACGTGAAAAGATTTTAGGTCAGTGCAAATCAGTAACTACCGACAGTTGGAAAACTTAGGGTCAGGACAAATCGGTAAGCACTGACATTTCAAAACATTCTGGTTCAGTGAAAATCAGTCACCATCCACATTTAGAAAGATTTGGGGTCAGTATAAATCACTAACCACAGACACTGGGAAAATTTTTGGGTCAGTGCAAATCAGTAACCACTGACCCATGGAAAGAGTTTGGGTCAGTACAAATCAGTAACCACCGACAGTTTGGGTCAGTACAAATCGGTACGCACTGACATTTCAAACAAACTTGCATCAGTGCAAATCCATAACCATCCACACTTGGAAATATTTCGGGCAATACAAATCAGTCATCACCAACAAGTGGAAAAGTTATAGTCACTACAAATCGGTAACCAACGACACCTAGAAAATGTTCGGGTCAGTGCAAATCAGTAACCATCCACACTTAGAAACATTTGGGGTCAGTGCAAATCAGTGACCACTGAGATTTGGATGAATTTCAAGTCAGTACAAATCAGTAAGCACCGACACAGAGTAATTTTGGGTCAGTACAAATCATTAACCACCGACAGGTGGAAACATTACGGGTCAGTACAAATTGGTAAGCACTGATGTTTAAAATAATTTTGGGACAGTGCTAATCAGTAACCATCCACACTTAGAAAATATTGCGGTCAGTACAAATCAGTAACCACCAACACTGAGAAAATGTTCGGGTCTGTGCAAATCAGTAACCACTGACACATGGAAACATTTCTGGTTGGGTGCATATCAGGAAACACTGACACTTCAACAAATTTTGGGGGAGTGCAAATCAGTAATATCTGACACTTAGAAAAGTTTTGGGTCCGTACAAATCTGTAAGCACCAAAAAGCGTAAAAATTACAGGTCAGTACATATCAGTAAGCACTGACATTTCAAAACATTTCTGGACAGTGCAAGTCAGTAACCCACGACATTAGAAACATTTTGGGTCAGTGCAAATCCATAACCATCCACACTTGGAAACATTTCTGGTCAGTACAAATCAGTAACCACCGACAGGTGGAAAGATTTTGGGTCCGAACAAATCAGTAACTACCAACAGTTGGATAAATTTTGCATCAGGACAAATCAGTGTGGGAAAAGATTTGCTAACCCACGGTAGGCCCACAAAAGCAAAATTGGCCAAACTGTACCAGAACACCCAGAATTCCCGAGCAGCTCACCAGCCGAATCAGACAGCACACATACAAGGGATTAGGCTTTCTGCTCCCACAGACATGACACAGCACCACAGTTATCTCAAAGCCCTAAGGGCAGTTTCACAACCCAGCAATACTAAAGCCACACAAGGAGCGGGTCAGACAGAGAGACACCAGCAAGGACACCATCCAGGAACAGGCCAATGGAAACACCTCACTACTTCAGAAGAGATATTAACACCCACCTGTGAAGAGGAATGGAACCATCGATACTGTCAGGATGTTACATTGTGTGAAGGAACAGGACATTCATCCAATAAACTGTTTTCCAATTCACATCCTTGGAACTAGATGACTCCATTCCCAGATACATTGTCGTTTCCTTTTTCTTAATCAGTGCCATTGTGCAGCAATACTATAAAACTGGTCTCAGCCTCAGCTTTGGGAAGAGAAATTCTGATCTACATGTACAGACTGTCAGTTCTGTGTCAGCTGGTCTGTTTTCTCTTCCAGCCATATCGCTTGCAATAAACTGTTTGTCAATTGTGTTTTTAGATCTCTAACCTATTGGGCAAATTTCTCTGACACCCTTCTCCTTCCCCCCTTTCCTTCCCCCCTCTCCTTCCTCCTCTCTACTTCCCTCCCTTTCTCCTTCCCTCTCTCCTTCCCCCCTCCTTACCACCTCTCTACCCCCTCTCTTTCTACCCTTCTCTCCTTCCCCTTGTCCTTCTCCTAATTCCTTCCCCCTCTCCTTTCCCTTCCCCTTCCCCCCTCTCTTCCCCCACTCTCTTTCTGCCTTTCTTTCCCCCTTTCCACCCCTGTCCTACTCCCCCTCTGTTTACCTTTCTCCTTCCCCTCACATCTTCCCCTCTCCATTCCCTCGGGTCTCCTTCCCCCCTTTCCCCACTCTCCATCCCCCCTTCCCCTCATCTCCTTCCCCTATTCCTCCTGCTCCCTCCCCCTCTCTCTTCCCCCTTTCTCCTTCCCCTTCCCCCCTCTCTCCATCCCCTTCTCCTTCCACCTTCCCTCCCTCTCCTACCCCCTCTCTCCTTGCCCTCAGTTTGTTCCCCCCACTCCTTTCACCCTCCCCATTGTACCCCTTCTCCCCTTCCATTCACTCCTTTCCCTTCCTTCCCCCTCGCTCCTTCCCCCTAATTCCTTCAACCCTTCCCTTGGACCAATTCCTAGCCCCGTTCACCCCACCTTCCCTCCCCTCCCTTCCCCCTCCCCCTCCTTCCCACCTCTCTCCTTCTCCCCCCTCCTTCTCCCCGTTCTTCCCCCTTCACACCACTTCTTTCCCCCTCTCTCCTTCCCCCTTCCTCCACTCTCCTTCCACCCCCTTACCCCTCTATGTTCTCCTCTCTCCTTCCCGCCAAATTTCCTTCACCTTCTCTTCTCCTCTCTCCTCCCCACTCTTTTTTACATCTCCTTGGTCCCTTCCCCCTTCTCCTTCCCTTCCTCTCCACCCCCCTCTCCTTCACAGCCTTCCCCCTCCCTTTCCCCTCTCCTTATCCCAACTCCTTACCCCTCTCTCCTTCGCCCATCTCCTTGCCCCCTCCCCCTCTCCTTCGCTCCCTCTCCTTCCCCCCACGATCCCCCTTCCCCCTCTCCGTCCATCCTGCCTTCCCCCATCCTTCCCCTCTCTTCTTTCACCACTCTCGTTCCCCCCACTCTCTTCTTCCCCCTTCTCCTTCCCCCTCCCCCTCTCTTTTCCCCACTCTCTCCCTCCTCCCCCTGTCCCCCACCCCCTCTAACTCTTCTTCCCACCCTCCCCCATCTCCTTGCCCGCCCCTCTCCACGCCCCCCCATCTCCAGTAGGGCACCTCTAAATGGTAGAGTTGGTCTAGGGCAGTAAATATGAGAATTAGAGTAGGGCACCTCTAGATAGTAGAGTGGGGATAGGGCATCAGGAAATGGAAGAATGAGTATTGGGGTATGAGTACACGGGAGAACTGGTAGGGCATCAGTAGATGGGTTTGGTACACAGTCCCATGACATTAGAATATTAGTGGGAGTGCCAATAAATAGAGAATTGGAACAGAGTAAGTCTAAATGGGAAAATAGGGACAGGGAATCACTAAAAAGGAGAAATGTTGCAAGCATCAGGAAATTGGAGTTTCAGTTCCGCAGACCCCAAAATGAACAAGTGAGAGTCGGGAACCAATACGTGTAAGAAGTATATCAGAGAACAGTTAAATGGTCATCAATAATTGAGACTTGCTAGAGAGAGTGTGAGTAAGAGAGTATGTGCGCACACAAGTGAGAGTGTGCATGTGCGAGTGAGAGAGTGTGCACATGCAGGACGTACACAGTTAATGGTAGTGCCCTGGGGAGTGTTGTTGAACAGAGAGACCAAGGGGGGCAGAGACATAGTTCCTTGAAAGTGGTGCCACAGGTAGGCAGGGTCACAGGGTGGTGAAGGAGGCATTTGACAGGCTTGCCTTTATCGGGCAGAGCACTGAGCCCAGGAGTTGGGACGTCAAGTTACAGCTGTACAAGACACTGGTGAGACCACATTTGAAGGACTGCATACCATCCTGTTCACCCTGCTGTAGGAAGGAGGTTATTACACTGCAAAGTGTGGGAAACAGATTGATAAGGATGTTACCCAGACTGGAAGGCCTGAGTTATGAGGAGAGACTGTTTCCTTGCTGTTCTAACGATCTAGATGAAGGAACTGAGGGCATTCTGAGTAAGTTTGCAGATGATATAAAAATAGGTAGAGGGTCAGGTATCATTGAGGAGGTGGAGAGACTGCAGAAGGATTTGGACAGGTTAGGAGAGTGGGCAAAGAAATGGCAGATAGACTACAATGTGGGAAAGTATGAGCTCATGCACTTGGGTCAGAGGAATAGAGGCAGAGAGGCATGGACTATTTTCTAATTGGGGAGAAAATTCAGAAATCTGAAGCACAGAGAGACTTGGGAGTTCTAGTCCAGGGTAAATTTGTAGATTGATTCAGCAGTTAGGAAGGCAAAAGCAATGATGACATTTATTTTGAGAGCACTTGATTATAAAAGCAGGGATGTATTTCTGAGGCTCTATAAAGCTGGGGTCAGACCACATTTGGAGAATTGTGCACAGTTTTGGGTCCCATATCTCAGGAAGGATGCACTGACCCTGGAACGTGTTCAGAGGAGGTTCACGAGAACAGTTCCAGCGATGAAGAGCTTAACACATGAGGAATGTGTGAGGACTCTGGGTTTATACTCAATGGAGTTCAGAAGGATGGGGGGCTGGGGGATCTAATAGAAACTTACAGAATACTGAATGGCCTGGACAGAGCGGATGTTGGGAAGATGTTTCCATTTGGTCAGAGAGACTGGGACCCAATGGCACAGCCTTAGAGTAAAGGGAAGAGATCTTAGAACAGAGATAAGGAGAAACTTGTTGAGCCAGAGAGTGGGGAATCTGTGGAATTCATTCCCACTGAAGGCTGGGGCCCAGCTCCCTGAGTATATTTAACACTGAGATAGATAGGTTCCTGAGTATCAAGGGTTACAGGAAGAAAGCGAGAGAATGAGGTTGAGAAACCTATCAGCCATGATTGAATGGTGGAGCAGGCTCGATGGGCTGAATGGTCTCGTTTCTTATGGTCTTATGGCATGACTCTGTAATTTCTATTATCTCAAAAACTGACTCCCGGGTAACTGTTACACTGTATAAAAACCACCTTGAATCCCTCAATTACATTCCAGTCTGTAACGTACTCCTGGGTATCTGTGTCTCTGTATATAAACCATCCCCATACCTCCGATTAGATTCCTGTCTGCAACTCACTCCCAGTTATCAGTCTCTCTGTCTATAAACCACCCTGATAACCTCAATTAGATTCCAGTCTTTAAATCATGCCAGGTTAAATATTAGTCTATAGCTAAAGTAATCAAACATCTTGTTCAGATCCAGTCTGTAACTCTCTTCTGTCTCTATTATTCTGTAAATAAATAAATCCCCCTGAACCCTTCAATTAGATTCCAGGCTGTAACTCAGTCCCTGGTACCTGTTACTCCGAATGTATATCCCCACTGAACCCTTAATTAGATTCCGGCCAGAAACTCGCTCTTGGGTATCTGATATTCGATATGTAAAGCACTGTACCCACACCGAGGGGAAGAGCAAGTAAGGAAGAAAGTGAGAGGGAGTAAGTGTTCGTGTGAGGGATGTGTGAGTGAGAGTCAGTGTCTGTGCATGAAAATGTGTGTGTATGAGAGTGTGTGTGAGTGCATGTGAGAGTGCATGAGCAGCTCTGTGTGAGTGTCTGTGTGTTTGTGTATGTGTTAGTGAGTGTGAGTGTGAGGCTGTGAGTGTGTACCATCACCGAATCATTGACATCAAGTTGGACACACACAGGCACAGTCTCTCGCTTCCACAGATATGCTCACTCACAGTCAGAAACACACACACACACATTTACACACTCACACAGGGAATATAGAAATATAAGTCAGAGAGAGTGTTTTTTTTCTGGTAGTCACACTGAGAACAGCAAAATTCCAAGACAGAACTCCTCAGCTTCAGGGGTTTAAGGTCAGAGAATCTTAGGTGTTAGTGTGGGACCAAGATCCAAAATGTTCGAGGCCAGGAAAGAATAACCTCCAGAGGGGGAGCACGGGCCTGAGGCCTAAGACCATAAGACATAGGAGTGGAAGTAAGGCCATTCGGCCTAGTCAACAGGCTGCACCCTGTGGGGGCCTAACTGAGTTGTGTGTTTATTTACCCTGAGGTTTAATCTCCTTAGACTTAGACTTAGACTTAGACTTACAGTGTGGAAACAGGCCCTTCGGCCCAACAAGTCCACACCGACCCGCCGAAGCGAAACCCACCCATACCCCTACATATACCCCTTACCTAACACTATGGGCAATTTAGCTTGGCCAATTCACCTGACCCGCACATCTTTGGACTGTGGGAGGAAACCGGAGCACCCGGAGGAAACCCACGCAGACACGGGGAGAACGTGCAAACTCCACACAGTCAGTCGCCTGAGTCGGGAATTGAACCCAGGTCTACAGGCGCTGTGAGGCAGCAGTGCTAACCACTGTGCCACCGTGCCGCCCTCTGGGGGCCCTGGGTTTTAGGGGCCTCTGGGTAACTGGCTCCTGCCGGATTGTGGCCCTGTCATTTTTAAAACAGGTTTGTGGCCTGGGGCTAAAGTATGTCAATTCCCAGGATCTGAGAGGCAGGACTCCCCGAGGGCAGAATTAAAACCCAAATGATGTGACCCTTTCGAAAGACTTGTCATAACGTCAGAGTAATGTCGGTGATAGAGAGGGCAGGATGAGAAAATTCGACAGTGAGAGAAAGAGAGTGAGGAATTGAGTAAAAAATTGAGAGAGCAGGGGAAACAGAAGGGGGGAGAGAGAGAGGCATTTTGAGATTGTGAACTCGCTGCAAATTTTGATTCTGGGGTGACAGGAAATAATTAAACTGAAGCAGCATCACAGTGGGGGGAAAGTGATCAGAGTAATTAGCTGCTGCTGCATTGTACCATGTGGGATCTTGCTGTGCCCCAGCTGCCTCAATACTGTCACTGCAGGCAGTGAGTGTTTTAATCAGCTAACCTGGGGGATCCAAGATGGCGGCGACCCAGCAAGACTGAGTCCACAGTGCTCTACCCAAAACTTGGGAAAAGTGGGCTATCCACCCCCACCACACTCACTAAACCATTTATAATAGTTGTTAACCTTAAATAGTTACCTATTAGTACATTTAAATAGTCTAATACTAGCTGGAAAATGAGTAAAGGGAAGGGAACAGGCGGCTCTAAGAAAGCAGGGACCCCTCCCCCACCCTCTCCCTCTTCATCTGCAACAAAGGTGTCTTCAGCTACTTCAGGAGATTTACCAATGAAGGTGAGCTTTGAGGAGATGTTTGCCAGGTGGGAGGCGAAGATTGATGCTTTTATCGATGAGTCTCGGCAGAGCAGAGAAGCACTATCAGCCGAGCTGCAGAAGCAGGGCAGAGACATTCAGGAATTGGAGTGCCGAGTCAGAGAGGTGGAGTTGAAGGCCGCAGCCTCAGAGACTGCGATAAAATCAACAGCCGACCACATCCGTTTTCTCGAGAATCGAGTCCAGAACCTAGAAAACCACATTGATGACCTCGAAAATCGATGTCGTAGAAAAAATATTCGGTTGTTGGGCCTGCCCGAGCAGGAAGAGGGAGGTCAGCTGACAGCATTCTTAGAGCATTGGCTGCCACAACTTTTAAATCTGCATAATGGATCAGGCCAGGTAAGGGTAGAATGGGCCTACCGGGTCACAGTACGTGGGCCCGGCTCAACCCAGCGCCCACGCCCGGTCCTGTTCCAGCTGCAGAGCTATAGGGAGAGACAGATGCTCCTGGAAGCCTCAAGAAATCTGGGAAAAGATCCCCAAGCTATGACCCACAAAGGATCCAGGATCATGCTGTTCCAGGATTTCTCCCCAGCTTTGGTCCGAAAGAGGAAGGCATTCGATGAGGCGAAGAAGCGTTTAAGGGACTTAAATATCCAGTACTCCTTACGATATCCAGCGACGCTACGCCTTAGCCACGAAGGATCCATATATAACTTCGGATCACCGGAGAAGGCTAAGGAATTCTTGGACTCTCTTAAATAAACTGTAAGAGATTGTGGACGCTGGTCTGCCTTTCCCATTATTTTGGTTTACATCCCTTCATCTTTTCTTATCTTTCCCCCTATGTGTGTATGTATATATATATATGTTGGGGCGTTTGGTTAATGTTGATGGGGAGAGGTGGTTACCTTATTCTATTTTACTTCTGTTTTTAGGAGCGGGGTTGTTTTTCTTTCCCCTGTTATTTTGTGGTATTATATTTAAGTATTACATGTTGAGATTGTAATCTTATAGTTATATATGGTATTAATATTCCCAAATATATTTAGATGTGGGTGTGGGTGGGGGTGGGGTGTTCACTGTTAACTCTAGCTTTATATTATATTTGAATTCTCCTCATTTTATTGAGGAACACCTGGGTCAAGGGTGGGGCACTGGTTGGAAGAGGGTAAGATGGACTGTGGGAGAGGAAGTGACGCTCCCTGGGAACAAGGGAGAAAATCTCCAATTCGGAATGTTTTATATTTTTTATACTTAGAAAGAGTTTTTTGTTATATTGTTTTGAGTGTATCAGAGAATCTTTACTTTTGTAAATATTGTATGCTCCATGCTCGGGATGTTCTAGATAGGGTTTCCCCTCCCGAGGGGTCTCGGATCTGTCCAGATGATTATGGCTGAACAGTCGGTTAAGTGGTGCACCTGGAATGTCAGGGGGAGTAATTCGCCAGTTAAAAGGAAGAAAATATTATCAAATCTTAAGAAGGAGAGAGTTGATATAGCTCTCCTACAGGAGACACACCTGTCGGATAAAGAACACTTAAAATTACGACAGGGCGGATTTGATCAGGCCTTTTTTTCCTATTTTAATTCAAAAAGCAGGGGAGTCGTTATCCTTGTCCGGAAGAACTTCCCTTTGAAAATTCTAAATCAGATAAAAGACGAATCTGGACGATATATTTTGATTAAAGCCCTCATAAATGGAGAGGAATATGGGATCTTAAATGTATACTGCCCCCCGGCACACCCCTTTAAATTCATAACGGAAGCTTTTTCAAAACTGATGGCCTTTGGTGCCCGTCATACAATTATAGGGGGAGACTTTAATTGTATTATGGATCCGGAAATAGACAGGATTCCCAAGAGTGCCGCTGGAGTATCTCCCAGATATAGACAACTGGCAGACCTGAATAAAGAATTAGGATTGGTAGATGTATGGAGATGTCTCCATCCACAGGGTAGAGATTTTTCTTTCTACTCTAATCCCCATAAATGTCACACAAGAATTGATATGTTTTTTGCCCCATCGATTTTTCTAAACTTTATAGCAACCTGTAAAATAGGTACTATAGCAATCTCTGACCATGCCGCTGTATACATGGAAACTAAGGTAAAGAACAATGGGACATCTGCTCGGCATTGGCGTATGGACCCCTTCCTGATAAAAGATAGCAAATTTTTAAAGTACTTCTCCCAAGAACTTCAAACTTTTTTAGAAATTAATACTGGTACGGCTAGCAATCCGTCAATGATGTGGGAGACCATCAAAGCTTATGCACGAGGTTTGATCATCTCCTATTCAGCGACCCAGAGGAAAATGAAGGGAGAGCAACAGCGTCTGCTTGAAGCTCGCCTAAAAGCAGCCGAAACAGCATACGCTGATAGACCTTCTATCACAAAATTGCAGAGGATTACAGCTCTTAGGACAGCTTTAAACACCGCGCGTACTCAAACGGCTAAAAGGGAAATATTATTTGCGAAACAAAGATTATATGAATATGGCGACAAACCGGATAGATACTTAGCATTTCTTGCAAAGAAAAAGAAAGCCCCTCAAACTATTCCGACTATCAAGGAAAGTACAGGTACCCTGACTCATGATCATAAAAAGATCAATGCGACCTTTAAAGAATTTTATTCTGAACTATATAGATCGCAGGATTGTGAAGATAGGATTAGGAGGATGCAGTCATTTTTGAAAAATTTGACCTTCCCGGGCCTGACTCCGGAACAGGTGTCGGCCCTAAATACCCCTTTAACAGTCCAAGAAATACTTGAGGCAATTAGGCAACTTCAGAGCGGAAAAGCACCGGGCCCGGATGGTTTTCAAGCTGAATTCTATAAAGAATTTACAGGAATATTGGCTGACCCACTTATGGATATGTATAATTTTGCGCATAGTCAGGTCTGTCTCCCGCCCTCGCTGAAAGAAGCAAGTATTTCTCTTATCCTCAAAAAAGGAAAAGACACAGAAGATTGTGCATCTTACAGACCAATATCCTTACTAAATGTAGACTTTAAAATTCTCTCAAAAATGTTAGCACTAAGACTAGAAAGGGTACTGCCATATATTATAAAGGAGGACCAGACGGGATTTATTAAGGGCCGCAGATCATCCAATAATATCAGAAGGGTCTTGAATATGATCCAAGCCTGTCATCAGGGAAAGATACCAGGAGTAGTAATTTCATTGGATGCGGAAAAGGCATTTGATAGGGTTGAATGGTCATATTTATTTTACACATTGGAAAGGTTTGGCGTTGGACAGGTGTTTACCAAATGGGTTTCAACATTGTATAATGACCCCAAAGCAGCTGTTATTACTAATGGGTTAAGATCGGATGGCTTCAGTGTGGGTAGGGGCTGCCGTCAAGGATGTCCTCTCTCACCATTGTTGTTTACACTGATAATCGAACCATTAGCAGAAGCCATCCGGACTGATCCTAATATAACGGCCCCGAGGATTGGTACAGGTAAACACAAAATTACCCTCTATGCAGATGACGTTCTCTTATTCCTCAGTAATCCTTTAATGTCAGTGCCTCGTCTAATTCAAGTTATTAATACATTTAGTGCATTCTCAGGCTATAAAATTAATTTTTCAAAATCGGAAGCCATGCCAATGGGTGGTCTGGCTATGATACCCCACTTAATGGATGGATCCCCTTTTCCCTTCCGTTGGTCCCTGGAGGGCTTCTTATATTTAGGGATTTTTATCACGCCAGTATTTGATCAGCTGTATAGGGCTAATTTTGTACAATTAATGGAAAGGATAAGGCAGGACCTCCAGCGATGGAGAGACCTTCCGATTTCCTGGCTAGGGAGAATAGCATTAATTAAAATGAATGTTCTGCCCCGTCTCTTATATCCTATGAGAATGCTCCCGCTGATGCTGCCAAGGCTAGCCCTACGTAAATTATATGGCTGGTTGGGCTCCTTTATTTGGAACCATAGACGGCCCCTTATTAAGCTGAAGAAGCTACAGCTTCCACAGGCAAGGGGAGGACTGGACTTCCCAGACTTTAGGAAATATCAGTTAAGCTCCCTACTAAGTTATATAGCTGACTGGGTTTCATCTGATCCACAATCAATTTGGCTGGATATCGAAGCCTCCCAAGTAAAATACCCACTTATTAACCTTTTATTTTCAGATAAGAGGAAAATCATTACAGACCACTGTAAAAATCCCATAATATTAAACACAATTAAGGCCTGGAATATAATGCGGCAAAATGAGGGTAACTCACATAAAACATCCCCCCCATGCACCAATAGTAGGCGCATGGGGATTCCAACCGGGGATTACAGATGCCACCTTTAAACTCTGGAGATCCAGGGGCATCTCATGCTTAGGGGACCTATTTAAAGATGGGATCCTGATGTCCTTTGAGCAGCTGCGTCTGAAATTCGGAATACCTAATGGGGATCTCTTTCGATACTTCCAAGTTCGAGATTATATACAGAGGAAGACTACATTAATAGATAGTCTTTATAAATCAGACAGAGAACGTAATGTCTTACGACCAGCGGGGGCATCCTCCGTTAGTACTATATACCATTTGCTACATGATGGAGTCTCAGGAGACATGGATGACCTGCTTAAAACATGGGAGCAGGACTTGGGGCTAGAAATCTCTGAGGATATGTGGAATGACATTTGGGAAAATGCTAGAAGAATTGCTATCTGTAACAGAACTCAGGCTATCCAACTAAAGATACTTCATAGGGCCCATATAGCTCCGGCTCAACTGGCAAAATTTAAGGCAGGAGCATCTCCAATGTGTCCTAAATGCAAAATAGAGGTGGGTACTCTTGTACATTGTCTGTGGACTTGTCAGAAAATCCGCAGATACTGGACTAAAGTGGCAAATATCCTGACAGAAATTTTAGGAACGGAAATTAGGGTGGACCCTGTATCTCTCCTTTTGGGCTTTTCGAACCTTTCATCTCTGGATATGCATGGGAAGAGACTATTTTCTATTCTCTCTTTCTGTGCAAGGAAAAATATTTTGGTGAACTGGGTGGCTGAGGGCCCCCCTGGACTTTCAAATTGGCACAGATTAATTATGGAATATATCCCCCTTGACTTCCTCACAAATATGGTGCACCGAAAGACTGAATTATTTTATAAAATATGGCAGCCCTTTTTGAATTATATAAATGCAGATATTTCGGCTATCCTAACAAGGGCTTTTATTTAGTGAAGATTTCAGACCGGGCTGCTCCGGGGCCCCTTGGGAGAGGAATCCTGCGCGAATACGGGTTTTATTATATTTGATGTTTATACATTCCGAGCATGTAAGAGACTTAGGTATACACTCTGGTTAGTTATAGGTTAGATTAGTAGAAAGTTGAGTTTTTTTTTTCTTTCTTTTTTCGTTTCTCTTTTTTTCTTTTTTTGTTTTCTTTCTTTCTCTTTTCTTTGTTAAATTATGACTATTGTATATATGATTTAATTGTACATCAATGTTTGTATTTGAGAGTTTTGTTTATTTTTGTAAATTTGCAAAAATGTTAAATTTCAATAAAAATATCTACAAAAAAAAAATCAGCTAACCTGTCATTTCAAAATATTTCCAAGGCTTTGGCACGAAAACTCAGCTCATCGCCCGATATGTTTTTGTCTGGGTGTTGCTGAGAGATTGTCTGTGTCACTGAGAGAGGAAAATCTGGGATCTTGCTGTGCTATCTCCCTGTAATGATTTTCCTCCTTTGTCTTTCAACTAATGCTGTCTCTTTCCTCCCAAGGGATCTCGCTGGCCACTTGAAGATTCAAAGAGAGAAACTTTAGGATCAGGAGAACTTTGAACAAGAGCTTTCTCCAGAGGGGACACGGTCCTGAGGCCTGGTCGACAGGCTGCACCCCGTGGGGACCCTCGTGATTTGTGTGTTTATTTACCCCGATGTTTAATCTCCTCTGGGGTACCCTGGATTTTAGGGGCATCTGGTTAACTGGGGCCCTGTTGTTTTGAAGCCTGGGGTTAAAATAACCGGGGCTGTGGGAGTTGACACAAACACATCAATCCCCAGTGAGAGTGTCTGACAGACAGGACTCCCCAAGGAGGGAATTAAACCTTAAATGAGAAACTCTATTCAAAGACTTGTTCTAACATCAGAGTAATACTACTTGTGGGATCTTGCTGTGTCTCAAACCACCTACAGAGTGGCCTACATTGCAGCAAGGGTGACCAAATGTGATAATCACATAAATAAGACCCAGGTTGGCCCAATCCCTGAGTATCTGGGAGGGGATCTCTCTCTCTCTCTCTCTGTCCCCTCTCTCACACCCTCCCCAGCTTTCTTTTGATGATTTTTTTTAAACAAATAAAACCGTCCCACACACAGCAATGTGTCGTGGTTATTTGAAGTGGGAGAGATGGAAATATTTCGCAGCGTCAGGTGATTGTTTTTGAGATAAAGGGGTAAAAGAGAGAGAGAGTGGAAGGAGGGAGGGATAGAGGGATAAGATGTGTCTTTGTAGTTGAGCTGGGAAAGGGAGACAGGATCTGGGGGAGGGCCCAGCTGCAATCACTTCCTTCTAGAATGTACCATCCACAAAATTAAATCCTGGGATGGATGAGGTGATTCTTTAAACAAGATTCCCAAAGAAATCCACAGCCTCCTGTTGGATGTAAAGTGGGATTTGAGCACATTCTGGAGCACGAAGGGGACTACCCTGTGGGATCGCACTGTGCATCAATGGCCCATTCTATGACTTGTCACCATTTTAATGGGGAGGGGTGTGGGGGACAGGATGTGGGATTCCAGGCAGGGAGAGACAGACAGAGAGAGACTCGTGATCAGAAACCGGATTTAGAAAGTGCTGGTATTATTGGGATCTTGCTGTGTGAAAATTACAGGGGGGCATTTTGCTTGTGGAGCAGTTGTTGTGGGGAGGGGTTGTTGCTGGGGGATAGCACTAGTTCTGGCAGGGGGTAAAGAAGAGGAAATACCCCAGGTATGCCATACCCCAGCTGCCTGTGGGATCTTGCTGTACGCTCCTCAGCCTGCGGGTTGTCCCTTACACATCACAGGAGCCTGTCTACAGGGCCCGGGCTCCGTTTGCTGATGGTCTGATAGTGGGTGGGGTGTATCATCCCTCCTTTCCCCAGCCCAGACCCCCCCACCTCTCCTCCCCCTCCCCCCACAATGTGATTGTGACGGGGCTAGTGTCTACAGGACAGGCCGGGGAGATGGGAACACACTTTGAATGGGAGGGAGGGGAGGGGAGGGCATTTCAATCAGAATGTAGGGGGAATGGAGAGAGAGAAAGAGACCAATCCATTCTCGAGAGCAGGAGGAAGCTGAGCAGAGAGATGGAGAGGGGGATAGGGACAGGCAGAGGGGGAAGAGAGAGAGAGATGGGAGAGAAGACAGAGAATGAGAGAGGGAGACAGAGGGGAGGAGTGAGGGAAGGAGGAAGAGAGAGGCCAGAGAGCGAGAGAGAGAGGAGTGAAAGAGAGAGGTGAATGTATCAGTGGAAGGTTGAACGTTAATATCATGTAGAAACAGCCCCAATCCCAGACAGAGTGTGGGTCACGGGGGTGTGAAGGGGAGTGGGATAGAGGGGACATCAGTCCTGCCTCTTGGGATATTTTTTACCCCCGGTTTGTCAGAGAAGCAGCTGGAGGGGGCAGGTTAAACACGGGGGGAGGGACGGGATCCAGGCTCTGAGACCGACTCCCTTCCATCGGAGTCTCAGAAAATAAACCCTTGGGGTGGGGGCTCAGTCAGAAAGCATTTACCCCCTGGGTCCCAGTGAAATCTGTTCCCATTCTCCGGGTTTAAAACCAGCGGGAAGTGCTGATAAAATGGGGAGCTTTGGGAAGTCACTCAGTGATGGGATTTTATTTGTTTCTCTTGAGTTTGTGATTCAAAAGATCTTAGCTTTGATTTAATCAATTTCCATCTCTCTCTCTCTCTCTCACATACATGCCCCTCCCCTCAAACAGAAACACTGGGACAGTCCTGAGGCAGTTTGACAGCTTCCTGTTCCCGTTCTCTGGGTTTAATATCAGGGGCTGTGCTGGGAAAGGGAGAGATTGTGGAAGGCAGAGAGCGATGGGATCTTGCTGTGCTTTTGGTGCCACTGTTTTATTTTAATCAATTTTCATTTCGCTCTCAGTCTCTCCCCCCGAGGAGGGGATTTGGTCTGGGAGCTGAAACTTGGACAGTGCAGAGACAGAGAGAATCCATCATGTTCTTTCTCCCTCACTCTCTCCTCCTCTGGCCATCTGTCTCTCTTTGGGATCAACTATGTCAGTCTCTCTCTCTCTCTCTCTCTCTCCCCCCACCCCCCACACCACATCCCGCGCCCCCCACCTCCCTGGGCTTTTCTCTCTCTCCCTCCTTCCCCCTCCCCCCACTAGGTATTTGTTTATTCTGCTTTCTGTCTTTCATTCTCTTTGTCTCAGAGTTTTATTCTTACCACCATCCCCCCTCCCCCACAACCTGTCCCCCTCTCTCTCCCCCATTCCCCACTCCCTCCCTGTCTTCCTGTCCCAGAGGGTGATTTGGACTCCGTGCCATGTGGTCATTAACACAGTGGGATCTTACTGTTCCCGGGGACCCCTGTTGTTGTGCAAACTGTGGGTGGAGAGGGGAAGTAAAGCCCCTTTCTCAGTGAGGGGTGCGGTGGGGCCACGGGAAGCCTGGGGACTGGGATCATGCTGTGCATGAAGACACACACAGTTGAATGGCCGATCAGTATCTTCATATGATCCCCGGGCCCCCACCCCCTCCAGCCCAGGGCCTTGGACACAGTGAGGGCTGGCAGTGGTGAGGGAGGGTGGGGAATTGTACACAGTGGAGTCATGTGGGGGGTGAGGAGGGGGAAGGAGGTGGGGGGGCGAAGGAAGGAGAGGGAGAGAGAGAGAGGTGGGGGGGAGGAAGGAGAGAGAGGTGGGGGGGAGAGAGAGAGGGGGGAGAGAAGGAGAGAGAGAGGGGGGAGAGAACAAGAGAGGGGGAGAGAAGGAGAGGGGGGAAAGAGGAGAGGGGGGAGAGGGGGAGAAGAGGAGAGGGGGAAGAGGAGGGGGAAGGGGGAAGAGGAGGGGGAAGGGGGAAGAGGAGAGGGGGAAGGGGGAAGGGGGAGGGAAGGGGAAGGGGAGGAGAAGGAGGGGGAGGGGGGAAAGGGGGGAGGAAGGGGGTGTGGGGAGGGGTGTGGGGAAGGGGAGAAGAGGAGAGTGGGAAGGGGGGAAGAGGAGGGGGGAAGAGGGGGAAGAGGAGAGGGGGAAGAGGAGGGGGGATTGGGAGAGGAGGGAAGGGGAGAGGGGGGGAAGGGGGCAAGAGGAGAGGGGGAAGGGGGAAGGTGGGGAGAAAGGGGGGAGGGGAAGGGGAGGGGAAGGAGGGATGGGGGAGCGGGGGGGGGGGGGAAGGGGGGAAGAGGAGAGGGGGGAAGGGGGGGGGGAGGGGGGATTGGGAGAGGAGGGAAGGGGAGAGGGGGGGAAGGGGGCAAGAGGAGAGGGGGAAGGGGGAAGGTGGGGGGAAGGGAGATGGGGAAGGGGGGACGAGGAGAGGGGGGGAAGGTGGGGGAGAAGAGAGAGGGGAAGAGGAGAGTGGGGGTAAGAGGAGAGTGGGGAAGGGGGTAAGGGGAAGGGGGGAAGAGGAGAGGGGAGGGGGGGGGAGAAAGGGGGGAGGGGGGGGGGGGTGGAGGGGGAAGGGGCAGGGGGGAAGGGGGAAATGAAGAGCACAAGGACATAGGAGCAGAAATGAGGCCGTTCAGCCCATCGAGTCTCTGCTTCCTCATTCAATCACAGCTGATAAGATTCTCAACTCCAATCTCCCGGTAAACCTTGATCCCCCCTTTACAATGAAGAACCTATCTATCTCAGTGTTAAATATACTCAGTGAGCTGGGCCTCCCCAGCCTTCAGTGGGAATGAATTCCACAGATTCCCCACTCTCTGGATCAACAAGTTTCTCCTTATCTCTGTTCTAAGAGCTCTTCCCTTTACTCTGAGGCTGTGCCATTGGGTCCCAGTCTCTCCGACCAAATGGAAACATCTTCCCAACATCCGCTCTGTCCAGGCCATTCAGTATTCTGTAAGTTTCTATTAGATCCCCCAGCCCCCCATCCTTCTGAACTCCATTGAGGATAGACCCAGAGTCCTCACACATTCCTCATGTGTTAAGCTTTTCATCACTGGGACCGTTCTCGTGAACCTCCTCTGAACACGTTCCAGGGTCAGTCCATCCTTCCCGAGATATGGGACCCAAAACTGTGTACAATTCTCCAAATGTGGTCTGACCCCAGCTTTATAGAGCCTCAGAAATACATCCCTGCTTTTATAATCAAGTGCTCTCGAAATAAATGTCATCATTGCATTTACCATCCTAACTACTGACCCAACCTGCAGGTTTACCTGAGACAATCCTGGACGGGAACTCCCAAGTCTCTCTGCACTTCAGATTTCTGAATTTTCTCCCCATTTAGAAAATAGTCCATGCTCTCTGCCTCTATTCCTCCGGCCCTTTGCAGTTTAATAACATCTTTCCTACAGCAGTCTGAACAGGATGGTGTGCAGTCCTCCAAATGTGGTCTCACCAATGTCTTGTACAGCTGTAACTTGACGTCCCAACTCCTGGGGTCAGTGCTCTGCCCGATAAAGGCAAGCCTGCCTAATGCCTCCTTCACCACCCTGTGACCCTGCCTTCCTGTGGCACCACTTCCAAGGAACTATGTCCCTGCCCCCATTGGTCTCTCTGTTCAACAACACTCCCCAGGGCACTACCATTACCTGTGTACGTCCTGCATGTGCACACTCTCTCTCACTCGCACATGCACACTCTCACTTGTGTGAGCACACTCGCAATCTCTTGCTCACATGTACACTGTCTCTCGCAAGTCTCCAATTATTGATGCCCATTTAACTGTTCTCTGATATACTAATTACACGTATTGGTTCCCTACTCACATTTGTTCATTTTGTGGTGTGCTGAACTGAAACTCCTTTTTATTGATTCCCTGTCCCTATTCTCCCACTTAGACCTGCTCTGCTCCAATTCTCTAATTTATTGGCACTCCCACTAATTTTCTAATGTAATGGCACTGTGTATCAAATCCATCTACTGATGCCCCACCAGTTCTTCCATTTACTCATACCCCGATACTCATTCTTCCATTTACTGATGCCCAGCCCGACTCTACCATTTAGAGGTGCCCTATTCTAATTCACCCATTTACTGGTGCCAGGCCCCAATTCTCTCATTTAGTCCCACTGTGCACCACGTCTTCCATTTAGTGTTTCCCTGCAACAAATCTCCCATGTCAGCTTCCACTACCAGTATTCTCTAATTATGGCCTGCCCTGCATCAAGTCTCTAAATTACCTTATTGCTGCACTGTACCAATTCTCCCACTTTATGCTGCCCTGCACCGATTCTCCCATTTAGTGTTACCGTACACTGATTCTCCCATTCAATGCTTCCCTGCACCAATTCTCCTACTTAGTGCTACCCTGCACCAATTCTCCCACTTTATGCTGCCCTGCACCGATTCTCCCATTTAGTGTTACCGTACACTGATTCTCCCATTCAATGCTACCCTGCACCAATTCTCCTACTTAGTGCTACCTTGCAGTGATTCTCTATTTTCGCGCTACATTGCATCAATCCTGTGGCAGTGGCTCATAACGCAGGGGTCTAAATTGAGGGTGTGTTGCATGATTAGTGGGTCAGTACTGAGATATTGGAGATCTATCACAGGATCAGTCCTGAAGGAGTGCTTCTTTGTCAGAGGGTCAAGTTTTGTCAGAGAATCAATACTGAGATTGTGCCTCATTGCATTAGGATCAGAATTGACGGTGGGCCGGTACTAATAGTGGAGCACACTGGGAGTGCCAGTGAGAATACCTCAGTATTGAACCAGAAACATGGCTCAGGGATGGACAGGACTGGGAACTTACTGTTCCAGGATACAAATGGTATAGAAAGGATAGAAAAGGAGGCAAGAGAGGAGGAGGAGTGGTGTTTTTAATAAAGGATAGTGTAACAGCTGTACTTCGGGAGGATATTCCTGGAAATATATCCAGGGAAGTTACTTGGCTGGAATTAAGAAATAAGAAAGGGATGACCACTTTATTGGGATTGCATTATAGACCCCCTAATAGCCAGCAGGACATTGAGAAACAAGTTTGTCAGGAGATTTCAGCTATCTGTAAGAATAATAGGGTGGTTATGGTAGGGGATTTTAACTTTCCAAACTGGGACTGGGACAGCCAAAGTGTTCAGGGTTCAGATGGAGAGGAATTTGTTATTTGTGCACAAGAACATTTTCTGATTCAGTCTGTGGATGTATGTACGAGAGAAGGAGCAAAACTTGACCTATTACTGTGAAACAGGGCAGGGCAGATGACTGAGGTGTCAGAGGGGGAGCAGTTTGGGACTAACAATCCAGAAGTTTTAAAATAGTGATGGAAAAGGATAGACCAGATCGAAAAGTTGAATTTCTAAATTGGAGGAAGGCTAATTTTGACGGTATAGTCAAGAGTGTTGGTGTGAGTGTTGGCAGGCTCTTTCAAAAGTTGATTGGGACAGATGTTTACAGGTAAAGGGACATCTGGAAAATGGGAAGCCTTCAAAAATGAGACTACGAAAGTCTACAGACTTGTTGTAAGGGTGAAAGGAAAGGCTGGTAAGTGTAGGGAATGCTGGGTGATGAGAGAAATTGAGGTTTTTGTTTACACAAAGAAGGAAGCACAGGTCAGGTATAGACAGAGGAGACTGAGTCAATCCTCAGATGGTTTTAAAGACAGTATGAGCATACACAAGAGGGAAATCAGAGGACAAAAAGAGGACATGAGATAGTTTTGGCAAATAGGGTGAAGGAGAATCCAAAGGGTTTTTACAAATGCATTAAGGACAAAAGGGTAACTAGGGAGGGAATAGGGCCCCTCAAAAATCAGCAAGGCGGCCTTTGTGTGGAACAGGATGTCCATGTATTCCAAAAGGCAAGGACTGATTAGGGATAGTCAACATGGCTTTGTGTGTAGGAAATCATGTCTCACAACTTGATTGAGTTTTTTTGAAGGAGTAACAAAGGGGATGGATGAGGGCAGAGTGGTGGATGTGATCTATATCGACTTCAGTAAGGCGTACGACAAGATTCCCCATGGGAGACTGGTTAGCAATCTCATGGCATACAGGGAGAACTAGCCATGGGATACAGAACTGGCTCAAGGGTAGAAGACAGAGGGTGGAGTTGGAGGGTTGGTTTTCAGACTGGCGGCCTGTGACCAGTGGAGTGCCACTAGGATCAGTGCTGGGTCCACTACTTTTCATCATAAACATAAGAGGTATAGTTAGTAAGTTTGCAGATGACACCAAAATTGGAGGTGTGCTGGACAGTGAAGAAGGTTACCTTAGATTACAATAGGATCAGATGGGCTAATGGGCCGGGAAGTGGCAGATGGAGTTTAATTGAGATGAATGTGAGGTGCTGTGTTTTGGGAAAGCAAATCTTAGCAGCGCTTAATGGTAAGATCCTAGGCAGTGTTGCTGAACAACGAGACCTTGGAGTGCAGGTTCACAGCTCCTTGAAAGTAGAGTCGCAGGTAGATAGGATAGTGAAGAAGGCGTTTGGTATGCTTTCCTTTATCGGTCAGAGTATTGAGTACAGGAGTTGGGAGGTATGTTGCAGCTATACAGGACATTGGTTAGGCCACTGTTGGAATATTGCATGGAATTCTGGTCTCAGAAAGATGTTGTGAAACTTGAAAGGGTTCAGAAAAGATTTATAAGGATGTTGCCAGGGTTGGAGGATTTGAGTTATAGGGAGAGGTTGAATAGGCTAGGGCTGTTTTTTCCCTGGAATTCGGAGGCTGAGGTGGTGACTTTACAGGGGTTTATAAAATCATGAGCCGCATGGGTAGGGTTAATATTTAAGGTCTTTTCCCTGGGGTGGGGTGTTCGGAACTAGAGTGCACAGGTTTAGGGTGAGAGGGGAAAGATTATAAAAGAAACCAAAGGGGCAACTTTTTCACATAGAGGGTGGTACATGAATGGAATGAGCTGCCAGAGGAAGTGGTGGAGGTTGGTACAATTGCAACATTCAAAAGGCATCTGGATGGTAAATGAATAGGAAAGGCTTGGAGGGATATGGACCGGGTGCTATAAGGTGGGATGAGAGTGGGTTGGGATATCTGGTCAGCATGGATGAGTTGGACCGAAGGATCTGTTTCCATGACTCTATGACTCTAAGTACTGGTGTACAGGAGTACCTGACCCAGTAATGCAGGGGCCTGGTCTCTGTCTCTGTCTCTCTCTCTCTCACTCTCTCACATATGCATGCGTGCACACACACACACATGCGCACACACACACTTACTGAGGGATAAGGAATGACAGAATAACATGAGTATTTTCAAATATCAAAGCTCCATTAAGCAGTCCTGGGAGGGCAGTGTAGAGGGAGCGTAATTCTGTATCTAATTCTGTGCTGACCCTGCCCTGGGAGAGGTTGATGGGAATAAAGTAAAGGCAGCTTTACTGTGTATCTAACCCCAACCTGTCCCTATCACAGGAGTAGTTGACAATGTAGAGGTAGCTTTACTATTTATCATATTCCTGCCCTGAGAGTGTTTGATGGCGACAGTGTCAGGTGGTCTTTATTTGTAACATAGCAACAGGAGGAGGCCATTCAGCCTCTCGAGCCTGTTCCATCATTCAATGGGATCATGGTAGATCTGTGGCCTAACTCCACATTCCTTCCTTTGGCCGATATCCCTCAATATCTTCACTGAACAAAAATGTATCTCTCTCTGATTTAACCTGAACGACTGATCCAGCATCCACTGCTGTTTGTGGGAGAGAGTCCCAAACCTCTCCCACCCTTTGTGTGTCAAAGTGCTTCCTACCATCTCTCCTGAACACTCTGGGCCCTCATTCTCAGACTCTGCTCCCTCTCGGTCTACAATCTCCAACCTGTGGGAGTTGCTGATCTTGATCGATCCTGTCTCATCCTGTTTATACCTTGAAGGCTTTGATCAGATCACCCCTTAACTTTCTCAATTCTGGAGGAAAACGGCCTCATTTGTCGAGTGTCCCCTCAGAATGTAACCCCTGAGCTCCAGGATCATTCTTGTAAACCTCCTTTGTGCTCCCTCTCTGTACTCCAACCTGATACCCACACACTTGCTGACATTGAACTCCATCTAACACAGCTTTGCCCATGCACCCAGTCTATCAATCTCCCTTTGTAATGTTAAGGTACCATCTGCACTGTCTACAATGCTGCCTAACATTGTACCTCACCCTGTGCTGTCCCTATCCTGTGTGTGTTTGATAGGAACAGTGCAGAGGGATCTATACCCTGTATATAATCCCATGCTGCACATGTCCTAGGCGTATTCGAGGCAGACAGTGTGGAGGGAGATTTACTGTGTATCTAGCCCCATGTTGTCCCTATCCTGGGAATGAATATGCCATTGGCTCAGAGACAGGAGACAGGATAGAGGGGAATGAGGGTTTCAGGTTGGAGGGAACTACAGGCACATACAAGTTGGAAACAGTAAAGGGCAATTATTCCCAGGTCACTGCAGAGTGTAATAATCTGATGCCTTTCCCTCACTGTCGTCCTACAATCCCTGGTAAGATCTGCTCCCATACCATCCTAACTACTGACTGTGTTAGATACATTCATACATTGGCGATGGGTGGGGGTGCTCTTAAACCTGGGAATTTGCAGTGTACCCTGCCTTCAAAATGCTCTTGCTCTCCCTTTCAAGTAATCTTTTCCCTCTTTTATCCTTAGGAATGTTTGTTTGGAAAGCTGCTATGTGAAGATCCAAAATGTTCGAGGCAAGGAAAGAACAACCTCCAGACGGGTACAAAGGCCTGAGGCCTAGTCGACAGGCTGCACCCATGGGGCCGACATGAATTGTGTGTTTATTTACCCCAAAGTTTAATCTCCTCTGGGAGGGGAACCTGGGTTTTAGGGGCCTCTGGCTAACTGGCTCCTATCAGATTGCAGCCCTGTCATTTTTAAAACTGGTTTGAAGCCTGAGGTAAAAGTATGTCCATCCCCTGGATCTGAGAGGCAGGACTCCCTGAGGGGCAATTAAAACCCAAATGATGTGACTCTCTCTAAAGACTTGTCATAAAGTCAGAGTAACATTGGTTACAGAGAGGGTGGGATGAGAAAATATGACAGTGAGAGAAAGAGAGTGAGAGAAAGATTTGAAAAATTGAGAGAGCGGGGAAACAGAAGGGGAGAGAGAGGGAGAGGCATTTTGAGATTGTGAAATCTCTGTAATGTTTGATTCTGGAGTGACAGGAAATAATTAAACTGAAGCAGCATCACAGAGGGGGAAATGATCAGAATAATTAGCTGCTGCATTGTTACATGTGGGATCTTGCTGTGCACCAGCTGCCCCAATGCTGTCATTGCAAGCAGTGAGTGTTTTAATCAGGTAACTGGGATTTCAAAGTTTCTCCAAAGCTTTGGAATGAAAACTCAGCTCATCACCCAGTATGTTTGTGTTTGGATGTTGCTGGGAAATTGTCTTTGTCACAGGGAAACCTGGGATCTTGCTGTGCTATCTCTCTGTAATGATTTTCCTCCTTTGCCTTTCAACTAATGTTGTCTCTTTCCTCCCATGGAATCTTGTTGGCCACTTGAAGATTCAAAGAGAGAAACTTTAGGATCAGGAGACCTTTGAACAAGAGCTTTCTCCAGAGGGGACACGGGCCTGAGGCCTGGTCGACAGGCTGCACCCTGTGGGGGCCCATGTGAGTTGTGTATTTATTTACTCTCAGGTTTAATCTCCTCTGGTGGGGGGAGGAGTACCCTGGGTTTTAGGGACCTCTGGTTAACTGGCTCCTGTCGGATTATGGCCCCGTCATTTTTAAAACAAATTTGAAGCCTGGGGCTAAAGTAACCAGGAGAAAGTGAGGACTGCAGATGCTGGAGATCAGAGCTGAAAATGTGTTGCTGGAAAAGCGCAGCTGGTCAGGCAGCATCCAAGGAGCAGGAGAATCGACGTTTCGGGCATGAGACCTTCATGTCCGAAACGTCGATTCTCCTACTCCTTGGATCTCCCTGACCTGCTCCGCTTTTCCAGCAACACATTTTCAGCTAAAGTAACCAGGGCCCTGGGATCTGATACAAACACATCAATCCCCAATGAGTATCTGACAGACAGGACTCCCCAAGGAGGGAATTGAAATCTTAAATGAGAAACTCTATCTAAAGACTTGTTCTAATATCGGACTAATACTAATTGTGGGATCTTGCTGTGTCTCAAACCACCTGCAGAGTGGCCTATGTTGCAACAAGAGTCACCAAATGTGATAATCACACAGATAAGACACAGGTTGGCCAGTTCCCTAAGTATCTGGGAGGGACTCTCTCTCTCTCTCTCTCTCTCTGTGTCTTTCTTTTATTGATTTTTGAAATAAATAAAACCGTCCCTCACTCAGCAATGTGACTCGTGGTTATTTGAAGTGGGGAAAATGGAAATATTTTGCAACACAAGGTGATTGTCTTTGAAACAAAGTGGTTAAAAAAACACAAGATGCAGACAGAGAGAGAGAGTGTGTGGGAAGGAGGGAGTGATAGAGGGATAAGATCTGTCTTTGTAGCTGAGCTGAGAAAGGGAGACAGGATCTGGGGGAGGGGGGAGAAAATGGGACTCTCCAATATCCCATCACCGCCCAGCTCCAATCACTTCCTTCTAGAAAGTGCCATCCACAAAATTAAATCCTAGGATGGATGAGGTGATTCGTTAAACAAGATTCCCAAATAAATCCACAGCCCCCTGTCGGATGTAAAGTGGGATTTGAGCACATTCTGGAGCACGAAGGGGACTACCCTGTAGGATTGCACTGTGCATCAATGGCCCACTCTATGAGTTGTCGTCATTTTAGTGGGGAGGGATGTGGAGGACAGGATGTGGGATTCCAGACAGGGAGAGACAGACAGAGAGAGACCCATGATCAGCAACTGAATTTGGAAAGTGCTGGTATTATTGGGATCTTGCTGTGTGAAAATTACAGGGGGGGCATTATGCTTGTGGAGCAGTTGTTGCTGGAGGGATGGGAGTCGTTCTGGCAGGGGGTAAAGAAGATGAAATACCCCAGGTATGGCACAGCCCAGCTGCCTGTGGGATCTTGCTGTGCACCCCTCAGCCTGCGGGTTGCCCCTTACACATCACAGGAACCTGTCTACAGGGCCCGGGCTCCGTTTGCTGATGGTCTGATAGTGGGTGTATCATCCCTCCTTTCCCAAGTCCAGACCCCTTCACCTCTACTCCCCCTCCCCCCACAATGTGATAGTGACGGGGCTAGTGTCTACAGGACAGGGCGGGGGGATGGGAACACACTTTAAATGGGAGGGAGGGAGGGGAGGGCATTTCATTCAGAACTTAAGGGGGAATGGACAGAGAGAGAGACCAACCCATTCTCGAGAGCAGGAGGAAGCTGAGCGGAGAGATGGAGAGGGGAATTGGGACAGGGAGAGTGGGGAGAGAAGAGAGAAAATGAGAGAGGGAGACAGATGGAAGGAGTGAAGGAGAGAGAGTGTGTGTGAGGGAAGGAGGAAGAGAGGGAGAGAAGCAGCTGGAGGGGGCAGGTTAAATACGGAGGGAGGGACAAGATCCAGGCTCTGAGACCGACTCCCTTCCATCGAGTCTCAGAAAATAAACCCTTGGGATGGGGGCTCAGTCAGAAAGCATTTACCCCCTGGGTCCCAGTGAAATCTGTTCCCATTCTCTGGGTTTAAAACCAGCGGGAAGTGCTGATAAAATGGGGAGCTTTGGGAAGTCACTCAGTGATGGGATTTTATTTGTTCTTCTTGTTTTTTGATTCAAAAGATCTTGGCTTTGATTTAATCAACTTCCATCTCTCTCCCTCCCTCTCACACCACCAACCCCGGGATTTTCTCTCTGTGTCTGTCACCGTTTCTCTGTCCCTAATCTTGTTTGTGTTCTCTCCCCACCTCAGTATCTCTCTCTCTCACACACATTATACACTCTGTCTCTATGCCCCCCCACCCCGTCCCTCCCTATACTCCTGTCCCTGAGAGTGATTTGGACTCAGTACCATATGGTGCTGCACATGTCATTAACACAGTGGGATCTTGCTGTTCCCTGGGTCTCCTGTTGTTATCCAAACTGTGGGGATGAGGTGAGGCAGGGGAAAGCCTGGGGACTGGGATCTTGCTGTGCATGAAGACACACACTGCCAAATGGCCGATCAGTCTCTGCACACACTCCCCGGTGTCCCCCTCCCCCTCCCGCCCAGGGCCTGGGACACAGTGAGGGGTGGGGGTGGTGAGGGAGGGTGGGGGATTGTACACAGTGGAGACACAGAGGGGGTTTTTATACAGAGGTGGGGGGTAATGGATAGAGGGGACAGTTTGGGGTGGGGGGGTAAATGAAGATGCACAGGGAGCAGGAAATTCGATCGAGGAAGGAGGGGAAGGTGGGTGGGGCTGGAAAATTCTGAGGGGGTGGGAAATTGAGGGTGGGGTCGCAAATTAGCGGGGGTCGGTGTGTTATAGGGGAATGGGGCAGTAAACGTAGAGGGAATAGAGTATTGGGGAAGGACCCAATATTTGGGTGAGGGGAGAATGGGCAAGAGATCCCGGGGAGGTGTTGGGGAAGAGACTGAACATTGGGAGGAGGGGAGGGGGGATTGTGGGCAGGAACATAATTGGGGGGAGGGGAAAGGGCATAATATTTGGGAGGGGACAATGACAATGATTGAGGGAGTTTACATAAAGTCCCTGTCTCAGGGGGTGGGGGTGGAGAGGGGGCCTGGGCTCTTGCTGTGCAGTGAGGCAGTCCCTCCACGGGTCAGTAAGTGTTTGCACGTGCTCACTGTGTCCCCCCCACCATAAAGGGGTTGGTGAGGGAGGGAGGGTGAGCATGATGGTGGGAGGGGCAGTTTGAGTAATGCTGCACAGGGGGAGCGGGAGGCGTGAGACCGGGAGGGAGGGAAAATATATGAGGGAAGAGCAATATTGGATGGGGGGGGGGCAATAATCAGGGTCCAGGAATCGCAGGAATGTAAAATCTGGGGGAGAGGCTGAAAAATGAGGAGGGGAAGATTGGCAGATATGACAAAGAGCAAGATCATAGAATTCTGTCCATTCTCTATCTCTGGGTCATTCTCCAATTTTCTCTGACCCATCAGTCTGTTACACACCTTATTGGCCTCATAGATTTGCCTCACTGTCAGAATGTTGGGAAATAGAACAAAAGTGAATGATAAAAATGGTGTTAAAATGTTTCGGACTATTTAAAATGTTCCCACGGATGGTCTTCAGAATAACTGGACCTGGTATAACAGTCCCCTGCCATCCCTGTCCTTCCTCCATAGTGGAGTATACCCATTCTGAAGTCTGATCAGCAGGTCTTTAAACAACTCCCACATGGGAAATGTGGAATTGCTCAATAACAGCTCTTCCCAATTAACTCTCCCTAGCTCCTACTTAATAGTGTCTTAATTTACCTTCCCCCGAATTCAGGACCTTCCCACAAGGTCGTGACTTATCCTTATTCATCGCGATCTTAAAACTGAAGGAGTTGTGATCACTGTTTCTAGTGAAAGGTCAGTCAGCTGGCCAGGCCCATTAACCAATACAAGGCCCAGTGAGGCCTTGCCACAGTGAATCAGATCGCAGATTGGAGGAACAACACCTCATCTTCCACCTGGGCTGCCTACAGCCCGGAGGACTCAACATTGAGTTCTCCAATTTCAAATACCCTCCCTCCCCATCCACCAACTCCCTTTCCAACCCCTCACCACCCCCCCACCCCCCACCCATCCCTGCCACCAATCGGATTCATTTCACCCATTGACCGAACAGGCCGTCCCCTCTACCGTGTTCACCTCAGCACTCCATCCCTCTCCCCACCCAAAACCCTCCCCCACCCCGACCCTTTATCAGCAGCTCCCCTTACCCCCACTCCCGAAGCATTGACCTCTCCACCTCCTGATGCTGCCTGGCTTGCTGGGTTCTTCCAGCCTCCTGCTTGTCTCCGATGGTCAGTAAGGTGACAGATGGCTCCAAATATGGTGGTGGGGTAGTGAACAGTGAAGGAGGTTTACCTCAGTTTTTTTTTGTAATATATTTTTATTAAGAAAAAAATAGATTTTTAAATATTACAACAAATACAAAACAATGCAATTCAAAACAGTATAAAAAAGTACAAATCTAAACCCAAATAATAAAAATAATTCCCCAAAACACCCCGTGTGGGCGGCACGGTGGCACAGTGGTTAGCACTGCTGCCTCACAGCGCCTGAGACCCGGGTTCAGTTCCCGACTCAGGCGACTGACTGTGTGGAGTTTGCACGTTCTCCCCGTGTCTGCGTGGGTTTCCTTCGGGTGCTCCGGTTTCCTCCCACAGTCCAAAGATGTGCGGGTCAGGTGAATTGGCCAAGCTAAATTGCCCATAGTGTTAGGTAAGGGGTATATGTAGGGGTATGGGTGGGTTTCGCTTCGGCGGGTCGGTGTGGACTTGTTGGGCCGAAGGGCCTGTTTCCACACTGTAAGTCTAATCACCCTCCTACACGAATGTATAACATATATAGAATAGTATAAAATGTTTTAAAAACCTAAACTAGCTATTTAACTTACTAAATAAATACCTGACAACAAACAAATAAATGGTAATTACTCAGCCCAGCCAATCAAACACTCATACATTCACAGTTCCACCTCCCTGGATATTGGACTCATGAAACACAATTGTTACAGGTATATAAAAGCCCTTGTTAGTGTGGCAGATAAATCTGTGTCCAGATATTTCAAAAAGGGTTGCCATGTCTTGTAAAAATTCTCAGTTTTGTGGTGTACTATATTCGTGAGAAAATCCAGGGGAATATACTCCATAACAATCTTCCGCCAACCCGACAGGCCTGGGGGGTTTTCTGATATCCAACCTAGCAAGATATTCTTCCTTGCACAGAAGGTAAGAATGTTGAAAAGTTTTGCCTTATGTGCGTCTGCAGGAAATATAATGGGTAGGCCCAAAACCAGCGAAATAGGGTCCTTCTCCACCCTGTTGGGGTGTTGGGGTAATTCATTACTGGGGTGCATTAGGTTGGGGTTAAACAATGTGCTATTAGTACTACAGCAGACATTGTCAGATTCAGTCCCTAAAGGGTTAAACACAGCCATGCAGGGAAACTAACAATTGCAAGACTGTCTGTCTGGGACCACATTCCCTGATGATTAGATCAGGTCAGCCAGAACCAGACCATCCACCTGGGAATTCAAAACCAACAAAGGAAAACCGGTAATAGTTGAAAGGTGTAAATTATACCATCGAAACAGAGTATGGATAAATTGAATGCCGATGTCCCCGATGACGTAAATCCCCATTGAAACCAGCGATAAGTTATAATGACTGTTGATCAACCTTTGTAGAACTATTGTCTCAGTCAGGGAATACGCCTAGGCAGAGAGACGCATAGTAATGAACTTAACTGACTAAACAATGGACTACTAATTACTGGGACGGAAACTACCGGACCCATGAGGGCTGAATCATTATACAAGCACAGTCGGGGCTCGACAGGTATAGTAAGGGTTTTGACAGGCACCTCAGTATGGCCAATGAGAGTCCAGGTACTAATTACTGGGACGGAAACTACCGGACCCATGAGGGCTGAATCATTATACAAGCACAGTCGGGGCTCGACAGGTATAGTAAGGGTTTTGACAGGCACCTCAGTATGGCCAATGAGAGTCCAGGTCCACTCGCACACAACCGAATGGACCAACGAGGAGGCCTGATGAGGAAGGTGGAACTGGACACTCAGAGGAGCGGGGTTTAAAATATCGTCGGGTCCGCGAGGGAAGTCAGAACGCGCGCCTTCTGCGGTGAGCGAAACCGCTCACTGTACAATTCGCTCTCGGAATAAAGAAGTCTTTGTACCTTTTGAATCTGGCCTGGTGTCTCATTCCTCTGAAACGAGCACGGGGTCGGCAGTCCCGACCTAACAGTTTGGTGAGCCTTGACGTGCAGAGGAAAAGGGACGCATTTGTTGGCAAGGCAGAGAGGTTGCCGGACGGCCGGCCGTTTCTAGGTGGTACTGGAGACACCGTTTTCACAAAAGTTCTCCACTAGGGTTTTTGGCCATTCTAAATCCTTTTTTGTTCGGTGTCTCGCAGGTCTTGCCAACCAAAATTTAGTGGTTCCGAGAGTGAATTGTTTTAGTTCTCTTTCAACAGTACTGTACTGTGAACGGTCCGAAATTTGTGCTGCAGCATACCCGGGTAAGTGAGTTTTTTTTTAGTATCTGGTTCTTCAACGTGGCCCTACTCCTTGAATTTCGGTCATTGAGGTTGATTTTCCCCTAGTGTGTACATTGAGCGTGTCTCTGTACTGTCCCCAGTTTTTGATCACATCGAGCGTGTCTCTGTGATTTTCCCCTAGTGTGTACATTGAGCGTGTCTCTGTACAGTCCCCAGTTTTTGATCACATCGAGCGTGTCTCTGTGATTTTCCCCTAGTGTGTACATTGAGCGTGTCTCTGTACAGTCCCCAGTTTTGATCATATCGAGCGTGTCTCTGTGATTTTCCCCCAGGGTGCTGGGGTTAGGTTTTTTGTTTGTTGTGTACGGGTTCGGTGTTTTTTCGCACTTTACTGTAAGTATTTGCTTTCAAATCCCCACGGGACTCGGCTCTGCAACTGCTCGTCGCTTGCATTGAGCCAGCCCGCAGACCCCTGAGGTCGGGATTTCCGGTACCACTCTGGGATTGCGTCAATTTGACGGTGTAAGCTGAATAACTCAGGAGAGGGTGAGTATAATTTTTTTTTCTCTCTTTCATTTTCTCTTTTCTTTTACTTTCCTGGCAATAAACTCGCTGTTCTCCTGTGTGAGCAGTAACAGTTTCAAAATCTCCTGTACGCTTGCGCAGACGGTTGAGACGTCCCTCTCTCTCGCTCTCTCTCTCTATTTCTTTCACGGACTGCGGGTGCGGATCTGCCGGGTGTCTGCACAGACGGTAGTGGGTTCTAACATTTCTAACACCCAGCAGGACAGTTAGGCCTGGGAGACCTGACGGACACTCTTAGAGTGGAAGAGGCAATTAGGTCGATAAGTTTTTCAGGGCAACATTTAGGATAGATTCGGTAATCTTACTGGACATAGACAACGTTATCAGATAGGACACTGCGCTCACAGTCGGGCGGCCTTGGGACTAGGAAGTATGTCAATTGAAAGGTTTAACTACGGGCCGCCCAGGCTGGTGGCCATGCGAACGCGTCACCCCGAGGTTCCGTGGTGGCGCCTGAGCCTTTCCACGGATTCTGCCCTGACGAAGGAATTACTCCTTGATTGTGTAAGGGTGGAGCGGGCTAATGTCCTGGGGGTCCTTAGTCAAATTCCACACCAGGGGGAGGATTTCCTGGGAAAATTGACCCTTACACTCAGTGACCCGACAATAATGATTAAAACGTTAGCTGCGCTGACTGAGAATCCTCGGGGGGCGGTGAGGAAAAGGGTGGAGTTGTCAGGAGTACCGAGAGAATTCAGGGTAGGGGAAATCCCTCAATGTTCATGGAAGTCCCACTTTATTGTCACTTTCCACCTACTGTGGGAGGGAGAATGTTGGGGTGAAAAGGGTGTGCCGGCTGGTGGGGGAGGAGAAGGGGGTCCCTCTCGGTCCTCATCAAGTTTTCTAAGAATGGAGCACCCTTCGCGGGAGTGTACAGCCCTGACTGCATTGGGCGCTGTCCTCTCGCTACCACCAGATGAAGTTTTTAATGCGACCAAGCCGGCACCAGCAGCCCCAGTTGTGTGTGCAAGATCTCGTAACACAGGGGAGGTGGTGAAGTCCATCAGAGATCTGATTGAACAAAACAACACTGCTAAGGAGGCTAGAAACAAATTAGCGGTACTAGAAAAGGCGATTGCGGACTGGAGGGGGAAGGGTTGGTTCCCAGAAGATAGTAGGGTGTTCCTCACGGAGGCCGAACTCGAGCTGTTGAAGACTCGGGTTGCGGACAGCATAGCGGCGGACAGGAAGGTAGCGGAGAGAAGTTTTTTCCGAAGGAATGAGAGTTTGAGGAAAAATGCAAATGAGGCGGTGTATTTCAAGGAGTTCCTCTCCCGGTTGGGGAGTAAGATTCTGAAACATGAACAGGTAAAAGAGGGCGATTTGGGTTGGGAGTTGATCCGCTCACAGATCTCGTCCTGGCCGCCCGTAGGGGGGCCCATGACAAACTCTGGCGTTGAGGCCGATAGTCGTCCTGCGCCACCACCGTATTCGACGTCGCCCACAGCACCCCCAGAGACAGTTAAGCTCCCCGAAGTACAGGCACCGGTGGTGAAAGGTTTAGGAGGGCACGTGGACGTAGAGGACCCCAAAGGGGAGGAGGCGGCGGGGCAGCTTAGAGCACAGAAGGATCAGATTGATAAGCTGCAGGTGGCAGTTCAGGACCTGTGGAAGAGGCACTATGAGGAGGATATGGGAATGTTGCGAGACAGAGCGGCACGCTTGCAGGAGAGACTGGATGAAGTGAGACAGGCTGAGGATGAGGAACTATGCAGTGAAAGTGTTCGGGCCCCCCTGCCAGATAAGTTAGGGGGGAGGCATGCAAGGCTCGCCCTTTTAGGCCAAGTGCCCCATGGCTGACCACAGCTCCCAGGTTCAAGGAGCCATTCAAATGCGGGGAAAAATAGGAACATAACAGCGGTATGGGACAGTATAATCTGAGGGACAGACGTTGTCCTCTGCAGTTATAACCAGGCTGTGCATCCTCCCTGGTGCAAGGGTTAAGGACATTTCTTCAGGGCTGAAGAGGAATCTGAGGTGGGAGTGAAGGGATCCAGTTATCATCATTGGTACCAATGACATTGACTGGACCAGAAAGGAGGTGTTGTGGAAGGGAACTGTTCAAGTGGGATGTATTTTACTTCAAACATGCTGCAACATAATATCCCAGTAAATAGAATAACTAGGGCTGCAGTCAGTGTTTAAACTAAATAGAGAGGAGCAGGTGTTTGGGATAAATGTAGAAGATTTAGAATCCATTTTGGTTAGAAAAATAAATTAAATAAAAATTATTTAGAATCCATTTCGATGGAGGTAAGAAATAACAAAGGGAATAAGACAATGGTGGGAGTACTCACTTGGCCCCTAACAGCAGCTATACTGTAAGACAGAGAATAAAGTAGGAGATAATGAGGGCATTGTTGCATCGCTACAGTATTACCAGACCATAGGGACTGCTCTCTCATTAGAGAGATACAACCAGACCTCAGGCGAGGGAGGAGATTGAGAAGGAGAGTCCTTCATGGTAACCTCAAACCGGTGCTGGGAATTGAACCCACACTGTTGGCATCACATGCTCTGTCGACCAACAATCCAGCCAACTGAGCTGAACTGAAAGCAAAGGGAGAAAATAATCTTTGAGGCAAGCAAATAATATGGAAAATTTTAGCAAGAACTTTAAGTACATATAAAGGAAGAGAGAGGCCAAAGTGACCAAGGCCCCTTAGAGAACAAAGCTGGGAAAATAATTTCTGAGAACCAGGAAATGGTAGAGGCATTGAAGGAACATTTTACATTAGTCTTCATAATAGAAGACATGAATAGCATTTCAAAAGGACTAAATAATCAAGATGCAGAAAGTGAGGCCATGAGGGAAATGGAAGGTGGGTGAGTTGGCAATAAACACAGTAACTATCACCGGAGAAAAAGTACTAGGGAAACTAATGGGGCTGAAGGCCCTCAACTTGGAGGGTTGCATCATAGGATATTACAGCAAGTAGCCACAGCGATAGTGGCACCCACATAACCCTCAGAGCTGAACATCCCGTGCTGCCCTGGGTCGGGGGGCTCTAGCCTTCCCCCGACAGGGCAGGCCGTGATCGCTCTGACATGCCCGCCCGCGGTCAACCAACATGGCCGCCCACAGGGACACATAGGGGGAAAAAGGGGAGGTCGAGTAGCCGGACGTTGTTGGAAGCATAGGGAAAGAGGGCATTTTGCCCGCGGCTGCGTCAAGGAGATGGGAGTTCAATGCAGGGATTATAATTGACGGGAGAGCCGTTCCGGTTGTGATGTTGGAATTATATCACCGGGTGGGAAGTTGTTTATTAATTATTAGGTTAATATGAATCATGCTTCTAATTACATCTCTTTCGACAGGTTGTAATCTTTACTTTTTATTACAAAACAGCAAGTAACAACAAGTTTTGTACATGCCGATTTGGTCCGGGATTATAGAAGCCGGTTTTAGGCTACGATTTTACTGAAATTGTGTGAGTGAATGGATAAGAGTAGTTAGACAAGTATATTGTTGAACCACGTTTCTGGATAGTCCTTTTTTCATCTTTGCATGGAAGCCGTATAAGGAGGACAGCTGAAGTTTACTTTTAACAGCAGCTTGCAGTAAGAGCGGCAGAGAGAGAGGGAAAAACAGACAGACACGCAGGCTCTGTTTTTTGTTCAACATGGCTAGATTTGCGAGCTGCGGACAGCATCAGGAACGGGGGGCCTGCCGGGGAGGTGTCTTCGTAGGGGAAACGAGTGCTAAGGCACTTGCTCCTCTGCCCTGCTTGAGTAGAGCCGGGTTTTGTTGCGGCTTGATCTGTTTTCCCTTGCCACCTAACTTGCTGAGAAATTCTAGTGCTTTGATTTTACTTTAATAGGCTTCATTTGCAATTAATCCGGGAATAGTCCGAAGGCAGTTACAAACTCCACACTGTTAAAACAATCACTGAAAATCTCAAAAGAAAATGTGCACATCTTAAAAGCTGTAACTGGGATTCAGTGTTTGAAGATTTCACGGCCATCGGGTGGAGAGAATCTCAGTGGCCAGCTGAGAGTGACTTTTGTTTTCCAGGGATGAATGTCTGTTATGAGGGCTACTGGCCAGCTTCAAGACCCCACTCTTTGAGACAAGCGGGAATCTTTTTTCTTTTTTTTACCCCATCCCAGGCTTTGGTACTCATTTCACAGTACACGTTGTCTCAGCCATCATATTCCACTAATTTTGCTACCAAATAAAACATCTGCACTCTCTCAAAATTGTTACGACAGCTTTAGATTCGCTTCCCTGCAGGTAACTCTTGTCAGTTTCAAAAGTGGCTGCTATTTACTCAGCTGTCTGTCTGTAAGTGGTGAAATTGCTATGGTTTCGGATCATTAACCTTCACGTGGCTTAATGTTTACACAGCCGGCAGCTGTGTTTACATTTCTCAAATAGGTGCGAATCCTTGTGGTTTATAATGGTTTTTCGTCATTGGTCGAACTGCGGTGTGTGGGTGTGTGTGTTTCTATTGGACGAGGGACTCCCATTCAGCATTGGAGGGTTCTGATTGGCTAGGGATTCCCATTGACATTACTAAATATGTTCCATGGGCTAGGACAGACCTGGAGGCGCTCGTAAAAAAGCTTCCCCCGCTTGAGAATGGCGCCTCCGCTTGGATAAAAGCTTTTGAGTTGGAAACGTGTCACGAGAAGCTAGCGCTGGCAGATTTTAGAACTATCATGGTCCGTATAAGGGCCACGGAGGCCTTGGCAAGGACACAAAAAGCCGCAAACTGCGGGACCTTAAGTGAAACCACTGAATTCGACTGGTTTAGGAATAAGATCACATCTGCATTGCATGCATTTTTTCCTCCGGCGAATCTTCCTCTGTTCAATCTGAGCCCTTTGAAAAAAAAGGAGAAATAACTCTGAGAACAGCTTTAGAGTTTTTCGAGAATGTTGGGGTGGCAAATAAAGGGGATGTCTCAGCAAAGGATGGTGTGTCCTAACCGCATGGTCAATTTTTTAGATAGAACGGGAGGTAAATTCTCCAAGAAATGCGTGTCCAATTTTTATATTTTTTCCCTACTTTTGACCTTCTGTGGCAGCCCATGGGGTGAGATTTTTTCTCTGATCCACAAATTACTCCGGTACCCGTTGTACAAGCCACTATGTCTCACTTTTCCCTTATCACTCTTTTCCGGGTAACAATACAGCTAGTGCCGGTCCCCCATTTCTTCTATTGCGTTGATTTGCATCTGGTATCACCTTTTCATCACATTCTCGCAGCCCTTTTCCTCCCTGATTTAAACCTGGTGTGGCGTTATTACTCTTCAACTGAACTCCAGCTGAAAAGATGTGTAGGTCGAGCGTGGGGCACAACCCCACACTGGCTCTTGGGGGCCCCAGCAGAAGCCAACGCCGGCACCAAGCTGGAGTGGGATTCTTCTGTGCATGGACGACTGAGAAAACGACAGCCCGCATGTGATCTGATCTCCTGAAATGGAGTAAAACGTCTGGGGTATGCTGTGGAATGGTTTCCACTCGTGTACTGCGGAGTCGGGTTTCTTCCTATTTAATTATGTGCTTCGCGTGGGAAAGGGGGGCCTGGTGGTTGTTCCTCTATTGCTGTACAATGTCAACTGTGCAGTAGTACAACACGGCCATGGGGTTTCTGCATCCTCGGGGGGCTGGCCTCCGGTACATGTCGACTAGCGCGGGTGTTGTTTTTAAGTTCGGATTCACGTGTCCTCGTTGGGCGTTAATGCTTCGCTGTGTATGACTATCTTTCATTTTTCCTTTTCATTTTTCCTCCTTCTACACAGTACTAGCCTTCCTACCTCATACCCTGGGATTGTCAAGCCTGTTGTCCAAAAAATCCCTTTAATCAATTCGACCATTTAAATTGGCGACACATAGATGTAAGTGCTGTATGCCCTGAAGACTCAAGGACAACATACACAAATGACTCCACATCATCCGATATCGCTAAATGGATTCGCCTGCTCTCACAGCCCACCGACCACAGCGATGAACCGCTGGCCGCTGTCTGGAATCCGCCCTCGCCGCCCATGGACTTGATAAAGATCCCCTTACAAAAGGCTGGATAGCCAGTGGCGGGTGAGGCTCCTCGATTAAGGGACTACCTAAAACAGGCACAGTCGTGCTATTGGCCGGGGAATGGCGGCCCACACTCATGCGAGCTACGTTACTGCCTGGCACTTGCAGCACTGTTGGAGGTCTGGAACGAACCATTGCGTTGGAAGGAGCTCTGACCTACGAAAAGGACCGGGGCGCAGTACATTTCACTGGCATGTTCCTGACTGCTGGAAGCATACACATACTCTTCTAAGGATTCATAACACATCTTTACTCTTGGGTGTCTTTTGGACTACACGCTTGTGTTCTGCGGGCAGACTACTTCATTTTGCTCATTTTTTCTGTTTCTCTCCGCACTAGGTCTCTTGCATTTCGTACTAATTATTGTGCTTCAACTTTCCTATTTTCCAGAGATCTGTTTGTCTGTTTGTCATGCCTGTTTTAATTCTTTGTTTTTATCATCTCTACAGAAGCCTATGACAATGCGCTATGTATTCATTTATTTAGCTTAGCTATGCATGTGCTTAGATAGTTGTTAAATGTGTTGCGTCGTGTTATTTAGGGCACCCTTCATCCCAAAATGACTCTCCCTAGAACCGGGAATTCTTGTTATGACAGCGTGCACGGTCTGATCAAAAGGACTTTTTTTGTACGTCCGCCGGCACTCCAGAACCCGGTCACTTCGTGTTTTTTTATTATCTGTCTTTTATTACGCATCCCGTACGGTATTATTTAGTGTGGCCTCTAACAGAGGCCAAGAGGGGGAATGTTGGGGTGTTGGGGTAATTCATTACTGGGGTGCCTTAGGTTGGGGTTAAACAATGTGCTATTAGTACTACAGCAGACATTGTCAGATTCAGTCCCTAAAGGGTTAAACACAGCCATGCAGGGAAACTAACAATTGCAAGACTGTCTGTCTGGGACCACATTCCCTGATGATTAGATCAGGTCAGCCAGAACCAGACCATCCACCTGGGAATTCAAAACCAACAAAGGAAAACCGGTAATAATTGAAAGGTGTAAATTATACCATCGAAACAGAGTATGGATAAATTGAATGCCGATGTCCCCGATGACGTAAATCCCCATTGAAACCAGCGATAAGTTATAATGACTGTTGATCAACCTTTGTAGAACTATTGTCTCAGTCAGGGAATACGCCTAGGCAGAGAGACGCATAGTAATGAACTTAACTGACTAAACAATGGACTACTAATTACTGGGACGGAAACTACCGGACCCATGAGGGCTGAATCATTATACAAGCACAGTCGGGGCTCGACAGGTATAGTAAGGGTTTTGACAGGCACCTCAGTATGGCCAATGAGAGTCCAGGTCCACTCGCACACAACCGAATGGACCAACGAGGAGGCCTGATGAGGAAGGTGGAACTGGACACTCAGAGGAGCGGGGTTTAAAATATCGTCGGGTCCGCGAGGGAAGTCAGAACGCGCGCCTTCTCCGGTGAGCGAAACCGCTCACTGTACAATTCGCTCTCGGAATAAAGAAGTCTTTGTACCTTTTGAATCTGGCCTGGTGTCTCATTCCTCTGAAACGAGCATGGGGTCGGCAGTCCCGACCTAACAACCCCTACACCTAAAATCCTCTCCATTGCACCCACCACAGCGCTCCAATATGTTTGAAGCCTGTCACAAGTCAATGGGGAAGAGTACCCGTACAGACTTGCACTTGGGGCATGCTGAAGATACCCACAGTTTAAATTTTGACAAATGGTCAGGGGCTAAGTGGACCCTGTGGAAATCTTCAACTGTAAAGCATGCGTCCTATTGCAAATTGGGCGGTCCGGTGGCACAGTGGTTAGCACTGCTGTCTCACAGCGCCTGAGACCCGGGTTCAATTCCCGACTCAGGCGACTGACTGTGCGGAGTTTGCATGTTCTCCCCGTGTCTGCATGGGTTTCCTCCGGGTGCTCCGGTTTCCTCCCACAGTCCAAAGATGTGCGGGTCAGGTGAATTGGCCATGCTAAATTGCCTGTAGTGTTAGGTAAGGGGTAAATGTAGGGGTATGGGTGGGTTGCGCTTCGGCGGGTCGGTGTGGACTTGTTGGGCCGAAGGGCCTGTTTCCACACTGTAAGTAATCTAATCTAAATTGATATCTTCCTTGCATTCTCCCAAATATCCTCCCATGTCTCTGAAGCAACTTCAACACCCAGCTCTCTTTCCCACATCTTGCAGAGTCGATCAGACACATCTGAGGTGGCACCCCCCAATTGGTGATATAGAGTACTGACAGAGAGTGTATTTAGCCCTTAGTACCCTTCTTTCTATGTCAGATTTGTGGGGATCAGTCAAAAGTGTGGTCCTTTTTTGAATAAAATTCCTAACTTGAAAAAAAACAAATGAGGTCTCTATGAGGTAACTCGTACTTCCGTACTAACTGATCGAAGGACATCATTACATCTCCCTCAAATAAATCACCCATACAAGATATACCCCTAGCTGCCCAACGTTTAAATCCTGAATCTATCATACCTGGTTGAAAACTCGGCATACCCACTAAAGGTGTAAACAAAGGTGTTTTGCCAATATTACCTTCCCTCTGCCGGATTGCCCTCCATGCTTTCACAGTATTGATGACTATTGGGTTATGGCAATATTCCCTAACTGTCCTCACCTTGTCCAAAAACAGCAAACTGGTAAGGGGGCACCTTGCCTGGGAGACTTTGATATTTAGCCATATTGAAAGAGGGTCCCCACAAACCCAATCACTTACATAAGTCAAAAGCGAGCTTAATTGGTAATTTTTAATGTCTGGAAGGTCTACTCCCCCAATCTGTCAGGCAACTGCAGTTTGGCTAATTTAATGAGGGGCCGTTTACGGTGCCAGATAAAGGAGCTGAACCAACTGTTCAGTCTCCTAAGTGTTTGTTTATTGAAAATCAGGGGGAGCATCTTATAGGGTATAACAAACGAGGGAGAATATTCATCTTAATAAGTGCTATCCGACCCAACCATGAGACTGGAAGTGCCTCCCATCTTTGGAGATCTCGTTTAATTTCTTCAAATAATTGAGTAAAATTGGCTTTGAACAGGGAATCCAGAACTGGTGTAATGAATATGTCCAAATACACAAACTGCCCTGTGACCACCTAAATGGGAATCTATAGTCACTCTCAAAGGGCCAATTCATAGGCATAGCCTCTGATTTTGCAAAATTAATCTTCTACCCTGAAAAAGTGCCAAACGTGTGACTGCATTGTATCAGGCGAGGCGCTGAGACTGCTGGATTTGTCAAGAAAATTAAAACATCATCTGCATACAGCGAGATCTTATGTAATTTTGACCCCACTTCTGGAGCTGATATATTGAGATCCCCACAAATGGCCTCTGCCAATGGTTCAATCACCAACATAAAAAGTAATGGTGAAAGGGGACAGCCCTGCCGGCTGCCTCTAGAAATATTAAAATTGCTTGATCGTACCCCGTTGGTAATGACCGCCGCGAGAGGTACACTGTAGAGAACCTTTACCCATCTTATAAAAACTTCACCCAGACCAAACCGGTCTAGAGTATAGAAAAGGTACGGCCACTCAACTCTGTCAAATGCCTCCTCTGCATCTAAAGAAATCACCAATCCCTGTGTTGACTGCTGTTGGCATGCTTGAATTACGTTAAGCAGCCTCCTAATGGTATTGGAGGATCTGCGACCCTTTATGAAGCCTATTTGATCCTCTTTAATAATAGAGGGTAACAGTCTCCAGCCTTAACTCAAGAGCCTTAGAAAAGATCTTAAAGTCCACATTTAAGAGCGAGATGGGCCTGTATGAAGCACAGTCTTCTGGATCCTTCCCATTTTTAAGGATAAGTGAAATCCTCTGTAGTTTGACCAACGACGGTCTGTCAAAATAGGCCTTCTTGGCTACCTTCAACCGTGCTTCAAGGAGACTTTGCTGCTCACCTTTCTGCTGCTTCCTACTGGTGGAATATGAAATAACTAACCCTCTGGCATAAGCTTTGGCAGTTTCCCAGAGAACAGATGAGCTATCAACCGAGCCTATGCTGATGTCTCGGAATGCCTGAAATTCCCTAGAGAAATACGCCACAAACTTGCTGTACTTGAGAATAAAGGGGTCCATTCACCAGTACCTTGAATCCACTGTAACATCTTTAATTTTAACCATGAGGTACACTGGAGCATGATCAGAGATGGCAATATTACCAATCGTACAGGATGCCACCAGATCTAGGGTTACTGCAGGGGTTAGAAAAAAAATCAATCCTCGTGTGACGTCTGTATGGATTGGAGAAAAACATGAAATCCCTACCTGTAGGGTGGAGACACCTCCATTTGTCCACCAATCCTAACTCCCCACACAAACCCAATAACTGTTTAGTTTCTGCAGAGGGTATTGAGGGATCTTTAGGCAACCTGTCTACTGAGGAGTCCATGAGGCAGTTAAAATCTCCCTCTATGATGATGCGCCGAGGCTTGAGACTTATCAGTTTAGAAAAAGCACCTATCAAGAATTTAAGAGGATGAGCTGGGCGAACAATAAACATTTAAAATGCCTTATTTTTCCCCATTTATCAAGGCTTTAAGAATTACAAACCTCTCGTATGTGTCTTTAACATATTCCAACAATTTAAATGAGAGATTTTTCCTAACCAATATAGCCACTCCCCTACTTCTGGTATTAAACGATGAAAAATAAACTCGGTCAAAGCCATTCTGCTGTAATTTCAGATGCTCCTTGTCATCCAAATGTGTCTCCTGTAACGAAGCAATATTCACCTTCTCCTTTCTAAGACTCTTGATATTCCAGGTACACCATTTAATCAAATCATTAGCCATAATCTTCTGCAATTACATTTAAATTCCAGAGAGGAGGAGGAACATGAAACACAAATTGCTGAGCCTTAGTGTCGCATGGTCCACCAAATATAAAAACCACAAACTAAAACCACTACATTTAACAAACATAGAAAATTATTAAAAATAAAAAACAACAAAAACCAGAAAACAAACCAACATATAAAGCGCTAATAGCACTGAGTAGGGGAATTCACCCCCTGCCCGGTGGGGGCTACTACCCGTCCTGAACTGCCCATAAATAGGCATCTAACCATCTCAACCACCTTCACTTCTCCCAGCTAGAGCTGCATCGCAAGCACAAGCTAAAAAGAATAAACACCCCACAGAATATCAATATGAATAAAAAAACATTCTTTTATAAACAATAAAGGGAAATAAGCACCCACCCATCCTTTGGTATGTCCTAACTTAGAAATTTAAAATATACATCTTAACCACTGCCAGACGTAGTTTGAACCAAATTATTATCGATAGAGGAAATAAAAGGGGAAAAACAAAGCTCCAACCGAATTTCCTCCATTTCTTTTACAGAATGATAAACGCATACCGAAGCAACGATATTTATACATACTACAATTGTTTAACTTAGGTTAGTTTTTCCACAAAGTCTCTTGCCTTCTCCGATATGTCAAAGAGATGGATCCATCTAAGGTGACCTGAAGCACTGCTGGAGATCTCAGGGAGTACTGAATCCCAAGCTCCTTCAATCTTCTCTTGACGCCATCATATGATTTTCATTTCTGGACCATCGCTGCTGAAAAGTCCTAAAAAAAAATGAGCTTAGACCCCTCGTAAATTCGGGCCTTTGGATCCTTCCCCTGGAGTCTGGAAACCTCCATGACTCTCTCCTTATCCCGGTAATGATGGAACAGCACCAGGAAAGGACGAGGGGTTGACCCAGACCTTGCTGATGGTCCATCGATCTTTCAATTGATCCCAGGCTCCATTATGAAGGCCCAAGCAAACAGAGTTCATCCAGAGTCAGTTCCCACTGAGCTCGATGGAGTCAGTGAGAGCCACAAAACCTTCTCATGGCAGCACTGAGGGGGGTTGGCTCATCTGCCACATCCAACCCCATTCCCCAGTGTCGGATCCGGTCTGTCACTGAGCCCTCTGACTGGGCCGTGGATTCCCCACCAACACAGCGGCTGATTGGTGGAAAGAACCAAATAAAGAGAGGGAGTGATATCAGCATCAGGCCAGGAGGAAGGGAATGGAGCCAGAGAAAGGAAATTATTGCTGAAGATACATCTGTAATCAAAAGACACGGATTATTTACAGTATATTACTCTGCGGAATAGGAACATTCCCTTTTTTATTTAGTCCAGATGTGTGGATGAGCGAATTCCGTGAGGACAGGAGCCTGCCATTGCTGTTCCCACTCCGGCCTGCAGTGACCGATGATACTTGCCTCCAGGTCATTGACCTTGTATCTGGTTCTCTCACTGACAACTGGTTGCTGGGGATGATGTTATTCTGTGCATGTCTGATTCCTCTTTCAGTTATACTTTTGTTATCCAGCTTTCTATTAACGGTTGCTGATTGCTGACAACACTTCCCACTGTTTTGCTCCTGCAGTCTCTTTGGGTTTGCTCCTCAGATGGAACCATTCCTTGCCCATTAGGAAAGGAGTGTTACCGTGTTGCTGCTCCTCCTTCTCCTGTCAGTCCATTCCTCACCTGGACCCCTCATTCCATTATCTGCTGCCTTTAATGTTTACTCTCTGTTACTTGGACTTATTCATCAATTGGATTATTTTTATAACTGGATATTTCAGGGCATGCTTTAACTGGTCTCTGAAACTGTTCTGTGTCACCACATAAACAAGTGCATTGGTGCAGCAGCTCAGGTCCCGCAGCATAAATGAGGCTTGTACAAAAATATCAAAACCAGCGGAATCCAAGGAATGAGCAACATGAAAGAAACGTAAAATATCCAGCAACCAGAGAAGTATGAAACTTGCAGATATGGCAAAGAGTAATGTCACAGATTTCCTTCTGCTCTCTATCTCTGGGTCATTCTCTATTTTTCTCTGACCCCTGAGTCCCTTACGCACCGTAATGGCCTCAGAGATGTTTCCGACAGTCAGAACGTTAAGAAAGAGAATAAAAGTGAATGGGAGCATTGGTGTTAAAAATTGCTCAAAGTATTGAAACCTTGCCCACCGGTGGTTAATAAAGTAACTGGACCTGGTAGAACAGAACCATGGAACATTGTTGATGATCTTTCCAGGTTTAAATCGGAAATAGTTGGGAATATTTTTAAAAGAAAAGAAAATACAGATTGTTGCTAGAACCCTAATTGAAATATTCTCTGTCCAATACTTAGTTTTCATCTGATGAAAACAAACGGTGACAAATCGATCAAAAGTGAAAGTAACGGTGAACCAGACAGAACAATCAATGGCCCAGCAGCTCAGTACATAGATGACACTACACACAGGAGTGATATCCAGGAAACACCGTGGATAATAATAAGATGGAAACCGGCGAAGTACGACTTGGAAAACAATGAACAGCATATCAGATGTTGCCATGGCCACCATATAATGAGTGGTGCTTCTAGAAAATCCACACTTGCCCCGAGCTAAGATTAGAATCACCACTAGACAAACTGTAAGAGAGACAGCAAGGAAAAAAGAGACTTGAAGTTACTGATCAAACATATCTGTGCCTGAGGTCAGACTGTAAGTAATAGATGTTAGAGAAAGATAATTGTTGGCCCATGTCATATGAAGTTTAAAGAATCTGAATCATTTACACTTTGAAAATACATACAGATGGACATAAATAGCAGGTTAGTCTCACATTCAACATTTTATTGGAGTTGACAGATTGATTTATTCTGCTTTGTACATTGCTCAGGCTCACTGGAGTTGTAAATTAGATGACAGCATCCACACAAACACTCCTGGGATCAGTAAAACAAAGAATGGGAGACTCCTAACACAGACGTGGATTACAAAATTCCTGAATTCAGTTTTGGAGTCTCCACAGTTGAGTTTACTCTTAAAATTCTGCACCCACACAACATGAATTACAGTACAAGGCACTGGATTACTCAACTGTGTCTAGGAATGGATGGCATCCCAAATATGAACGAAGAAATGATAGAGCATTGAGCCCCTCACTCAGAACGTCCTGGCAAGCTGAACTAAGAAGTTATTCACCAGTGAATCCAACCACCATGTCCCAGCTTGGTTACCCAATGCAATCAGTAGAACTTCAACATTTGGCACTGACTCCCCATTACCTGTCAAATACTGTATACTGCAGCCCCCACCCAAACCCTCACGTGAGTAATATCCCAACAATTAAGGAGTGTCGGGGGCAGAGTTGAGTATGGTAGCCATTATAAAAGACAAAATGCTAGAAAAGCCAAAAGGTGTAAAAATCGATAAGTCTCCTGGCTCTGAAGTTCTGAGGGAGGTGGCTGAGGAAAAAGCGGAGGCATTGGTTGTGATCTTTCAAAAGTCACCGGAGTCAAGGAAAGTCCCAAATGATTGAAAAATCATTGTTGTAACCTTCTTATTCAAGAAAGGATCAAGACAAAAGATGGAAAATTATAGGCCGATTAGCCTAAGCTCGGTTGTAGGTGAAATTCTAGAATCCATCGTTAGGGATGAGATTTCTAAATTCTTGGAAGTGCAGGGTCAGCTTAGAACAAGTCAGCAAGGATTTAGTAAGGGGAGGGCATGCCTGACAAACTTCTAAGAATTCTTTGAAGAGGTAACAAGTAGGTTAGACCAGGGAAACCCAGTGGATGTTATCTATCTAGACTTTCAAAAGGCCATTGATTAGGTGTTTCACAGTAGGTTGCTGAGTAAGGTGAGGGCCCATGGTGTTTGAGGTGAGCTACTGGCATGGATTGGGGATTGGCTGTCTGATAGATGGCAGAGAGTTGGGATAAAAGGTTATTTTTCGGAATAGTGGTTAGTGACATATGGTGTCCCACAGTGTTCAGTGTTGGGGCCATAGCTGTTCACTTTATATATTAATGATCTGGATGAAGGGACTGGGGCATTCTGGCGAAGTTCGCCGATGATACAAAGTTAGGTGGACAGGCAGGTAGTTCTGAGGAGGTGGGGAGGCTGCAGAAAGATTTAGACAGTTTAGGAGAGTAGTCCAGGAAATGGCTGATGGAATTCAACGTAAGCAAATGCAAAGTCTTGCACTTTGGAAAACATAATACAGGCATGACTATTTTTTAAATGGTGAGAAAATTCATAAAGCCAAAGTACAAAGGGATCTGGGAGTGCTAGTCCAGGATTCTCTAAAGGTTGACTTGCAGGTTGAGTCCATGGTTAAGAAAGCAAATGTAGTGTCATTTATCTCAAGAGGGTTGGAATATAAAAGTAGCAAAGTGCTTCTGAGACTTGGGTATAAAGCTTGGGTTAGGCCCCATTTAGAATACTGTGTCCAGTTTTGGGCCCCACACCTCAGGAAGGACGTACTGGCACTGGAGCATGTCCAGTGGAGATTCACACGAATGATCCCTGGAATGGTAGGCCTAGCATATGATGAATGGCTGAGGATCCTGCAATTGTATTCATTACAGTTTAGAAAGTTGAAGGGAGATCTGATAGAAACTCACAAGATAATGCATGGCTTAGAAGGGGCGGGCGCTGGGAATTTGTTTCTGTCAGACGGGGATACTAGGACCCGTGGGCGCAGCCTTAGAATTAGAGGGGGTCCATTTAGAACAGAAATAATGTACTATTGCTTGGCATCTGAACCTATCACTTTGGATTCAGGCCAATGTGAAAGATGAGGAGAGATGATGGCCTCAATGTCTTATCACTAGATTATTAATTCAGAGCCCGATGTTCGATGTCCACCATGGCAGATGGTGGAACTTCAATTCAATCTAAATCAAGACTTCTACTGTCTGATGGTGACAATGAACGGTTGTCAGTTGTTAGAAAACAAAACATCTCACTCACTAATATCCTTTAGGGAGTATAATCTGTCATCCTTTCCTAGTCTTGGTGTACGTGTGACTCCAGATCTATAATAGTCTGGTTTATTCTGGGCAATAAGGGAAGGGTGGTAAGTGTTGGTCTAACCAGCGACACCCATAACCTTTCAATTAATAAAAGCAAATGGAGCTCCCCGTACACAGATAACCCACTGGTCCTGAAGAAAGTTCCCTTTTTAGACCACTCCCTGGCATTTGAATATCCCCATACCGAGTCGTTTGTCTCAACTATGAAATTCCCAAAATTGATCCAGTTAGAAGATAAAGGATCCTCAAACTCACTCAATGTAGTTACCTGGAATCAGGAGCACCAATACATTGGCCAGGACTCAGCATAGACAACCGAGGCAATGGGTTTTGTCTCCTGGCTTTGAGACCATCCAGAGTTGGGAAACTCTTTGGACTTGACAAATTAAGCTATGACATGGATTATCCACTGGGATAGTTGATGCCCTGAATTCAGTGGAAACTCAGCACCAAGCATCCAGTCTTTCACCTTGGACATTTGTCCCACTCTCTGCCGTACAGGACGTTCCCTTGGAGACTAACCAGTCCTCGGGTTCAGAGATCTCCCCTTGCAGATGTGGAAATGGTGATTACTTTAAAATGTACACACGGAGTGTAAGCTTTAACTGTCAGGCACGTGATGGTGTCTCTGTGCATCTGCGGCTCCTGTTCTTCCAGGTGCTGGAGGCCATGGGTGTGTGAGGTGCTGGTAAAAAGAGCCCTGCCCTGTCCCTGGGTTGTATCTTGTAGGTGGTATTCATTGCTGGCCGTGGTGTCATTGGTGAAGAGAGTGTGTGCTGAATGGTCAGTGGGGAAATTATGACAATTATGACATCCTGGACAATGTGGAGCTTTGGGAATGTTGCACTCAGTGTTGCATGTGAGCTGCACTCAGCCAGATACTTGGAGAGAATTCAATCCCACTCCTGAGCGATGCTTTCTGGATGGTGGGGATGGATTGGAGAGGCAGGCAGGGAGGTTATTGTCACAGTAAGTAGAGTGTCTGACATCCTCCTGTGGCCACAGCACCTGTACGGCTGGAACAGGTCATTTCCTCGTCAATGATTGGTCCGGGTTGTGGATAATAATGCATTCAGTGATGGCAATGTCATAAAACACCAATGGGAGATTGGTAGATTCTCACGTTTTGAGATGGTCATTTCCTGGTGCTTGTGGGATATGAATGTTACTTGTCAATGATCAGCTCAAGCCAGATGTTATCACACTCTGTATGGACACAGACCTCTCTGTTATCTCAAGAGTAGTAAATGGTGCTGAATATTGTGTATTCACGGGCAAACCTCACTAATTTTGAAATAATGACGGAGGGACCAGCATTGATGAGGCGCCTGCAGATTTTAGGACCAAGGTACACCTGTGAAGAATTCCTGCAGAGGTGTACAACAGCTGAGATGACTGACCTCCCACAGCCAGAACCATCTTCACCTGTCCTCAGGATGAAACAAAAGGGTCATCATCTCATTGACTCCAGTTTTTCAAGAGCTTCTTATTGTGAACATGTGTTGGTAATATATATGTTTAAGAGATTAACATTTCTTTTCACCATTAAAATATTACTGTGTAAACAGTTGCAGCTGATTGAGGAACAGATATTCAGTCCTTCTCTCAATGCAAGTTATCCGATCCTGAGTTTGGCGTAATATAGAGTTAACGTATTGACACACACACACAATACAGTTGTACAGTGCAAGATATTCCCAGTAAAACTTGCAGTTGAGTTCATGAGTATTCCGCTGTTTGTGCTGAACACTTACGACAATACTGCATTTACAGTGAGCTGGGAAAAGCAAGAACTCTGGCCCAGAAAATATTATTCCAGCAGTAACCCCCACTCAGTCCAATTCGACAATGACACATCCTCCCAGTAACATGAGGCCACAGCAATCAGAGGGTCCCAGCCTGAGCTTCGTCATCCCCATTCGGTACAATTCCATGGTCAGTAATACCTTCACTGAGAGGGATTCCTGGAGATCTGGATCATTAATACACAACATTCTCGGAATGCCATAGTGAGTAACTGATCTCCTGACTTCCCCAAAGCATGTCCACTACCTACAAGACACAAATCAGGAATGTAATGGAATATTGTCTAGTTGCCTGGATGGGTGCAGCCCCAACAACTCTGAAGAAACTTGACACCATCCAGAACAATTCAGGCCATAGGATTGGCATTTCATCCACAAGCATCCTCTCCCTCCACCACCGATGCTCAGTAGCTGCAGTGTGCAACATCTACAAGATGTACTGCAGAAATTCACCAAAGATCCTTAGACAGAAACCTTCCAAACTCACGACCAGTTCCATCTCGAAAGACAAAGGCATCATATATATGGGAACTCTAAAAGCTTCAGGTCCACTCCAAACCACTCACCATTCTGACGGAGAAATATATCACCATTCCTTCACTGTTGCTGGGTCAAATTCCTGGAATTCCATCCCTAATGGCATTGTGGGTCAGCCCATAGGAGGTGGGCTGCAGTGGTTCAAGAAGGCAGCTCACCACCATCTTCTCAAGGGCAACTAGGGATGGACAATAAATTCTGACCAGCCAGTGATGCCCACATCCTACACTAATGAACAAATAGAATCATAGTCATAGACTCCTACAGCACGAAGACAGGCCCTTTGGCCCAAACTGGTCCAATTTCTGATCACCTTCCTCACTGTCCAAGATACCACCTATTTTAAGGTCATCAGCAAACTCACTGATAAAGAACATAATTCCATTAAATCACTGGATAATGCAACGTGCCCCGCAGTATAGACAAAAGATTTTCTTTTCTCAGGAGAGGAATTACACCACAGCGTTAGTTTGGAAATGTTAACTGTGCACATTGGTATCACACAAGGAACTCGTACTGCCCTCATCCAGTGCCCAGTGAATCACGGGTAAAATGTATCTGTCATACGCAGCATTGGATTAGTGTTCAGACAGCACCCCACACCAATGAGTAGGATCCTCTTGGGTAGTGAAGACTGAACTCCAAGATAAGAAAATATTTCAACAGAGCCCATTACAGAAAGCTGGTGCCTGACTCAGTCTCCTGCATTGTACTAACCTCTGGGCACAATGGCAGTAACACATGCTCTGTGAACCTTACACAATCCTATTAAAGTCTGCACGACCGTACTGTACATCTTTTTACAAGTGGCCCAACTCACACGTCCTTTTGTCAATCAAATAATTCAACAACACACATCATCATTGGAACACTGTACACAGTGATCACAGTCTCCCAGTGATCTGTCCTCACAAATATCACACCCCCATATGTCCATTTACAGACAACACACAGGATAGTCAAAGCCATCTGTGCTGACCCTTGCTTATCCCTCCATAAGTGACCTGCCCAACCCACCTCTTGCCCACGTTGTCCCTGTGCTCCCATCCGGAGCCATCTGTCTGAGCAAGATCCACCAACAAAATCCCTTCACATCAGGGAATGGGAAACACCAGGTGGCACTGAGAAATGGGTTGTTACAAACCCCCTCTGACCGATAGCAGGGTTTGAACTACCACAGAGAGAGACAGAGACAGAGAGAGAGAGTTGTCTTGCTAAACACTTTCTTGGCCAGTGAGGGTCAGTACTCAGTCAAACTCCATCACTGTGGCCTCAGTGCAAACCCATTCTGCACAGTATGGAGGGAGAGACAATGCTGCACATTACTGAGGAGCCCCTGAACTGACAAAATATACACTCACAACTCAGTCAGTGAGGATACTATTGTCTGGCATTGGGATTTTCTTTGCTACATGAAAATAAAATAATTACCATTAATAACATTGAAATAAGTCGGATTTAATGCAATAAATATGATTTAATACAACTTACATTGTCCCAAGACTTACCAGGGATACCAACACAGGCAAGGATGGTGTAGTATACTTTTTTGACCATTTGCCTTGGAAGATGCATTTTGTTGCTTGTGGAACAACCTCTCCTTTCCTGGTGCTGGGAATCTGTCAGTATTGGAGAATTCGCTGGGTATTAGAGCTGACACAGTTCCACAGGCTTTATTTTATGTTGTATGGTATCTCCACCAGGAAACTGTGACCACATCTTCATTTTGAACAGATTACGACAACATGTTTATTTTAATGATGTGATACCCGTGAGATTTAGGTCTCTCCTGAATACCCCAAAGACTGGATTTATCTGATCCCATTGTGTCTTAAATATTAATTGAAAATTTTCTTCATACAACAAGATTTGTATTATTCACACACTATCAGTCCCATCAAGATCTAAATAATTTTTGATTTTTTCCCCCACTGATGCCCTTCATTTTGCTGATGCGACTCAATCATTCAGTACCTCACGTTGTAAAGCTCCTTGTGATCTCTTCTACTGCCCACTGTTACACCACTGCTTTCCTTGTTCATTCAGTTCTCCAACTCAGTTGTGAAATTTTACCCGTGATCTAATACAAAAACTGAAGCTGATGCTGATCAAAGCAAGCGGTAGAAATTACAAGAGGTAATATCTTTTTCAAAACAAATACAAAAAACCCGAAGCCAATTCAGATCCTTCCCTTCAGAATCTCGAATGAGAGAATCACATTGAACAGTCAAGCGTCTTTAGCCCATTGTATTTCTTCTGCCCATATTACACTAAATTCCCATTACTTCCACTTTCCATCACTTGGATCATAGCCTTGAACGTTATGACAGTTCAACTGTTAATCCAAGTATGTTTTCAAGGTTGTGAAGTTTCCCATCTGAACCACCTTCGCATGCAGTGCAATGCAGGCCCCTACCATCCTCTGGGTGGGAAGCTCTTTCCTGTCTTCCAGCTTAAAATGATGCCACCTTATTATCTGCCCTTGAACAAGGGGAGCATCTGTTTTCTGTTCATCCTGCCCACACCCCTCAGTCCTATACACCCCAATCACTGCTCTAAAGAAAGCAGCCTGAGATTATCCAGCCTCTCTCTTCACAGTGACATTGCTACAGCTCAAGCAACATTCTGCTGAGTCTCCTTTGCACTCCCTCCATTACAATCACATCCTTCCCATCGTGCAGTGACCAGGACTGTACACAATACTCAGACTGTGACCCAAACAAAGCACCACCTCCCTGCTCTTATAATCGATGTCTCGATTGGGAAGGGCATGTATCCTGTCTGCCTTCTTTACCCTATTAACCTGTCCTGCTGCCTTCAGGGATCTGTTAACAATCACCTCAAGATCTTTCTGTTCCTCTAAGTGTCCTTGTGTTCTGCCATTTATTGAGTGTTGCCTTGTCTTGTGACTTCTGCCAAAGTGTACCACCTCAGATTAATCAGGGTTAAATTTCATCTGCCACTGATTTGCCCGTCTGACCAATCTGTCTAGATCGATCTATAACCGATGACTATTTCTCTCACTGCCAACTACTCGGTCAACATTTGCGTAATATGTAAACGTATGTATCATCACCAACCTCCCCTTGTGTGCCTACCCCCACACCACCATGCCTACCCTGCATGCTCCCAGTGATTCCACCCCCTCCCCACACAAACATACACCTTTATCAATGTCATTTGTGATTATCACAAAGAATGAGTCACCCAGCACTGAGAGCTGTGGAACACCATTGGACACCAGCTTCCAATTACCCAAACAGCATTCTATCAACACCCTCTGATTTCACTGACTGAACCAATTTGAGAGCCAAGTTGCCAGGTTACTCCGGATGCCACATGTTTTTACCTTCGTTATCTCCCATGCGGGACCTGGTCAAAGGCTTTTCTGAACTCCATACAACCTACAGCAATTGGCCTACTCTCATCTACACACCTGGTCAGCCGTGTGACCGAGCAGTGACCCTGCAGAGCCGTGTGACCCAGCAGTGACCCTGGACAGCTGTGTGACCCCACAGTGACCTGCACAGCCGTGTGACCCAGCACTGACCCTGCATCACTGTCTGACCCAGCACTGACCCTGTACAACCGTGTGACCCTGCAGTGACCCTGCACAGCCGTGTAACCCAGCAGTGACCCTGCATCACTGTCTGACCCAGCAGTGACCCTGTACAACTGTGTGACCCTGCAGTGACCCTGCACAGCCGTGTAACCCAGCAGTGACCCTGCATCACTGTCTGACCCAGCAGTGACCCTGCACAGCCGTGTGACCCAGGAGTGACCCTGCATAGCTGTGTGATCCTGCATAGCTGTGTGATCCTGCATCATTCTGACCCTGCAGAAACCCTGCACAGCCGTGTGACCCAGCAGTGACCCTGCACAGCCATTTCACCCCGCACAGCCATGTGACACCGCAGTGACCGTGCACAGCCATGTGACCTAGCAGTGACCCTGCATCAAAGTGTGACCCTGCAGTGACCCTGCAGCCATGTGACCACGCAGTGACCCTGTACAGCTGTGTGGTCCAGCAGTGACCCTGTACAGATCTGTGGTCCAGCAGTAGCCCTGTACAGCTGTGTGACCCAGCACTGACCCTGTACAGCTGTGTGACCACGCATTGACCCTGTACAGCTGTGTGGTCCAGCAGTGACCCTGCACAAACGCGTGACCCAGCAGTGACCCTGTACAGCCGTGTGACCCTGCAGCCGTGTGACCCAGTAGTGACCCTGTATCACTGTCTGACCCTGCAGTGACCCAGCACAGCCGTGTGACCCAGCAATGACCCTGCACAGCCATGTGACCCTGCACAGCCATGTGACCCCACAGTGACCCAGCACAGCCATGTGATTCAGCAGTGATCCTGCACAGCCATGTGACCCTGCACAACCATGTGACCCAGCGTTGACCCTGCACAGCTGTGTTACCCAGCAGTGATCCTGCACAGCCGTGTGAACCAGCAGTGACCCTGCACAGCTATCTGACCCAGCAGTGACCCTGCACAACCGTGTGACCCAGCAGTGACCCTGCACAGCCATGTGACCATGCAGTGACCCTGTACAGCCGTGTGACCCAGCAGTGATCCTGTACGGCCGTGTGACCCAGCAGTGATCCTGTACAGCCGTGTGACCCTGCAGTGACCCTGCACAGCCGTGTGAACCAGCAGTGACCCTGCACAGCCGTGTGACCCAGCACTGACCCTGCACAACTGTGTGGCCCAGCAGTGACCCTGCACAACTGTGTGACCCAGCAGTGACCCTGCACAGCCATGTGACCCAGCAGTGATCCTGTACGGCCGTGTGACCCAGCAGTGATCCTGTACAGCCGTGTGACCCTGCAGTGACCCTGCACAGCCGTGTGAACCAGCAGTGACCCTGCACAGCCGTGTGACCCAGCACTGACCCTGTACAACTGTGTGGCCCAGCAGTGACCCTGCACAACTGTGTGACCCAGCAGTGACCCTGCACAGCCATGTGACCCAGCAGTGACCCTGCACAGCCGTGTGACCCAGCAGTGACCCTGCACAGCCGCGTGACTCAGCAGTGACTCTGCATCACTGTCTGACCCTGCATAGCCGAGTGACCCAGCAGTGACCCTGCACAGCCATGTGACTCAGCAGTGACGCTGCATCACTGTCTGACCCTGCAGTGATCCTGCACAGCTGCGTAACCCACCAGTGACCCTGCACAGCTGTCTGACCCAGCAGTGACCCTGCACACCGTGTGACCCTGTAATGACCCTGCACCGCTCTCTGACCCAGCAATGACCCTCCCAGTTGAAAACCTGTGCTGTTTGGTTTCAGGCTCTGAACATGGAGTTCAGTCTCAGAAAAACAGTGTGAAACTCACAGCTGTGGGGAAAACTCACAGCAGGGTAACTACTCATTTTGATTTTTTAAAAATTCCTTCCTTACACTTCTGTTTAAATCTACAATAATGAATTGAATGGGGCTTTTGTGCATATGCTTTATTGAGATCTCTCTGGATTACATTTTTAAAAAATATAAATCACAGATACCAAGTTATCCGAGGGCAGTGTTTTTCGAGCAGTAAGACTGTGCTATTTTCTCAGTATGTGGATTGTTAAAGTGCAGTGATGGCCTTTGGGAGAGGGATGTCCTCTTCCTGTTGGACGTGGGAGATTAGGGATCGTTTCCATGGACTGGGAATGATGTTTCTACAAAGTATGTCTTGTTGCAAATCCTATCAGATTGCCTCCCTTTGTAGGTTGGAGCGACCGTTAGAGGCAATGAGGAATTTACAGGAGGTACGGGGTGTGATGGATGGCAGTTACAGGGAGGGAGATAACCCAAAGATGCAGTCAGCTAGATGGGGGACCTCCAGGAAAGGTAGGAGAGGGAGGCAGGTCATACAGGGCCCTCCTGTAGAAATCGCAACCTCAAACAAGTATCCTGGTTTATACTGTACACAAACATCAGAGAGAGAGAAAGATTTTGTGCGAATGCAAGAGAGAGTGTGTGCAACTGCAAGGGAGAGAGAGAGAGAAAGTGTGTGCAAACACAAGATAGAGAGTTTATGTCAACGGGAGACAGAGAGAGAGAAAGTTGACGCGAATGTAAGAGAGTGTGTGAAGGCGAGAGGAAGTGTGTGTGCGAGAGAGAGAGTGTGCACGCGTGCAAGGGGAAGTGTGTACATCGATACATTCTGTGCGTGTGCAAAAGAGAGTGTACATATGAAAGCAAGAGTGTGCATATGTGAGAGAGTGTATATGCATGTGTCAGAAAGGTTGTGTGGGTGCACACAAGGGAGTGTGTCTTCGAGAAAGTGCGCTAGAGAGAGCATGCGAGAGAATGTGTGCAAAAGAGAGCATGTGACAAAGAGAGAGCGTGTGTGCACTTGCATTAGAGAAAGAGACTGCGTGCAGGTGAAAGAGTGTGTATGAACAAGAGCAAGAGTATGTTCGAGAGAGTGTGTACATGTGAGAGAAAGAGCATGTGTGCATGCAAGAGACTGTGCATGTGAGAGAAAGCGAGTGTGTCTTTGTAAAAGAGTATCCCTGTGCGAGAGAGACAGAGAGCACACATGCACAAGGGAGAGAGAGTGTCTGTGTGCATGAGAGAGAATGAGCGTGTGCGATGCAAGAGAGATAGTGTGTGTGTGAGAGAGATAGTGTATGCAAAAGGGAGTAGGTGCATGAGAGAGAGATTGCATGTGAGAGAGAGGAATTGTGCGCATGTGAGACAGAATGTACGCCTGAAAGAGATAGAGTGCATATGTAAGACAGAATGTGTGCATATGGAAAAGAGAATGTGTGCGTGTTTGTGTGCATGTGAGAGATAGAGTGCGTGTGCAAGAGAGAACGTGTGCATGTGCAAAAGATAAATATGCCCATGTGCGAGACAGAATGTGCGTGCTAGAAAGAGAGTATGTGCATGTGAGAGAATGTGTGTACATGTGAGAGGAAGAGTGTGTGTATGCACATTGTATGTCAGTGTACCACTGAGAGGGAATCTGTGTACAAGACAGAGAGTGCATGCGAGAAAAAGAGTGCATCCTTGTAAGATAGAGCGTCTCTGTACAAGAGAGGCAGAGTGCATGTGTGCATGAGAGAGAGTGAGCTTTTGCGCATGCAAGAGAAATAGCATGTGTGTGAGAGAGAGATAGTGTGTGCAAAAGTGAGTGGGTGCATGAGAGAGAAAGAGATTGCATGCAAGAGAGAGGAAGTGTGTGCATGTGTGAAAGAACGTGTGTATGTGAGACAGTGTGTGCATGCGAGAGATAAAGTGCATGTGCAAGAGAGAACATGTGCAGACAGATAAGAGAGAGAATGTGTGTGAGAGAGTAATTGTGTGCATGTGAGAGACAGACAGCATGTGCAAGAGAGAACGTGTACATGTACAAAAGAGAAATGTGTACATATGTGAGACAGAATGTGCATGCAAGAAAGAGAGTATTTGCGTGTGAGAGAGCGTTTGTTTGTTCAAGAGAGTGTGTGTACGTGTGAGCGGAAGAGTGTGTCTATGCACACTGTATGTCAGTGTATCTTCCATAGAGGGTGTGTCTGCGAGGGAGAGTGTCCCTGCGAGGGTGTGCGTGCAAGAGAGAGTGTAAACGAATTTGAGAGTGTGTGCAAATGCAAGAGGGAGAGTTTACATCAACATGAGAGAGAGTTTACGCAAATGTGAGAGTATGCATGAATCCAATGCAAGAGGGAGAGAGTGCGCGAACGTGAGAGGAAGTGTTTGTGTGTATGCGAGAGAGAGAGTATGCATGGGTGCAAGACAGTGTTTACATGTATGAGACATTAGACACATGTGTGAGAGAGTTTGTGCAAGAGAGAGTGAGAGAGTGCATGCGACAGAGAGAGAATGTGTACCTGTATGAGAGAAAGAGACTGCGTGCGAGTGACAGAGAAAGAGAGTGTGTGCAAACAAGTGAGACTGTGTGCGCAAGAGTGTGTGTGCGAGAGAGTGTGCATCTTTGTAAGAGAGTGTCTCTGTACAAGAGTGACAGAGTGCATGTGTGCACAAGAGAAAGATTGTGTATGTGTGCATAAGAAAGAGTGAGTGTGTGCACATGCAAGAGAGATAGAGTGTGAGTGTGAGAGAGACAGTGTGTGCAATAGAGAGTGGGTGCAAGAGAGAGAGATTTCATGTGAGAAAGAGGGAGTATGTGCATGCGTGAAAGAATGTGTGCGAGAGATAGAATGTGTGTGCAAGAGAGAACGTGTGCGTGTGCCTGCGAGATGCGTGTGCCTGCGAGAGTGTATGTGCATGTGAGAGGAAGAGTGTGTGTATGCACATTGTATGTTAGTGTACCTCCAAGAAAGGGGGTGCCTGCGAGGGAGAGAATGCTTGTGAGAGAGAGTGCGCGTGTGCGAGATAATGTGCATGCAAGAGAGAGAGTGCATGAGACAGTGTAAGCGAATGTGAGAAAGAGTATGTGCAAATGCAAGAGAAGGAGAAAGTGTGCGCGAACGCAAGAGGGAGAGTTTACGTCAACATGAGTGGGAGAGTTTACACAAATGTGAGAGAACAAATACAAGAGAGAGACAGTGTATACACAGGCGCAAGGTGAAGCGAGTGTTTGCAATGTGTGAGAGATTAGGTGTGTGTGCGAAAGAGTGTGTGCGAGGGAGACCATGCAGAGAGACAGTGTGTGCCTGCATGAGAGAAAGAGACTGTGCACAGGTGACAGAGAAAGAGAGTGTGCGCGAGCGAGAGTGCACATGTGAAATAGTGCATCCTTGTAACAGAGTGTCTCTGTACAGGAGAAACAGAGTACATGTGTGCACAAGAGAAAGATTGTGTGTGCATGAGAGAGAGTGTGTGTGCGCATGCAAGAGAGATAGCGGATGCAAAAGACAGTGGGTGTAAGAGAGAGAGATTGCATGTGAGAGAGAGGAAGTACTTGCATGTGTGAAAGAATGCGAGCATGCAAGAGAGAGTGTGCGTGTGTGAGACATAGAGTGTATGTGCAAGAGAGAACATGAGCATACGCAAAAAAGAGAGAATGTGTGCGCGAGAGTGACTGCATGCATTTGAGACAGTGTGCGTGTGCGAGAGAGAACGTGTGCATGCGCAAAAGAGAGAGAATGAGTATGTGTGCAAGACAGAATGTGCGTGCGAGAGGCAGAATATGTGTATGTGAGAGACAGAGTGTGCATGTGTGTACGCACATTATATATCAGTGTACCTCCGAGAGAGGGTGTGCCTATGAGACAAAGTGTACCTGTGAGAGAGAGTGTGTGCGAGAGTGTACAAATGCAAGAGAGAAATATGTGCGAACACAAGAGAGAGTTTACGTCAATGGAAGAGTGAGAAAGAAAGACAGTATATGCAAAGATGAGAGTGTGTGTGTGCAAATCCAAGAGAGAGACAGTGTGCGAATGTAAGAGAGAGAGAATGTGTAAATGCGAGAGAAAGTGTGTGTGGGTATGAGAGAGTGAGTATGCACAGATGCAAGGGGAAGAGTGAGTGCACATGTGAGACATTAGGTGCGTGTGCGAGAGAAAGCATGTGACAGAGAGAGTGTGTGTGCGCCCATATGAGAGAAAGAGACTGCGTGTGGTGAGAGAGAAAGAGAGTGTGCGTGAACAAAAGAGAGAGCGTGCAAGGGTGCCCATCTGAGAGAAAGAGTGTGCGTGCAAGACATTGTGTGCACGAGAGAGTGTGTCCTTGTAAGAGAGAGTGTCCCTGTACAAGAGAGAGAGTGCATGCATGCATGAGAGAGAGAGTGTGTGCACATGCAAAAGAGATAGAGTGTGTGTGAGAGAGAGAGATAATGTGTGCAAAAGAGTGGTGCAAGAGAGAGATTGCATGCAAGAGTGAGGAAATGTGTGCATGTGTGAACGAATGCGTGCGTGCGAGACAGAGTGTGTGCCTGCGAGAGATAGAATGTATGTGCAAGAGAAAACATGCGCATACGGAAATGAGAGAGAATATGTGCACGAGAGTGACTGTGTGCACGTGAGAAACAGAGTGCGTTTGCAAGATAGAACGTGTGCATGCACAAAAGAGAGAGAATGTGTACGTGTGCGAGACAGAGAGAATCTGCATGCGAGAGGGAGACTATGTGCATGTGAGAGAGTGTGTGCGAGAGTGTGTGCATGTGAGAGGAAGAGTGTGTGTATGCACATTGTATGTCAGTGTACCGCTGAGAGAGAGTCGGCATGCGAGAGAGTGCGCGTGCAAGAAAGAGAGTGCCTGTGAAAGTGAGCGTGCATGTAAGAGAAAGTTAATGCGTACAAGAGAGAGTGAGTGTATGCATGTAAAAGTGTGATAGTGTGTGTTAGAGTGTGTGAGAGACTTTGCAAGAGTGTCTGTATGAGAGAAGTTTTGGAGACAGAGTGTGTGTGAGAGAGTATTAATGAATGTATGTGAAAGAGTGAGAGAGTGAATGTGTGAGAGAGTGAGTGTGTGACAGTGTGTGTGAGAAAGTTTATGCGTGTGTGAGAGGGTAAGTGCATGAAAGGATGTGTGTGAGAGAGTGAGCATGTGTGTGTGGAAGTGAGCATGAGTGAGAAAGTGTGTGTGTGAGACAATGAGAGAGAGTGTGGACGTGTGTGAGATCATGGTAGAGTGTGTGAAACTACTTGAGTGTGCATTTGTCTGTAAGAGTGAGAGTCTTGGATTGTGAGTGACTGTATAAGTGTGTGCACATCAGTGTAGATGTTTGCATGCACGTGTGTGAGAGTAAGTGTCTGTGAAGACCTGAATGTGGTATGCGAGGGTGTGTGTGTGTGTGTGTGAGTGTACACGTGTGAGAGAGTGAGTGAATGAGAATGAGGGACGGTGTATGGTTTGTGAATCGTACCTGGGTCAGGTACATAAACACATGGTTTACACACAGTCACATTAAGGACTGTGAAACACTGAAACTGTGTACACACACATACACACACACACACACACACACACACTTCTGTGACAATACTTGAGCTCAGACCCTCACTGACTCTCCTCCTTGACAAAACCTGTGTACAGTCTCCATGAAATCCCAGTATTTATTGGGGGAATTTGGGGCCGGGGTGGGTGGAGGTATGGGGAGGGGGGAACAGTGAGGGGGAAATGTGGGTGTTGAGGAGTAGGCTTGTGATGAATGTTTTTCATTTCTAATTGCTGCCGATATATTTGAGAAGGGGAAAGGAAATGAGAGATTGAAAGTTATGTTATAAATGGCTGCATGTAGAGCAGGGCAGGGAGAGACAGACAGAGACAGAGACACAGGGACAGAGAGAGAGAGAGAGAGACAGACAGACAGACAGATAGGGACAGAGAAAGAGAGTTTGATTCTGGGAACCACATGTCCACAGGAAATTCTGGAGAGAACCTCAGCAAATACCCCCTCCCTTCCCAGCCCAGTGTGTGTCAGGGTGTCTTCAGTCAGGCTCTTAGACACAAGTGTGGGACCAATGATTCACAGACCTCCCCAGGGAGCAGACTGACAGACGGTGCAATGTGTCAGAGATGCAGGGGAGGAGGCCACAAACCCCTCACTGAGAATAAATGTGGACAAGAAATTGTCAGATTCATTCTCAAACTCGGTTCTCTCTCTCTGTCTCGTGCCTGTCTGGTTGAGTGTGTATGCGTATATGTGTGTGTGTTTGTATTAATGTTTTCAGCTTCTGGTTAATTGCATAAGATCACAGCAACATCAAAATACAAACAAATCAGAAAACAGCAATGCATTGGGGATAGAGATGTGGATAGGGATGAAAGGTGCTTTTAAACCGAGGATTTTCCTGTTCAAGTTTACATCAAAGTGCTCTCACTCCCCCCTTTCAACTTATCTTTTCTCTCTTTTATCCTGAGGAACCTTTGTTGGGAAAGCTGCAAAGTGAAAATACAAAATGACTGGTGCAAGGAAGGCCTTGGATAAGAACAACCTCCAGAGGGGGAACGTGGGCCTGAGGCCTGTTCCCCAGGCTGCAGCCCGTGGGGCCCAGGTGAGTTTGTTACCCTGTGGTTGGGGGGGGGGGCGGGGGGTGGTGGTGGTGAGTGGGAGGCCTGGTTTGTCGGGGCCTCTAATTAACTAGATTCTGTCGATTGTGGCCTTGTCATTTTTAAAACAGGTTGGAAGCCTGAGGTTAAAGTAACCGGGGACCTTGGGATTGTGACACAATGAAGTTAACTCCCAGGATCTGGGAGTCAGGACTCCACCAGAATGGAATTAAAACCCGAAATATCTGACTCTCTCGAAAGACTTGACACACTGTCGGAGTTATGTGGGTCAGAGGGGGCAGGATTATAAAATTCAACAGAGGGATAGAGAATGAGGGAAAGCGTTGTAAAATACAGACAGAGGGAAACATTGTGAGATTGTGAAATAGCTGTAATGTTCAATTCTGGGGTGACAGGAAGTAATTAAACTGAACAGGAGGGAAATAAAAATGATCAGATTATCGAGCTGCTGCAGCATTGTTGCATGTGGGATCTTACTGTGCATCAGTTGCTCTAATGCCATCATTGTAGGCAGTGAGTGGTTTAATCAGTTAAACAGTCATTTCAAAAAGTTTTTCAACATGAAAACTCAACTCATCGCCTGATATATTTGTGTTTAGATATTGCTGATAGATTGTATCACTGACAGGCAAAAACCTGGGATCTTGCTGTGCTATCACAATGTAAAAGACTTTCCTGCTGTACCTTTCAACTAATCCTGCCTCTTTTCTTCCAAAGGGATCTTTCCGGCCACTCGAAGATTCGAAGAGAGAGAGAGTTTGGGACCAGGAGACCTTTGAACAAGAGCTTTCTCCAGAGGGGGACACGGTCCTGAGGCCTGTTTGACAGGCTGTACCCAGTGAGGCCCAGGTGAGTTTTGTCTGTGCATTACCCCGAGGTTTAATCTCCTCTCTCTGGGAAGGGGCCTGTTTTTTTTACGGGGCCTCTGGTTAACTGGCTCCTGTCAGATTGAGGCCCTGTCATTTTAAAAACAGGTTTGAAGCCTGGGGTTAAAGTATCTAGGGCCTTGGGATTTGACACAAACACATCAATCCCCAGCGAGTTTCTGACAGACAGAGGACTCCCCGAGGAGGGAATTAAAACCTTAAATGAGAAACACTCTCCAAAGACCCGTTCTAATGTCAGAGTAATGTGGGGTGTGTACAAGCCAGAGGGATAAAATGTGATAATCACAGAAATAAGACACAGGCTGGCCACTTCAATTAAATTCACTCAGTCTCTTGAGGGAGGGGTGGGTGGGTAGAAGGGTCTGTCTCTCTGTTTTTCTCTCTGTCTCTTCTCTTTATTCCTCTCCAGTTTTGTTTTGTATATTTTTCAAACAAAAGAGATTGGACAGAGAGAGACAGAGAAGAGGGGTTGGCAGTTGGGGGGTGTGGGGAGTTGGAGACAGAGAGGGAGAGAGACAGAGAGACCCACAATCAGAAACTGAATAGTGAAAGTGCTGGCATTATTGGGATCTTGCCACGTGAAAATGACATGGGGGGATGGGCATTGTGCTTGTGGAGAGGCTATTGCTGGGGATGGCAGGGGGGAGGGAGGAGGTGGTCTGTCACAGAGAAATACCCTAGGGGTCCCACACCTGGCTGCCTGTGGGATATTGTTGTGCACCCCATGGCCTGGGAGAAGGTTTCATAGTTTTGGAGCATTGAAATTTCTTCTGGGTTAGAAGTGACTTGTACAGGAAGGATGTGAGAAAGGTAGTGAGTCAAATAATCAGAACAGGAAGGAACAAAGCAGAGAACAAGGTAGGATTGATCAATTAAACTGTGCTTACTTCAATGCAAGAGGCCTAACAGAGAAGGCAGATGAACTCAGGGCATGGTTAGGAACATGGGACTGGGATATCATAGCAACTACAGAAACGTGGCTCAGGAATGGACAGGCTGGCAGCTTACTGTTGCAGAATAGGAAGGAGAGAAAGGGGGGAGGGGAAGAGAGGAGGGGGAGTGATGTTTCTGATAAGGGATAACATTACTGCAGTACTTTCTGAGGAATACATCCAGGAAAGTTATTTAGGTGGAACTGAGAAATAATAAAAAAGGGATGATCACTTTTTTGAGATCGTGTTACAAACACCCTAATAGTCAGCAGGAAAATGAGAAGCAAATTTGTAAGGAGATTTCAGTTGTCTGGAAGAATAATAGGGTGGTTATGGTCGGGGATTTTAACGTTCCATATGTAGACTGGGACTGCCATCGTGTTAAGGGTTTAGATGAAGAGGAATTTGTGAAGAGTGTACAAGAAAATGTTCTGACTCAGTGTGTGGACGCACCAACTAGAGAAGATGTAAACCTTAACCTACTCTTGGGAAATAAGGCAGGGTGGCCAGCGACCATAATTCTATTAATTAGTTTTAAAATAGTGATGGTACAGGACATACCAGATCTAAAAGTTGAAGTTCTAAATTGGAGAAAGGCTAATTTTGATGCTATTGGGCAAGAACTTTGAAAAGCTGATTGCGGACAGATGTTCACAGCTAAAGGGACGGCTAGAAAATGGGAAGCCTTCAGAAATGAGATAGTATATTCCTATTATGATGAAAGGAAAGACTGGTAAGTGTAGGGAATGCTGGATGACAAGAGAAATTGAGGTTTTGGTTAAGAAAAAGAAGGAAGCATATGTCAGGTATGGACAGGAAAGAAAGAGAGAGAGAGAGAGAGAGAGAGAGTGAGTGAATCCTTAGAATATAAATGCAGTAGGAGTACACTTAAAAAGGAAATCAGGGAGACAAAAAAAGGGCACATGGGACAGCTTTGGCAAATAGGGTTAAGGAGAATTCAAAGGGTTTTTATAAATACATTAAGGTCAAAAGGGTAACTAGAGAGAAAATAGGACCCCTCAAAGATCAGCAAGGCAGCCTCTATGTGGAACCACAGGAGATAGGGAGATACTAAATGAGTATTTTGCATCAGTGTTTCCTGTGGAGAAGGGCATGTGTTATGAAATTGAAGGTGTGTACTGTACCCTTAAGAGATAGGGAAAGCGGAAAGCTTGCAAGCATCTATCATGTGACTGACTAGCATTCGCAGAATGTTCTGGAAAATTCAAAGATGTAAAATTTGGTTGTAACCTAGATACCTCAGTTGTTTTCACAGCTGTTCAAATTTAACCAATCACGTTAAATTATGCCCCAATCAAAATTGAATTTTACTGTTCTGACAACATCCAACCATTCAATGATCTGATGTTTCCATTATAAAAATCAGGCATTTTGGACAGTTAGCCTGAGAGAGTACCAACTGCCATTGAAAGATTTCTATTCACAACACTCACGATTAAAGGTACTTTTTTCACATGAAACATCTTTGCAGCAGAAGACTGAAGACAATCCAGGGAGATCTACAAACAGAAGACCAACACTGGAGACGACAGATGCAGTCTGGTTTTGAAAAGTACGTTAATCTAATTTTGGTAGGGGCTCTTATTGAATCAGTATATTGTTATAGAATGGGAGGTAGATAAAAACCTTTAACAGCAAGGAGGCTGAGAGTTGTAAATAGTTGTTTAGTGGTCACTTTTAGAGTTAAAGAATAAAATTCATATTTCTTCTTTAAATAGTGGAATTTGGGTAGTTTTCTGTCACTCATACTTTAACAGATTATGAGCTGATTTTCTGTGTGTTTGGTTTAATTAGGAAAAGAGTTTACCATCATGTCATAATACATGAAAGATATAGAAAGTGGGGGAATAAATGGTGACATCGTGAAAAATGTCCAAGATGAAGAGGAAGAGGTGATGAATGTCTTGAAATGCATAAAAGTGGATAAAACCCAGGTGTACCCTACAACTCTGTGGGAAGCTAGAGAAGTGATTACTGGGCCTCTTACTGAGATATCTGTATCATCGATAGTCACATAAGAGATGCTGGAAGACTGGAGGTTGGCTAATGTGGTGCCAGTATTTAAAAAAGGTGGTAAGGAAAATACAGGGAACTATAGACTGGTGAGCCTGACATCGGTGGTGGACAAATTGGTGGAGGGAATCCTGAGGGACAGGATGAACATGTATTTGGAAAGGTGTAGGACTGATTAGGGATAGTCAACATGGCTTTATGTGTGGGAAATCATGTCTCACGAAATTGATTGAGTTTTTTGAAGAAGTAACAAAGAGAACGGTGCATGTGATCTATATGGACTTCACTAAGACATTTGACAAGGTTCCTCATGGTTAGCAAGGTCAGATGTCATGGAATACAGGGAGAACTGGCCATTTGGATATAGAACTGGCTCAAAGCTAGAAGACAGAGGGTGGTGGTGGAGGGTTGTTTTTCAGACTGGAGGTCTGTGACCAGTGGAGTGCCACAAGGATCGCTGCTGGGTCCACTACTTTTCGTCATTTATATAAATGATTTGGATGTGAACATAGGAGGTATATTTAGTAAGTTTGCAGATGACATTGAAATTGGAAGTGCAGTGGACAGTGAACAATTTTCACTGAGGAGAGGCAGTTGGAGTTTAATTTAGACAAATGTGAGGTGCTGCATTTTGGAAAATCAAATCAGAGCAGGACTTATACACTTAATGGTAACTTTGAGAGTTATAAGGTAGCCAGGAAGGATCTGAAAAGAGAGCTAAGAGCAGCGAGAAGGGGACATGAAAAGTCCTTAGTTGGTAGGATCAGGGAAAACCCTAAGGCTTTCTATAGGTATGTCAGGAATAAAAGGATGACTAGGGTAGGTATCGGTCCAGTCAAGGATAGTAGTGGGAAGTTGTGCGTGGAGGCGGAGGAGATTGGTGAGACACTAAATCAATACTTTTCGTCAGTATTCACTCAGGAATGGGACTCTGTTGCTGGTGTGAATATTGAGTCACAAGTGATTAGAATGGATGGCCTTGAAGTATGTAGGGAGGAGGTTTTGGGAATACTGGAAAGGATGAAAATAGATAAGTCTCCTGGGCCTGAGGGCATTTACCCTAGGATCCTCTGGGAAGCTAGGGAGGAGATAGCAGAGCCATTGGCCTTGATTTTTATGTCGTCATTGTCAACGGGAATAGTACCAGAAGACTGGAGGATAGCGAATGTGGTCCCCTTGTTCAAGAAGGGGAGTAGGGACAGCCCGAGTAACTATAGGCCAGTGAGTCTCACTTCTGTTGTGGGCAAAGTCTTAGAGAGAATTGTAAGGGATAAGATTCATGAACATCTGGATAGGAATAATGTGATCAAGGATAGTCAGCATGGTTTTGTGAAGGGCAGGTCGTGCCTCACAAACCTTATTGAGTTCTTTGAGAAGGTGACTAAGGAGGTGGATGAGGGTAAAGCAGTAGATGTGGTGTATATGGATTTTAGCAAGGCGTTCGATAAGGTACCCCATGGTAGGCTAATGCAAAAACTACGGAGGTATGGCATTGAGGGTGCATTAGAGGTTTGGATTAGGAATTGGCTGGAAGGAGACAGAGGGTAGTAGTTGATGGACTAGGTTCATCTTGGAGTGCAGTTACTAGCGGTGTACCACAGGGATCTGTTTTGGGGCCGTTGCTGTTTGTCATCTTTATAAATGATCTAGAGGAGGGGCTTGAAAGCTGGGTGAGCAAGTTTGCGGATGACACAAAGGTCGGTGGAGTTGTGGACAGTGAAGAAGGATGTGGCAGGTTACAGCGGGATATAGATAGGTTGCAGAGCTGGGCAGAAAGGTGGCAGATGGAATTCAATGTAGCTAAGTGTGAAGTCATTCACTTTGGTAGGAGTAACAAGAAGATGGATTACTGGGCTAATGGTAGGTTACTTGGTAGTGTGGATGAGCAGAGGGATCTTGGTGTCCATGCACACAGATCTCTGAAAGTTGCCACCCAGGTAAATAGTGCTGTGAGGAAGGCATATGGTGTACTGGGCTTTATTGGTAGAGGAATTGAGTTCCGGAGTCCTGAGGTCATGTTGCAGTTGTATAAGACTCTGGTGCGGCCTCATCTGGAGTATTGTGTGCAGTTTTGGTCGCCATACTATAGGAAGGATGTGGAGGCATTGGAACGAGTGCAGAGGAGGTTTACCAGGATGTTGCCTGGCATGGTAGGAAGATCGTATGAGGAAAGGCTGAGGCACTTGGGCCTGTTCTCATTGGAGAAAAGAAGGTTCAGGGGAGATTTGATAGAGGTGTATAAGATGATTAGGGGTTTAGATAGGGTAGACACTGAGAACCTTTTACCGCTAATGGAGTCAGCTGTTACTAGGGGACACAGCTTTAAATTAAGGGGTGGTAGGTATAGGACAGATGTTAGGGGTAGATTCTTTATGCAGCCGGTTGTGAGTTCATGGAATGCCCTGCCAGTAGCAGTGGTGAACTCTCCCTCTTTATGGTCATTTAAGCGGGCATTGGATAGGCATATGGAAGTTATTGGGCTAGTGTAGGTTAGGTAGGATTTGGTCGGCGCAATATCGAGGGCCGAAGGGCCTGTACTGCGCTGTATTTTTCTATGTTCTATGTTTTTTCTATGTTCTATGTCCTGGGGAGTGTTGAAGAACAAAGAGACCTTGGAGTGCAGGTTCATAGCTCCTTGAAAGTAGAGTCACAGGTAGATAGGATAGTGAAGAAGGCGTTTGGTATGCTTTCCTTTATTGGTCAGAGCACTGAGTGTAGGAGTTGGGAGGTCATGTTGTGGCTGCACAGGACATTGGTTAGGCCACTGTTGGAATATTGTATGTAATTCTGGTCTCCTTCTTTTGGAAAGATGTTGTTAAACTTGACAGGGTTCAGAAACAATTTACAAGAATGTTGCCAGGGTTGGAGAGTTTAAGGTGTAGGCTATAGGGTGAGACTGAATAGGCACAGCTACAACTAATTGGCACAGGGACAGTAAGATTAAGCAAGTAAATGCATGGCTGATAGATTGGTGTGGGAGAAATGGTTTGAATTCATAGCTTGGAGGTGCCAGCATTGGACTGGGGTGGACAAAGTTAAAAGTTACCCAACATGATGAAGGAGAAGCGCTTTGAAAGCTATTGCTTCCAAACAAACTTTTTGCACTATAACCTGGTGTTGTGTGATTTTAAATTCATGCCACATTGGCACCAGTACCTGGGAAGAAGGGACCTGTTCTGATGGGATGGTCTTCATCTGAGCCATGCTGGACTAGAGTCCAAGCAAATCGCTTAACTAGGGCTGTAGACAGGAATTTAAACTAAATGGGGAAGGGAGGTGGGGGGGGGGGGGTTCTTTTCTAGGCAAAATTAGGAAACCCAGGAGGAGGTAAGAATAGAGCTCTCAGGGGAAGTTATTAAAATCTCCAGCACAAATACAAATAGGGCAGAGCGTATGGAAAGGATTAGCATTCAAACTTCAAAAACACTGGACAAACAAATGATAATGAGAAGGGGAAGATTAATACAGGGCTGAAGGTGTTCCATCTGAATGCACGCAGTGTGAGGGATAAGGTAAATGAGCTTGTGGCACAGAGTGGAATGGGCAGGTATGACGTGGCGGGCATCACGGAGACATGGCTACAAGGGGATCAGGAAAAGATAAGCAGGTGGGCAGAGGGGGAAGCGTTGCTTTATTAGTCAGAAATAAAATTCGATCAATAGCAAGAAACAAAGGAGGGTCAGATGGTATAGAATTTGAGTGGTTAGAACCACAGTTGGTGTTATGTTCAGGCCTCCAAATAGCAGTCAGGAGCTGGGGCGCAAGATACACCAGGAGATAGAAGGGATGTGTAGGAAAGGTAAAGTTACAGTGATCATGGGGGATGTCCATACGCAGGCGGACTGGGAAAATCAGGTTGGCAGTGGAATGCAAGGAAAGGAATGTGTGGAATGTCTGGATTAGATTAGATTAGATTCCCTATAGTGTGAAACAGGCCCTTCAACCCAACCAATCCACACCGACCCGCCGAAGCGCGATCCATCTAGAGCCATTCTCCTACACTTACCCCCTCACCTAACACAATGGGCAATTTAGCATGGCCAATCCACCTGACCTGCACATCTTTGGACTGTGGGAGGAAACCAGAGCACCCAGAGAAAACCCACGTAGACACAGGGAGAATGTGCAAAACGTTTTCTACAAGATGGCTTTTTGGAGCAGCTTGTGATGGACCTCATAAGGGAGCAGGTAATACCGAATTTAGTGTTGTTCAATGAGACAGACTTGATCAGGGAACTTAAGGCGAAGGAACCTTAGGAGGCAGTGATCATCATATGATTGAATTTAATCTGCAATTGAGAGGAGAAGGTAGAATCAGAAGTAATGGTATTACAGCTGAATAAAAGCAACGACAGAGTCATGAGGGAGGTGCTGGGTAGAATTGACTGGGAGAGGTGCCTGACAGGACAGTGGATTAGCAATGGCAGGCGTTTCTGGGAGTATTTTGGAGACACAACAGAGATTCATCCCGAGGAAAAAGAAGCATGGTCCAGGGAGGATGAGACAACAATAGCTGAGTTGGGAAGTCAGGGATTGCAGACAAGCAAAAGAGAAAGCACAGAATGTGGGGAAGGACAGTCGGAAACCAGAGGATTGGGAAGCTTACAAAGACCAAAGGAGGGCAACAAAAAAGGAATAAGGGGAGGGAGAAGATTAAATGTAAGGGTAAGTTAGCCAGTAATATAAAGGAAGACTGTAAGAGTTTCTTTCGATATGTAAAGGGCAAAACAGAGGCAAAAGTGGATATTGGGTCACTGGAAAAGGACAATGGAGAAGTAGTGGTGGGGAACAATGAAATGGCTGAGGAACTGAACAATTACTTTGTGTCAGGCTTCACGATGGAATACATGAGTAATATCCCTAAACATTCAAGAGAGTGAGGGGCCAGAGCTGAGTATGGTGGCCATCACCGAGGAGACAATTTTAGAGAAGCTGAATGGCCTGAAGGTGGATAAATCACTTGGACCAGACGGATTACACCCCAGACGTCTAAGGGAGATAGCTGAAGAAATAGTGGAGGCATTAGTGGTGATCTCTCAGGAATCGTTAGAATCAGAAAGTATCCCAGAGGACTGGAAAATTACAGACGGATTAGCCTAACCTTGGTCTTGGGTAAGATCCTGGAATCCATTGTGACTGGTGAAATTTCTAAATGCTCGGAAATGCATTGTAACATAGAGCAATGACAGCAAAGTCATCAAGGGAGGTCCGGCCTGACAAATCTTCTGGAATACTTTGAGGAAGTAATGGGAAGGTTGGACTAAGGACAGTCAATGAATGCCATCTACCTGGACTTTAAGAAGGCCTTTAACAAGGTTCCACACAGGAAGCTACAGAGTAAGATAAGGTCCCATGGTGTTAGAGGCAAGGTGCTGGCATGGAGAGAAGCTTGGCTGTCTGACAGAAAGCAGAGAGTGGCAATAAAAGGGTCTTTCTGAGGATGGCAGCCAGTGACGAGTGGTGTTCTGTCAGGCTGTGTTCGGACCACAACTTTTCACGTGATAAATAAACAATCTAGATGAAGGAACTGAGGGCATTCTGACTAAGTTTGCCGATGATACAAAGATAGGTAGAGGGGAGTCTGCAGAAGAATTTGGACAAGTTAGGAGAGTGGGCAAGGAAGTGACAGATAGACTGCAAAGTGGGAAAGTATAAGGTCATGCACTTGGGTCGGAGGAATAGAGGCAGAGAGGCATGGACTATTTTCTAAATGGGGAGAAAATTCAGAAATCTGAAATGCAGAGAGACTTGGGAGTTCCCGTCCAGGATTGTCTCAGGTAAACCTGCAGGTTGGGTCAGTAGTTAGGAAGGTAAATGCAATGGTGGCATTTATTTTGAGAGCACTTGATTATAAAAGCAGGGATGTATTTCTGAGGCTCTATAAAGCTGGGGTCAGACCACATTTGGAGAATTGTACACAGTTTTGGGTCCCATGTCTCAGGAAGGATGTACTGACCCTGTAACGTGTTCAGAGGAGGTTCATGAGAACGTTCCCAGTGATGAAAAGCTTAACACATGAGGAATGTGTGAGGACTCTGGGTCTATACTCAATGGAGTTCAGAAGGATGAGGGGCTGGGGGATCTAATAGAAACTTACAGAATACTGAATGGCCTGGACAGAGCGGATGTTGGGAAGATGTTTCCATTTGGTCGGAGAGACTGGGACCTAATGGCACAGCCTCAGAGTAAAGGGAAGAGTTCTTAGAACAGAGATAAGGAGAAACGTGTTGAGCCAGAGTGGGGAATCTGGAATTCATTCCCACTGAAGGCTGGGGAGGCCCAGCTCACTGAGTATATTTAACACTGAGATAGATAGGTTTCTCAACCTCAATCTCCCGCTTTCTCCCTGTAACCCTTGATATTCAGGAACCTATCAGCCGTGATTGAATGGTGGAGCAGGCTCGATGGGCTGAATGGTCTCGTTTCTTATGGTCTTATGGAATGTCTCTGTAATTTCTATCATCACAAAAACTGACTCCCGGGTAACTGTTACGCTGTATAAAAACTACCTTGAATACCTCAATTACATTCCAGTCTGCAACGTCCTCCTGGGTATCTGTCTCTCTGTATATAAACCACCCCCATACCTTCGATTAGATTCCTGTCTGCAACTCACTCCCAGTTATCAGTCTCTCTGTATATAAACCACCCTGATAACCTCGATTAGATTCCAGTCTTTAAATCACACCTGGTGAAATATTAGTCTACAACTAAAGTTATCAAACATCTTGTTCAGATTCCAGTCTGTAACTCTCTTCTGTCTCTGTTATTCTATATATAAATCCCCCTGAACCCTTCAATTAGATTCCAGGCTGTAACTCAGTCCATGGTACCTATTAGTCCGAATGTATATGCCCTCGATTAGATTCTGGTCAGAAACTCACTCTTGGGAATCTGATTTTTGATATGCAAAGCACTGTACCCATACCAAGTGGAAGAGTGAGTAAGAAAGAGAGTGAGAGGGCATAAGTGTTCGTGTGAGGGATGTGTGAGCGAGAGTCAGTGTCTGTGCATGAAAATGTGTGTGTATGAGAGTGTGTGTGAGTGCATGTGAGAGTGCATGAGCAGCTCTGTGTGAGTGTCTGTGTGTTTGTGTATGTGTTGTGAGTGAGTGTGTGCCTTTGTGTTAGTGAGTGAGTGTGAGGCTGCGAGTGTGTGAGTGTGAGGAGTACCATCATTTAATCATTGACACTCAAGTTGGAGACTCATAGTCTCTCGCTCTCACAGATATGCTCACTCACAGCCAGAAACACACACACACACACACACACACACACACATTGGAAATATAGAAATATAAGTCAGAGAGAGTGTTTTTTTTCTAGGAGTCACACTGACAACAGGAAAGTTCCAAGACAGAACCTCAGCTTCAGGGGTTTAGGGTCAGTGAATCTTAGATGTTAGCACAGGACCATGATCCAAAATGTTCAATGCCAGGAAAGAACAACCTCCAGAGTAGACATGGGCCTGAGGCCTGGTCGACAGGCTACACCCCGTGGAGGTCCATGTGAGTTGTGTGTTTATTTACCCCGAGATTTAATCTCCTCTGGGGGACCCTGGGTTTTAGGGGCCTGTGGTTAGTTGGCTCCTGTCGGATTGGGGCCCTGTAATTTTAAAAACATTTTTGAAGCCTGGGGTTAAAGTATGTTAATCCCCAGGACCTTAGAGGCAGGACTGCCCGAGGGCAGAATTAAAACCCAAATGATGTGACCCTCTCAAAAGACTTGTCATAAAGTCAGAGTAATGTGGGTTGGAGAAAGGGCAGGATGAGAAAATTCGACAGTGGGAGAAATAGAGTGAGAGGAATTGAGTGAAAAATTGAGGGAGCAGGGGAAACAGAAGGGGAGAGAGAGGGAGAAGCATTTTGAGATCGTGAAATTGCTGTAATGTTTGATTCTGGGGTGACAGGAAATAATTAAACTGAAGCAGCATCACAGTGGGGAAAAGTGATCAGAGTAATTAGCTGCTGCTGCATTGTTCCTCAGATTAAGGGGGGACCTGATTGAGGTCTACAAAATCATGGAGGGTATAGACAGGATAGATAGAGATAAGCTTTTTCCCAGGGTGAGGGCTTCAATAAAGAGAGGCCATGCGTTTGAGATGAAAAGTTTAAGTGGGATATACGCGGCAATACATTACGCAGAGTGTGGTAGGTGCCTGGAACGCAGAGGTAGTAGAGGCAGGAATGGTAGATTAATTTAAGGTCCGTATGGACAGATGCAGGAATAGGTGGGGAGCAGAGGGATACAGATGTTTAGGAAATGGGCGATAGGTTTAGACAATGGATTTGGATCACCTCAGGTTTGGAGGGCCAAAGGGCCTGTTCCTGGACTGTAAGTTTTCTTTGTTCTTTATGGGATATGGGTGCTGCAGCCTGAGCAACCTGTCATCCCTAATTGCACTTGAATCTCTGCAGCCCATGTGCAGTTGTTAGATCCACAATGTCCTGTGGGAGGGAATTCCAGGACTTTAACCAAGTGACAGTGAAGGGAAGGTTATCCCATTTTCAAGACAAAATGCTGCGTGAATGGGAAATGAACTTGCAGTTGGTGGTGTTCCCATGTATGTGCTCTTCTTCAAGATGGAAGTGGCTATGGTTTTGCAATGTCCTCCCGAAAGAACTTTGCTGAATTTCTGTAGCATGTCTTGTAGATAATATACAATGCTGCCACTGAGTGTCGCTGGTGAATGGAACAATGTTTATGGGATGTGATGCCAAGGAAGAGGCTCCTCTGCCCTGGAGACTCTGAAGCTTCTTGAGTGCTGGGGAGCTGTACTCATTCAGGGGAGTGGGGAGCATAGAATCACATTCATGACTTGTGCCTTGCAGATAGAGTCCTAGAGTTAGCCAGGATGGAAACGGACCCTTCAGTCCAACTAATCCATGCAGATCAGTCTTTCTAAACTGATCTAGTGCCATTGGCCAGCATTTAGCCCATTTCCCTCTGAAGCCTTCCTATTCATGGAAGATTAGCTCTCATGGCAAATTGGATACACAATTGGCTTGACAGTAGGAAGCAGAGGGTAATAGTTGAAAAATGCTGGTCGGACTGCAGGCCTGTGACTGTCCCACAGGGGTTGGTGCTGGGCTCATTGTTGTTTGTTATCTATATCAGTGATTTGGATGAGAGTGTACAAGGTATGAGTAGTCAGTTTGCTGATTACAAGAAAATAAGTGGTGTCGTGGACAGTGAGGAAGATTATCAGAAAATACAGCAGGAACTTGATCAGTAGGGAAGTGAATGGAGAGATGGCAAATGGAGTTTAACATACTGAAGTAAATCCACAGGACCCGATCAGCTGTAACCTAAAACTCGATGAAAAGTTAGGGAACTGATTGGTGGGCCCCTTGCTGAAATAATTGTATTAATGATAGTCATAGGTGAGGTGCAGGAAGACTGGAGTTGGCTAACATGGTACCACTATTTAAGAAAGGTGGTAAGAACAATCCAGGTGAACTTCACTTCAGTGGTAGGCACGTTGTTGGAGGAAATACTGAGGGACAGGATTTACATGTATTCGGAAAGGCAGGGATTGATTAGGGATAGTCAACATGTCTTTGTGCATGGGAAAATTATGTCTTACGAACTTGTTTGAGGTTCTTGAAGAATTCACAAAGAGGAGAAATGAGGGCAGAGCAGTGGACGTGATGTGTATGGAATCAGTAAAGCATTCGACAAGGTTCCCCATGGGAGACTGGTTAGCAAGGTTAGATCACATGGAATACATGGAGAACTAGCCAATTAGGTACAAAACTGGCTTGAAGGTAGGAGGTAGATAGTGGTGGTGGAGGGTTGTTTTTCACACAAGAGGCCTGTGACCATTGGGAGTGCCACAAGGATTGGTGCTGGGTCCACTACTTTTTGTCATTTATATGTATAATTTGGATGCGAACATAGCATATATAGTTAGTAAGTTTGCAGATGATACCAAAATTGAAAGTGTCGTGGACAGCGAAGAAAGTTACCTCAGATTACAACAGGATCTTGATCAGATGGGCCAATGGGCTGAGGATGGAGTTTAATTTAGATAAATGTGACGTGTTGCATTTTGGGAAAGCAAATCTTAGCAGGACTTATACACTTCATGGTAAGGTCCAAGGAAGTGTTGCTGAACAAAGGGACCTTGGAGTGCAGGTTCATTGCTCCTTGAAAGTGGAGTCGCAGGTAGATAGGATAGTGACGAAGGCGTATGGTAAGCTTTCCTTTATTGGTCAGAGTATTGAGTATTGGAATTGGGAGGTCATTTTACCAATGTATGGGATGTTAGGCCACTGTTGGAATATTGCGTGCAATTCTTGTCTCTTCCTAACAGAAGGATATTGTGAAACTTGAAAGGATTCAGAAAGAATTTACAAGGATGTTGCCAGGATTGGAGGATTTGAGCTATAGGAAGATGTTGAATAGGATGTGGCTGTTTTCCCTGGAACGTTGGAGGCTGAGGGGTGACTTTATACAGGTTTATAAAATGATGAGGGGCGTGGATATGGAAAAGAGACAAGATCTTTCCCTGGGGTGAGGGAGTCCAAAACTAGAGGGCATAGGTTTAGGTTGAGAGGAGAAAGATATAAAAGAGACCGAAGGGGCAAATCTTTCACCCAAAGGGTGAATGGAATGAGCTGCCAGAGGAAGTGGTGGAGGCTGGTACAATTCCAACATTTAAAAGGCATCTGGATGAGTATATAAATCGGAAGGATTTGGAGGAATATGTGCCGGGTGATGGCAGGTGGAACTAGATTGGATTGGGCTATCTAGTCGGCACGGACAAGTTGGGTCTGCTTCCATGCTGTACATCTCAATGACACAAAGGGTGAGGTCTTGGGTTTTAGAAAGTTACATCAAATCAGGAGTTTCATGCCAAATGTTTGGGCTTTAAGGAGTGTACTGGAACAGAGGGACCTTACATTTTAGGTGCATAGCTGTGTTACAGTTATACAGGACTTTGATGAGGCTGCACTTCGCAGTATTGCATTCAGCTTTGGTGACTTTGCTACAGGAAGGATGTTACTAAACTGGAAAGAGTGCAAAAGAAGTTTATGAGGATGTTGGCAGGACTCAACTGTCTGAGTTCTGAGGAGAGGTTGGATAAGCTTAGGACTAAACAACGAAATGGTAACTGAGGGGAAACGTTTTTCCACAGATGGCGGTATGCATTTGGAATGAGCTGCTCGTGGAAGTGATTGAAGTGGGCACACTAACAACATTTAAAAGTCATTTGGACAAATACACAGATAAGAAAAGTTTAGAAGGATATGGGCCAAGCACAGGGAAATGGGGTTAATGTGGAGGACATGTTGGTCGGCATGGATCAGTTTGGGCCAAAGGGTCCATCTCCATGCTAGAGGACTCCATGACTATTAGGGAAATCGATGGAAATAAAATCTAATAAATCCCCAGGGCCTTGTGCGCTCCATCTTTAAGGATGTCCTTAATGAAGTCACCCGAGAAATAGTGGATGCATTGGTGATCATTTTCCAACATTCTGTAGACTCTGGAAGATCTCTAAAAGACTTGGCAGCATGGTGGCTCTGCTGTTTCACAGCATCTGGAACCTGGGTTCAATTCCAGCCTGTGTGGAGTTTGCACATTGTCTGCATGGGTTTCCCCGGGTGCTCTGGTTTCCTCCCACAGTCCAAAGATGTGCAGGTTAGTTGAATTGGCAATACTAAAGTGTTCAGGGATGTGTGGGCTAAATGCATTAGTCAGGGAAATGTAGAATAATAAGGTAAGGGAATGGTTCTGGGTGGGATAGTCTTCCAGAGGGTCAGTGTGGACTTGTTGGGCCAAATGGCTTATTTCAACACTGTTGAGATTCTATGACTGGAGGGGAGCTAATGTGACTGCACTTTTTCTTAAAAAAAGGATGAACAAAGAAAATGGGGAATGATAGGCCGATTTTCCCTTCCATTGATTTCAGGCTAATGTTGGAGTAAATATTAAGGACATAATAACTAAGCATTTGGAAAGTAGTGACACAATTGGTCTTAATCAGCACGGATTCATGAAAGGAAATCATGCTTGACAAACCATCTGGAATTTTTGTGCAGTGTTGTGGTTTCCTAATCTGAGGAAGGACATTCTTCCGATTGAGGGAATCTCACAAAGCTTCAACAGACTGATTCCAAGGATGGCTGGACTGACATATGAAGAATGACTGGATCAATTGGGTTTGTACCCACTGGAATTTAGAAGAATGGGGACAGCCATTGAACCTATGGAATTGTCTACCACAGAGAGCTGTTGGGACCAGATCATTAGATGTATATTCAGGGAGCTGGAAATGGGTCTTCAGGCTAAAGGGATCAAGGGGTATGGAGAGGAAGCAGGAGTGGGATACTGAAATTGAATGATCAGCCATTACCTTATTGAATGATGGTGCTGCCTCAAATGGCCAACATCTGCAGCTATTTTCTATGTTTCTGAGTGTGCAGCAAGTCAGTATCACTGAGCAGACTGGAAGGAGTGTTCTGCACGTCAGTATCACTGAAACAGATTGTGAGGATGTGGTACATGAGGATAACGTTGATTTCTGCTTAAAGCAGCTTGAGAGGAGAGCATTATATTTTGTAAGATTGTGCTGGTTAAGTGTATCTTTAAAAGCTCTAAGTTCGAAAGCATTTGGAGGAGGGTGGGGTGAGTACTGTGCGGTCCACTCCCTTAAACAAACTATGGTTGGAAGTTTGGACTGTAGTGGGCGTGCTTGGAGTGGGAAAAAGGACTCTAGTGTAATTACTATTATTGAAGGGAGTATCTAACAAGCTTAATTTCAGGGGATGTCATAACCAGTCTTGCAACAATCATGTAACAAAATTTCAATTGTCACAATAGCACTGAGCCAGCTCATAGCCTCCCATGTCACCTAACCACAAGCAGCAGGGCATCATGGGAACAATTAAACCTCCCCATGAAAGCAGATTGATCTTCTCTACATTCCAGCTGACTCCATCTCCACTCCCACAAACATTAATTAATTCTCTTGTAGATCCAAATTCTGTCAAACCCAACCTTGATTCTCGATAACGACTCAGCATCTGCTGCTCTCTGTGGAAGAGAATTACAAAGAGTAGTTGTACTCAGTGAAGATGAAGACTGTCCAACAGTTCATCAGTCTCTTTCACCCAGAGCTGGTGTCCATATCCCATGAATCAAAACTCATTTGTCCTACATCTATTATTCAGCTTCAGATGCCAAACTACGGTCCAATTTCCACGTTGACAATTTCATTGGAGCAGTGCAGAGTATGTTCAAATTGTCATCTTGTGTTTTAATTTAATCCTCAGATGGCCAGGGTCCCTCAGCAGAATCCCTTTCATTGTCCCTCCTGTGTTCTTGATACCTACATGGATCACCATGTGCAAGGTGACTTGTTATTATTCATGGTTATGGACACGACTGGCCAGGAATCCAGTGACCCAGGGAATGTTCTGGAAACTGGGTTCAGATCCTGACATGGCAGATGGTGGAATCAGAATTCAGTAAAACCCTGGAATGAAAAGTTTAATGATGACCATGAAACCATTATTACTTATTAGGGAAAAAAACACGTCAGTTTCACTGATGTCCAGGGAAGGAAATTGTCATCCTTACCTCATCTAACCTGCACGTGATTTCAGACCCACAGCAATGTGGTTCACTCTTAATTGCCCTCTAAGCAATTAGGGTTGGACAAAAATTCTAGCCTAGCCAGCCAACTCGACATCTGTTGCATCTGTGAATGAGTCAAGACAACAAATGTCGAACCAGCTCTGAACCCCTGCAAATAAAACAATGCTCCAGGAAAAGCCATCATCACCAGTGAAGGCTCAGTGAGCCTGTATCATTTTCAGAAACAAAACTAAAAATTGCTGGAAAGCTCAGCATTTGTTGATAGAAATCAGAGATAACGTTTCGGGTAGAGTGATCCATCGTCAGAAGGGATTTCCCTCCACAGATGCTGCCAGACCTGCTGTGCTTTTCCAGCAATTTCTACTTTATCTTTCTGATTTACAGCATCCACAGTTCTTTCAGTTTTTATTCTGCATTGTTGTCAAAGTGTCACTGGCATGCTGTCTTTTACACCAGTTCCACTATCAGGATCAGCACATGGCGTGACAGAGAAAGAAATGGGACAATCTTTCTACAAAATGTGTGATCAGAAGGTTTTGTTTTAATATTTGGTTCTCATACATGCTTCCATTCTGCCATTTCCAGTCACTATACAATCACTGATAGAATGTTCTCTTCAAAAGAAAAAGCAATACTGGAAATAATTCAATATAATGCAACACAGTGAGGAGATCATTCTAACAAAGGGTAGGAAAATTCTGTCACTCAGTGAGAAATAACTCCCAATAGAGTCCTGCAACTTACTCCTGTGGATACATCGGTTTGTGCAGTTACCAGGAACCCAAGGTTTTGTGCTCACTGTTCCATTCACAAGCTTATCATTTATTTCTCTCTCCCTGGAGCTGCTCGATTGTGGAGCCCGACTCCAGGAAAAGACAAACCCAGGAATATCCAAAACAGAGCTGTCACTGAGTGAACCCAGAGGGTGGATGTTATTGGCAGAGGATTCCCTCTCAGCTGAGAGGCACAGTCCCCTTTCACTCCCATTCAGATTCACCTTCCAGCAGGCTGACTGGGTACGGTAGTGAGCAGGAACCTGGAGTAACGTACCTACGAATATTGAGTGTAATTGTTACAGTGTTCCACTGCAGCTGAGACAGAGTCCCATTCTGGCTCCTTCATGCCTGCGCATGTCCCCAGCAGGAAACATTGAGGCAGAGATATCCTGTAGAAACCACACTGTGAGGCCGTGTCTCAGAGCCTCTAATCTCACAATGAGAGGTGACCCTCACTTAGCTCGAGTGGAGACTGGAAAATCTTAAATAGAATTTCAACCTTCAGCACAGGCGGTTGAAAGAAGTAGAGGTGGGCGCAGAAACAGCAAAAAATGATGACAGCAGTGATGCTTATAACTTCCAAGGTTCACACAGTCCCCCTCAGTCTGGATCGGAGCAACTTCACGACTCTCTTCTGAATTCATTTCCCTGCAATCTGAATCACGTTGAAGATTAAACAGAAACTAAATAGGTGGAAATACTGTGAAAATAACAGGCAGACGAGTTATTGTGCAATAATAAATATTGAAAAGTATTGAAACTAATCTCTATTGTATTTCTAATACTGAAGCAGCTCATAAACACTCACTTGATCCATTGCAGATGCTGCAGTTTGTACACGGTGAAGCAATGAGGGGACAGATTATTGGTTATGATGTTGAGTGAGATGGACAACTCCATCAGTGACTGGTTTGTACTGAGAGCGAGGGCAAGTTTCTCAGGACAGAGTTCTGAAAAGGAAGCAGCACGTAGCCTGGGGGAACACTGAGAAAGAACAAGAACCAGAGTTTTTCTAACACAGATATAAGTGTAAAATAAGGGATTTTCTGTTCCAGTAAACTGAACTTAAGACAAGAAGCAGGTGGAATGTTCCCAGGCCCTGAATGACATAGATGACAATGAGAAGCCTCGGAACATCCCATCAGATCTCCAGCAGTGCCTCCCATGACATCAAGAACAATAAATTACAATTCCCAATTGAGTTTGTCTCTGTTTTTCAGTCATGGGAATCAGGCATCGCTGGCTGGGCCAGCTATTGTTGCTCATTCCTAGTTTCCAAATTCAAAAGGTGGGGATGAGCTTCTTGAACCGCTGCAGTCTAACTGTCCCATTGTGGGTTAATCCACGCAGAGGAAAAGACACCACCACTTCCGGGTTTAAACACTGCGCGTATGCAGTTGAACTTCGCGCAGACTCAGTTCAACGGCGGCGCCTCGAGCCTGCGCATGACTCTTCAATGCCGGAGTTAACACTCTCCCCGGCTCCGATTGGTCAAGTAGCCTGTCGATCGCCTTGGTGCCGTCCAATCGGGACTCCGGACAGCAGAGAGGGGTGGGGCCAAAGGCAGGCGTGAGGAAGGATCAGAATGGCGCTGGAAACGCACAGCAGCTCAGGCAGCATCCGCGGGGCACGGGAAGCAACATCTCGGGCCAAAGGCCTTCCTCAGGATTTCCCTGCTCCTCGGGAGGATGCTGCTGTGCGTTTCCAGCACCACCCACCTCCGCCGCTGAGGAAAGATCTCTCGACCTAAAACGTGAACTCCGCCAGATCCGCGGATCTTTTCCATGAAGTTGTGATTGTGGGTGTTTGTGGGGCCATTCTGACCCTGACCTCCCTGACATCAGTCCGTCCGTCCCTGCCCGGGGAACACCAGCTGTCTGGTGTTACCTCCCACACACTCCACATCTGAACAGTAACAGTTTGTTAATCTGAACGCCGTCGGGGGAAAGATTTTGGTTTAAAACCAACCTCCTGAGTCCGGTGCAGCCGAAACCCCCGGAGAAGAGAAGACGAACCAACCGCCGTCCCGCGGCTCCCGGTTTAAAATGCTACGCATGCGCAAGACACACCCCTGCCTCGCGCAGAGTCGGTTAAACGGCGGAGACTCGAGCCACCTCAGGGCGGGACATGGCTCAGCCTCCTTCTCCGATTGGGTAAGGACTCTGTCTATCTCATGGTGCCGGCCAATAGGGAACGTGGTCCCGCCTGGGCACCGCCCCCAGGAGGTGGATCCCTGGAGAAACAGGGGCTGATGGGGATCGGGGAAGGAAGGTTGGGTTGAGAATGATCAGATCAGCCATGGTCTGACTGAAAGGTGGAGCAGACTTTGGGAGTGAATCCCTTCCTTCTGCTGTTCCATCTTATGGTGATCCCTGTTCCATTGGGACAAGAACCTTCCACACTCAGTCCCGTCAATGTGACCATTCACCTGTTTGGGTCTAACACCATTTCATGCGGTGGCTGGTGGATCAGAGTGTGAGGAGTAATTATAAATGTTGTTATCTGCAAAAATCACAAGGCTCAATCATGAAAGAGGAAGGGGGGCGGTGTAGGTTAAGCTTGTACAAACAGTTATAAGCATCTGTTGCAAATGTGTTGCTGGTCAAAGCAAAGCAGGCCAATGGCCTGCTGTGCTTTGACCAGCAACACATTTGCAGCTGTGATCTCCAGCATCTGCAGACCTCATTTTTTACTCGAAGATAAGCATCTGTTTCCTACTTCTGCAAACCATAAAAAACCACAATCAAGAGGTGATAAGGCTCAGTGTGGATAAAGAATGGGAGGAAATTTTGCTTTAGCAATGCAAGGAAGCAGGTGGCAGTGGAGGAGGATACACTAACAATGGATCACAGCAGGATGTGGTGAAATGGCCAAGCAAGACTTATACTTTGTTATGCACAAGGCCAGATTAGGCAAGAGATAAACAACAGTAATGGACACTGGGTTTAGAATAGTGGGAGGAGGGAAAGAGAATTGAATTGTATATAGGTTGTGTACACATTAAACTCGGTGTGCCTATCTTATAAACGCTATAATAAACGATACTGCTGCTTCAGATCTTGTCTCGGACTGAAATTATTGAAGTGAATGGGTTCTCTTTCCCACAATTGGGGGCCTGTCCAGGGTATTCTTCCATCGCCGGGGGGAGTGGCTGGCCCTGGACACTGGGAAGACACATCCTGTTCCCAATTGAGGAGCGGGCTCGTGTCCCGGTTTGGTCCGCTCGCTTGGGCGACTGGTACGAATCCCGCAAGAGAGACATCTGAATCAGACAGTGAACGGAGGTCGATAGAAAATACAGAAAACGGGGCCAGGCAACTCTGTGCACAGACCAAGGTAAGAAAACCGACTTTTAAGTATTGCTGTGGTGGCCTGGAAAAGGGGTATTTAATCGCTGAGGGACTGGTGAGGTCCCTGAGAAATGGCGGGTAGGCAGAGTAAGTCAAACTGCGACGGAGTAAAGGAAGAAAAAGTCCCTGGTAACATTCCTCCAGAAGTTCCTTAGGGAGGATGTTGCGGGAATGGACAAGTAACACTTGTACAAGGGAAAAGGATAAAAAGAATATGATGAAATATTGTTGTTTAGTATGGACCAAAGAACCAATCCTTCGTCCGACTGTCTTCTGGCCAAAGTACGGTTCGTACGAGGATTGGGCATGTCAGTATTTAGATTTGTATGTGAATGAAAAACAACCTTTTAGTCAAGAAGAGGCAGACTATGTGTCCTGTTGGAAGGGCAGTTTGGGAATGATGGTAGTAAAGACAAGGGATTCCCCCTCTGCCCCACCCAGTCCCTGGGATCCTCTTGGCTGCTTCCCCCCTCCCCCTGTACCATAAAATCAGATTAGGTGAAAATGGGGGAGGAGGAGAGACATACAGACTGGGACAGGGAATGGATGACCCACAAGAGGAGGAAGAAGGGGCTGTGGACAGGGATGTTGTTGTTCCAGACCCTCCATCCTCAATGAAAGGACAGATGTTATTACAAATATTGGAGAAATTTAGAAGCCTCAAGGGGACTACCCTGTTGCAGTATGTAGATGACCGCTTAGTAACAGGAAAAGGAAGAGAAAAAGCAGTAGAAGCCATTGACAAATTATTGAATTTCCTGGGCCAGTAGGGACTGCAAGTATCTAAGAAAAAACTGCAATATGTGGAGTGAGAAGTGAAATACTGGGACATTTAGTTAGTGAGGGAAAGCGAAAGATAAGCCCGGAACAGATAGAGGGAATAGTGGGGATGCCGTTGTCCAGGACTAAGCGGGAGTTATGTAAATTTTTGGGCCTAACGGAATATTGCAGATTGTGGATTGACTCTTATGCTCAAAAGACTAAGAAATTATATCGCAAACTATTAGAGGAGGAACCAAAATGTCTAAGTTGGGATGATAAGGAAAAAGAACTAGTTGAGGAACTCAAAAGAGATCTGATCCATGCTCCCGTGTTAGCCTTACCCTCCCTAGATAAACCTTTCCACCTCTTTGCTACCGTGGATAAGGGAGTGGCTTTGGGAGTATTAACCCAGCGATGAGGAGGAATGAAACAGCCAGTAGCATATCTTTCGAAGCTATTGGATCTAGTATCCCGGGGATGGCCTGAGTGTGTGCAGGCCGTGGCTGTCACTGCGCTGTTGGTGGAGGAAAGCAGAAAGCTTACATTTGGGGGAGCCCTAATAGTAAGCACTCCACACCAAGTGAGAACGATTCTAAACCAAAAAGCTGGGCGATGGTTGACAGACTCGCAGATTCTGAAATATGAGGCAATATTAATAGGAAAGGATGATCTAGTGTTGGTCACGGACAATTGTTTAAATCCAGCTGCCTTTCTTTGGAAAGGGGAAGGAGAATCTCCTCAGAATCCAGAGCACGACTGCCTTGACATCATAGAATACCAAACTAAGGTCCGCATGGACCTGAGAGATGTTCCACTTCAGGCAGGGGCTAGACTTCTTATAGACGGATTATCCCGGGTGACTGAAAGGAAAAGACATAATGGGTATGCAGTCGTAGACAGGACGGAAGGTAGTGTGGTGGAGGCAGGAAGGTTGCCAAATGGGTGATCAGCTCAGATCTGCGAACTCTATGCATTGGAAAGTGCCCTTAGGGCGTTAGAAAATAAGGAGGAAACAGTATACACTAACTCTAAATATGCCTTCGGTGTTGTTCACACTTTCGGAAAGATATGGCAGGAACGAGAACTGATCAATAGCCGGGGGAAGGAATTAGCACATGAGGAGTTGATTAAACGGGTCTTGGAGTCCCTATTCCTCCCCTGAGAAATAGCAGGAGTGCATGTAAATGGTCATCAGAAAGGAAATGAACCAGAAGTTAGGGGGAATAGACTAGCCGGTGAAGTGGCTAAGGAAGCAGCCCTGAGCCCACAAGAAGTGGTGATCCATTCCCTAATACCTACTGTCCCAGGTCCTCGGGAAGCTCCTACATTTACTGAAAGAGAAGAAAAAAATTGAAAGATTTAGGGGCTGTAAAAACAGCAGATGGGCATTGGGTATTACCTGATGGAAGGGAAATGTTAAACTAAATGATGATGTGAGAGATTATGGCTGTCCTACACCAAAGCAGCCATTGGGGAGTACAAGCAATGTGTGATTTAGTTCTTCGGGAATATGGATGTAAAGGAATATATACAATTGCTAAACAAATATGTGAGGGATGTATAATATGCAGAAAGATAAATAAAAAAGTCTTGAGAAAACAGACCCCAGGAGGAAGAGACCCAGGATTGAGACCCTTCCAGAGAATACAAGTAGATTATACTGAGTTCCCAGAGTAGGGAGACTAAAATATATGCTTGTCATAGTAGATCATCTATCTGGTTGGGTTGAGGCATACCCCCTAGCTACTGCCACTGCGAGTGGAGTGTCTAAAACAATATTAGAGCACATAATTCCCCGATATGGGCCAGTGAGCCGTATAGATTCCAACTAAGGAACTCATTTTACCTCTAAAGTATTAAAGGGGGGTAACGAAAGGGTTGGGAATTTCCTGGGAGTTCCATACTCCATGGCATCCACCATCAGGAAAGGTTGAGAGAATGAACCAAACACTCAAACGACAGCTGTCTAAATTGATAATAGAAACCAGACTCCCTTGGACCAAATGTTTACCTATAACTCTCTTGCGAGTATGAATGCCCCCAAGGAAAGATTTGGGACTATCCCCCTATATAATCTTATTTGGATTACCTTATCTGGGAACGAATGGAGAATTACCAATTCCCGAAACTAAAGATTTGTTCTTAAAGAAGTATATACTGGGCTTGTCCTCCCCTTTGTCTTTCCTCAGGAAAGAGGGTTTATTGGCACTGACTCCACCCCTAGAATTCACCGTTCATCCCATCCAGCCGGGAGATTGGGTCTTAGTAAAATCATGGACAGAGACTAAACTGCAGCCGGACTGGGAAGGGCCGTACCAGGCTCTTTTGACCGAAACGGCAATAAGGACAGTGGAGAAAGGCTGGACTCACTACACTCGGATCAAAGGGCCAGTGGAATCTCCAGTTGAGGAAGAAGTCTGGACAGCCGAATCAACACAAGACCCGCTGAAACTCAGGCTAAAGAGACTTTGAGTAACTGATTATACAGTGGTGAAGCGAGCGCGGGATTATTTCTGTAGGATTGTATATTAAGTCTTTTTGTGCTTCAGCATGTTTTGTTTAGAATGCTGGGGATGTTTAGAGTTATGTTGCTAGCCCTCTTAGTATCGGGATTTTGTCAAATATCATTTTCATGCGTGTTATTAACAGTCCCTGAGTCTGATAATCCACAGGTAAAGGACTTAAAACAGACCATTGAAATAGAAACTGGATACGGGGATGCAAATGCCTGGGTTGAATGGGTAAAGTATACTGTAAAAAGTCTGAACAAAAGCAATTGCTATGCATGTGCCTCCAGTCGGCCAGTGGCCCAGGTCGTCCCCTTTCCGCTCGGGTGGAAGCGAGACAGGCAGGGCATGAAATGTATGGTAGCCCTGTATCAGGATGAGACTGCACGGAATGATAGGAACTGTACCTCCCTATCTCTGATGTTCCCTCCCTTGGAGAAGAAAGATGCAAAAGATCCCCCCTACATTTCAGCCACAGTCGGAAATCACACGTTGTGTGTGCGTAGATGAGGTACAAATCGGTCTAGAGCTGAAATTATGTACAGAGATTAAGAATGTCATCGAAACGGACAAGGGAAGGAACTACTCAGTACTGAAGGTTCCCCGAGCGGATCTGTGGTGGGACTGTGGAGGCAAAATACTGAGACCCATCCTCCCTCCGGATTGGAGAGGGATATGTACAATTGTACAATTGGCAATTCCATTTACCCTGGCAGTTGAGAAGGAAAAGATAGTAGGGAAACAGGGAAGGAGTAAGAGATCACTGTTAGACACTTCTTTCGATGACAGGATTTATCTTGATTGGGGAGGAGTCCCTAGGGGGGTACCTGATGAGTTCAAGGCTCGTAACCAGATTGCAGCAGGCTTTGAGTCAGCTCTCTTTTGGTGGGTAACAATTAATAAAAATGTAGATTGGATAAATTACATTTTCTATGATCAACAGTAATTTATAAATTATACAAGAGATGCGGTTAAAGGAATATCAGAACAGCTTGATGCGACAAATAGGATGGCATGGGAAAACAGAATGGCCCTTGATATGATTTTAGCAGAAAAAGGGTGTGTGTTTGCGTGTGTGTATGTGAGTGAGTGAGAGTGTGATGTTAGGAGGAAGCTGTTGTACCTTTATTCCTAATAACACTGTGCCTGATGGTTCAATTATTCAGGCCTTAAGGGGATTGACTACCTTAGCAGAGGAACTGGCTGAGAATTCAGGAGTGGACACAGCTCTCACGGGATGGTTTGAATCCTGGTTTGGAAGGTGGAAGGGGATGGTAGTTTCCATCCTTACTTCTCTGATAGTAGTAGTCGGGGTATTGGTGGCCATTGGCTGTTGTATCATACCCTGTATACGAGGGCTCACCCAAAGACTGATTGAGACAGCCTTGATGAAACAGATGCCCCTAAAAGGGAATCAGGCAGAGGAACTTTATTGATTAAATAATGAGGGGATGAGTGAGACCAAGATGGATGAAATCTCCGGTATGATGCTTGCGAAGTTTGGGGGCGATGCTAAAAAGAAAAATGCAGAAGATAACAAATGGTAATTAAAGAAAAAGGGGGAAATTGTGTGATATAGGTAAAGCAGTGTTACTTCTGCAATCATAATTACTTATGCAAGGTAAATGAACTCACACCAGTGTGTAATGGTTTCAACCAAGAGCTGAGTCAACAAGAATGAAAACTATGTGGAGGAAATATATAATAGTTTTTGTATGAGCTAAAATGTGCATACAAGAATGAAACGTGCCTGCAAACAATGGTAGACAAATAGATAAGATGCTGCGAGGGTCTAGGTTAAGCCAGATATGCCTGTACAAACTGTAGGTATAAGCATCTGTTTCCCACTTCTGCAAAAACACAAAAACAAACCCCAATTAAAAGGTCATAAGGATCAATATGGTTTGGGGAAAGGGAGGAAATGGCACAGGTGGAGGAAGTGGATAATAGTGAAGGAGGATATACCTAACAATGGGCCACAGCAGGATGTGGTGAAATGGCCGAGTAAAACTTGTACTTTGTTATGCACAAGGCCGGATAAGGCGAGAGATAAACAATAGTAATGGGCACCGGGTTGGGAGGAGTGAATCCTATATAAGGTATGTACTTGCTAAACTCTGGGTGCCTTACTTCAGGCACCACGCTTGCAAGGGTATAATAAACATACTGATTGCTTCAGATCTTGTCTCAGAGTGAAATTATTGAAGCGAGTGAGCTTTGTTTCTCACACACTGATACTGGTTTTTAACATTGGAACTGTTGTACTCAGAACAGCATAATTAAGTCTAGCTGGATACGTTGTGTTCTGTAGGGGTTCTTTGTTGTTTGTGTAATTTTGTGAATAATGTTTTTGTCGGTTTAAAATCTAGTCACCAACCTAGCTATCTTACTCCAGGTAATTTTCACTGTACACTTACCGAAGTAAATTGCAAAGTTATGCTTTGGCTGCCTGCTTAAGAATGTAGTGAGTGGTCGAGCCTAGTCCACAACATTAGTCATTGCAATGTTAATGTAATTGCAGTTCCTATGTTTTAAACAGCTTTATAATAATCTTAGCTTAACAGTTCCAGAAAAAAAAATTATGAAAAGGGATGCATTATTTATTGGATTATGTTAGTAACTGGAAGTATTTATTGAAAGTCACAATTATTTCCTGAGCTTTTAAGATGACGTATATTCCCATTTAAAGGTAGATGATACTTTGCTGTGAAGTGAAGGCTGAATCTCCTGTGATCATTTTGAGTCTGGCCATTTACAGAGAAACACCTTTAAATTCAATCTCAAAGGAACACTTTATTGTTTGAGGGCTTGGACTTCGGAGTAACCTAATTAAGATGTCACTGAGCAACTTCCCACTTGGCATATCAACAAAACATGAGTGAAATTCAACAGACCAGTTGACAAGAGATGGGCATATAGGTGTCAGTCTCTAAACATTGTAACAATAAATTCAGAACTTGGTCAATCTCAGATTACTATGTGTTATGTTATGTCATAAATAGATTAGATTCCCTACAGGGTGGAAACAGGACATTTGAACCAACCAGTCCACACCGACCCTCCGGAGAGTAACCCACCCAGGCCAACTTCCCTCTGACTAATGTACCTAACACTATGGGCAATTGAGCATGGCCAATTCACCTGACCTACACATCATTGGACTGTGGGAGGAAACCGGAGCACCCAGAGGAAACCCACACAGACACAGGGAGAATGTGCAACATTCCGTTATCCAACTCAGAGATAAGTGGGCAACACCAACACACTGGTTCACACACCGAGCAAATCCTTTCAGGTGCTGTCTTTCACAACAACAGAGACAGACCTGCCATTAGATAGCACCTTTAAACTCAAGAAATTCCAATACAATCTGTGGTAGTGACCGGATAATCCATTATTTCCTTTAAAAAAATCATGGAATCAATCCAGTGTGGGAACAGGCCCTTCGGCCCAACACGTCCACACGGAACCTCCAAAGAGCAACCCACCCAGACCCATTCTCCTACCCCATTACTCTACATTTTCCCGCTGTGGGCTGTGGGAGGAAACCCAAGCAGACACGGGGTGAATGTGCAAACTCCACACAGACAGTCTCCTGACTGAGCCAGCACACCACCCAAGCATTTTGACAAAAACAGAAACAGTAAAACACTTCCTGAGAATTGATGCTGTCTCTATCCTGTTTAACTAACGGATGGTATTGTTGTTGGAGTGAGGTTGATGGAAAATAAAGACCATGAAAGCATGGGAAGGGTTAAAGCATGAAGACCACTGGGAACCTGTGGTCTGTGGAAGGCAGGGACAGGATGGGATAACCATAGTGGAACATTCTTACACCAATTAGCAGGGTAAGGTTAAGGCTGAAAGGTCACTATGGCCAGATGAGAGAACACAAGTAATAAAGCAAGTTTCTCTGTTAAGTGTTATTATGACAGGATTGGGACCGGAAACATTTGGGACATGATATTAAAATATCTAATTAATAGTTAGTAGAGTCAGCTTGAGACAGGAGACTATTGTAATAGATGGAATAGCTAAATATCTATCATGATAGGTTAGTCTGCAATGAAAGATCACTGCAGCAGAGTTAGCAATAAATATCTAATCATGACATTAGCATAACATCAAGTTGAATGTACAACTAAAGAGATAATGGGAACTAACATCACTGGTTTATTGTGTAGCTGGAGTGAGGTACTTTGATTAATATAGTTGGACATGCTGATAAGCTCACAGAAACATGATAAAAAATGATATGAAAATCCACGGACCCTGAGGTTCGGGGACATTCGAGAATCTGCTTTCTCAGTGTCACGGTTTTTTGTTGGCAAATAAAAGACCTATTTCTTGAAGAACTCTCTGCGTCTCCTGGTGGTTCTCTATAGTTTCTCCACAACAGTACCTGACCCAGTAATGCAGGGTCCTGGTCTCTGTCTCTGTCTCCGTTTCACTCTCTCAGTCTCTCACATATGCACGCGCGCACACACAGAGTTACTGAGGGACAATGAATGATAGAATAATAGAAGCATTTTCAAATATTAAAGCTCAGTTCATCAATCCTGGGATGGGTTGATGGGGACAGTGTAGAGGAAGCTTTACTCTGTATCTAACCCTGTTCTGACCCTGCCCTTGGAGGGGTTGATGGGGTTACAGTAAAGGGAGATTTACTGTGTATCTCACCCCATCCTGTCCCTTCCCTGGGAGGGTTTGATAGGGATATAGTAAAGGGAGCTTTACTGTGTATCTAACCCCATCCTGTCCCTGTCCTGGGAGGGGTTGATAGGGACAGTGCAGGAGGATTGTTATTTTGGAACATAGGAACAGGAGGAGGTCATTCAGCCCCTCGATCCTGTTCCATCATTCAATGGGATCAGGGCTGATCTGTGGCCTAACTCCACATTCCTTCCTTTGGTCCATATCCCTCAATATCTTCACTGAACAAAAATGTATCTCTCTCCGATATAACCTGAACGACTGATCCAGCATCCACTGCTGTTTGTGGGAGAGAGTCCCAAACCTCTCCCACCCTTTGTGTGTCAAAGTGCTTCCTACCATCTCTCTTGAACGCTCTGGGCCCTCATTCTCAGACTCTGCTCCCTCTCGGTCTAGAATCTCCAACCTGTGGGAATCGTTGATCTTGATCGATCCTGTCTCATCCTGTTTATACCTTGAAGGCTTTGATCAGATCACCCCTTAACTTTCTCAATTCTGGAGGAAAATGGCCTCATTTGTCGAGTGTTCCCTCAGAATGTAACCCCTGAGCTCCAGGATCATTCTTGTAAACCTCCTTTGTGCTCCCTCTCTGTACTCCAACCTGATACCCACACACTTGCTGACACTGAACTCTATCTAACACAGCTTTGCCCATTCAACCAGTCTATCAATCTCCCTTTGTAATGTTAAGGTACCATCTGCACTGTCTACAATGCTGCCTAACATTGTATCTCACCCTGTGCTGTCCCTATCCTGTGTGTGTTTGATAGGAACAGTGCAGAAGGATCTATACTCTGTATCTAACCCCAGGCTGCACATGTCGTGGGAGTATTCGATGTGGACAGTGTGGAGGGAGATTTACTCGGTATCTAGCCCCATATTGTCCCTATCCTTGGAATGAATACACATTGGCTCAGGGACAGGAGACAGGATTGCGGGGAATGAGGGTGTCAGACTGGAGGGAGCTACAGGCACGTACAAGTTGGGAACTGTTTTCAGTAAAAGGCAATCGATCCCAGGTCACTGCAGAGTGTAATAATCTGATGCCTTTCCCTCACTATCCTCCTCCAATCCCTGGTAAGATCTGCTCCCAACCATGTTCCACCCTAACTGCTGACTGTGTTAGATACATTCATGCATTGGGGATGGGCAGGGGTGCTTTTAAACCTGGGATCCTGCTGTGTAAGTTGCCTTCAAAATGCTCTCGCATTCCCTTTCGAGTAATCTTTTCCTTCTTTTATCTGGATGAACTTTTGTTGGGAAAGCTGCAACGTGAAGATCCAAAATGTTCAGGCCAAGGGAAGCCTTGGCCAAGCTCCAGAGGGGGACGTGGTTCTGAGGCCTGAGGCCCGGTCAACAGGCTGTATCCCATGGGGGCGGACATGGATTGTGTGTTTATTTACCCTGAGGTTTAATCTCCTCTGGGGTTCCTGGGTTTTAGGGGCCTCTGGTTAACTGGCTACTGTCAGATTGCGGCCCTGTCATTTTTAAAACGGGTTTGAAGCCTGGCATTAAAGTATGTCATTTACATAAATGATTTGGATGTGAGATAAGAGATACAGTTAGAAGGTTTGCAGATGACACCAACATTTTAGGTGTAGTGAACAGCGAACAGGATTACCTCAGATTACAACAGGATCTTGACCAGATGGGCCAATGGGCTGAGGAGTGGCAGATGTAGTTTAATTCAGATAAATGTGAGGTGCTACATTTTGGGAAAGCAAATCTTAGCAGGACCTATACATTTAATTGTAAGATCCTAGTGGTGTTGCTGAACAAAGAGACCTTGGAGTGCAGGTTCATAGCTCCTTGAAAGTGGAGTCGCAGTTAGATAGGATACTGAAGAAGGCGTTTGGTATGCTTTCCTTTATTGGTCAGAGTATTGAGTACAGGAGTTGGGAGATCATGTTGCAGCTGTACAGGACATTGGTTAGGCCACTGTTGGAATATTGAGTGCAATTCTGGTCTCCTTCCTATCAGAAAGATGTTGTGAAACTTGAAAAGGTTCAGAAAAGATTTACAAGGATGTTGACAGAGTTGGAAGATTTGAGCTATTGGGAGAGGCAGAACAGGCTGGGGCTGTTTTCCCTGGAGCATCGGAGGCTGAGGGGTGACATTATAGAAGTTTACAAAATTATGAGGAGCATGGATAGGATAAATAGATAAAGTCTTTTCCCTGGAGTCGGGGAGTCCAGAACTAGAGGGCATAGGTTTAGGATGAGAGGGGAAAGATATAAAAGGGACCGAAGGGGCAACATTTTCACGCAGAGGGTGGTGAGTGTATGGAATGAGCTGCCAGAGGATGTGGTGGAGGCTAGTACAATTGCAACATTTAAGAGGCATCTAGATGGTGTAAATATATAAATATATTAAAAAAAAACCTTAACTTACCTGGAAAACTAAATTGTCGGGCCTGGGGGGGGGCGTGTCCTTGGCGCTCGGAGGTCACGTGGTCCTCTGATGCGCGCGCAGAGGATGATCACATGATGCTCCAGGACGCGGGCGTGGTCACGTGGTCTCCCTGTTTCGCGCTCCGGGAGGTCACATGATCGGCTGTTTCGCGCCCCGGAAGTGGGCGAGACTGCCGTTTCGCGCTCGAAAGGAGGCCACATGGTGGTCCTTTGTCTCTGAAAAAGGGAAGGTCACGTGAGGTCGGACAGCCGGAAATGCGAGGAGGCGGGGAATGGAATTGGAGCAACAGCCAATGAGAAGACAGTTTCACTTGAGTGATGGTATGATGTTTTGTAGAGTATAAAAGACTGGGTTAGGGAGAGAGAGGGATCTTTTCTCTTTGTGAACTGACTGACTTAGTAGTTTGTCAGGGACAGAAAGGTTTAGACTCAGAGCTCTTTATCCACTTATTGTTAGAATAAAATTAAAAGTGCAAGATTAAATGTTTTTTCTTATTGCTTTATTTTAAAGAGCACGCAGGACTTGGCTCACACATAAAAGATAATAAGTTTGTAGATTGAGCCTAAAGTCCATCAGATGGTGAGCCTGACGTGATCCCGTCTGAGCGACGTAAACGAGAGGAAAATAGAAACAACGGACACTGACGTCTAGTGATGACAACAAGCTGCGCCGCTAAACAAAAAAGGTGAGCAGACACCTGTTTATATCGAAGTTCTGCGATTGGAGATACTAAATTGATTGTTGTCACTAGACTGCAAGTGTCCTAGTAATAGTAAGTGGATAAAGTATAAAAAGGATTGGTTGAATACGTACGGGTTTAAAGTCCCATGGGGTTAGAGTCCTCATAAAAGCACCAAGATACGTATGTGTGAGAAGGTTTAAAGTCCTTTGAGCAGGATCTCATAAAAGCACCGCTCACAAATTTTGGTTCATGATTGATATGTTGTAAGTTTTGAAATGATATTGGGAATGTACGGAGGGTAGTAGGAAAGTCAGTGGTGTCTCTGAGACAAAGACGGTGGTGTCTCAGTGAGGAAGAGTAGGCAGTAAAAATCTAAAGGTGATAACAAAACTGCTGATAACTCGGACTGTAAGGGCCAGCTTCCTGGGGTGTATTTTATACAGATTGATTGATTCGCAACCGGATTTGTTTTAATCGGGTTGGTTGCTTGGCTTAAGTTAAATATTAATCAATTGGTTATTGGACAGGAGGATTTAAAAAAAACAGAAATACATAAAATGGTAGGGGAATTTGATAAAGAGTGTGAAGAAAACGGAGGATGTTCTTCTGATTTAGTGTTGTCCGTAAAACAGCAGTGGGGTAAAGTTAGAAGTCAGTTAATTAGTGGGCTTGCAAAGAACAAACAAAAAACAATGATGAAGAAATATGATAAGATTTGGGAAGATTTACAAAAACAGAGCAAAGTCCCTAAAGATGAGGAGAGGAAGAAATTGTCACCATATTTGGGAAAAGCAGAAGAGTAGGTTAGATTAGAAGTAGAAGAGCATGTGAAGGGAAAGAAAGGGTCAATATTGGTTAGAAGAAAGTGGACAAAAGAAGGTGAAGAGAAAGAAGAGAGGAGGAGTCAAGGAGTAGCACAGATAGTGAAGACGAGGAGTCCCACCCAGGGGGCGGTCCAAACACGTACCCTGTCACTTTAAAAGGCTCACTTACCATGCATATTGAACAGGGCTTCTCAGGGGTACAGCCTCCGTTTGAAAACAGTTATGATTTTGTGACGGAGGGAGATATTGCGGCTGCCCATAAAATATCAGCACCAACTGCCTCTAGTTTATAAAGGCTCTTTTACGGGGGATGTGTATCAGCCCTTTACCTATACGGATATGAATTGTATTTTGAATAAAATGTCCCCACCCATGGAGGGAGGTGGACCTTGGATGACGAAATTTTGCCAATACACACTAGGCTTCAAGTTGGCCATGGGCAATTGGAGAGCATTATTGGGCAGACAATTGAGTATGTGGGAGATACAGCAGATTGAAGCATCTGCGGGGACCACCTTAGTACCTGACTCGGACCCATATGCGCAGCATGTCAACTGTGTGGGAAGGGCAATGAGGGATAGATTCCCAATTCCACCGGGAGCGATGCACTCGTTCACCTTCACAATGAAGGAGGGTGAGGAGATGCCTGCCTTTTTGGCTAGATGTAAAGGCACGTGGACAGATACTGCGGGGAGCCATCCAGGGTCAGGTCAGCTACAGACCACGTTATTTCGGAATGCCGTTATGGCAGGGATGCCTAAGGAAGTAAAAGAGGCAATGGAGAGTAATCCTGATTATCCCAGGGTGTTCTACAGAACAGTGGGAAAAACATTTGATGCATCATATGAAGCGATATAGGACAAAACAGAATGAAGATAAACAGAGCAATGAGTCAGCACAAGTGCAGTTGCTGAAGTTACAGCTTGATGAGGCTAGACGGAAGGTTAATGTGACAAAGAAGGCCTCCCAAAAGACGATTAATCAGATGGTGCAGCAGCCGTCGCCACAAAACCACCGGCCGAGTCTAGACCCGGCACCTGATTCGATGCCATACTACCCCTTTTATGGGGGCAGGCCAAGAGGTGTTCCAGGAGGAATGCGTGGTAGAGGAAGGGGCTGTGGAGGAGTCAGAGGTTAGCCACCGAACACTTGTTTTGAATGTGGCCAACCTGGCCATTGGAGAAGAAAATTGTCCCCTGCTGTGGGGGCCCCAGGGACGCCAGGGATTGATCCGAGGACAGTATGTCCCCTTAATTCAGCCCCCTAATCTGCCTTTGACATCACCACTGTGGCCAGGCAGACTTTTATCACCAATATATTTCATCACCTGCATGCCCTGTGAATTTGATGGGACGTGACTTGCTGGAGAGATGTGGGGTCCCGGTTCTGTGCGGACCAGACGGACTCGTAGTGACCTTTCCAATTGACTATTCTGTTAATTGTTCTATGTCAATGATTCACTCTGGACTCCAAGTGACACTATCACCAGACATATCACCAATGGCAGAAGGGCAGTGGGCAGATACATACTGGGGACTCCTTGAACCTGAGAAAGGGCAGAATAACGGCATACAGTCTTTATATAACCAAGGGCGACCCTGGGTTCAGATGCTGCATCCCTATGCTCCTCCTGCAGATCCCCTTCATGTGACCCTATATTACGACAGATGACAATAAAATCTATTGGCATGCATTCTATCAACACCTGGAAGATGCGGTGGGTGTTGTGGAACTCACTCTGGAATGGTATGGGATATCTGAAGAAGCTATACCGCATTTCACATTGGCAGTGCATGCTGAATATCAGGCCAAAGACCTGGGACTCATGTCCAAACGCTTGATAGAGCTAACTGATTGGGTTCGGACTCAGTTACCCAGTTTACAATATTCACCCTCAGTTGAAGCTTATTGTCTTGTGCACAGAACAACTGTCAAGGTGTTGCTGGAACATCGGCAGATTGAAAGGTGTCATGGCAGGGAAAAGACGGACCATCCACAGGCTGCAGCGATGCTTGATACAATACCGGGTGCCTTGTGGTCAGCAGGTTCGACGGACGTTGGTTACTGCGAACACGTCACACCAATCACATTCGAGTTAATAGACCACACTCCGATTTGGCAGAGACAATACCCACACAAACCAGAGGCTGAAGCCGGCATTGCTGACACAATTGAAGGATTGGTAGCAGCAGGGGTGCTAGAACCCTCTCAGTCAGCCTGGAACACTCCTATCTTACCTGTAGAGAAGCAGAATACAGGCAAATATAGGATGGCGCATGATCTTAGACGGATCAACAGTGTCGTTTCTATTCCAACAGTTCCAGTCCCAAACCCCTACGCTGCGATGTCTGTGCTGACCCCTGACCATAAGTGGTTCTCGTGCATTGATCTGGCCAACACGTTCTTCTGTTTGCCCCTAGCTGATCATTTAAGGGACATGTTTTGTTTACCTATAAAGGCCAACAACTTCGTTATACAAGGGTCCCTCAAGGGTTCATTTTGTTGCCTGGGGTGTTTAATCAGGTACTGAGACAGCAGCTGAAAATCTGATGCTCCCAGACTGGGTGGTATTGATCCAATATGTGGATGACATTCTTATGGCGGCACCCGACCATGTTTCTTGTTTGGCAGCTACAAACTCATTGCTGTTACCCTTGTATAACGTCGGTTTCAAAGTTTCACGGGCTAAATTACAATGCTGCAGACGAACGGTGTCTTTTTTGGGCAGAGTTATTTCCAGTAAGGGAACAGGTGTGTCCCCACCCCATAGATCCTCCATTCTGCATCATGCCAAACCAGACATGCTCTCATTTTCTTGAATTGGCAGGATACAGAAAACAATTTGTTCCCTCATATGGGGAGCTGTCTTTCCCTCTAAGGGCCATGGTAAATGAGCAAGGCATGAGAAATTTGTTGGCCCATTTGCAGTGGACCACGGAGGCAGACGACAGTTTATATCTCTTAAACAGGCCCTAACGCGGGCTGCTGATTTAGCGGTCCCGCATTACAAAGAGCCATTTTTCCTCGATATTTCTGAAGAAGAACACCATTTATTGTGTGTTATTTTTCAGAAAAAAGGGGGAGGCAGGCAGGTGCTGATGTATGTAAGTGTTACCCTTGACCCAATAGAGGGCGGCAAAGAATCAGCCCAATTGGCTGAACTACAGGCAATGAGTGAAAATTATATCAGAGAATGTAAATCGTGTTCAGAATATAATGTAAAAGCAACAGTGAAACCACAAGAGGGAAAATTTCCTCCCCACAAGAATGCCAGGTCAGGAAATAGTGATTGACTACACTGACATGGTAGAGAGAGTAGACGGATACAGGTACCTTTTGGTACCAGTGGATGCATACACTGGTTGGCCAGAAGTGATACCTGCGAAAAAGGAAGATGCGAAGACAGTGATCAAATTTTTGATAAACCAATATATTCCAACGCATGGGTTTCCAAAGAAAGTCAGGTCAGATAATGGCACACATTTTAAGAATAAAGATCTGCAAGAACTAGAAGCAGCTTTTGGATTGAAACTTGCGTTTGGAATGGTGTACCATCCTCAGTCACAGGGAAAAGTGGAGAGAATGAACCAGTCCATAAAGGGGAAAATAGGAAAAGTGTGTGCACAAACAAAGTTAAGCTGGGTGGATGTCCTACCTTTAGCCTTAATGCCCATTAGAAGCTCAGTAAACTCTATTACAGGGTTTACCCCATATGAGCTAACCACAGGGCAGCAGTTCCCGGGACCAGGAGCTGGAATACAGATGTTAGAGGGAGGAGCCGCTATAAGGTACAAACCTTATTATGACCAACTAACAGCTTTGGTCTCCGCTTTTTCTAAACAGGTTGGATCGGAAAAGGGGGACCTACAGAGCCAGGCGCCATCCACCACAGAGTGGGTCCTGCTGAAGGTGATCAAACGGAAATGGTCGGAGCCACGGTGGACCGGACCTTACAAGGTGGTGGAAAGAACATCTCATGCGGTCCGACTACAAGGGAAAGGAGACACTTGGTACCACTGGAGCCAATGTGCAGCCACAGAACCGCCAACGAGAACTCGAGAACAAATAAGAACAGAAAAAGAGTAGAAGGGTCTTAAACTGTTAATTTTTGTGTAACGAATATCATGTTTATTTTAGTAACTAGCCCACATTATCCTAGGCTGTTAAGGTTGGGAGTTTTCACTATTTTATGTATAAGTGTTATGATACTGTTAATAAGGGCATCAACCGCGAGGGACAAACACACAGATGAGGTAGAGAGAGTCCCAGGAATAAGAGATCAACAGGACAAGAGATGGACAAATGTTAAGGGAGCCGGGTACACATTAGACATGATAAAAAGCGTAATACAATATACCAGTTTGACTTATGTCAAGTAATTGACTAGCCAAAATACAGGGAACTGGAGGGAGTATGATGTATATCTTTGTATCTACACTATTTACTATGACCCATGCCTGTCGTGCGATAATGTAGTAACATGGACTGGGGTACAATGGACACCTAAGAAGTCGTCACCCTCGGATAATAGATGGGAGGTTAGAGACCATGTGAGCCTGGCAAAGGGGCAACTTGATCATTTCTCAGAGCTCAAAAATCCACCCTTGTTAACCCTGATGAGATTCAACATTAATCCTGGTTCTGCAAAGGTACAGATTTACTGTGGAATTGATGACAGAAGCTTTTATTTTGTAATAGGGGTTCCCCGCGGTGTACCTCATGAATATAAGTTGGTAGACCAGGTAACAACAGGATTTGAGAATCTCCCAATATATTCCCAGTTACGCCGAATAAAAACGTTGATCGAATTAATTATGTATATTACAATATACTCAGGCTAGCCAATAGAACTAGAGACGCCATGACGGGACTCTCTGAACAACTAGCAGGGACCTCCATTGATGACAGTACAAAGTAGAATGGCCTTAGATATATTGTTGGCAGAAAAGGGGGGAGTGTGCTCTATGTTTGGAGATCAATGTTGTACGTTCATCCCCAACAATACAGCACCTGATGGCTCGGTAACCAGAGCCCTGGAAGGATTAAGAACCTTGTCTGAAGAAATGCATGAACATTCAGGTATTGACAACCCTCGAGGAGGTATTTTCGATTCCTGGGTAGGGAAATGGAAATGATTAATTGTGTCTGTGTTTATGTCCCTCGTTGGTATGACCATTGTGTTCATGTTGTGTGGATGTTGTTGTATCCCCGGTATTAGATCTTTGTTGAACAGGGTAATTATTACAGCAATTGAAGGGAAGGCTCCACCACCCTGCCAGATGTTACAGATGGAGACGGAAACCATGGCCCTGGCAAGAGGGGAAGATTATACGTCGGAGAGTGAATGTGATGCATAAAACTGGTTTGTTGGTCTCATTTTCATGAGACCAAAAGGGGGAGTTGTAAAAATATATATAGCTTACCGGTAAGCTTTCGAGTGGGCGTGTCCTCTGCGTTCGGAGGTCACGTGGTCCTCTGATGGGTGTGCAGAGGATGATCACGTGATGCTCCGAGACGCGGGCGCGGTCACGTGGTCTCCCTGTTTCGCGCTCCGGAAGAGTGCCGGGAGGTGCTCCTGTTCAGAGACAAAGGAGGGTCACATGGGATCGGATATCCGGGAATATGAGGAGGTGGGGAATGGAGTCACAGCAACAGCCAATTAGAAGACAATCTCACTTGAGTGACGGTATGATGTTTTGTATGGTATAAAAGACTGGGTCAGGGGCAGGAATACGTCTTTGTTCTTTGTGAACTGACTTACTTAGTAGTTTGTCAGGGACAGAAAGGTTTAGACCCAGAGCTCTGTATACTTTATCCACTTACTGCTAGAATAAAACTAAAAGTGTAAGATTGAATATCTTCTCCTATTGCTTTATTTAAAGAGCACGCCGGACTGGGCTCACACATAGAAGAGAGTAAGTTGGTAGATTGAGCCTAAAGTCTAACAATAACCAGGAGATTTACACTATCCTCAGTTTCGGGCACTGACTCTGTACTGGCTGGTTAAATATATATAACCAGGGGATTTCCTCTCTCCTCAGTATTGGGCACTGACTTTGTACAGGCTGGTTAAATATACAGATATATATAACCAAGAGATTTACACTCTCCTTAGTTTAGGGCACTGACTTTGTGCTGGCTGGTTTAAATATATATAACCAGGAGTTTTACACTCTCCTCAGTTTAGGGCAGATTTACTCTCCTTAGTTTAGGGTACTGACTGCATGTTTAAATGTATAGCTAAAACCAGAAGATTTCCAGTCTCCTTAGTTTAGGGCACTGACTCTGTGCTGGCTGGTTAAATATATATATATAGAAATATATAACCAGGAGACTTACACACTACTCATTTTCGGGCACTGACTATGTGCTGGCTGGTTAAATATATATACAGAAATATATAACCAGGAGATTTCCACTCTTCTTAGTATAGGGCACTGACACTGTACTGTCTGGTTAAATATAGATATAACCAGGAGATATGCAGTCTATATAACCAGGAAATTTACACTCTCCTTAGTTTAGGGCACTGACTATGTGCTGGCTGGTTAAATATAGAAATACAACCAGGAGATTTACACTCTACTCAGTTTTGGGCACTGTCTCTGTACTGTCTGGTTAAATATGTATATTTATAACCAGGAGATTTACTCTCCTCAGTTTAGTGTACTGACTCTCTGCAGGCTGGTTAAATATATAAAAAAAGGAGATTTACACTCTCCTCAGTTTAGGGCACTGACTCTGTGCTGGCGGATTTAAATATATATACATAACCAGGAGATTTCCACTCTCCTCAGTTTCGGGCACTGACTTTGTACTGTCCGGTTAAATATGGATACAACCAGGAGATTTACAGACTACATAACTAGGAGATTTACATTCTCCTCAGTTTAGGGCAGATTTACACTCACCGTAGTTTAGGGCACTGACTATGTGCTGGCTGGTTAAATATATGTAACCAGGAGATTTATACTCTCCGTAGTTTAGAGCACTGACTGCATGTTTAAATATATTGCAAAAACCAGGAGATTCCCACTCTCCTTAGTTTAGGGCAATGACTATGTGTTGGCTGGTTAAATATATATATAGAAATATATAACCAGGAGATTTCCACTCTCCTTAGTTGAGGGTACTGACTGCTTGTTTAAATATGTAGCAAAAACTAGGAGATTTCCACTCTCCTTAGTTTAGGCACCAACTCTGTGAGGCTGGTTAAATATACATATCGAAATATATAACCAGGAGTTTTCCACTCTCCTTAGTTTAGGGCACTAACTCTCTGCTGGCAGGTTAAATAAGTATATGGAAATATATAACCAGGAGAATATCACTCTTCCTAGTTTGAGGCACTGAGTCTGTACTATCTGGTTAAATATAGCTATAACCAGGAGATTTACACTCTCCTCAGTTTAGGGCAGATTTACACTCCTCAGTTTAGGGTACTGACTGCATGTTTAAATATATAGCAAAAGCCAGGAGATTTCCACTCTCCTTAGTTTAGGGCACTAAATATCTGCTGGCTTGTTAAATAAATATATGGAAATATATAACCAGGAAAATATCACTCTTCTTAGTTTAAGGTACTGACTCTGTACTAACTGGTTAAATATAGCTATAATCAGGTGCTTTACACTCTCCTCAGTTTCGGGCACTGACTTTGTGCTGACTGATTAAATATATATAACCAGGAGATTTACACTCTCCTCAGTTGAGGGCAGATTTACACTCTCCTTAGTTTAGGGTGCTGACTATGTGCTGGCTGGTATAAATATATACAGAGAAATATATAACCAGGAGCTTTCCACTCTACTAGTTCAGGGCACTGACTCTGTACTGGCTGGTTAAATATAGAGATAACCAGGAGATTTCCACTCTCCTTAGTTTAGGGCACTGACTATGTGCTAATTTTTTAAATATATAGAACCAGGAGATTTACACTCTCCTCAGTTTAGGGCAGATTTACTCTCCTTAGTTTAGGGTACTTTAAATATATCGCAAAAACTAGGAGATTTCCACTCTCCTTAGTTTAGGGCACTGACTCTGAACTGTCTGGTTAAATACAGATATAACCAGGAGATTTACACTCTCCTCAGTTTAGGGCAGATTTACTCTCCTTAGTTTAGGGCAATGACTATGTGTTAGCTGGTTAAATATATGTATAGAAATATATAACAAGGAGATGTATACTCTCCTCAAGATAGGGCATGCTTACTCTCCTTAGTTTATGGTACTGACTGCATGTTTAAGTATATAGCAAATACCAGGAGATTTCCACTCTCCTTAGTTTAGGCACTGACTCTGTACTGGCTGGTTAAATATAGATATAACCAGGAGATTTACACTCTCCTCAGTTTTGGGCACTGGCACTGTGCCGACTGGTTAAATATATATAACCAGGAGATTTACACGTGCGCGGGCAAGCACGTTACTGGGACTCGCTCCCAAACGCTCGATTTCAGATCGCTTCCTCTGCAAAGCTGCGCCTTCTGGGCCTCACCAGAGCAATTGCTGTGACTGCCCTTTTCGGAGGCAGAGGGGTGCCAACTCTCCCAGCCCTGCCATGGTATCGTGAAACGTGCCCTGTGGCAACAGGAAAGAACCACTCGGCCTGAAGCACCAACCCGTTAACAGGAAAGCCGGCCCCCATAGTGACCTCCCGCACCAGACGGTCATAGCCAGATCGATCAAAGTGTGGACCGCAGTGAGGTCACCCCTCGCACCACACTCGCGGGTCCGGGTTGGAAACCTGGGTGACGAGCACCGCAGGGCAGCAGAGCCATCGCACTTGCTGGGTGGCAGAGGAAGGACTGGACTATTTACAATAACGGCCACCCACTCCCAGAGCCGGTTGTGCGGCGCGCGAGGCCTGCTCTCAACTTAAGAGACTTTAGGGATTGCTCAGGCAAGGGTCAGCCCGCACCCTTCCTGGCAACACCCAGGCGAACCAGGCCACTTGCGTCTCTCACCTTCATTTTTGACACAAGCGCCTGAGGGCCACCACCCCTCCGAGTGTCAAGAGACCACCGCACCAGCCTCTGACTGAATCTTAGAACAGACGGGAAGAGCTGGGCAAGTCTGTCAAAGATTTGAACAAATGTCAAAAATTTAGACTTCTGCGAACTCTCCGGCTTGCACTGAGACCCGAGGTCGATGTGCTCAGCACCACGGGGCCCCTTTCACCTGCAGGTCCCAAGCCACCAACATGTTCTAAGTATCGTGTTCCCCAAACCCGGGTGATGAGCACCGCAGGGCGGCAGAGCCATCGCACTTGCCGGGTGGCAGAGGAAGGACCAGACTATTTACAATAGTGTCCGCCCACTCCCAGAGCCGGTTGTGCGGCGTGCGAGGCCTGATCTCAACTTTAGAGGCTTTAGGGAGTGCTCAGGCAAGGGTCAGCCCGCATTCTTCCTGGCAGCACCCAAGGGAACCAGGCCACTTGCGATCCTTTCCACTCATGTCATTTTTAAAGCAAGTGCCTGTGGAGGGACGGCCGGAGTCAACGTGGGGTTTGCTCGCCCTCCAATCATGTCAAGAGACCGCCGCACAGGCCTCTGACCGACTCTTAGAACAGGCAGCAAGAGTTGGGTAAGTCTGTCAAAAATTTGACAAAAGTGTCAAACATTAGACTTGCGAGAGCTCTTTGGCATGCACACAGGCCTGTCATTCAAGTGCTCTGCCCGTGGAACCGTTTTTCGGATGCCTTTCAAAGTGGTCCCGCGCCGCCATTTTGTTGCCAGAACTCTCCGGGTACCCCGCCAACCTCACTGTGGAACAATGTCAAGTGGCACTGAATGGGTCTGAATTTCAAATTCGACTGCTTCGTTCTGGAACTCGAGCCGGGCAAAACCGTTTGGAATTTTCCGGGTCCCGACTTCCGCGGCAGACCAAGTTACAGTTTTCGGGCTGCAAACTCAAAATGACAGCTGGCCAACCGCCGGGCTCAATTCGCCCAGTTCCTCCGGCACTTCGGAACTCATCTTTGGCATGAGGTTTTGGATCTTTCCCGATACTTCGGTATTTTCCTCCGCTGACACTTAGAATATTTTTCACACTTGGCTGAAAATTTTTCTAAGCTGCAAATGTGTTGCTCGTCAAAGCACAGCAGGCCAGGCAGCATCTCAGGAATAAAGAATTCGACGTTTCGAGCATAAGCCAAGAACGTGCTTGAAAATTTTTCGAAGTCCTTTTTTCTAAGTTTTTCTGGTTATTGATTTTTTCTTTTCAAACATTTTTCTAAGTTTTCTTGGTTGTTCATTTCTCATTTTCAGACATTTTTCTAAGTTTTTCTGGTTAATGAGTTCACACTTTTAAACATTTTCGGGCATTTTTCTACGTTTTTCATGTTACTCATTTAGCACTTTCAGGCACTTTCCTATGTTTTCCTAATTCCTGATTTCACACTTTTCGGGCATGTCCCTAAGTTTTGCAGTTCACTCATTCGGGACTCTCAGACAACTTTCCTAAGCTTTCCTGGCAACGTAATTCACATTGTTGAGAACTTTCAAACCCTTTCCTCAGCTGTGCTGGTTACTCACTTCACCTCTTCAGACCCTTGTCCCCGTTGTGACAGAGACCACTTGCCACCGTGGGAAATGCATGAAATCCGGCCTGAACTCAGAGGACAGTCCGCCCTCGAAGGTGAGACAGTCGGCAGAACTGCCGGGTCAAATCCGGCTGAGCTACCCGATCCCGAAGCCTCAAAGTCGGTATGAGCAGTCACATTCACTCCCATCCCCGTTTGGATCACTTCCCGCCGTGGGAAATGGATGAAACCAGGCCTGAACACGGGAACGGTCCGCCCTCGAAGGAGAGACAGTCGGCAGAACTGCCGGGTCAAATCTGGCTGAGCTACCCGGCCCCGAAGTCTCAATATCGGTATGAGCTCTCACATTCACTCCCATTCCCAGTTAGACCACTTCCCACCCTTGGAAATCGTGGAGACTCGGACAGAACCCCGATGGCACTCCGCCCTCGAAGCCAAGACCATCGGCAGAACCGCTGGGTCAAATCCGGCTGAGCTACCCCCCGACTGGAAGTCTCAAGGTCCCTCTAAAGTCGTGGATTCACCTCCTTGGAAAATGCACCACAAACATTACCAAAACGGGAAACTGAACACTAAAACTAAGCCTAACCCTTTCCCTGTCCCTAACTGGAAACCGAACCCTCACCCTCAGCCTGACCCCACTGCTGGTGGCACTCCAGACAAACACCCCCTTCAAAACCAAACCCATCCGGCAATGCCACTCAAAAAGGACCCAAACTCAGAAACACCCCCTTCAAAAGGCACTCCTTCCTCGGCCACACTACCGGGGCATGCTCGCCTCGGTGATAATTAAACCCCCACAACAAACTGAAGCCAATTGCAGCCGCAACTTGAACAGAGAATTCAGTAACCAATTCAAAAATGCGCTTGGTTACTGACTTCTACTGACTCAAAAATATTCTAAGTGTCGCTGATTCCGGATTTGTACTGACTGAAAAATATTCTAAGTGCCAGGCTAACTCAGGAACTTACCTCTTCAAAAAACGAAGAAGAGGAGGAAAAAATAAAAAAAAATTGTCCCCTGCAGCTTAACGTGCCCCCATGGCCAGTGGGTAACACGACCCACACCCTGCACACCGGTCTGACGGCATCGCGTAACTGCTCCTGGCCAGGGAGCAGCACGGCTGACCGCTAGGCGCCGGCATGCTGAGGTGGTGCGGCAAGAAGAGCGTAGGAAAAACACCGACCGACAAACTCACCGACCTCTCCTTCACCGCCACGCACACGCAGAGCCGCCGCCCTCGCCTCAGCACGTCACAACCGTGGCCTGACTGCCGTGGCCGCCACCCCCGGGCAGGCGCACGCACGAACACCCCGGGGAGAGGTGGTGCGCCTGTGGGCATGAAACGGTCGGCAGGGCGTCGGGTTCGATGCAGGGCCCGAGCAAAAGCCGAGGTAACGGACGGGTGCGTACGGACGTACGTGGGAGTAAATTCTCGTGCACCGGTTACCGACAAAAGGTTGGCTCGAGGGATGACTTTCAATAGATCGCAGCGAGGCAGCTGCTCTGCTACTTATGAAACCCTGAGCCAGAATCAGGTCGCCTACGAATGATTTAGCACCAGGTTCCCCATGAACATGAGGTGCAAGTAAAGGAGAGAGGCGGCGCCCATACGGCCGCACTCCAGACCAGAATCGAATGGCGATACGGGATGTAGCTCAGCCCCAGGCTCCGATTGGGTAAGAGCTCTGTCGATCCAATGGTCTAAGCCAATAGGGAACGCGGTCCCACTTGGGCACCACCCCCAGGAGGTGGATCCCTGGAGAAACAGGGGCTGATGGGGATCGGGGAAGGAAAGTTGGGTTGAGAATGATCAGATCAGCCACGGTCTGACTGAAAGGTGGAGCAGACTTTGGGAGTGAATCCCTTCCTTCTGCTGTTCCGCCTTATGGTGATCCCTGTTCCATTGGGACAAGAACCTTCCACACTCAGTCCCGTCAATGTGACCATTCACCTGTTTGGGTCTAACACCATTTCATGTGGTGGCTGGTGGATCAGAGTGTGAGGAGTAATTATAAATGTTGTTATCTGCAAATATCACAAGGCTGAATCATGAAAGAGGAAGGGGGTGTGTAGGTTAAGCTTGTACAAACAGTTATAAGCATCTGTTTCCCACTTCTGAAAAAACATTAAAAAACCACAATCAAGAGGTGATAAGGCTCAGTGTGGATAAAGAATGGGAGGAAATGTTGCTTTAGCAATGCAAGGAAGCAGATGGCAGTGGAGGAGGATACGCTAACAATGGACCACAGCAGGATGTGGTGAAATGGCCAAGCAAGACTTATACTTTGTTATGCACAAGGCCGGATAAGGCAAGAGATAAACAACAGTAATGGGCGCCGGGTTTAGAATAGTGGGAGGAGGGAAAGAGAATTGAATTGTATATAAGTTTTGTACTTGTTAAGCTCGGTGTGCATATCTTATAGGCGCCACGCTATAATAAACAATACTGCTGCTTCAGATCTTGTCTAGGACTGAAATTATTGAAGTGAGTGGGTTCTATTTCCCACAATTGGGGGCCTGTCCAGGGCATTCTTCCATCGCCGGGGGGGAGTGGCTGGCCCTGGGAAGACACATCCCATTCCCGATTGAGGACCGTCTCGTGTCCCGGTTTGATTCGCTCCCTTGGGCGACTGGTACAAATCCTACAAGAGAGACATCTGAATCAGACAGTGAACGGAGGTCGATAGAAAATACAGAAAATGGGGCCAGGCAACTCTGTGCACAGACCAAGGTAAGAAAACTGACTTTTAAGTATTGCCTTGGTGGCCGGGAAAAGGGGTATTTAATCGCTGAGGGACTGGCGAGGGCCCTGAGAAACGGGGGGTAGGCAGAGTAAGTCAAACTGCGACGGAGTAAAGGAAGAAAAAGTCCCTGGTAACATTCCTCCAAAAAGTCCGTTAGGGAGGATGTTGCGGAAATGGACAAGTAACACTTGTACAAGGGAAAAGGATAAAAAGGAAATGATGAAATATTGTTGTTTAATATGGACCAATCCTTCGTCCGGCTGTCTTCTGGCCAATGTACGGTTCGGACAAGGATTGGGTATGTCAGTATTTAGATTTGTATGTGAATGAGAAACAGCCTTTTAGTCAAGAAGAGGCGGACTATGTGTCCTGTTGGAAGGGCAGTTTGGGAATGATGGTCGTAAAGACAAGGGATTCCCCCTCTGCCCCACCCAGTCCCTGGGATCCTCTTGGCTGCTTCCCCACTCCCCCTGTACCATAAAATCAGATTAGGTGAAAATGGGTGAGGAGGAGAGACAGACAGACAGGGACAGGGAATGGATGACCCACAAGAGGAGGAAGAAGGGGCTGTGGACGGGGATGTTGTTGTCCCAGTCCCTCAATCCTCAACGAAAGGAAGGGAAGATAAAGTAGACGTAGAGGAGGCCTCCGGAGGATCTAAACCAAAGCCTAAGGGGGAAAAACACAAACAAAGAAAGGGGAAGAACGTAAAGAGTTATCCCCTCCGGGAGGTACTAATAGGGGACAAACAGATTGGGTTTGTAAGTGCCCCCCTCACCGGTGGGGGGGTCAGAACATTTAAAAAGGAGATGAAGGTCCTGGTTGAGGATCCGGTAGGGTTGTCTGAACAAATTGATCAATTTCTGGGGCCCAGTCTGTATACGTGGGCTGAGTTAATGTCTATTTTGAAAATACTATTTAATGGGTAAGAAAGCGGACTTATACGAGGAGCAGCCATTAAAATATAGGACAGGGAACATCCCATGGGGGACGGGGATACTGGACAGGGAGAGACGAAGTTTCCCCTCAGAGACCCCGAGTGGGAAAATCAAAACCCGGAGCATAGAGAAGAAATGAGGGAATTGAAAGACCTGATTCTAAAAAGGCATAAGAGAGGCAGTTCCAAATTCGCAGAATTTGACTAAAGCCTTTGAAGTTAGACAGGAGAAAGATGAGAATCCCTCAGCTTTCTTGCAAAGATTAAAAGACTCAATGTGGAAATATTCTGGAATGAACCCTGAGGACCCAGTGGCACAGGATCTTTTGAAAGTACATTTTGTGACAGACATGGCTAGACATACAGAGAAAGATACAGAAGATAGAAGGGTGGAGTGAAAAAACCATTAGATGAATTATTAAGAGAGGCACAGAAAGTGTTTGTGAAGAGAGAGGATGAGAGACAAAAACAGAAGGTGAAAATGATGGTAGCTATGGTTGACGAGGTGGTTAAGAAAAGAATGAGACCAATAGTGAGCAACCGGAGCGGCGGGTGACAGCATGTAGGGCAGAGAGGGAGAGGGAGAGGGAGAGGACAAGGGGGAACATTTGATAGAGGGTTCGGGTGACAGGGGCAGAGATGGAAGTCTCCATAGGCAGGATGCTATTATTGCGGAAAGATAGGGCATTTTAAGCAGGAGTGTCCTGCTCTACAAAGGGAAGAAAGGGCAATTCCGCTTATAAATTTTGATGAAAATAGGGATATCAGGGGTTCCTGCCCCCGGGGACCCACCAGGAACCCTTGATAAACTTGAAGGTAGGACCTTGTAGGGAAGAGGTAGTCTTCCTAGTAGATATGGGGGCAGCACGGTCATCGCTGAATTTTAAACCAAAGAATATAGGAATGTCGACACGGTCAATTACTGTTTCCGGGGTGAAAGGGGAAGGATTTACTGTCCCAGTATTTGAACCTATGATGATAGAAGGTCCTAAGGATAGAGTCACAGGGGAACTGTTGTATATCCCTGATTTTGGAAGTAACTTACTAGGAAGAGATTTAATTATTCTCTTAGAACTGGAGATTGGTATTCAGGAAAAAAGGATTAGTTGTACAAATGGCAATGTTGACAGAGGATGTGGAGAGAGAGATAGACCCTATTGTATGGGCTAGAGGAGGGAATCGTGGAAAACTACAGATCCCTCTCCTAGAAATAAGTTTAAAAAGGAAAGGGACATTGTCTGTGAGCGACAATATCCAATTACCAAAGAAGATAAACGAGGACTGCAGCCAGTAACTGAGGGACTGATTAGAGATGGACTGTTGGAGCCATGTATGTCTCCTTATAATACCCCAATTCTACCAGTACGGAAATCCGATGGAATTTATCGATTGGTGCAGGATTTGAGAACATTGAATCGAATAGCACAGATCAGACACCCAGTGGTGCCTAATCCCTATACCTTATTAAGTAAGATCCCTCATGACCACAAATGGTTTAGTGTGATAGATTTAAAGGATGCCTTTTGGGCTTGTCCCTTGGTGGAGGAAAATAGGAACTTGCTTGCCTTTGAATGGGAAGGTCCCAAGACAGGACGGAAACAGCAATACTGGTGGACCGTGCTCCCCCAGGGGTTTACAGAATCCCCGAATTTATTTGGACAATGTTAGAACAAATATTGGAGAAATCTAGCAGCCCCAAGGGGACTACCCTGTTGCAGTATGTAGACAACCTCTCAGTAACAGGAAAAAGAAGAGAAAAAGCAGTAGAAGCCACTGATTATTGAATTTCCTGGGTCAGCAGGGATGCAAGTATCTAAGAACAAACTACAATATGTGGAGTGAGAAGTGAAATACTGGGACATTTAGTTAGTGAGGGAAAGCAAAAGATAAGCCCGGAACAGAAAGAGGGAATAGTGGGGATGCCGCTGCCCAGGGCTAAGCGGGAGTTATGTAAATTTTTGGGCCTAACAGAATATTGCAGATTGTGGATTGACTCTTATGGTCAAAAGACTAAGAAATTATATCGCAAACTATTAGAGGAGGAACCAAAGTGTCTAAGTTGTGATGATGAGGAAAAGGAACTAGTTGAGGATCTCAAAAGAGATCCATGCCCCTGTGTTAGCCTTACCTTCTCTAGATAAACCTTTCCACCTCTTTGCTACTGTGGATAAGGGAGTGGCTTTGGGAGTATTAACCCAGAGGTGGGAAGGAATGAAACAGCCAGTAGCATATCTTTCGAAGCTATTGGATCCAGTCTCCCGGGAGTGGCCTGAGTGTGTGCAGGCTGTGGCTGTCACTGCGCTGTTGGTGGAGTAAAGCAGAAAGCTTACATTTGGGGGATCCCTAATAGTAAGCACTCCATGCCAAGTGAGAACGATCCTAAACCACAAAGCTGGGCGATGGTTGACAGACTCGCTGGTTCTGAAATATGAGGCAATATTAATAGAAAAGGATGATCTAATGTTGGTCACGGACAATTGTTTAAATCCAGCTGCCTTTCTTTGGAAAGGGGAAGGAGAATCTCCTCAGAATCCAGAGCGTGACTGCCTTGACATTATAGAATATCAAACTAAGGTCCGCATGGACCTGAGAGATGTTCCACTTCAGGCAGGGGCTAGACTTTTTATAGTCGGATTATCCCGAGTGACTGAAAGGAAAAGACATAATGGGTATGCAGTCGTAGACAGGGTGGAAGGTAGTGTGGTGGAGGCAGGAAGGCTGCCAAATGGGTGGTCAGCTCAGACCTGCGAACTCTATGCATTGGAAAGTGCCCTGAGGACATTAGACAATAAAGAGGGAACAGTATACACTGACACTAAATATGCCTTCGGTGTTGTGCACACTTTCGGAAAGATCTGGCAGGAACGAGAACTGATCAATATCCGAGGGAAGGAATTAGTACATGAGGAGTTGATTAAACGGGTCTTGGAGTCCCTATTCCTCCCCTGAGAAATAGCAGTAGTGCATGTAAATGGTCATCAGAAAGGAAATGAACCAGAAGTTAGGGGGAATAGACTAGCCGGTGAAGTGGCTAAGGAAGCAGCCCTGAGCCCACAAGAAGTGGTGATCCATTCCCTAATACCTACTGTCCCAGGTCCTCGGGAAGCTCCTACATTTACTGAAAGAGAAGAAAAAGAATTGAAAGATTTAGGGGCTGTAAAAACAGCAGAAGGGCATTGGGTGTTACCTGATGGAAGGGAAATGTTAAACAAAATGATGATGTGAGAGATTATGGCTGTCCTACACCAAGGCAGCCATTGGGGAGTACAAGCAATGTGTGATTTAGTTCTTCGGGAATATGGATGTAAAGGAATATATACAATTGCTAATATGCAGAAAGGTAAATAAAAAAGTCTTGAGAAACAGACCGCAGGAGGAAGAGACCCAGCATTGAGACCCTTCCAGAGTATACAAGTAGATTATACTGAGTTACCCAGAGTAGGGAGACTAAAATATATGCTTGTCATAGTGGATCATTTATTCGGTTGGGTTGAGGCATACCCCCTAGCTACCACCACTGCGAGTGGGGTGTCTAAAACAATATTGGAGCACATAATTCCCTGATATGGGCTAGTGAACCATATAGATTCCGACCAAGGAACTCATTTTACCTCTAAAGTATTAAAGGGGGTTAACGAAAGGGTTGGGAATTTCCCGGGAGTTCCACACTCCATGGCACCTGCCATCATCAGGAAAGGTTGAGAGAATGAACCAACACTCAAACGACAGCTCTCTAAATTGATAATAGAAACCAGACTCCCTTGGACCAAATGTTTACCTATAGTTCTCTTGCGAGTACGAACAGCCCCAAGGAAAGATTTGGGACTATCCCCCGATGAAATCTTATTTGGATTACCTTATCTGGGAACGAATGGAGAATTGCCAATTCCCGAAACTAAAGACTTGTTCTTAAAGAAGTATATACTGGGCCTGTCCTCCCCTTTGTCTTTCCTCAGGAAACAGGGTTTATTGGCACAGACTCCACCCCTAGAATTCACCGTTCATCCCATCCAGCCGGGAGATTGGGTCTTAGTAAAATCATGGACAGAGACTAAACTGCAGCCGGACTGGGAAGGGCCGTACCAGGCTCTTTTGACCGAAACGGCAATAAGGACAGTGGAGAAAGGCTGGACTCACTACACTCGGATCAAAGGGCCAGTGGAATCTCTAGTTGAGGAAGAAGTCTGGACAGCCGAATCAACACAAGACCCGCTGAAACTCAGACTAAAGAGACTTTGAGTAACTGATTATACAGTGGCGACACGAGCGCGGGATTATTTCTGTAGGATTGTATATTAAGTCTTTTTGTGCTTCAGCATGTTTTTTTTAGAATGCTAGGGATGTTTAGAGTGATGATGCTAGCCCTCTTAGTACTAGGATTTTGTCAAATATCATTTTCGTGCGTGTTATTACCGGTCCCTGAGTCTGATAATCCACAGGTAAAGGACTTAAAACAGACCATTGAAATAGAAACTGGATACGGGGATGCAAATATCTGGGTTGAATGGGTAAAGTATACTGTAAAAAGTCCGAACAAGAGCAATTGCTATGCATGTGCCTCCAGTCGGCCAGTGGCCCAGGTCGTCCCCTTTCCACTCAGGTGGAAGCGAGACAGGCAGGGCATGAAATGTATGATAGCCCTGTATCAGGATGAGACTGCATGGAATGATAGGAACTGTACCTCCCTATCTCTGATGTTCCCTCCCTTGGAGAAGAAAGATGCAAAAGATCCCCCCTACATTTCAGCCACAGTCAGAAATCACACGTCGTGTGTGCGTAGATGAGGTACAAATCGGTCTAGAGCTGAAATTATGTACAGAGATTAAGAATGTCATCAAAATGGACAAGGGAGAGAACTACTCACATTTCAATGAGTCCTTTTGCAAATTTTCCATTTTGTAGTTTCTTGCAATGATTCTCAAATATACTTGTGAGCTGTCAGAATTCTTAAATTTAGGCGTGAACAAGTTGGACTGAAGGGTCTGTTTCCAAACTGGACATCTCTAAGGCATCAGATAATGGGTGAATCAGTGCACTAAATGATTGAGTTATGTTGTGTTGCAATAAATGGGAGAATTGGGGCAGGACAATACCTTTTTGAGAGATATAAAGTGGGGCATCGCTAAATTGGGCGAGGTCATCAGTCAGCATGAGGATTGGTGTAAGGCAACACAGAGTAAAGACCTGGTTCAGGAAATCAGTAATTGGGGGAAATGGTGCTAAGCAACACTGAATTGGAGAATTGGTGTGGGGTATCAGTAAATGAAAGACCTGGTGCAGGGTGCTGATAACTTCGCGAATTGGAGCAAATGGGAGAACGCGGGGAGTGAGTCAGTAAATAGGACAAATGTTGGAAAGGATTATTGTTCCAGATTCAATACAGTGCACCACGAAATGGGGGAGTTGGCGCTGTTCACCACTAAAGGTAAGATATGTGTAGGATCGGTAATTTGGAGATTTGATGCAGTAATCGCAGGATGAGAGAATTCAGGCAGTGGACTACTAAATGGGAGAATTATTGAAGGGAAATACGGAATGGAAGAACTGGTGCACAGTGGAGCTAAATTAGAGAATGAGGGGAGATCCAAGATGGCGGCGACTCAGCAAGTCTGAGTCTACAGAGCCCTTCCCAAAACCTGGGTAAAGTGGGTTTCCTGCCCCCACCACACTTGCCAAACCACCCAAAAAATTTCTTTAATCTTAATTAGCTGCTGAATATTATATTTAAATAGTCTAATACTGAGTGGATAATGAGTAAATCAAAGGGACCCCGCAGCTCTCAGAAAACAAGGACCCCTTCCCCACCCTCCTCTCCTCCTCCGGCTGCAGCTGATGTAAAAACAGGCCTTGTAGAGATGATTGCCAGGCTGGAAACGACACTCGTCAATTTCATTGTAGAATCTAGACAGAGATGGAATGTATTCGAAGAAAAGCTGCAGAAACAGAATCACTCTATCGGAGAATTACAGGGCCGAGTGGAGGGGGCGGAACTAAAGGCCACGACCTCCGAGGCTGCAGCTCAAACAGCTGCAGAACAGGTGCGAGCTCTGGAGCAGAGAATCAGGGCCTTTGAAATCTACATGGATGATATTGACAACAGAAATCGGAGAAAAAATATTCGGTTGCTGGGCCTTCAAGAGCAAGAAGGGAAAGAACAGTTAGTAGTATTTCTGGAGCGATGGCTGCTCCAGCTTTTAAACCTGGGGGCTGAAACTGACCGGGTAAGGGTGGAGTGGGCCTACCGGGTCGCAGTACGCGGATCTGGCCCAAACCAGCGCCCACGCCCGGTCCTGCTCCGGCTGCAGAGTTATCGGGAGAGGCAGATACTCCTGGATGCCTCCAGAAAGCTTGGAAAGGATCCTAAAGCTATGATTCATGAAGGATCCAAGATTATGTTATTTCAGGACTTCTCCCCGGCTTTGGCACGAAGAAGGAAGGCGTTTGATGAGGTGAAGAAATGTTTAAGGGACTTAGATATTCAATACACCTTACGCTACCCAGCGACGTTATGCTTTACCCACGAAGGATCCGAGTATAATTTTAGATCATCGGAAGAGGCCAAGAAACTTTTAGACTCGGTTAAATAAATCGTAAGAGACAATTTATGTTGGCTTGGCTCTCCCACACTCTGTGGGGAGAAATGGATACTTTATTCTACTTTACTTTTGCCTCTGGGAGCGGGGTTGTCTTCCTTGCTATGTTATTATACTTAACTGTAATCTGTTGGAGTTGTAATTTTATAGTTATGTGTGTTTGTACATGGCATTGATGCTATTAGATATACTCAGGTATGGGTGGGGAGGGGTGGGGGTGCGGCGCTCACTGTTAACTCAAGCTCGGTATTATATCTAAATCCTATTAAGGAGCGCCCGGGTTGAGGGTGGGACACTGTTTGGGAGAGGATATGGTGGAACGTTGGAAAGGTAGTAAGGCCCCCTGAGAACAAGGGGGAAGATCTCCATTCAAACATGTTTAATTTTTTTTTGTTTGTTCTTATTGTTTGGAAATAGTTTCCTTTTTATCATGCTGTTATGAGTGTATTAGAGAACATTTTCTCTTATTTGAAGGATGTAAGCGACTCAACTATACACTCTGGATGATTGTGGATTAGTTGAATTTTGATGATTATATATTTAAGATCTATTTTTTATATTAATGTTTGTGCTTGAAAATTCTGCTTATTTTTGTAAATTTGTCAAAATGTTAAATTCCCAATAAAAATATCTATATAAAAAAAAATTAGAGAATGAGTGCATGGCACCAGGAAATGGGAGAATTCGAGTAGCGCACCCTTAAATGGTAGAATCTGCTCAGGCATCAGTAAATGGAAGAATTAGTACAGAGGTGTAGGAAAATGGGAGACTTGGTGGGAATCAATAAATGGGAGATTTGGTGCACAGAGCCATTACATTGGAAAACTGGTGTGTGTGTGTCAATATATTAGAAAATTGGAGCAGAGCATGTCTAAATTGGGGAATAGGGGCCTGGGGATCAATAAAAAGAAATATTGCAAACACCAGATTCAGTTCAGTTCACCACTAAATGAAAACAATTCAGCAAGGCACCCGTACATGGAAGAAGTGTTTCAGGGAACAATTAGACGGAAGGAATTGATGCAGGTCATCAATAATTGGAGAATTCTTGCAGGTGCCCTTAAATAGGGCAGAGTAATACCAATGGGAGAGTTGGTGCAGTTTCAGGATTTGTGCAGGATTGGTAAATGGGAGAAATGGTGCAGAGCAATGGAGCCATAAATAGTCATACAATCATAGAGAAATGTACACCATGGAAACAGACACTTCAGTCCAACTTGTCAATGACTCAATTTTAGAATTCTGGCAACTCTCCACGAATTTGGAGAATCATTCCAAGGAACTACTAACTGGAAGAATTGACATAAGAGAATTTGGAACAGGGCACCCGATCATGGCAAATTGCTGCAGTTGGCACCAAATGGGAGGATTTCAGTTTAGCAATGAATGGGAGAATTGGTGCAGTGTAGCACTAAATGGGAGAATTGGGACAGGATAATACTTGATGCGGGAATGAGAGTAGGGCATCCCTAAACTGGGCGAGGACATCAGTCAATATGAGGACTGGTGTAAGGCAAAACTGAATGGAGAACTTGTTCAGGACATGAGTAATTGGGGAAAATGGTGCTAAGCAACACTGAATTGGAGAATCATCACGTGCCATCAGTAAATGAGAGACCTGGTGCACAGTGGAGCTAAATTAGAGAATTGGTACATGGCAACAGTAAATGGGAGAATTAGAGTAGGGCACCCTTAAATGGTAGAATCGGGCTCGGGCATCAGTAAATGGAAGAATTAGTACAGGGCAATGAGTAAATGGGAGATTTGGTGGGAATCAATAAATGGGATATCTGCTGCACAATGCTGTTACATTAGAAAATTGCTGGGAGTGCCAATGTATTGGAAAATTGTAGCAGACTATGTCTAAATTGGGGAATAGGGACAAGGGAATCAGGAAAAGAAGAAATGTTGGAAGCATTGGAAATTCAGCTCAGTGCATCACGAAATGAAAAACAATTCAGCAGGGCATCTATACGTGGAAGAAGTGTTTCTGGGAACAACTAAATGGAAGGAATTGATGCAGAGCAACAATAATTGGAGAATTCATGCAGGTGCCATTAAAGTCTAAGTGGGAGATTTGGTGGGAATCAATAAATAGGAGATTCCATTATATTGGAAAACTGGTGTGAGTGTCAGTATATTTGAAAATTGCAGCATGGCATGTCTACATTGTGGAATAGGGGCAGGGAATTAATAAATATTAAGAAATGTTGCAAGCATTGGAAAACTGGAGATTCAGTTCAGTGCATCACTAAATGAAAACAATTCAGCAGGGCATCTGTACGTGGAAGATGTGTATCATGGAACGACTAAATGGAAGGAATTGATGCAGGGTAACAATAATTGAAGAATTCACGCAGGTGCCATTAAATTCTAAGTGAGAGGACTGAGGCAGGATAACACTCAATGGGTGAGTTGGTGAAATTCCCGAATTAGTGCAGGATTGGTAAATGGGAGAATTGGTGCAGGGAAGTGGAGCACTAATTACAGCCTTAGAGATGTACAGCACGGAAACAGACCCTTCAGTGCAACGTCTCCCCGCCTAAATTTAAGAATTCTGGCAGCTCTCCACTAAATTGTAGACTCATTGCCAGAAACGTCTAAATGGAAAAATTGGGAAAGGGCTTATCGAAACATGAGAATTTGCAACAGAGCATCAGATAATGGGTGAACTGGTGCAGTTCAGCACTAAATGGGTGAGTTACGCTGTGTTGCACTAAATGGGAGAATTGGGACAGGACATTACTTTTGGGGAGATTTAGAGTAGGGCACCCCTAAATTGGGGGAGGGCATCAGTCAGTATGGGGATTAGTGGAAGAAAACATTGAATGGAGAACTTGTTCAGGGCTTCAGTAATTGGGGGAATGGTGCTCAGCAACACTGAATTGGAGAATTGGTGCGGGCCATCAGTAAATGAGTGGCCTGGTGCACAGTGGAGCTAAATTAGAGAATTGGTGCATGGCAACAGTAAATGGGAGAATTAGAGTAGGGCACCCTTAAATGGTAGAATCGGGCTCGGGCATCAGTAAATGCAAGAGTTTGTGCAGGGATATGAGTAAGTGGGAGATTTGGTGGGAATCAATAAATAGGAGATTCCATTATATTGGAAAACTGGTGTGAGTGTCAGTATATTTGAAAATTGCAGCATGGCATGTCTACATTGTGGAATAGGGGCAGGGAATTAATAAAAGGAAGAAATGTTACAAGCATTGGAAAACTGGAGATTCAGTTCAGTGCATCACTAAATGAAAACAATTCAGCAGGGCATCTGTACGTGGAAGATGTGTATCATGGAACGACTAAATGGAAGGAATTGATGCAGGGTAACAATAATTGAAGAATTCACGCAGGTGCCATTAAATTCTAAGTGAGAGGACTGAGGCAGGTTAACACTCAATGGGCAAAATTCCCGACTTAGAGCAGGATTGGTAACTGGGAGAATTAGTGCAGGGAAGAGGAACACTAAATAGAGCACAGAGATGTACAGCACGAAACAGACCCTTCAGTCCAACTTGTCCACTCCTAAATTTCAGAATTCTGGCAGCGCTCTACTAAATTGGAGAATCATTGCAAGAAACTACTGAGGATCTAAAATTTGAATTTAGACAACCATTATGTGTAGATTTTTATTTACCACAAAATGGTTTCCCAATGTAAAAGAATGCTATGAAATGGCCTGTGAACCTGTCCTGCTGATTTTGCAGAATTAAGCTGAAATTCAAAGATAAGAGGACAATAGAGTTTTCATAAAATGAATACTGACACATTAATTGACTATTTGAACTGACCTTCAACTGATACATTGCCTGACACTTTACATAAATAAGATTTCTTTTCCAAGGAATACCATTGGAGCAGCCTATTGTCAATTATGTCTCCATATTACTGATGATTGGACTTTTCTTGTCATTAAGAACCCTTTTCCAGGAAATATCATTGGATTAACTTTCTGCAAATCATGTCACCTTATTATATGTGATTGGTCTTTCATGTCATTAGGGCTGTACTACCTCTTTAAAAAACATATTAAAAATGTGTAATTTTCAAATGTAATTGCGTGACTTCACCATGGAATACAGAAGTTATAACCTCTGTGTTGCTGGATAAAATTGCGTCAAGGTGCCTTAACTCAATAAACTAACGACCACTGCTTTTTGAACAGACCGTATTTGTTGACTCTTTTGACCGATCTCGAATCAAGAGGTTATAGATCTTCACAGAATGGTACAAAGACAAGCCGGAGTGACATCTGGAAGAGGTAATAATTATTTATGATCAGCAGGATGTTGCACAGATAAGCAGGAATAAAATCTGTTAGAGGTAATAAATGTTTATGATCTACTGGATGTTACAGAAACAAGCAAGAATGAAATCTAGAAGAGGAAATAACCATTTATAGTGTGCCAGGATGTTAAAGGGTCAAGCAGGAATGAAATCTGGAAGAGGTAATAGTTGTTTATGATCGGCAGGATGTTAATGAGACAAATAGGAATATAATCTGGAAGAGGTAATAAATTGGTTATACTCTGCAGAATGTTACAGAGGTAAGAAGGAGTGAAATCTGGAAGAGGTAACAGTTGTTAATAATCTGCAGAATGTTACAGAGACAAGCATAACGGAAATCTAGAGGAAGTCATAAATGTGTATAGTTTACAGGATGTAACACAGACAAGCAGGAGTGAAATTTGAAGAGGTAAAAATTGTTTATAATCTGCAGAATGTTACAGAGACAAGCAGGAATGAAATCTGGAAGAGGTAATAGTTGTTTATAATCTGCCAGAAGTTACGGTGACAAGCAGGAGTGAAATCTGAAACAGATAATATTGGTTTATGACCTGCAGGATTTTACAGATACAAGAAGGAATGAAACCAGGAAGAAGTAATAATTGTTTATTGTCTTCAGGATATTACAGAGGCAAGCCGGAGTGAAATCTAGAGAAGGTCAAAGATGTGTATAGTCTGCAGTATTTTAAAGAGACAAGGAGGAGTGAAATTGAGAAGAGATAATACTTTTTTATGGTCTGCAGAATGTTACAGAGAGGAGTGAAATCTGGAAGAGGTAATAGTTGTTTCTGGTCTCCAGGATATCATAGAGACAAGCGGAGTGATATCTGGAGGAGGTCATAGATGTGTATAGTCTGCAGTATTTTAAAGAGACAAGCAGGAATGAAATCTGGAAGAGGTAATAGTTGTTTATGGTTTTCAAGATGCTACAGAGACAAGCAGGAATGAAATCTGGAAGTGGTAATACTTTTTTATGGTCTGGAGAAACTTGTAGAGACAAGCAGGAGTGAAATCTGAAACAGGTAATATTTTTATATTGCCTGCAAGATTTTACAGATACAAAAAGGAATGAAACCAGGAAGAAGTAATAATTGTTCATGGTCTTCAGGATATTACAGAGCCAAGCCGGAGTGAAATCCAGAGGAGGTCGTAGATGTGTATGGTCTGCAGTATTTTACAGAGACAAAGAGGAGTGAAATCTGATAGAGGTAATAGTTGTTTATAACCTGCAGGATGTTGCAGAGGTAAGCAGGAATGAAATCTGGTAGAGGTAATAGTTGTTTATGGTCTACAGGATGTTGAAGACTACGCAGGAGTAAAAAATGGAAGAGGTAATACTTTTTAATAGTCTAGAGAATGTTACAGAGACAAGTTGGAATGATGTCGGGAAGAGGTAATAGTGGTTTATGATCTGCAGCTTGGCAGAGAGACAAGCAGGAGTGAAATGTAGAAGAGGTAGTAGTTGTTTGTAGTTTGCAGTATGTTATAGAGATAAGGAGGAGTGCGATCGAAAAGGGGTAATACTTTTTTATGGTCTGCAGAATGTTACAGAGACAAGCAGGAGTGAAATCTGGAAGAGATAATTGTTGTTTGTGGTTTGCAGGGTGTTATAGACACAAGCAGGATTGAAATCTGGAAGAGTTCATCATTGTTTATGGTCTGCAGAATGTTACAGAGACAAGCAGGAGTGTAATTTTGAACAGGTAAAATTCGTTTATAATCTGCAGGATGTTACAGAGACAAGCAGAAGTGAAATGTGGAAGAAGTTATAGTTGTTTGTGGTTTGCAGGATGTTATAGACACAAGGAGGAGTGAAATCTAGATGAGGTAATACGTTTTTATGGTCTGCAGGATGTTGCAGAATCAAGCAGGAGTGAAATGTGGAAGTAGTAATACAGAGGTTGCATTTGTTTATAGTCTGCAAAATGTTCGAGACACAAGCAGGTGTGAAATCTGGACGTGGTAATAGTTGTTTGCAGTTTGCAGGATGTTATAGACACAAGGAGGAGTGCGATCGAAAAGAGGTAATACATTTTTATGGTCTGCAAAATGTTGCAGAGACAAGCCGGAGTGACATTTGGTAGAGGTAATAGCTGAGTATGGTTTTCAGGATGCTACAGAAACAAACAGGAGTGAAATGTGGAAGAGGTAATTGTTGTTTATGGTCTGGAGAATGTTACAGAGGCAAGCAGGAGTGAAATCTGGAAGAGGTAATACATGTTTATGATCTGCAGAATGTTACAGAGACAGGCAGGAATGAAACCTAGAGGTGGTCACAGATGTGTATGGTCTGCAGTGTGTTACAGACACAAGCAGGAATGAAATCTGGTAGAGGTAATAGTTGGTTATGGTCTGCAGGGTGTTGCAGGTTCAAGCAGCAGTGAAAAGTGGAAGTGGTAATACAGGTGTTGAATTTGTTTATCGTCTGCAGAATGTTAGAGACACAAGCAGGTGTGAAAACTGGAAGTAGTAATAGTTGTTTATAATCTGCAGGATATTACAGGATAAAGCAGGAATGAAATCTGGAAGAGGTAATAGTTGTTTGTGGTCTGCAGGGTGTTATAGAGACAAGCAGGAGTGAAATCTGGAAGAAGTAATATTTGTTTACAATCTGCAGAATATTACAGTGAGAAGCGGGAGTGAAATCTGGAAGAGGTAATAGTTGTTTATAGTCTGCCAACTGTTATAGGCAGAAGCAGGAGTGAAATCGGCAAGGTGTAGGAGTTGTTTGTAGCCTGCAGAATGTTACAGAGACAAGCCGGAGTGAAATCTGGAAGAGGTTCAAGTGGTTTATAATCTGCCAGATGTTGCAGCGACAAGCAGGGGTGACGTATGGATGATGTAATGGTTGTTCATAATCTGCAGGATGGCACAGAGACAAGCAGGAATGAAATCTGGAAAAGGTGATAATTGTTTATGGTCTGCAGGATGTTGGAGAGGTAAGCAGGAATGAAATCTGGTTGAGGTAATAGTTGTTTATGGTCGGCAGTATTTTGCAGAGACAAGCAGGAGTGAAATTTGGAGGAGATCATAGATGTGTACGGTCTGCAGGATGTTACGCAGACAAGCAGGAGTGACATCTGTAAGAGGTTCCATTTGTTTATAGTCTGCAGAACGTTATAGACACAAGCAGGAGTGACATCCTGGAGAGGTAATAGTTGTTTGTGGTCTACAGGATATTACAGAGACAAGCTGGAGTGAAATCTGAACAAGGTAATGGTTGTTTGTGGTCTGCAGAGTGTCATAGACACAAGCAGGAGTGACATCTGGAAGATGTAATCGTTGTTTATGGTCTGCAGGATGTTACAGAGACAAGCAGGAATGAAATCTGGTAGAGGTAATAGTTATTTATGGTCTGCAGGATGTTGCAGAATCAAGCAGGGGTGAAAAATAAATGAGGTAACTTTTTTTTATGGTCTGGAGAATGTTACAGAGGCAAGCAGGAATGAAATCTAGAGTAGGTCATACATGTGTATAATCTTCAGGATGTTAGACAGACAAGCAGGAGTGAAATGATGAAGAGGTAATATTTGTTTATAATCTGCCAGATGTTACACACACAAGCAGGGGTGAAATCTGGAAGAAGTAATATTTCTCGTCTGCAGGATGTTGCAGAGGTAAGCAGGAAGGAAATCTGTTTGAGGTAATAGTTGATTTTGTTCTGCAGGATGTTGCAGATTCAAGCAGGAGTGAATAATGCACGTGGTCATACATTTTTATAGTCTGTAGAATGTTACAGAGTCAAACTGTAATGAAATCTGGAAGAGGTAGTGGTTGTTTATAATCTGCAGGATATTACAGGGACAAGCAGGAGTGAAATCTGGAAGAGGCAATACTTGTTTATGATCTGCAGAACGTTACAGAGACAGGCAGGAATGAAACCTAGAGGTGGTCATAGGTGTGTATGGTCAGCAGTATGTTACAGAGACACGCAAGAATGAAATCTGGAAGAGGTAATAGTTGTTTATAATCTGCAGGATGTTGAAGAATCAAGCAGCAGTGAAATGTGGAAGTGGTAATACAGATGTTGAATTTGTTAATCGTCTGCAGAATGTTACAGACACAAAAGAAGGAGTGAAATCTGGAAGAGGTAATATTTGTTTACGGTCTGCAGAATGTTACAGAGAGAAGCAGGAATGAAATCTGGAAGGGGTAATATTTGTTTATAAACTGTCGGATTGTACAGAGACAAGCAGGAGTGAAATCTGGAAGAGGTAATAATTGTTTGTGGTCTGCTCAATGTTATACACAGAAGCAGGAGTGAAATTAAGAAGAGGTAATATTCGTTTTTGTCTGCAGAATGTTATAGACACAGGTGGGAATGAAATCTGGAAGAGATAATAATTGTTTATGATTTGTAGCATGCTACAGAGACAAACAGGACTAAATCTGGGAGAGGTAATAGTTGTTTATAATCTGCAGGATATTACAGAGACAAGCAGGTGTGAAATCTGGAAGAGGTAATAGTTGTTTATATTCTACGGTGGCACAGTGGTTAACACTGCTGTCTCACAGCGCCTGAGACCCGGGTTTAATTCCCAACTCAGGCGACTGACTGTGTGGAGTTTGCACGTTCTCCCCGTGTCTGTGTGGGTTTCCTCCGGGTGCTCCGGTTTCCTCCCACAGCCCAAAGATGTGCGGGTCAGGTGAATTAGCCATGCTAAATTGCCCATAGTGTTAGGTAAGGGGTAAATGTAGGGGTATGGGTGGGTTGCGCTTTGGCGGGTTGGTGTGGATTGTTGGGCTGAAGGGCCTGTTTCCACACTGTAAGTATTCTAATCTAATCCACTCTAATCTGCAGGACATTACAGAGACAAGCAGGAGTGAAATCTGGAAGAGGTAATAGTTGTTTGTGGTCTGCAGGGTGTTATAGAGACAAGCAGGAGTGAAATCTGGAAGAAGTAATATTTGTTTACAGTCTGCAGAATATTACAGTGAGAAGCTGGAGTGAAATCTGGAAGAGGTAGTAGTTGTTTATAGTCTGCCAACTGTTATAGGCAGAAGCAGGAGTGAAATCGGCAAGGTGTAGGAGTTGTTTGTGGCCTGTGGAATGTTACAGAGACAAGCCGGAGTGAAATCTGGAAGAGGTTCAAGTGGTTTATAATCTGCCAGATGTTGCAGCGACAAGCAGGGGTGCCGTATGGATGATGTAATGGTTGTTCATAATCTGCAGGATGGCACAGAGACAAGCAGGAATGAAATCTGGAAAAGGTGATAATTGTTTATGGTCTGCAGGATGTTGGAGAGGTAAGCAGGAATGAAATCTGCTAGAGGTAATAGTTGTTTATGGTCGGCAGTATTTTGCAGAAACAAACAGGAGTGAAATCTGGAGGAGGTCATAGATGTGTATGGTCTGCAGGATGTTACGCAGACAAGCAGGAGTGACATCTGTAAGAGGTTCCATTTGTTTATAGTCTGCAGAATGTTATAGACACAAGCAGGAGTGAAATCCTGAAGAGGTAATTGTTGTTTGTGGTCTGCAGGTTATTACAGAGACAAGCTGGAGTGAAATCTGAACAAGGTAATGGTTGTTTGTGGTCTGCAGAGTGTCATAGACACAAGCAGGAGTGACATCTGGAAGATGTAATCGTTGTTTATGGTCTGCAGGATGTTACAGAGACAAGCAGGAATGAAATCTGGTAGAGGTAATAGTTATTTATGGTCTGCAGGATGTTGCAGAATCAAGCAGGAGTGAAAAATAATTGAGGTAACTCTTTTTTATGGTCTGGAGAATGTTACAGAGGCAAACAGGAATGAAATCTAGAGTAGGTCATACATGTGTATAATCTTCAGGATGTTAGACAGACAAGCAGGAGTGAAATGATGAAGAGGTAATATTTGTTTATAATCTACCAGATGTTACACATACAAGCAGGGGTGAAATCTGGAAGAAGTAATATTTCTCGTCTGCAGGATGTTGCAGAGGTAAGCAGGAAGGAAATCTGGTCGAGGTAATAGTTGTTTATGGTCTGCAGGATGTTGCAGATTCAAGCAGGAGTGAAAAATGGAAGTGGTAAAACTTTTTAATGGTCTGGAGAATGTTAGAGTGGCAAAAAGGAATGAGATCGGGAAGAGGTAGTACGTGTTTATATTATGCAGGATATTACAGGGACAAGCAGGAGTGAAATCTGGAAGAGATAATAATTGTTTATGGTCTGCAGTATTTTACGGAGACAAGCAGGAATGAAATCTAGAGGAGGTCATAGATGTGTACGGTCTTCAGGATGTTACACAGACAAGCAGGAGTGAAATCTGGAAGAGCTAATAGTTGTTAAAAATCTGCAGGATGTTGCAGAGGTCAGCAGGAATGATATCTGTTAGAGGTAATAGTTGATATTGGTCTGCAGTATTTTACAGAGACAAACAGGAGTGAAATCTGGACAAGGTAATAGTTGTTTATAATCTGCAGGATGTTGCAGTAGTAAGTAGGAATGAAATCTAGAAGAGGTAATAGTTGTTTATGGTCTGCAGGCTGTTGCAGAGTCAAGCAGGAGTGAAAAATGGAAGAGGTAATTTATTTTTATAGTCTGGGGAATGTTACAGAGTCAAGCAGGAATGAAATCTGCAAGAGCTAATAGTTGTTTATAATCTGCAGGATATTACAGACAGAATTGGAGTGAAATCTGGAAGAAGTAATAATTGTTTATGGTCTGCAAAATGTTACAGAGGCAAGCAGGTGTGAAATCCAGAAGAGGTATTAGTTGTTTATGATTTGCCGGATGTTGCAGAATCAAGCAGGAGTGAGAAGTGAAAGTGGCAATACAGAGGTTGCATTTGATTATAGTCTGCAGAATGTTAGAGACACAAGCAGGTGTGAAATCTGGAAGTGGTAATAGTTGTTTTCATCTGCAGGATGTTAAAGGTCAAGCAGGATTGAAATCTGGAAGAAGTTATAGTTGTTTGCGGTTTGCAGGATGTTATAGAAACAAGGAGGAGTGCGATCGAAAAGAGGTAATACATTTTTATGGTCTGCAGAACGTTGCAGAGACAAGCCGGAGTGACATTTGGTCGAGGTAATAGCTGAGTATGGTTTTCAGGATGCTACAGAGACAAGCAGGAGTGAAATGTGGAAGAAGTAATTGTTGTTTATGATCTGCAGCTTGGTACAGTGATAAACAGGACGGAAATCTGGAAGACGTTATAATTAATTATGGTCTGCAGAATGTTACAGAGACAAGCAGGAATGAAATCGCAAACAGGTAATATTTATTTATGACCTGCAGGATTTTACAGATACAAAAAGGAATGAAATCTGGAAGATGTAATCGTTGTTTATGGTCTTCAGGATATTACAGAGACAAGCCGGAGTGAAATCTGGAGGAGGACAGAGATGTATATGGTCTGCAGTATTTTAAAGAGGTAAGCAGGAGTGAAATCTGTAAGAGGTAATAATTGTTTATGGTCAGCAGTATGTTACAGAGACAAGCAGGAGTGAAATCTAGAGGAGGCCATAGATGTGTTTGGTCTTCAGGATGTTGGACAGATATTACAAAGAAAAGCAGGAGTGAAATCGGGAAGAGGTAATACTTTTTTATGGTCTGGAGAATGTCACAGAGGCAAGCAGGAAGGAAATCTGGATGAGGTCATAATTGTTTATAATCTGCAGGATATTACAGGGACAAGCAGGAGTGAAATCTGGTAGAAGGAATAGTTGTTTATAATCTGCAGAATGTTACAGAGACAAGCTGGAATGAAATCTGGAAGAGGTTATATTTGTTTATGGTCTGCAGGATGTTACAGGGTCAAGCAGGGATGAAATCTGGAAGAGGCAATAGTTGGTTGTGGTTTGCAGGATGTCATAGACACAAGCAGGAGTGAAATTGGAAAAGGTAATAATTGTTTATGGTCTGCATTATGTTACAGAGACACGCAGGAATGAAATCTAGAGGAGGTCATAGATGTGTATGGTCTTCAGGATGTTACACATACAGGTAGGTGTGAAATTTTGAAGAGGTACTATTTAATTATAGTCTGCCGGATGTTGCAGAGACACGGAGAAGTGAAATCTGGAAGAGGTAATAGTTGTTTATGGTCTGCAGTATTTTACGCAGACAAGCAGGAATGAAATCTAGAGGAGGACATAGATGTGTATGGTCTTCAGGATGTCACACAGACTGAAATCTGCTAGAGGTAATAGTTGTTTATGGTCGGCAGTATTTTGCAGAGACAAGCAGGAGTGAAATCCTGAAGAGGTAATTGTTGTTTGTGGTCTGCAGGATAGTTCAGAGACAAGCCGGAGTGAAATCTGAACAAGGTAATGGTTGTTTGTGGTCTGCAGAGTGTTATAGACACAAGCAGGAGTGACATCTGGAAGATGTAATAGTTGTTTATGGTCTGCAGGATGTTACAGAGACAAGCAGGAATGAAATCTGGTAGAGGTAATAGTAGTGTTAGGTAAAGGGGTAAATGTTGGGGTATGGGTGGGTTGCGCTTCGGCGGGTCTGTGTGGACTTGTTGGGCCGAACGGCCTGTTTCCGCAGTGTAAGTAATCTAATCTAATCTAATCTAATCTAATCTAAAGTAATATTTATAGTCTGCAGGATGTTGCAGAGGTAAGCAGGAAGGAAATCTGGTCGAGGTAATAGTTGTTTATGGTCTGCAGGATGTTGCAGATTCAAGCAGGAGTGAAAAATGGAAGTGGTAATATTTTTTAATGGTCTGAAGAATGTTACAGTGGCAAAAAGGAATGAGATCGGGAAGAGGTAGTACATGTTTATATTATGCAGATATTACAGGGACAAGCAGGAGTGAAATGTGGAAGAGATAATAATTGTTTATGGCCTGCAGTATTTTACGGAGACAAGCAGGAATGAAGTCCAGAGGAGGTCATAGATGTGTGTGGTCTTCAGGATGTTACACAGACAGGCAGGAGTGAAATCTGGAAGAGGTAATAGTTGTTTATAATCTGCAGGATGTTGCAGTAGTAAGTAGGAATGAAATCTAGAAGAGGTAATAGTTGTTTATGGTCAGCAGGATGTTGCAGATTGAAGCAGGAGTGAAAAATGGAAGAGGTAATTCATTTTTATGGTCTGGGGAATTTTTAGATTAGATTTACAGTGTGGAAACAGGCCCTTCGGCCCAACAAGTCCACACCGACCCGCCGAAGCGCAACCCACCCATACCCCTAACCTAACACTACAGGCAATTTTTTTTTTTTTTTAGCATGGCCAATTCACCTGACCCGCACATCTTTGGACGGTGGGAGGAAACCGGAGCACCCGGAGGAAACCCACGCAGACACGGGGAGAACGTGCAAACTCCACACAGTCAGTCGCCTGAGGCGGGAATTGAACCCAGGTCCCTGGCGCTGTGAGGCAGCAGTGCTAACCACTGTGCCAACGTGCCGCCCTTCACTGTGCCACCGTGCCGCCCTTCCACTGTGCCACCGTGCCGCCCTTAATGTTACAGAGTCAAGCAGGAATGAAATTTGCAAGAGCTAATAGTTGTTTCTAATCTGCAGGATATTACAGACAGAAGTAGGAGTGAAATGTGGAAGAAGTAATAATTGTTTATGGTCTGCAGAATGTTACAGAGACAAGCAGGAGTGAAATCCAGAAGAGGTATTAGTTGTTTATGATTTGCCGGATGTTGCAGAATCAAGCAGGAGTGAGAAGTGAAAGTGGCAATACAGAGGTTGCATTTGATTATAGTCTGCAGAATGTTAGAGACACAAGCAGGTGTGAAATCTGGAAGTGGTAATAGTTGTTTTCATCTGCAGGATGTTAAACGGTCAAGCAGGATTGAAATCTGGAAGTAGTTATAGTTGTTTGTGGTTTGCAGGATGTTATAGACACAAGGAGGAATGCGATCGAAAAGAGGTAATAGATTTTTATGGTCTGCAGAATGTTGCAGAGACAAGCCGGAGTGACATTTGGTCGAGGTAATAGCTGAGTATGGTTTTCAGGATGCTACAGAGACAAGCAGGAGTGAAATGTGGAAGAGGTAATTGTTGTTTATGATCTGCAGCTTGGTACAGTGATAAACAGGACGGAAATCTGGAAGACATTATAATTAATTATGGTCTGCAGAATGTTACAGAGACAAGCAGGAATGAAATCGCAAACAGGTAATATTTATTTATGACCTGCAGGATTTTACAGATACAAAAAGGAATGAAATCTGGAAGATGTAATCGTTGTTTATGGTCTTCAGGATATTACAGAGACAAGCCGGAGTGAAATCTGGAGGAGGACAGAGATGTATATGGTCTGCAGTATTTTAAAGAGATAAGCAGGAGTGAAATCTGTAAGAGGTAATAATTGTTTATGGTCAGCAGTATGTTACAGAGACAAGCAGGAGTGAAATCTAGAGGAGGTCATAGATGTGTATGGTCTGCAGGATGTTAGAGACATATTACAGAGAAAAGCAGGAGTGAAATCTGGAAGAGGTAATACTTTTTTATGGTCTGGAGAATGTTACAGAGGCAAGCTGGAAGGAAATCTGGATGAGGTCATAATTATTTATAATCTGCAGGATATTACAGGGACAAGCAGGAGTGAAATCTGGTAGAAGGAATAGTTGTTTATAATCTGCAGAATGTTACAGAGACAACCTGGAATGAAATCTGGAAGAGGTTATATTTGTTTATGGTCTGCAGGATGTTACAGAGAGACAAACAGGAGTGAAATGTGGAAGAGATAATGTTCGTTTTTGTCTGCAGAATGTTACAGAGACAATCAGGAGTGAAATCTAGCCGACGTAATGCATGTTTATCGTCCACAAGATATTACAGGGACAAGCAAGAGTGAAATGTAGAGGAGATCATAGATGTGTATGATCTTCAGGATGTTACACAGACAACCAGGAGGGACATCTTGAAGAGGTAATTGTTGTTTATGGTGTCCAGTATTTAACAGAGACAGTCAGGTGCGAAAGCTGGAAGAGGTAATAGTTGTTTATGATCTGCAGGATGGCAGAGAGTCACGTAGGAATGAAATCTGTATGAGGTAATACTTGTTTATAATCTTAACGATGTTGCAGAGTCAAACAGGAGTGAAATATGGAAGAGGTAATAGTTGTTTCTGGTCTGCAGAATTTTACAGGGACAAGCAGGAATGAAATCTAGCAGAGGTAATAGCTGTTTATAATCTGCCGGACGTTACAGTAACAATTCGGAGTGAAATCTGTTCTAGGTAATTGTTGTCAATGATCAGCATGATGTTACAGAAACAAGCAAGAGTGAAATCTAGAAGAGGTACTAACTGTTTATGGTCTGCAGGAAGATACAGGGTCAAACAGGAGTGAGATATCGCAGAGGTAATAGTTGTTTATAATCTGGGGTATGTTATAGAGAATGTCTGCAGGATTTACAGAGACGTTCAGGAGTGAAATCTGGAAGAGGTAATAGTTGTTTATGGTCTAGAGAATGTTACAGTGAAAAGCAGGAATGAAATCTGGAAGAGGTAATAGTTGTTTATGGTCTGCAGGATGTTACAGTGAAAAGCAGGAGTGAAATCTGGGTGACGATATAGTTCATTAGGGTTTCAAAGATTTTACACAGACAATCAGGAGTAAATTCTGGAAGATGTAATAGTTGTTTATAATCTGCAGCATGTTACAGGGTCAGACTGGAGTGAAATATGGAATAGGTAATAGGTGTTTATGATCTTGAAGATGTTACATAGAAAAGCAGGAGTGAAATCTGGGAGAGGTGATAGCTGTTTATGGTCTGCAGGATGATAGAGATAAGCAGTAGTGACATCTGGAAGTGGTGATAGTGGTTTATGATCTCCTGCATGGTACAGAGACAAGCAGGAACAAAGTCTGGAAGATGTAAAAGTTGTTTATTGTTTGTAGTATTTTACAGAGATAAGAATGAATTCTGAAAAGGTAATCATTGTTTATGGTCTGCAGGATGTTACAGGGTCAAACAGGAGTGAAATCTGGAAGAGGTAATTTTTTTGAAGAGTCTGCAGGATGATACAGTGACAAGTAGGAGTGAAATATGGCAGAGGTAATGGTTGTTTGTGGTCTGCAGAATTTCACAGGGACAAGCAGGAATGAAATCTAGAAGAGCTCATACTTGTTTATGGTCTGCAGGATTTTATAGCGAGAAGCAGGAGTGAAATCTGGAAGAGGTGATAGTTGTTTATAAGCTGCAGTAATTTACAGAAACAAGCTGGAATGAAATCTGCAAGTGGTAATAGTTGTTTATGATCAGCATGATGTTCCAGGGACATGCAGGAATGAAATTGAAAAGACAATAATAGTTGTTTGTAATCTGCATAATGTTACAGAGACATGCAGAAATGAAATCTGGAAGACGTAATAATTGTTTATGGTCTGCAGGATTTTACAGACAATCAGGAGTGAAATCTGGAAGAGGTAATATTGGTACAGGGACAAGCAGGAATGAAGTCTGGAAGAGGTAATAGTTGTTAATAATCTACAGGATGTTACAGAGTCAGGGCTGGAGGATTTGAGCTATAGGGAGAGGCTGAACAGGCTGGGGCTGTTTTCCCTGGAGGCTGAGGTGTGATCTTAAAGAGGTTTACAAAAATATAGGGGGTATGGATTGGGTAAATAGACAAAGTCTTTTCCCTAGGATCATGGAGTCCAGAACTAGAGGGCATAGGTTTAGGATGAGAGGGGAAAGATATAAAAGAGACCTAAGGGACAACCTTTTCACACAAAGGATGGTAGATGTATGGAATGAGCTGCCAGAGGAAGTGGTGGAGACTGGCACAATTGCAACATTTAAGAGGCATTTGGATGGGTATACGAATAGGAAGGGCCATGGGCCGGGTGCTGGCAGGTGCGACTAGATTGGGTTGGGATATCTGGTCAGCATGGATGGGTTGGACTGAAGGGTCTGTTTCCGTGCTGTATATCTCTATGACTCTATGAGGTAATAGTTGTTTATAATCTGCAGACTGTTACAGAGACGATCAGGAGTGAAATCTGGAAGAGGTAATAGTTGTTTATGGTCTGCGGGATGTTACACAGACAATCAGGAGTGAAATCTGGAAGAGATAATAGTAGTCTGACCCACTTGTGGGAAGAAGGCACAGTGTTTCGAGTTCCCGTGATAGAATTCTGTAGTTTATTGATTTATCCTCAGACTTCAGTATTGGTCACCTGATTTCCTGGTATATCTCACTGATCTAGAATTGGTTGGACTATATTCAACTGCAGACGTTAAAACATGAATCACTGCTTTTGGGAGAGTTATCTGTATACTGCAGGGAAATGTTCATCATCTGGTCAGTTGGACAAAAACTCCTGTGAAATGGAATTCCATCTGGAGATTGGTGAGATTCAGGAAGAGGCCACTTGTTATGGATCTGTCATCCTTTCTACAGACAGGTCAACATGAAACTACAGACAGATCGGAGCTGTCCCCTCAAGCAACATATCGTCCTGTTCCAAGAACACTGAAAGTAGATGGAATTTTGAGCAAATCGGTTACAATCGTTGTCCAGAATTCCATGTGAAACTATCTATTTTACTGGATTCACCTTTGCCAAGCGTGTGTTTTATGGAATGTTACTAAACTGGAAAAGTTGCTGTTCAGTAGTTAATTAATCTGTCAGCCAGTTAGGTTTCCAATAGAGTTAGGTTATTCAAATATTTCTTTCTTTTGTTTGTATTTTATCGATAGTGTGGAGTAAAGTGTGTTTTACTACAAGCCTGGCAGTTTTCACAATTGAATTACAATGCCTTACACTTACCTTTAGAGAAATGTTTTTAAAAGCCATTTTCTTAATATATTTTCGGGGGGGTTGGTTTGTTTCATATAATTCTCAATGTCTGTTCCTAAATGTGCTCACAATTCTGAACAATGACATGTACAGAACAGAGGAGAAGACACAGACAGATTAATCATTATTACCTCGGACAGGAGATATTTAGGAATGATATTGCTTAGACCGGACACTATTGGAGAATGCACATTTCCCGGGAGACTGAGAGATCACTAACAGAGTGGGAGCTGGAGAGTCAGGAACAGAACAACAGGGACAGTCTGCTCTGTTCACTGACCCTTCACCCCTCAGTGAATCCAGTGCCAGGAATGCCTGCTATTAGTCAGACTGACAGAATGTGATCAGATGCACACACTGTCCTTCCACATCATCAATATCGCCCAGATCCCAACCTGTCTCAGCTCATTTGCCACTCTGCCATCTTCAATATTTTAATCGGGGCAGCATTAAGGGCCGTGCTTTGAGCTGAGCTGTCTTACCTTCTGTACTCTCTCTCTAAACGGCTCCAATTCCCCCTGATCCCTCTCCGGTTTAAAATGCTCCTTGACATCTGCTTCAATGAATGAGGTAGACTGTCACCTAACCCAATAACCCCTTCCGTGGGTCAACATCTCCAGGATTACAAACACAGTCCTGCAGATCCAGGAGAACTGAACCCCAACATGGAGATTGTTGGGGAAACTCAGCAGGCCTGGCAGGATCTGTGGGGAGAAAGCAGAGGGAACTTTTTAAGTCCAATGATTCTCCTTCAGAGCTGAGGGATTCTGATGCTGATGCTGCCAGACTTGCTGAGCTTCGCCAGCTATTTCTGTTTTTATTTCAGCCCCAATCCAATTGGTGATGATGTCGGTGTTGTTAAGTGTGTTTGAGAATAGCAAGCACCCAGCTGGCAGGGGGTTGGGGGTATAGTGGGCAGCATGGCTGCCTTCCAAGCAGTTGGTATGGGTTCGGATCTCAGCCATCGCACGGTGGCACCTTAGAAGCGATGTTCAATGGGAAACCCCGAGATGAAGTCAATGAGATCCATCTGTCTGAAGTTTTCCAAAAGTTTTAGGATAAGATACCAGCTGCTGTGACACTTCCAGAGCTGGCAACACTCTGAGAGATTCTCTAAATGGTGATTTGAACAGTGAGTGATTAATCCAGGAGAGTCAGCATGGAGTTCTCAGTGAGGGCTGTTCCTTGCTCAGTTTGGGAGAATTTCTTTGAAGGAAAAAGATTAATCGATGGAGAGAGTGTTTGTGATGGGGATAAAATGGATGATAGGAACCGTGCTGCATTTGTGTGTCTGGATAAACTCAGTGAGGAGAGCGCTAGACCCTCCGATCTGAGCTGGTTCAAGCATCCTTCAGGCACAACGATGATTGGGCTTCACTGAGACAAACCCGAAACGCCGTGTGGCTGCTTTCCGTGCTGTCATCTGTCTCCAAGTCCCTGGCTCTATCTGATGGTGTGTTCAACAAGGGAAACTGACAGGTTACATTGATCATGGTGAAAGGTAAGGACGGACAGGTGATGCCTGGCAAAGGAACCCATTGTCCATGAGGAAACAGGATTTGTGCCACAATCTGTCCAACACTGACATTTACATTCTCCTTTTTATTTATAGTCAGATTAATTCAGGGAAACAAAATGGGGAATTACCAGGAATTAGAGCTCATTTAATGAAAGGTAGGTAGCCAGATTATCATTGCAGAGAACCCTCACAAATACAATGTGTGTATTATTTTGTTCAGTACTGTAACAGCTGTAGCATTCTATGATTCTGAATGATTATGGATTGTCCCAAATCTCCACTTCCCCTTCAACTGCTGGAACGGGCTGTAATTTCTCTGTTCCTGCAGATACAGTTGGAACTGAAGGAACCTGGGCAATTTCAAAAGGCCACATCATGACAATGTCTCCACCAGGGTGAGGTGTTTCTGGCCAGATTGATAACAATGTTAGCTGCCAATTACACAGGGGGAGGGTTCTATTGGGCAGATTTGACACAAAGTCAGAGTGAGGTAATGGTGTTCTCAGTGTCTCACTGATGTGAACAGATCAAATAGCACATTGTGGTGCACTGTGTGTGGCAGTTTGAGAGGAACCACTCCAGCAGAATGACACATTCCCCATTGACAGTGTCTCGACCTTGAAAGCCCACAATTATGTGTGAATCTGAGTCAGTGCAAAGGCTGTCCCTTCCATTCCAATTGATCTGCCCGTCTGAAACAAGCTCATTTCTGTCACTGCTGTACAGGGCACCAAATGTGTCTCCATACTGTTCCATTCCCAATGTGGTTCAATGCTATCCACTTCTCCCTGGGCCGGGGCAGATTCTCTTTGGTTTCTCGGCTTCTGGTTTGGGACATGGAGGTTCCATCTGTGCTCCCAATATGACCTGACCTGCCAAACATTTCTGAGCCAGTACTGATGTCAGCAACTGCTTATGATTTGTGGCCCTGAAGTACTTGGGGAGAGGCTGCACTTATTGTGTCACATATAGACCTGGGCATGGAACTTTCCAAGGGATGTGTGAACGCTGCACAGCTTTAAAAGAATTGTCCCAGGAATGTGGATATCAGCGATGTTGGTATCTTGGAGAAGCTAGGCGTTTCTGTTTCGTTTGGAAGTGATTTTATTAAAAAGGAGTCCTCAAAATTGTGGGTCATCTGGCCCAATAAAATGGAGTTAAGCTAACCCCCTCCCAGAGAGGAGGAAGGCAAACGGACACTCAGGTTATTGTCAAAAGTGCAAATGGCAGAATGAGATGATTCCGAAAAAAACATCGAATACTTTGTGAGGAGCTAAAATGATCCGTCTGAGCCTGGTTTGGAACTAGATTATACCAGAACGGTATTGCATCAGCAACTGGGAAAAGCAAATCCATGTCACGGCAGGAGGGTGACAATGAGGGGACCTGAATTTCTCCAACACAGAGATGGGACGGACATGGTACAATGACAGGTCATCTACATTCCTACAAGTAATCGAGGATGATGGGAATTATCTGAGACATGGGTAATGACCGCCCATGGTAGAGCTACGGTAGAGGGCTCGCTAATGTCAGAGATTCATACAATAAATGGTCATGATTGACATCACGGAGACAATGTGAGGTACATTCCCTCAACACCATGTTGCTGGACAAAACTCCAACCCCAAATTCGAAAGCAAATTTCGATGTTAGTGGGGCATTAAGGAAGAGGTTGATGCAGTAAACAGAATCACATCCATCCACTAGATAACAATGTAATCTCTTTATGTGAAGGCAGCATTATTACAACAGCAGGCTGTCTCTCTGCTCATAAAGTGGCGAGAATTACTGAGTTTTCTAATGAGACAGCGACTACACATCCTTAACGTTATCTGATCTGGCCTTGAGGTTCCTATGTGCATTGGTACAGAGCTCCATGATGTACAGTGAATGAACTAGTAAAGTGGCAGTGTCCCCAGCTCTGGGCTGCTGGTCCTGGCTTCAAGTTCTGTCTTTTCCATAGGTACATTGTTACCTCTGTGAGCAGATTGATTAAAAACTCTCTCCAGAGAGTTGACAAATTGGAGGAATGCATCCAACAACAATTAACACAGTTTCCAATGATGATTCTTCCCTCGATGAGGGCATCCCTTACCTGTCACAATCAATTTCAGTGAGAAACATCTTCTACCAACTGGGAATGATAAAGTTGTCATCATCAGAGCTGCAACCCCAATCTCCCAGTGGGGATCACACAGAATATAATGGAAACACGCAGAGAATGTAACATCGCAGAGTTTAATGCTTGCAGATTGTGTGCAACAAGAAAGGATTACCACTCTACACTGAAAATGCATCTGCCAATTCAATTAGCCGGGAAAGTTTTCTACATGATTCTTGCCATCATTGGTGTTCCTGGTAAGTGCTTATAATTACTTACAATTTGTAGATGACATCTCCCTGGTGTTCCTTGTTAATTAAGAGATTTGCATTCTGATGTAATATTCAATGTTATACCCACTCCCGAGTTGAAATGACTACAGTTAAATTAGATATTAAAAAAAAATTCTGTTGTTTCATTGCGTTACTACATGATCACCCTTAGTCAAATGTTATGAACTCCTGAGTCGCATCTTAGACTGGAGGCTACCTTCAGGGAAGGAGTTATTGGAAATGTCAGCAAGTATAGAACTGCAGTGGATCTTGGTCAGTCAGTGCAGTGGATCTCATAAACCCAGTGTTCTCACATTCCTGCGTGTATCTGTGTTTGTGCAGTTGTATTGATAGCAGCGCATTTCCTCCTTCCTACTTTAGGGAGTACTACAGTAAAAGGGTTCGGAGCTGGTTCATCTCCTTTTCAGATTCAGTTAGCTCTGAATGTTGGACGTTGAGAATCTGCTGTCGGCTCGGGTAACTGTTGAGGAGCACGGATTGATATTTCCAATTATGGGAGTGATGAAGATTTGAGGAATAACTTTCTTCTTATAGAATCATGCAGCACAGAATCGGCCCCTTTGTCAACTCCTCAATACCAGATATCGTAAATTAACCTAATCCCATTTGCCAGCACTTGGCCCATATCCTTCTAAATCTTTCCTGTTCCTATACCCATGCCTTTTAAATGTTTGAATTTTACCCACCATCACCACTGCCTCTCGCAGCTCGTTCCATCCATGTCTCGGTTCAAAGCTGTAATCTGCAGTGGGGTCTGCTGTATGAGGACAGACAAGTGCAATGGTCAAGTGTACATTCTCAGATTAAATAGAATTAAAAATAAATACCAGTTCCCTCGGACTTGTTAAACATTGGATTTGTCATTACATTCTTCATTCCGCTTCCCGTGTCCCACCTGCAAGTAGTTTTTGTTTTGAATGAGTACAGAGCTATACGCTGAGGATGACTTTCCTTTCTGACTGTGGCTATCTGCTCGACTGTAAAATATACAACAAACCTGAGCATTCCTTAAACCCACAGAGGGCATGACGCATTCTCACTGAGAGAGCAAATCATTTTCTGTCAAATGACCCTCAATGATTTCCCATAGCTTCCCCCCGAATGTTCAGGTTGGATAATATTTATTAGATTCCAGTTCTCCGCCATTCTGATTGGTATAGCTCCCCCACCCCATAATCCGTCTCTTATCCTGGGTGTTCCTGCTTTTCCTCTGAGTCTGGAACATTTGGCAGCTGTTGTAACCGCTTCTCCTTCTGTTGCTGTCTGCTGGATAAACTGGAGGGTTTTTAAATCTCTCTTTTCTACAACACAGTTCATAGCTTCACCTGGCTCATCCCAGACTGTTCCTTTACCTTCCCCCACTTTGACAGTGATCCTGGATTTATTTTTTCGGTAATGAAGCTGGGCTGACCTCTCAGTGAGGAAGCATTTTGCAGGCAGTAATCATAACTCAAGATTAACATGGAAAAAGACAAGGATGAGGGGGGAATCAAAGTTCGAAACTGGGGGAATGAGATCGGGTATGATTAGACCGAGAGCAGGAACTTTTAAGTAAATCCATGTCAGAGCAGTGGGATGTATTGAAGAAGAAAATAGGGAGATTACAGGGTCACATGTTCAATGAAAGATAAAGGTGGTACTCAGAAATGCTGTGAACTCTGCATATCAGGGGATTTCCAGGATAAGCTCACTGGGAATGCAAAAATTGTTGGAAATTGGAATTCAATCCATGAGTGTGAGCTGATGCACTTGGTGGGACACAAAACCCAAGGGGTACCTTATGAATTGGAGAAACCTGGGAAGCACTGAGCATCAGAGGCATCTTGGTGCACATGAAGATCTTAAAGTAGTAGGACAGGTTGATGAAATGATTGAGAAGATATTGGGATTTTTTGGCTTTTAAATGCGAGACATAGAGTTTAGGAGCAGGGTTGGCACAGTATAAAATATTGGCTCGGCTACAGCTAGAATGTTGGAGGACTTTGATTGTCTGAAAGAAGGTGGAGACTTTCCAGGAAGACTCCAAGGTAGTAAAGGTTTGGGTATGAAGGGAGATTGGATGGACTGGGATTGTTTTCCTTGGAGCAGGGGAGATTGATAGGGGGCATCATTTAAATGTATAATATTATAACACAGAAGGAACTATGTTTTCCCCTTTGTGGTCTAGTTTGAGTTTTCCTCCAGAAGTGTTGTCACAATGTGGAACTTACTTCCTGTAAGGGTAGTAGAAGCAGATCCCCGATAGCATAGAACTCTTTAAATGTGCACTTCTAATGTCAGGGTTATGGACCGAATGCTGGAAAACTGGATGAGAATTCTGAGGCAATTGTTTCATGGATTCTATCGGGCAAAGTACATTTTTATTTTCTGTGCAGTAAGTCTCTATGTCTCCAAGCCTTCTCCAACTCCCAGCTGGACCATTGGCTTTTCCATCAATACTTGCCCCAGAGCCATTACCTCCAACAGCCAACCTGGCTGCAATTATTCCAAACTCTGTTACTTTTCGGGGTATCTTTTTTTTTGCAGCATCTCTGCCATTTCAGCAACTTTCCCAGTGATGCAGCATTCCATGTCAGTGTCTTTGAAATTGCAGCAACCACCCCCCACCCCACCCCCCCCCAAACATTGAGCAAGCCGTCCTCAGGCATTTCACACTGTTCAGCTGTAGACACCATGTAATGGGTCTTACCTCACAAGGTATTCCACTGGCTCTGCTGAGAGACAGGGTTACTCTTCCATCATCTCCATTGTTTACCGTTTTTTCTGAACCATGATTTGATTTGCTATAATTTATTATTATATTGTCACGTTTACCCCTGTATTGTGGGGGAAAAAAAACTTGTTCTGTTTGCCGTGCAGTGAATGTTCCATGGAAAGTCACAAAGGCCATCAGGTGATTGAACAGAGTGAGGGATACAGAGGTACAGCTACAAGGAAGGTGCACAAGAAACAAGATCAACATGAGGTTTAACATTTGAGAGGTCCATTCAGAATTCAAATACCAGTGGGGAAGGAGCTAGTCTTGAACATGTTGTTCTGTGTGTTTATGGTTTTGTATCTCGTGACTGACGGAAGAGGTAGGAGGAGAGTTTAACCGGGGTGGGAGGGTCTTTAATGGTGTTGGCTGGCTTTCTGTGGCAACAAGAAATGTACATTCAGTCAATGGATGGAAGGTTGGCTTGTGTCTGATCTGGCCTGTGTTCACAACTCTTTGTAGTAACTTTCAATTTAGATACCTGTCCACAAGAAACCTTCTGTAACACTGAATTTCCAATGTATGCCTGGACAGTTTATTTTACTGAAGGTGCCCTGTGGATCCGCCTGAGCTTCTGAACAACACCCAGTTTAACTCGACATTTTGCCTTTGTAAACTTCCTGTACATTTTGAATGAATGATAAACAGCATGTTATTAATTTTCAAAAGCTTGCAGGAATCCACATTGAAAGTAAAGAATCCAATGTCAATTCACTGCAGTTACCTTCTTGGATGCTGTGTGTTGATAACTGAGGAGAATTAGTGCAGCTTTTCCAGGTTTGGCAATGGTATCTTGTTACTGTTACCTCTATCTCCGTGCATCCACAATGTTGGTTCAACCAACAGGGTCTGCCTCTCATTCCCCATCATATTTTCAGATGATTGGGGTTTGCACTTGACCAGATTTACAACAATCCCAACTCCCTCATCTTTCATTGTGCTTGTACAGTCAGCATTCACCTCCACCTGGAAATCACATTTTAACAGCATGGATGATCACTGCCTAAGATCATCATCCCTTTGTTGTTGAACCGCATCTACCCTCAAACCGATCATAAAAAATCTTTTCCCCCTTCCCCAATACACCTTTTCACTTTCGTGACAATTGATTTAAATCTGCCCTGTTTTGATATTTCAGCACACTGATGATTTGTTTTCCTCCTCATAAATCAATGCAAGGGCTCACTGAAAAGAGTTACAATTTTTTTGTGATGACTGGTTGATCTTTACTGCTGTTGTAGCAACAATGCAGATTGCTTGTAAACTTATACAGAAAAGAGTGCACATTAATATTACGTCACTTTCCTGTATCCTTCTGACAGTGAATTGTGTGGCTATCATGATCCTATCCCAGGGAGAGTGCGGCCTCGCTACCTGCACAACACGCTATCTGGTGGCCATGGCAGCAGCAGATCTACTGGTCATTATCAGTGAGGTCATACTGAAGCAATTCCGTTATTACTATTACCCATTATGTTTCCTGGACATCACTCCTGGGTGCAGTGTTATCAATGTCCTGAACCGTGCATCCATAGACTGTTCTGTCTGGTTCACCGTCACATTCACCTTCGATCGGTTTGTCAGCTTTTGTTGCCACAAACTGAAAACTAAATATTGCACTGGGAAAAACACATCTGCAATTCTCTCAATTACCGGTATTCTGCTTTGTTTAAAAAATGTCCCTTGGTATTTTAGATATGAGCCCAGAAAGATAATCAGGAACATACCATTTTACTGCAGGAATAAGCAAAGCTACTACACTGACTCTCGCTGGATTGGATTCCGCTCATTTGCTGTGGCTCTAACCCCATTGGGGCCATTCTTTATCATTGTGTTCCTCAATGTTCTGACAATCGCACGCATTTTATTTAAGTCCAGTCAAGTCCGTAAGGGACTGAGGGGTCAGAGTAAGGAAGGGAAGCAGGTTGACCCCGAGATGAAGAATAGAATTAAGGCAGTGATTTTACTCTTCACCATATCCGGAAATTTCATCTTTCTCTGGCTGCTATATGTTTTATATATCCTTGGTGTCCCAGATCGGTACTTAAACGGTAATGACTATGACATCTTTGAACAAGTTGGGTACATGCTGCGCAATGTAAGCTGCTGCACAAACACCCTTATTTATATGGCAGCTCTGCCCAAGTTCAGAGCTCAGTTCAATAGAGCGGTGAAATATCCAGTTTCCAGGCTTATTGAACTAATCACTGAATAAATCTGACAAAAGCTCAAAATCCTGTGGGTGATGGCCAAGAAATGACCATGGAGGACCAAAGGGAACCCTTCGAGAGATGCAAATCTGTCCGAGAGATCAGAGAAGATAGAATATTTAGCAAACATCAAGAGAACCGAAAGAAGAAGATAAAGTTTCCCAGTTCAGGGAGCAGAGGGAACATTTCTGTCCTGGAATAGGGTCACTGGAACTGAAACATGAACTCTGATCTCTCTCTCCCACAGATGCTGCCAAACCCATGGAGTCTTTGCAGCAATTCCTGTTTTATTTTAGTTTAACATATTGGGGCCCAGTGTAAATGAGCCAGAGATACTGTCCAGAACAAACATCAGTGGAGCAACGGCAAAAGCCAATATTTCCCCAAGGCAACCAGAACTAAAGGATCATAGAACATCAACGTGTAGGAGCAGGGTCTCTGCTTCCTCCTGGATCAGAGGAAGTGTTCCAGGGGGTCGACTCCAACTCTGCTGCTTCGGTTTTCAGCTCTTTCCATCTGAGAAAACAAACATTTCTGTTTTCAAAATGAAAATCCATGTAGCTGCTGGACTGTTCATTATGCTTCAATAAAACATCCCAATTATTGATGTCATTCTGATTCTCCCACCAGTAGCTGGTGCTAGGGGTTTCTGTTCTCCAGCTGCCTAGTGAGAATGCTCGGGTAATTGGGAGGTGGTGGGGGGGCGCGAAGATGGGGTGGGGGCGGAGTGGGGTAATCTAGACAGATTATATCCATAAATATGATGATTGCTGTCATTAAGTATCCCTGCCCAAGGAGCCTGTCTAAAGGATTGGGAGAAAAGCTGGAGACAGTTCCAGGAACTGAGTCTGCATTCAGCACAGGGGTCAATGTCATCAATTGACAGCAGATCACATACTCCACACCTTCCCGGGAATTGTCTCAGAAAGTTCCCAATCTCAGTGTTAAATCAGAGCTTGTGGATAACTTCGAACCAGGTCTCAGCATCAAGTGTGTTTGTTTGTGTTTAATTACTGCATCAATCCACATGCTGTTTAAATCTTCCTACACCCTGTTCTTACACCATTACTGGAAATTTCAGACTCAGACTTGACATGTTTCCCATGGTTTTATTGTCAGTCGGCTTCATGTCGCTGAAGTATCTGCTAAACATGAGGTAACTCCATGTGGTTTCCATCTGAACTGCGCTGGCTCCAGCAACATCTGCGTTTCATATTGGTCTTGCCTTCAAATCTGTATTTTAAAGTTATCTTGCTATCAGATATATCAATGATTTCACCCAACCTGAAGCATCCATGAGTGTGCACGGCCTCTATCTCTGTAAGTACCTCCAACCCGGAAACGTTCCCTGTTTCAGGAATCCTTCCCAATGAGCAGCATTGGTCTGTACAGCCACCGAGTGACTCACTCAGAGTGGAAGAGAGTTATCCTCAATGTGAGAGAGCCCAGTGATGCTGTGTGTAGAATGTGTTACAGAGCGATTGTGTGACGGAGGATCCAAAGGGATATTAATATCTTCAATGAAAGGGAAAGTCTGGCCGAGAGAGTTTCACAGCAGACTACCTCCCTGTCCTTATATAGTCTGCTGGAAATAACTGACAGCGTATCATGTGTCCTCCTCCTCCTCATTGACTCCACAATCAGTTACATTTCTGATACCATAAATCCCTCTGGATAATGATATTAAATAACTTCTCACTATTATCAACAGAATGATTCTGTTGGTTATTTCTGTTCCTCCTACAAACGTGAACGACATGTTGTCATTGTACCATCCTCCACCACTTCCTCTGACAGCTCATTAACTTCACTCGGCAAGTCCCGGGGATGACAGGACTGTCCCATGAGAGGTTGGTTTATCTGGGCATGTATTCAGGACAATGAGAGGGGGATCTAATGGAAATGTATCCAATTCTAATGGTTAGACGGTCTAGATACAGGGGGTGGGCTGTATCCCCTGGGCAGGTATTGTCAAAACAAGCATCCCAATCTGAGGACATGGGCTCATCCATTTCTAATAGAGAGGAAGAGAATTATCTTCACACAGAGTGATCAACCTGAGGGATTCTCTCCCACAGAAGGCTGGGGAGCACAGGTTACTGAGTACATTCAGGAAAGACATTGATGATATATTTTTACAGGTTAAAGATATCACAGGGTTTGGAGCGAAATTGGGAATATAGCAGTGAGACAGAGAGTCAGACATGATCACACTGAATGGGAGAGCAGGCTGAAAGGGCTGAATGGCCTCTTCCGGCTCCTGATTTCTGTGTTTCTGTCAGTTTAATGTCCTGCTGAAAGTATCAGTGATTACATTGGGGAATCACATCAGGAACTGTTTTTATTCAAACACTGCTGCATCTTGACATTTTTTTTGCAGAGATGAACAGTCAGTCTGAGGGTCAAAGTGGTCCACAGGATTCCTGATACCGTCTCAGTGAAACAGTCACAGGAGCTTGGAGTCAGGAACGTTTTATCCAGAAAACAGATTTTTACCAAGTGTCACACTAACAAACGTCGGCTTCAAATTTAGCGTCCTCTAGAAATAAAGAAATAGATTTACAATTAAACGAACCTCTTGACCTTGTGTTGTTTGTATATATTTGTGAATGAGTGACTGTGTATGTGAAGGAGCAAGTGTGACTGTGACTGAAGGACTGAGAGTTTGTGGTTGAGTTTGTTTGAGTGAGATATTGTGGTTCAATGTGTGGTTCTGAGAGATAGGGGATTTGTAATGCTGCGTGTGTGTATGTGTGTGAGACTGAACATGTATGTGTGCATGTGTGTGTGAGCACATGTCCATGTAAGAGTTTGTGGGAGAGACTACAGTGGTCGCTTTAATCTGCAAGCTGACCCAGAGTTTCCCCTGACTTGGGAGTATTTGTGGACAGATCTGTACGCTTTAAATAGCCATATTCTTCCTAGACCCTGGCAGGTGTGGGTGAGAAAGTGTACAGGGAAACATACTCTGCCTCTAACCCAGTGATATAACTGCGCTGTGTGTGTTTGATAGAGACAGTGTGGGGAAAGGGGTTAATTTAGTCACTATGTAACCCCATGGTGAACATTGCCTGGGTGTTTGAAAAGCTGCAGTGCAGAGAGAGCTTTACTCTGCACCCAACCCCATTCTCTACCTAAATACAATCTGAAAGTTGCTGGAAAAGCTCAGCAGGTCTTGCAACGTCTGTGCAGAGAAATCAGAGTAAACGTTTCAGGGCTGGTTCTGAGAAAGGATGAGCGGATCTGAAGCAGTAACTCTGATTTCTCATTCACAGATGCTGCCAGATCTGCTGAGCTTTTCCTGCAACTAACTGCTGGGTTTTCCTCCAATCTCTCCCTCCTCTATAAACTGCTCTTCTCAATGAGCGTACAGTCTTTGTTATACTGACATCAGCTTACTGACAACATATGAAAGTTTAGTTTCTCACTCAGTCGCAAGTAAATGAATGCAGAACCCCTCCAGTGTGGGAACAGGCCATTTGGCTCAACAAGTTCTCATCAACACTCCAAAGTGCATCCCACCCAGGCCCATTACTTTACATTTTCCTGACTAATGCACATCCCAGAACACTATGGACAATTTAGCACGGCCAATGTTCCTTACACTGCACATCTTTGGACTGTGGGAGGAAACCCCTGCAGACACAGGGAGAACATGCAAACTCCACACAGACCGTCATCCCAGGCTAGAATTGAGCCCAGGTCCCTAGTACCATGACATAATCGTGCTAACCACTGAGCCACTGTGGCTCCCAGACCGTTACACCAGAAATTGGGAGCAGGACTCGAGAAAGCTTCAGTTTACTTTCTGCTACATTCACTTTCACCAAAAATGAAGTTTTATGGAGTGCAGCGGTTCCATAAGGCAGCTCCCTCCCACCTTCCCAAGGGCTGATGGGAATGGGGGATAAATGCTGGACCCAGCCAGTGATGCTCACATCCAGTGAATGAACGAAAACATCATCCCCTTACCTTGCTAATAGCTTGCTGCCCCTGCAGACTAACTCAATGTGATTTGATATCCCAGGACACGCAGATCCCTCTCTCCGTCAGAGTCTTACAGTATCTCCCCATTTATACTAAAGTCTATGTCGATTCTTCCTGACAACCATCACACTATCCACTTTATTCTGTAATGGATAATGCTTTACCCACTCACTTACCGTCTCTGCATCGCTCTATGTGAGAGCAGCTTACTTCCACTTCACAATTTATTTCACCAAGAAAATACTCAATTTTAAAATTAAAGACTGACTTGAACTGATGCCAAAAGAGAAAATACTGAAAAATCTCAGCAGATCTGGCAGCATCAGTAAAGGAGGGAAAAGAGCTGACGTTTCGAGTCTAACTAACCCTTTGTCAAAGCTAAATAAAAGGGGAGAAATAGGGAGGTATTTATACTAGTCTGAGAGGAGAGGGAAAAGGTGACGCGAGAAAGAGAGACAATCAAGAAATAAGAGGTACAGAACAGTGAGAAAAATATTTTTAAAAATAAATAAAATAAATGAAATAAAATTACGGAACAGAATGAAAACAAAGAGGTCGGGATGGGATAATCAGCTGAAGTTGTTGAATGCAATGTTGAGCCCGGCAGGCTGTAACCTGTCTAGTCGGAAGGTGAGATGCTGTTCCTCCAGTTCGTGTTGAATATCTCTGGAACATTGCAGCAGGCCAAGGACGGACATGTGGACATGGGAACAGGATTGTGTGTTGAGTTGGCTTCTCCCTTGTTTTCCATTTTGCTTCACCTCCCCCCCCATCCCCCACATATTTTGTCACGTAGCACTGGTTTCAGCCTTGGTCATTCACAGCTCCTCATCTCCCTAAAGTCTCTCTGTGCACTGTCATTATCAACTCTTTATTGCCACCTTTGCTTCTGGAGCCATGACTCACCTTCTCTCAGCCTCGTATAAATACCTCCCTATTTCTCCCCCTTTTTTTAGCTTTGATAAAGGGTCAGTTAGACTCGAAACATCAGCGCTTTTCTAGCTTTACAGATGCTGTCAGACCTGATGAGATTTTCCAGCATTTTCCCTTTTGGTTTCAGATTCCAGCATCCGCAGTAATTTGCTTTTATCAAGTTAACACACTGTAAGCCTTCTTACCAACCCTGTCAAACTGGCTGGCAACTTTCAGGGATCTATGTACATGGATCTCTCTGATTATCCACACTACCAAGGTCGTTAGCATTGGCTCAGTACTCGGTATTCCTGTTATTCCTTCCAAAATGAATCAGCTCACACTTTTCGGCATTAAACTCAATGGGCCAGCACTCAGCACAGCTCTGCAGCTTAATTAAGTCCCTCTGTGAACTGTAACATCCTACGACACCATCCACAACTCCACTGACCTGAGTGTCATCGGCAAATTTAGTAACCCATTCTTCCACACCGTCATCCAGGTCATTTATAAAAATGACAATTAGCAGTATCCCCAAAACAGATCCTACTAACTAAGCTCCAGGATGAACATTTCACATCAACCACCACCAATCTTCTTTCAGCTAGCCAATTTCTGATCCAAACCCAAAATCACTCTCAATCCCGTGCCTCCGTAATGGGTCTACGTTTGGTTAGTTTATGAGAAAGAATTGCAGGAGCTGGTCACAGGGTGATGGTGGTATACTGGTGAGCATAGCTGCCTTCCAGGTAGTTGACCCGGGTTTGATTCCCAGCCATCACAGTGTTGGCGTTTCTAAACTGAGCGTTAAAAAAAAAGCCACTGGGATCAAACCAGAACATGAATGTTTCATTCTGTTGTAAAACGGATCTGTCAGATTGCTCCTTGCTTTTCCTGGTGATGGTTTCTGTGAATTGCAGTGTGGAACCGGGCAGCATTGCTCGGCATCTCGGAAGCTTTCCCCTCTGCTGCTTCCCATTTCTTATTGAAATATTGGTTGCAGCACAAGGATGGGTTTGTTTTGTTCAAAAAGTGAGGGACTGCTCCCGTCAGGAACCTGAAATAATTACAGAAGCCGCTGGAAACACTGAACAGGTCCAACAGCTTCTGTAGTGGTGGGGAGGGAGGATTAATGTGTCAAATCTATACAAGGATAAAGTAAACTCCAGCCTCAAAACAATCAGAAATCCTGACTCTGCAAACATCCTTGTAAATCTTTTCTGAATCTTTACAAGTTTCACAACATTCTCCCGATAGCAGAAAGACCAGAATTGTGTGGGTTATGGAATGTTACTATATTCGAACAGTTGCTGTTTATAGTTAAATAATGTTCATTTAGTTAAGGTCTCCAATCGAGTTCGGTTTGTCCAATCTTTCTTCCTTATGTTGGTGTTACAACGATAGTGGGGAGTAAAGTGTGTTTTGATTCAAGCCTGGCAGTTTGACCAATCGCATTGTAACGCCTTACACTTGCCTTCAGGAAATCAGGAAAAGGGGGTGAGACCATTTTCTTAAGGCAGAGGAGTTTGGTCTGGTTCATAACATCCTCAATGTCATCAATACATGTCCCTCCAGCCCTGAGCAATGATGTTTACACATTAATGGCGGATACACAGACACATTAATCGTTATTATCTTGGACAGGAGTCATTTGGGAATGATATTCCTCAGACCATCAACTCTCAGCTTGGCAAAGGACAAAGGCCAGGAATCCGGCACAATTAGGAAACAGGCCTTTTCCCGGGAGACTGAGAGGTCACTAACAGAGCGGGAGCAGGAGAGTCAGGAACAGAACAACAGGGACAGTTCGCTCTGTTCACTGACCCTTCACCCCTCAGTGAATCCAGTGCCAGGAATGCCTGCTATTAGTCAGACTGACAGAATGTGATCAGATGCACACACTGTCCTTCCACACCATCAATATCGCCCAGCTCCCATCCTATCTCAGCTCATCTGCCCCTCTGTCTTCTTCAATATTTTAATCATTAAGAGCATTAAGCGCCGTGCTTTGAGCTGAGCTGTCTTACCTTCTGTACTCTGTCTCTAAACGGCTCCAATTCCCCCTGATCCCTCTCCGGTTTAAGATGCTCCTTGACATCTGCCCGAATGAATGAGGAAGACCGTCACCTGACCCAATATCCCCTTCCGTGGGTCAACATCTACTGTATTTCAAACAAGGAACTGCAGATCCTGGAGAGCTGACAGATAACACAGAAATTACTGGCGACGTTTAGTAGGAGTGGCCTGATTTGTGGGGAGAAATCCGAGTGACCCTCTAGAGCCCAGGGATTGTCCTTCAGAACTGAAGGGATCTGATGCTGATGCTGTCAGACCTGCTGAGCTCCCCCCAGCAGTTTCTGTTTTTACTTTTTTTCCCAGTGACAAGCAGTGCCTTTCACAAGAGCTCTTTTATTTTTTTTTTTTTTTTTTACTTTTTTTATGAGAAAGTGCAATGCTGACATGCCTCTTTTTTCTCCTTTTTTTTATTAACGCCTACACTACCGCCGAACTGCGGTAGTGCTTATTTTTCCCCAGCACCCATGGTGCGTGTGTGTGTGCAGGTGTGAGACACAGTGAGAGACGCAAAGTGCACAAATCTTTATTTAATTTCCACCACCAGGAAGAAAGGAAACACCTGAGTGGCCAGTGACAAGCAGTGCCCTTCACATCAAAGGGCAATGCTGTGTGATCAAACAGCGAAGGGGAGGGCAGGGACTAAATCAAAATAGAGTTGGAGGGGGAAATGATGCACTCCACTCCCTGCGGCGCCCACCTCTCCCTGAACAACTCCAGGGTGTTGGTGGACACCGCGTGCTCCTTCTCCAAGGACACCCGGGCCCTAACGTAACCGCGGAAGAGGGGCAGGCAGTCGGCCCTAACGACCCCCTCCACGGCCCGCTGCCTGGACCTGTTTATGGCCAGTTTGGCCAGGCCCAGGAGCAGACCCACGAGGAGGTCTTCAGACCTGCCCTCCCTCCTCCGCACCGGGTGCCTGAAGATCAGGAGCGTGGGACTGAAGTGCAACCAAAAACAGGAGAAGGTTTTTCAGAAAATCAAAGAGGGAGTGCAAACGCCCACACCCAATATACACATGGTCCACGGACTCCACAGCACCACAGAACAAGCAGTTGGGCTGGGAGTCCGTGAACCACCGCAATCTGCGGTTGCAGGGGACTGCTGCATGCAGCACCCTCCACCCCAGATCCCCGAGAGAAAAGGGGAGGACTCCCACGTAGAGGGCCCTCCACTGGGGATCCCCACCGCTCGGTGGCAAATGGGCACGCCAAGGCGTGTCCGGGCGGTGGATGAGGGAGAAGAGGTGGACGGTGTGTAGCAGCAGTCTATACAGGGCATGCCTTTTAACGTCCTTGAATGGGACAAAATTAAAATTTCGGAGGCGGCTCAGGTTGTGGGGCACAGGCTCCTGCAGGAAGTACGGGACCTTGGGGCCAATGTGAAATTCCGTCCGGGCTGGGGTGAGCGCGGACGGGATCCCACCGCACACCTGAGCATCCTCCAACTGGTGCACTACGTCGGGTCTGAGCACCGCCGTTTTAAGGCGTCGGATGGCGGTGGCCACGTACCGGACGTCTACCGCTGCCCTGCTCGCTATGTCTTGTGGCAACATCCAGCCCAGGCCCCCGGCACCCAGCACGTCCCCGACCCTGGTCACCATCGCCGTCACAGCCCTCCCCTCCGACAGTCACTTGAACCCGCGAGCACGGAGGTGCGGATTCCTGAGCAACAGCTCCCTGACGACAGCCGCTACTCCTGCCGGAGGGTAGGCGCGACGCGATTCGACCATGTTCCAGACAGTGATCAGGTCCTGGTAAAAAGACAGGCAGCACCTTGAGGGCGACCTCCAAACCGTCATGGTCGACGAACAGGAGCTGCGTGTCGTAGTTGAGGTTACGCACCTGGCGGAAAAAATACGTCGCCAGGGCGCACCACCTAGGAGGAGGCTCGACGTTAAGGTATCGCTGCAAGGTCTGAAGGCGGAAGGTCGCGACCTGGGTGCGGACGCACACCAGCGACTGACCGCCCTCCTCAATAGGGAGACTCAGAACCTACGCAGCAACCCAGTGCATCTTTTTGTCCCAGAAGAAGTCGACCAACGTTCTCTGGATGTCAGCGACAAAGCCAGGAGGAGGGACCAAAGTGACCAGCCGGTACCACAGCATGGCGGCCACCAGCTGGTTTATGACCAGCACTCGGCTCCTGTAAGATAGCACTCAGAGCAGTCCTGTCCAGCGGCCTAGGCGAGCCGAGACTTTGGCCTCCAGCTCCTGCCAGTTGGCCGGCCAGGATTCCTCGCTCGGGCTGAGGTAGACCCCCAGGTAGAGGAGATGGGTGGTACTCCAGCTGAACCCCCGAAACTCCTCCGGCAGGGAGTCCACCCGCCACGGACCCACTAGTAGCCCGGAACATTTGGCCCAGATGATCCTAGCGGAAGAAGCTGCCGAGTACACGGCCTGGCACTCGCGTGTCCTCCCCAGGTCAGCCGGGTCGGTGAAAGTGAGGAGCACGTCGTCGGCGTAGGCCGAGAGGACCACCCCCGTGCCAGTGCTGCGCAGAACCAGCCCCGACAACCTCCTCCGCAAGAGGCGCAGGAAAGGCTCCACGCACAGGGAATACAGCTGGCCGGACAGGGGGCAGCCTTGACGCACTCCTCTCCTGAAGCAAAGGGGTGCCGTCAGGGACCCGTTAACCTTAACCAGACACTCTGCGGCGGCGTACAAAAGTCGGATCCGGGCGACGAACTGCGTCCCGAACCCAAATGCCCGCAGAGTCCCGAGCAGGTTCTCGTGATCGATCCTGTCGAACGCCTTCTCCTGATCGAGAGACAGGAAGGCGCTCGGCACACCAGCCCATCGACAGAAATGGATCAGGTCCCGGACTAGGTGGACGTTGTCGTATATCCTCTGGCCCGGGACTGTGTAGGACTGGTCCGGGTGAATCATGTGGGCCAGCACGGAAGCCATGCGAGAAGACAACACCCTGGCGAAGATTTTGTAGTCCGTGCTGAGGAGGGAGACCGGACGCCAGTTCTTCAAAGAACGAAGGTCCCCCTTCTTTGGCAGCAGGACGATGACCGCCCTGTGCCAAGAAAGGGGCAGCTCTCCGGCATTTAGACACTCCCCCAGGACCTGTGCGTAGTCGTTGCCCAGGACGTCCCAGAACGCCCTGAAGAACTCCACATGCAGCCCGTCCAGCCCCGGGGATTTGCCCCTCGAGAGCCGGTCGAGGGCGCCGGTCAGCTCCTCAAAGGTGACGGGAGCGTCGAGCCTTCCGGCGTCCTCCGGGCTGAGCTGTGGCAGGTCCTCCCACAGAACTCTGCGAGCATCCTCGCTGGACGGATCCGGAGAGAACAGAGCCGTGTAATAGGATCGGACGTGGGCCCTGATACCCTCCGGATCCCCCAGCAGTTTCTGTTTGTATTTCAGTCCCAATCCAATTGGTCCTGATCACGGCCTCGGGAATAGCTTGCCAATTACTGGGAAAGGGCTGGACATGTCTCCTTCCCAGCAGTTAACCCGGGCTCGAACCCCTGCCATCACACTGTTGCACTTTGAAAGCAATCTTAACCAGGGAGAAACGCCGAGATGGAGTGAATGAGATTGGACTCTCCGAGGTTTCCCACACATGGCCACATTAGGAGGGTAGGGGGGGGTTCACCTGCTATTACATTCTCAGAGCTGAGGAAAGGAGGGTTAAAGGCTCTGGGGGACCATATCAATCACCATTTGAAGATGGACTGATTAACCACAGGCCAGTGAGCATGGAGTTATTCAAGGAAAACCGCGTGTGATGATCTTGACAGATGCCCTCCAAAGGAAGGCGATGACCGATTGAAGGAGTCCCTGTGATGTAGATCAACTGGATTCCAGGATTAGTGCTCATGTTCCTGACTGGGATAGTTCAGCTGAGACAAGATGTACTGTAGAAATTCCTCAAGGTTCCTTCCAGAGCAGCTTCCAGACCCACGGCACTATCATGTGGAACACTGAGCACAGCAGATACACGGGAACACCACCAGTTGGCAATTCCACATCAAGCCACTCCCCACCCTGGCTTGGAGAAACATCTCAGTCCCACAAGTGCCATTGGTTGGAAATCCTGGAACTCCCTCCCTTACATCATTGTGGGTTTGTCTGCACCAAATAAATGGCAGCAGTTCAAGGCAATAACTCACTGTCACCTTCACCAGAGCAATTATATCTGAGTAATCCGTGGTGACCCAGCGGCAATGACCCAAACACATTAATGAATCACAAAATAAAGCTCAGTATTTGGGACCCGTGTGCTCCAGGGCTGAGTATCCGAATAAGCTGGGTCGTTATTCTAGAAAATTAAAAGGCGATTTCATAGAACATAGAACATAGAAGGATACAGCGCAGTACAGGCCCTTCGGCCCTTGATGTTGCGCCGACCGAATCCTACCTAACCTATACTAGCCCAATAACTTCCAAATGCCTATCCAATGCCCGCTTAAATGACCATAAAGAAGGAGAGCTCACCACTGATACGGGCAGGGCATTCCATGAACTCACAACCCGCTGTGTGAAGAATCTACCCCTAACATCTGTCCTATACCTACCACCCCTTAATTTAAAGCTATGTCCCCTAGTAACACCTGACTCCATTAGCGGTAAAAGGTTCTTAGTATCTACCCTATCTAAACCCCTAATCATCTTATACACTTCTATCAGATCTCCCCTAAACCTTCTCTTCTCCAATGAGAACAGCCCCAAGTGCCTCAGCCTTTCCTCATAAGATTTTCCTACCATTCCAGGCAACATCCTGGTAAACCTCCTCTGCACTCGTTCTAAAGCTTCCACATCCTTCCTATAGTATGGCGACCAAAACTGCACACAATACTCCAGATGAGGCCGCACCAGAGTCTTATACAACTGCAACATGACCTCAGGACTCCGGAACTCAATTCCTCTGCCAATAAAGCCCAGTACACCATATGCCTTCCTCACAGCACTATTTACCTGGGTGGCAACTTTCAGAGATCTGTGTACATGGACACCAAGATCCCTCTGCTCATCCACACTACCAAGTAGCCTACCATTAGCCCAGTAATCCATCATCTTGTTATTCCTACCAAAGTGAACGACTTCGCACTTAGCTACATTGAATTCCATTTGCCACATTTCCGCCCAGCTCTGCAACTTATCTATATCCCGCTGTAACCTACCACTTCCTTCCTCACTATCCACAACTCCACCGACTTTTGTGTCATCCACCGACTCATTGGAATATCTCAGATTGTGAAGAAGTTTGAGAGAGTAAATGCTGAGGAATTAATCCTGTGGGTCTGGGAATCTGAAACACGATCACACCATCTCAGGAGTTGCTGGAAAAGCTCAGCAGGTCAGGCAGCATCTGTGCAGAGAAATCAGCGTTAATGTTACAGCATACCGCAGTTCATTCGGGTTTGATTGCCACCCTCTCAGGGTAAGGGGCAGGTTATTTGGGACTGAGATGAGGAGACAGCGCTTCACTCTAAGGTCTCGGAGTCTTTAATATTCTCTCTCCCTGAGGATTGTGGATGCTCCCTGACTGAGTACATTTCAGATTGGAATAGACAGATTGCCGGTGTTTCAGGGAGTCAAACCAGCTCTGATTGGATTGACTGCCAGAACAGACGGAACAGTTTAACAGGCTGTATAGTCTCCTCCTGCTCACATTTCCTGAGCTCTGAGATGTTTAATGAACGAGTTGTTTAATGAACCAATTCCCAATCCCTTTGGATTTAGTTCAGAGCTGAAGGTTTCTGATTAGATTAGATGAGATTCCCTACAGCGTAGAAACAGGCCCTTTAGCCCAACCAGTCCGTACCGACCCTCCGCAGAGTAACCCACCCAGACCCATTCCCCTCTGACTAATCCCTATGGACATTTACCAAGGCCAATTCACCGAACCTGCACATTTTCGGACTGTGGAAGGAAGCCGGAGCACCCGGAAGAAACCCACACAAACATGGGGAGAATGTGCAAACTCCACACAGACAGTCGCTTGAGGCTGGAATCAAACCTGGGACCCTGGTGCTAACCACTGAGCCACCTTGCCGCCCCAATTCTGGTGCTGTCAGACCTGCTGAGCTTTCCCAGCAATGTCTTGTTTGGATTTCAGTCCCAATCCAGTTGGTGATGATCACGGCCTTGTTAAGTGTGTTTGGGAATGGGGAGGGAGCTGCTAGCAGGGTGATGGTGGGATAGTGGGGAGCAGAGCTGCCTTCCAAGCAGTTGACCCGGGTCCGATTCCCGGCCATCGCAGTGTTGTGGTTTGTAAACAGCCTTTTAAAGGTAAGGCACTGGGATAAATCGAGGAAATAAATCTTTCATTCTGTGGTAAAACGGATCTGTCAGATTGCTCCTTGCTTTTCCTGGCGATGGTTTCTGTGAATTGCAGTGTGGAACCGGGCAGCATTGCTCGGCATCTCGGAAGCTTTCCCCTCTGCTGCTTCCCATTTCTTATTGAAATATTGGTTGCAGCACAAGGATGGGTTTGTTTTGTTTGAAAAGTAAGAGACTGCTCCCGTCAGAAACCTGAAATAATTACAGAAGCCGCTGGAAACACTAAACAGGTCCAACAGCTTCTGTAGTGGTGGGGAGGGAGGGTTAATGTGTCAAATCTATACAAGGACAAAATAAACTCCAGCCACAAAACAGTCCGAGTTCCTAAGTTTTACAAACATCCGTCTAATATTTTTCTGAATCATCAATTCACCTTAAACCCTTCCAGTGTGGAATAGCATCTTTCTGATTCTCACTTTGAGAGATGTCCCTCAGTGAGCTCCTCCACCATTCTTTCCATTTCGCTGGAAACCCACTATCCACAGTCTCCAATCAAATGACCTCAACTCAGACACACAGAGATCTTAAAGAGTGACACAATGCAGATAGGAAGTTTATTTCATTTCTGTTTCTGAGTCCAATCTTCACTCAGTGAGACAGAGTCAGGTATTCAAGGCTCAAACAAGAGCTGGATTCTGCTTCTGGTGATTGTCTTCATTCAGTGAGAAGGAGGGCCGTGGGCCGGAAGGAGCTCATCATTGTGCTTCGGGTTGTCTGCTCAGTCTGCAGCATTGCAGGCCGTGGGAGCAGGGCAGTGGGAAAGGGACCTCGTGTGGGCTGCAATAGGACTTTCCACACATTGTTCCAGGCCAGTTACAGAGCTCCAGGAATTCTGAATGAGGATCTGAAAAATGCAGTGATTCAAGGATGAGGATCAGGAAAACAGGAAAAAGCTGATGAGATCAGCAGGATTTCTCGGTCGAACTCTGTGCCATACTTTATTTTCTGCTTCATAAATCTCCAATCCGGAGCTCAAACCACTCAGAGCAATATAAACTCAGAAACAAATCATTCAGTCCAACACATCCATGCCGAACTGATATCCGATGTCAATCTCATCCTATTTGTCAGAATTTGGCCCATGTTCCTCTGAGCCCTTTTTAATTCCTACACCCACCCAGATACCTTTTAAATGTTGTAATTGTACCAGCCTCCACTACTTCCTCTGGCAGCTCATTCCCACAGTGCCCTCTGTGTGAAAAATGTTCCTCTTCGGTTCCTTATATATTTCCCCTCTCAACTTTAACACATGCCATCTGCTTCGGGACTCCCCCACCACAGGGAAATCACCTTGCTTTTTACCCTATTGAGGCTTTTCATGATTTTGTGAACCTCTATGAGGTTGCCCCTCAGCCATTGACGTTCCAGGGATAATAGCCTCATCCTATGCAGTCTTACCCTCCAGCACAAACCCTCCAACCTTGGCAACATCCTTGTAAATCTTTTCTGAACCCTTTAAACATTTCACAACAACCTTCTTATAGGAAGGAGTCCAGAATTGCACATTATATACCAAAAGTGGCCGAACCAATACCGCAACATGACCTCCCAACCCCTTTACACAATTAACTGAGCAATAAAGACAAAAATGATAAACGCCTTCTTCGCTTTCAACGAAATATTTGTCCACCTTCAATGATCTATGAAGCTGCACTCCAGGTCTAGTTGTTTAAGAACACCCCTAGTACCTTCCCATTAAGTGTATAAATCCTGCTCTCTTTTGCCTTTCCAAAATGCAGCATCTCACATTTATATCAATTAATCTCCATCTGCCACTCCTCAGCCCATTGGCCCATCTGATCAAGATCCCGTTGTCCTCTGAGGTAACCATCTTCACTGTTCTCCACACCTCCAATTTTACTGTCATCTGCAAACTTACTACCCATTCATCCTATGGTCACATCCAAATCATTTATATAAATGACAAAACAACAGTGGGCCCAGCACCAATCCTTGTGGCACACCGCTGGTCACAGGCCTCCAGTCTGAAAAGCAACCCTCCCCAACCACCCTCTGTCTTCAACCTTCGAGCCAGTTCTCTACCCAAAGGGTAATTCTACTGCCCCAACATACAAGTTTGACAATGTGACACCAGTCTCAAAAGTACAACAAGAATCTATTCCTGATGACAACAGGCGGGTCAGTTTGCCACCCGTGCTGTTTACACTTGGAATATACCTGGAGCAGAACAACACAAACCCAACTGGAGAGGGTGGCTCTGTATAAGGAGAGTCAGTGTGGAGTTAATATTCAACAACTGTGATGAAATAAAATAAAAGGTTAATGAAGGTAAGGCCGCCCAATCTATTTCACAAATTATTACATAAGAGGCTGGATAAAAAAATGAAGCTATTGTAATAAATGGCACAAGCTCCCCATGGAGAATTAATGTGCTCGGACGGAAAAATGCTGAGTGATCATAAATTACTGCAAATTGCACGGCAGAATTAAAATCCAATTTGCTTTTTTACTGCAAGGATGATTATTTTAACCATGTTGTTCTCTATATACGAATGATACAGATGGTTATTTATTATCGAGACAGAAAAGACAATCAATATTTTCTTTGAGATCTAACTTGGATTTGGAGAAGATACTGTGGATGATACTGACCAACAGGATTGTTTGTACAGACAGGCGAATAATAATGTCACCAGGAAATAGCAGAAGGTTGTGGAGGGAAATGAACAGACTGAAGCCCACTGTAATGGAGTTAGGTATAAAAGGGTAAAGAGAGACAAACTCGACCGAACTATAGAGCTTGAAATGTGAACATGGTAGAGTTGCCTTCGTGTTCATGTGCACAGGTCTTTTACTGTGACAAGATCTGCTCAAAGGGGGAAATAGAAAAAATATGGGATCTTGAACATTACAAATGATCCATTGAGTAAGGAAAAAGAAAATGCATATAGAGAAAATCCTGTTGTTCCTGGGGATCTGAAATCTAACCTCAGCAGGTCAGGCAGCATCTGTGAGAAGGGAACCAGAACCTATTTCTCCCACAGCAGTCTGCAAGGCACCAAGGGATCTCCCTGATCTGATTGGCCCTGTGCTAATTAACACTGCACCCAGATATTAATCCAGTTGGTCAGCTTCTTAGTTAAACAGTGAGTTCCTGAGAGGGATGAGGCAGACCCTTGTATGTTGTTCACACCTACATGGTCAGTAGGTCATACAATCATCGAGATTTACAACATAGAAAAAGATCCTTCGGTCCAACTTATCCATGCATCAATTTAAGAATTCTGGCAGCGCTCCATGAAATTGGACGATCATTGCAAGGGACTACTTAATGAGAGAATTGGGCAAGGGCTTATCGAAATGTGAGAAATGTAACAGGGTATCAGTCAATGGAAGAATTAGTACAGGGATGTGAGTAAATGGGAGGTCTGGTGCACAGTGCCGTTACATTAGAAAATTGGTGGGAATGCCAATATATTAGAAAATTCGAACACAGCATGTCTAAGTTGGGGAATAGGGGCCAGGGAATTAATACAAAGAAATGTTGCAAGCATTGGTAAATTGGAGATTCAGTTCAGTGCATCACTAAATGAAAACACTTCAGCAGGGCATCTGTGCGTGGAAGAAATGCTTCAGGTTACAATCAAATGGATGAAATTGATGGATGACATTAATAATTGGAGAACTCATGCAGCTGCCTTTAAATAGGGCAGGATAATACTCAATGGGAGGGTTGGTGCAGTTTCAGGATTTGTGCAGGATTGGTAAATGGGAGAAATGGTGCAGAGCAGCAGAGCCACAAATAGAGTTATACAATCATAGAGATGTCCACCATGGAAACAGACACTTCAGTCCAACTTGTCAATGACTCAATTTTAGAATTCTGGAGAATCATTCCCAGGAACTACTAATTGGAAGAATTGGGCAAGGGCTAATCAAAACAAGAGAATTTGGAACGGGGCATCTGATAATGGCAAATTGGTGCAGTTCGCACCAAATGGGACAATTTCACTTGAGCTGTAAATGGGACAATCGGTGCAGTGTAGCACTAAATGGGACAATTTCAGTTCAGCACTAAATGGGAGAATTGGGACAGGACAATAAGGGCGGCACGGTGGCACAGTGGTTAGCACTGCTGCCTCACAGCGCCAGGGACCTGGGTTCAATTCCCGCCTCAGGCGACTGACTGTATGGAGTTTGCATGTTCTCCCCGTGTCTGCGTGGGTTTCCTCCGGGTGCTCCGGTTTCCTCCCACAGTCCAAAGATGTGCGGGTCAGGTGAATTGGCCATGGTAAATTGCCCGTAGTGTTAGATAAGGGGTATATGTAGGGGTAGGGGTAGGGGTAGGGGTGGGTTGCGCTTCGGCGGGTCGGTGTGGACTTGTTGGGCCGAAGGGCCTGTTTCCACACTGTAAGTAATCTAATACTTGATGCGGGAATGAGAGTAGGGCACCCCTAAACTGGGCGAGGGCATCAGTCAGTATGAGGATTGGTGTAAGGCAAAACTGAATGGAGAACTTGCTCAGGACATGAGGAACTGGGGGAAATGGTGCTAAGCAACACTGAATTGGAGAATTGGTGGGGGCCATCAGTAAATGAGAGACCTGTTGCACACTGGAGCTAAATTAGAGAATTGGTGCATGGCACCAGGAAATGGGAGAATTAGAGTAGGGCACCCTTAAATGGTAGAATCGGGCTTGGGCATCAGTAAATGGAAGAATTAGTTACAGGGATATGAGTAAATGGGAGATTTGGTGGGAATCAATAAATGGGAGATTCGGTGCACAGTGCCATTACATTGGAAAACTCGTGTGAGTTTCAATATATTAGAAATTTGGAACAGAGGGTGTCTAAATTGGGGAATAGGGGCCTGGGGATCAATAAAAAGAAATGTTGCAATCATGGGGAAATTGGAGATTCTGTTCAGTGCACTACTAAATGAACAAATATAATCAGCAGGGCATCCGTATGTTGAAGGCATGTATCAGGGAACAACTAAATGGAAGGAATTGATGCAGAGCAACAATAATTGGAGAATTCATGCAGGTGCCATTAAAGTCTAAGTGGGAGGACTGAGGTAGGATAACACTCAGTGGGTGAGTTGGTGATATTCCCGAATTAGTGCAGGATTGGTAAATGGGAGAATTGGTGCAAGGAAGCGGATCACTAATTGAAGCCTTTGAGATGTTCAGCCCGGAAACAGACCCTCCACGCCTAAATTGAAGAATGCTGGCAGCTCTCCACTAAATTGGAGAATCTTTGCAAGAAACTACTAAATGGAAAAAAATTGGGAAAGGGCTTATCGAAATGTGAGAATTTGCAACGGGGCATCAGATAATGGGTGAATTAGTGCAGCTCCACGCTCAATGGGTGAGTTATGCTGTGTTGCACTGAATGGGAGAATTGGGGCAGGACATTACCTTTTGGGAGATTTAGAGTAGGGCACCCCTAAATTGGGCGAGGGCATCAGTCAGTATGAGGATTGGTGTAAGGCAACACTGAATGGAGAACTTGTTCAGGACATCAGCAATTCGGGGAAATGGTGCTAAGTAACACTGAATTGGTGTGGGGTAACAGTAAATGCTCATAACGTCGTGAATTGGAGCAAATGGGAGAACACTGGCAGTGAATCATTAAATAGAACAAATGTTGCAAAGGATTAGAGGTCCAGATTCAATACAGTGCACCACGAAATGGGGGAATTGGTGCAGTTTACCACGAAACAGAAGATATGTGTCGGATCGGTCATTTGGAGATATGATGCATAAATCGCAAGATTAGAGAATTCTGGCAGTGGACGACTAAATGGGAGAATTGTTGCAGGAAATACTAAATGGAAAACCTGGTGCACAGTGGAGCTCAATTACAGGATGGGTGCATGGCACCAGGAAATTGGAGGATTAGAGTAGTGCACCCATCAATGGTAGAATCGGGACAAGGCATCAGTAAATGGAAGAATTAGTACAGGGATATGAGTAAATGGGAGATCTGTTGGAAACAATAAATGGGAGATCTAGAGCACAGTGCCGTTCCATTAGAAAATTGTTGTGTGTGCCAATATATTGGAAAATTGGAGCAGAGCATGTCCAGATTGGGGAATAGGGGCCAGGGATACAATAAAAAGAAGAAATGTTGCAAGCATTGGTAAATTGCAAATTCAGTTCAGTGCATTACTAAACGAAAAAATAAAATCAGCAGGGCATCCGTACATTGAAGATGTTTATCAGGGAACAATTAATGAAAGGAATTGATGCAGAGCAACATTAATTCGAGAATTCATGCAGATGTCATTAAATTCTTAGTGGGAGTACTGGGGCAGGATAACCTCAATGGGGGAGTTGGTGAAATTCCCGACATAGTGCAGGATTGGTAAATGGGAGAACTGGTGCAGGGAAGCGGAGCACTAATTAGAGCCTTTGAGATGTACAACACGGAAACAGACCCTTCAGTCCAACTTGTCCACGCCTAAATTTAAGAATTCTGACGGCTCTCCAGTATATTTCAGCATCATTGCAAAATGGAAAATGCAGTTCTGCACTAAATGATTGAGTTATGCTGTGTTGCACTAAATGGGAGAATTGGGGCAGACCAATACCTTTTTGGGAGATATAGAGTAGGGCATCACTAAATTGGGCGAGGTCATCAGTCAGTATGAGTATTGGTGTAAGGCAACACAGAGTAGAGACCTTGTTCAGGAAATCAGTAATTGGGGGAAATGGTGCTAAGCAACACTGAATTGGAGAATTGGTGTGGGGTATCAGCAAATGAAAGACCTGGTGCAGGGTGCTGATAACTTCAAGAATTGGAGCAAATGGGAGAACGCGGACAGTGAATCAGAAAATAGGACAAATGTTGGAAAGGATTATTGTTCCCGATTCAGTACAGTGCACCACGAAATGGGGGAGTTGTTGCAGTTCATCACTAAAGGGAAGATATGTTTAGGATTGGTAATTAGGAGATTTGATGCAGGGATCGGAAATTCTGGCAGCGGACTACTAAATGGGAGAATTGTTGCAGGGAAATACTGAACGGAAGAACTGGCGCACAGTGGAGCTAAATTAGAGAATGGGTGCATGGCACCAGTAAATGAGAGAATTCGATAAGGGCACCCTTAAATGGTAGAATCGGGCTAGGGCATCAGTAAATGGAAGAATTAGTTCAGGGGTATGAGTAAATTCGAGATGTGGTGGGAATCAATAAATGGGAGGTACGGTGCACAGAGCCATTACATTGGAAAACTGGTGTGTGTGTCAATATATTAGAAAATTGGAACAGAGCATGTCTAAATTGGGGAATAGGGGCCAGGGGATCAATAAAAAGAAATATTGCAAACACCAGTGAATTTGAGATTCAGTTCAGTTCACCACGAAATGAAAACAATTCAGCAAGGCACCCGTACGTGGAAGAAGTGTTTCAGGGAACAATTAGATGGAAGGAATTGATGCAGGTCATCAATAAATAGAGAATTCTTGCAAGTGCCCTTACATTGGGCAGGGTAATACTCAATGGGAGAGTTGGTGCAGATTCAGGATTTGTGCAGGATTGGTAAATGGGAAAAATGGTGCAGAGCAGTGGAGATATAAATAGTCATACAATCATAGAGATGTACAACACGGAAACAGACACTTCAGTCCGACTTGTCTTTAACTCAAGTTTAGAATTCTGTCAGCTCTCCACGAAATTGGAGAAACATTCCAAGGAACTACTAAATGGAAGAATTGGGCAAGGGCTTATCGAAATAAGAGAATTTGGAACTGGGCATCCGATAATGGCAGATTGCTGCAGTTAGCACCAAATGGGAGAGTTTCAGTGAAGCACTAAATGGGAGAATTGGGGCAGGACAATACTTGATGTAGGAATAAGAGTAGGGCACCCCTAAACTGGGCGAGGACATCAGTCAATATGAGGATTGGTGTAAGGCAAAACTGAATGGAGAACTTGTTCAGGACGTCAGTAATTGGGGGAAATGGTGCTAAACAACACTGTATTGGAGAATCGGTGCGGGGGCCAACAGTAAATGAGAGTCCTGGTGCACAGTGGAGCTAAATTATAGAATTGGTGAATGGCAACAGTAAATGGGAGAATTAGAGTAGGGCACCCTTAGATGGTAGAATCGGGCTAAAGCATCAGTAAATGGAAGAATTTGTACAGGGCTATGAGTAAATGGGAAATTTGGTGGCCTCAATAAATGGTATATCTGCTGCACGTGCCGTTACATTGGAAAATTGGTGGGAGTGCCAATATGTTGGAAAATTGTAGCAGAACATGTCTAAATTGGGGAATAGGGACATGGAAATCAGGAAAAGAAGAAATGTTGGATGCATTGGTAAATTGGAGATTCAATTCAGTGCATCACAAAATGAAAAACAATTCAGCAGGGCATCTGTATGTGGAAGAAGTGTTTCAGGGAACAACAAATGGAAGGAATTGATGCGGGGCAACAATAATTGGAGAATTCATGCAGGTGCCATTAAAGTCTAAGTGGGAGGACTGAGGCAGGATAACACTCAATGGGTGAGTTGGTGATATCCCCGAATTAGAGCAGGATTGGTAAATGGGAGAATTGGTGCAGGGAAGCGGAGCACTAATTAGAGCCTTCGAGATGTCCAGCCCGGAAACAGACCCTTCAGTCCAACTTGTCCAAGTCTAAATTTAAGAATGCTGTCAGCTCTCCATTAAATTGGCGAATCATTGGAAGAAATGACTAAATGGAATCAATTTGGAAAGGGCTTATCGAAATGTGAGAATTTGCAACAGGGCATTGTGATAATCAATGAATTTTTGCAGTTCAGAGCTAAGCGGGTGAGTTATGATGTGTTGCACTGAATGGGAGAATTGGGACAGGACATTACCTTTTGGGAGATTTAGAGTAGGGCACTCCTAAATTGGGTGAGGGCATCAATCAGTATGGGGATTGGTGTAAGGCAACACCGAGTGGAGAACTTGTTCAGGACATCAGCAATTCGGGGAAATGGTGCTAAGCAACACTGAATTGGTGTGGGGTAACAGTAAATGCTGATAACTTCGAGAATTGGAGCAGATGGGAGAACACGGGCAGTGATCATTAAATAGGACAAATGTTGCAAAGGATTAGAGGTCCAGATTCAATACAGTGCACCACGAAATGGGGGAGTTGGCGCAGTTCACCACGAAACGGAAGATATGTGTAGGATCGGTAATTTGGAGATTTGATGCAGTAATCGCAGGATGAGAGGATTCTAGCGGTGGACTATTAAATGGGAGAATAATTGAAGGGAAATACTGAATGGAAGAACTGGTGCACAGTGGAGCTAAATTAGAGAATGAATGCATGGCACCAGGAAATGGGAGAATTAGAGTAGTGCACCCTTAAATGGTAGAATCTGCTAAGGCATCAGTAAATGGAAGAATTAGTACAGGGGTATAAGTAAATGGGAGACTTGGTGGGAATCAATAAATGGGAGATTCGGTGCACAGAGCCATTGCATTGGTAAAATGGTGTGTGTGTCAATATATTATAAAACTGGAGCAGTGCATATCTAATCTGGGGAATAGGGGCCTGGGGATCAATAAAAAGAAATATTGGAAGCATCGGTGAATTTGAGATTCAGTTCAGTTCACCACTAAATGAAAGCAATTCAGCAGGGAACCTGTACGTGAAAGAAGTGTTTCAGGGAACAATTAGATGGAAGGAATTGATGCAGGTCATCAATAATTGGAGAATTCTTGCAGGTGCCCTTAAATAGGGCAGGGTAATACCAATGGGAGAGTTGGTGCAGTTTCAGGATTTGTACAGGTTTGGTAAATGGGAGAAATGGCGCAGAGCAGCGGAGTCATAAATAGTCATACAATCATAGAGATGTACACCATGGAAACATACACGCAGTCCAACTTGTCTTTAACTCAATTTTAGAATTCTGGCAGCGCTCCAGAAATGGGAGAATCATTCCAAGGAACTACTAACTGGAAGAAATGCCAAAAGAGAATTTGGAACAGGGCACCCGATAATGGCAAATTGCTGCAGTTGACACCAAATGGGAGAGTTTCAGTTTAGCAGTGAATGGGAGAATTGGTGCAGTGTAGCACTGAATGGGAGAATTGGGACAGGACAATACTTGATGCGGGAATGAGAGTAGGGCATCCCTAAATTGGGCGAGGGCATCAGTCAGTATGAGGACTGGTGTAAGGCAAAACTGAATGGAGAACTTGTTCAGGACATGAGGAATTGGGGGAAATGGTGCTAAGCAACACTGAATTGGAGAATCGGTGCGGGGGCCATCAGAAAATGAGAGACCTGGTGCACAGTGGAGCTAAATTAGAGAATGGGTGCTTGGCAACAGTAAATGGGAGAATTAGAGTAGCGCACCCTTAAACGGTAGAATTGGAGCAGAGCGTGTCTAAATTGGGGAATCGGGGCCAGGGAATCAATAAAAAGAAATGTTGCGATCATTGGTCTATTGGAGATTCTGTTCAGTGCCCTACTAAATGAACAAATATAATCAGCGGGGCATCTATACCTTGAAGATGTGTATGAGTGAATAACTAAACGGAAGGAATTGATGCAGAGTAACAATAATTGGAGAATTCATGCAGGTGCCATTAAAGTCTAAGTGGGAGGACTGAGGCAGGATAACACTCAATGGGTGAGTTGGTGAAATTCCCGAATTAGTGCAGGATTGGGAAATGGGAGAATTGGTGCAGGGAAGTGGAGCACTAATTACAGCCTTAGAGATGTACAGCACGGAAACAGACACTTCAGTGCAACGTCTCCACGCCTAAATTGAAGAATGCTGGCAGCTCTCCACTAAATTGAAGACCAGAAACAAATAAATGGAAAATTGTGGAAAGGGTTTATCGGCATTTACAACAGGGCATCAGATCATGGGTGAATTAGTGCAGTTCAGCACTAAATGGGTGAGTTATGTTGTGTTGCACTAAATGGGAGGATTGGAGCAGGACAATACGTTTTGGGAGATTTAGAGTAGGGCACCCCTAAATTGGGCGAGGGCATCAGTCAGTATGGGGATTGGTGTAAGACAATACTGAGTGGAGAACTTGTTCAGGACGTCAGTAGTTGGGGTATTTGGTGCGAAGCAACACTGAATTAGAGAATTGGTGCGGGCCATCAGCGAATGAGTGACCTGGTGCACAGTGGAGCTAAATTAGAGAATTGGTGCATGGCAACAGTAAATGGGAGAATTAGAGTAGGGCACCCTTAAATGGGAGGATTGCCTTACACCAATCACCAGTCAGTATGGTGATTGGTGTAAGGCAATACTGAGTGGAGAACGTATTCAGGACATCAACAATTAATGGGAATGGTACTAAGCAACACTGAACTGGAGAATTGGTGTGGGGTTTCAGTAAATGAGTGACCTATTGCAGGGTGCTGATATCTTCAAGAATTGGAGCAAAGGGGAGAACACGGGCAATGAATCAGTAAATTGGACAAATATTGCAAATGATTAGAGGTCCAGATTCAATACAGTGTACCACCGAAATGAAGGAGTTGGTGCAGTGTACCACCAAAGGGGAGATATTTGCAGTGTTGGGAATTTGGAGATTTGATGCAGGGATCGCAAGATGAGAGAATTCTGGCAACAGACTACTAAATGGGAGAATTGTTGCAGGAAATACTAAATGGAAGAACTGGTGCACAGTGGAGCTCAATTCGAGAAAGGGTGCATGGCACCAGTAAATGAGAGAATTCGATAAGGGCACCCTTAAATGGTAGAATCAGGCTCGGGCATCAGTAAATGGAAGAATTAGTTCAGGGGTATGAGTAAATTCGAGATGTGGTGGGAATCAATGAATGGGAGGTACGGTGTACAGTGCAGTTGTATTGGAAAACTGGTGTGAGTGTTCATATATTAGAAAATTGGAGCAGAGCGTGTCTAAATTGGGGAATAGGGGCCAGGGAATCAATAAAAAGAAATGTTGCGATCATTGGTCTATTGGAGATTCGCTTCAGTGCACTACTAAATGAACAAATATAATCAGCAGGGCATGTGTACATTGAAGATGTGTATCAGGGAACAACTAAATGGAAGGAATTGATGCAGGGCTACAATAATTTGAGATTTCATGCAGGTGCCATTAAATTCTAAGTGGGAGGACTGAGGCAGGATAACACTCAATGGGTGAGTTGGTGATATTCCCGAATTAGTGCAGGATTGGTAAATGGGAGAATTGGTGCAGGGAAGTGGAGCACGAATTAGAGCCCTAGAGATGTCCAGCCCGGAAACAGGCCCTTCAGTCCAACTTGTCCAAGCCAAAACTTAAGAATGCTGTCAGCTCTCCACTAAATTGTAGAGTCATTGGAAGAAATAACTAAACAGAAAAATTGGGAAAGGGCTGATTGAAATGTGAGAATTTGCAACAGGGCATCAGATAATGGGTGAATCAGTGCAGTTCTGCACTAAATAATTGTTTTACATTATGTTGCACGAAATGGGAGAATTGGGGATGGGCATTACCTTTTCAGAGGTTTAGAGTAGGGCACCCCTAAATTGGGGGAGGGCATCAGTCAGTATGAAGATTGGTGTAAGGCAACACTGAGTGGAGAACTTGTTCAGGACTTGAGTGATTGGGGGCAATTGTGTGAAGCAACACTGAATTGGAGAATTGTTGTGGGTTAACTGTAAATGAAAGACCTGATGCAGGGTGCTGATAACTTCGAGAATTGGAGCAAATGGGAGAACATGGGCAGTGAATTCGTAAATAGGACATATGTTAAAAGGATTAGTGGTCCAGATTCAACACAGTTACACCACGAAATGGGGGAGTTGGTGCCTTCACCAATAAATCGAAGATATGTGTACGATCAGTAATTTGGAGATTTGATGCAGGGATCGCAAATTCTGGCAGCGGACTACTAAATGGGAGAATTGTTGCAGGGAAATACTGAATGGAAGAACTGGTGCGCAGTGGAGCTAAATTAGAGAATGAGTGCATGGCACCAGGAAATGGGAGAATTAGAGTAGGACACCCTTAAATGGTAGAATCTGCTCAGGCATCAGTAAATGGAAGAATTAGTACAGGGGTATGAGTAAATGGGGTATTTGGTTGGAATCAATAAATGGAAGATTCGGTGCACAGAGCCATTACATTGGAAAACTGGTGTGTGTGTCAATATATTAGAAAATTGGAGCAGAGCATGTCTAAATTGGGGAATATGGGCCAGGGGATCAATAAAAAGAAATATTGCAAACACCAGTGAATTTGAGATTCAGTTCAGTTCAAAACTAAATGAAAACAATTCAGCAAGGGACCCGTACGTGGAAGAAGTGTTTCAGGGAACAATTAGATGGAAGGAATTGATGCAGGTCATCAATAAATAGAGAATTCTTGCAAGTGCCCTTACATTGGGCAGGGTAATACTCAATGGGAGAGTAGGTGCAGTTTCAGGATTTGTGCAGGATTGGTAAATGGGAGAAAAATGGCGCAGAGCAGTGGAGATATAAATAGTCATACAATCATAGAAATGTATAACACGGAAACAGACACTTCAGTCCGACTTGTCTTTAACTCAAGTTTAGAATTCTGTCAGCTCTCCACGAAATTGGAGAAACATTCCAAGGAACTACTAAATGGAAGAATTGGGCAAGGGCTTATCGAAATAAGAGAATTTGGAACTAGGCATCTGATAATGGCAAATTGCTGCAGTTAGCACCAAATGGGAGAGTTTCAGTGAAGCACTAAATGGGAGAATTGGGGCAGGACAATACTTGATGTAGGAATAAGAGTAGGACACCCCTACTGGGTGAGAACATCAGTTAAAATGAGGATTGGTGTAAGGCAAAACTGAATGGAGAACTTGTTCAGGACGTCAGTAATTGGCGGAAATGGTGCTAAATAACACTGAATTGGAGAATCGGTGCGGGGGCCATCAGTAAATGAGAGTCCTGGTGCACAGTGGAGCTAAATTAGAGAATTGGTAAATGGGAGAATTAGAGTAGGGCACCCTTAAATGGTAGAATCGAGCTAAAGCATCAGTAAATGGAAGAATTTGTACAGGGCAATGAGTAAATGCGAGATCTGGTGAGCACCAATAAATGGGAGATCTGCTGCACAGTGCCGTTACATTGGAAAATTGGTGGGAGTGCCAATATGTTGGAAAATTGTAGCAGAACATGTCTAAATTGGGGAATAGGGACATGGAAATCAGGAAAAGAAGAAATGTTGGAAGCATTGGTAAATTGGAGATTCAATTCAGTGCATCACAAAATGAAAAACAATTCAGCAGGGTATCTGTATGTGGAAGAAGTGTTTCAGGGAACAATTAACGAAAGGAACTGATGCAGAGCAACAATAATTGGAGAATTCATGCATGTGCCATTAAAGTCTAAGTGGGAGGACTGAGGCAGGATAACACTCCATGGGTGAGTTGATGATATCCCCGAATTAGAGCAGGATTGGTAAATGGGAGAATTGGTACATGGAAGCGGAGCACTAATTAAAGCCTTCGAGATGTCCAGCACAGATACAGACCCTTCAGTCCAACTTGTCCAAGTCTAAATTTAAGAATGCTGTCAGCTCTCCACTAAATTGGAGAATCATTGGAAGAAATGACGAAATGGAATCAATTTGGAAAGGGCTTATCGAAATGTGAGAATTTGCAACAGGGCATCGTGATAATCACTGAATTTTTGCAGTTCAGAGCTAAGCGGGTGAGTTATGTTGTGTTGCACTGAATGAGAGAATTGGGGCAGGACATTACCTTTTGGGAGATTTAGAGTAGGGCACCCCTAAATTGGGTGAGGGCATCAGTCAATATGAGGTTTGGTATAAGGCAACACAGAGTAGATACCTTGTTCAGGAAATCAGGAATTGGGGGAAATGGTGCTAAGCAACACTGAATTGGAGAATTGTTGTGGGGTATCAGTAAATGAAAGACCTGTTGCAGGGTGCTGATAACTTCGCGAATTGGAGCAAATGGGAGAGCGCGGGGAGTGAGTCAGTAAACAGGACAAATGTTGGAAAGGATTATTGTTCCAGATTCAATACAGTGCACCACGAAATGGGGGAGTTGGTGCTGTTTACCACTAAAGGGAAGATATGTGTAGGATCGGTAATTTGGAGATTTGATGCAGTAATCGCAAGATGAGAGAATTCTGGCAGTGGACTATTAAATGGGAGAATAATTGAAGGGAAATACTGAATGGGAGAACTGGTGCACAGTGGAGCTAAATTAGAGAATGAATGCATGGCACCAGGAAATGGGAGAATTAGAGTAGTGCACCCTTAAATGGTAGAATCTGCTAAGGCATCAGTAAATGGAAGAATTAGTACAGGGGTATAAGTAAATGGGAGACTTGGTGGGAATCAATAAATGGGAGATTCGGTGCCCAGAGCCATTGCATTCGAAAAACGGTGTGTGTGTCAATATATTATAAAACTGGAGCAGTGCATATCTAATCTGGGGAATAGGGGCCTGGGGATCAATAAAAACAAATATTGGAAGCATCGGTGAATTTGAGATTCAGTTCAGTTCACCACTAAATGAAAGCAATTCAGCAGGGCACCTGTACGTGGAAGAGGTGTTTCAGGGAACAATTAGATGGAAGGAATTGATGCAGGTCATCAATAATTGGAGAATTCTTGCAGGTGCCCTTAAATAGGGCAGGGTAATACCAATGGGAGAGTTGGTGCAGTTTCAGGATTTGTACAGGTTTGGTAAATGGGAGAAATGGCGCAGAGCAGCGGAGTCATAAATAGTCATACAATCATAGAGATGTACACCATGGAAACATACACGCAGTCCAACTTGTCTTTAACTCAATTTTAGAATTCTGGCAGCGCTCCAGAAATGGGAGAATCATTCCAAGGAACTACTAACTGGAAGAAATGCCAAAAGAGAATTTGGAACAGGGCACCCGATAATGGCAAATTGCTGCAGTTGACACCAAATGGGAGAGTTTCAGTTTAGCAGTGAATGGGAGAATTGGGGCAGGACAATACTTGATGCGGGAATGAGAGTAGGGCATCCCTAAATTGGGCGAGGGCATCAGTCAGTATGAGGACTGGTGTAAGGCAAAACTGAATGGAGAACTTGTTCAGGACATGAGGAATTGGGGGAAATGGTGCTAAGCAACACTGAATTGGAGAATCGGTGCGGGGGCCATCAGAAAATGAGAGACCTGGTGCACAGTGGAGCTAAATTAGAGAATGGGTGCTTGGCAACAGTAAATGGGAGAATTAGAGTAGCGCACCCTTAAACGGTAGAATTGGAGCAGAGCGTGTCTAAATTGGGGAATCGGGGCCAGGGAATCAATAAAAAGAAATGTTGCGATCATTGGTCTATTGGAGATTCTGTTCAGTGCACTACTAAATGAACAAATATAATCAGCGGGGCATCTATACCTTGAAGATGTGTATGAGTGAATAACTAAACGGAAGGAATTGATGCAGAGTAACAATAATTGGAGAATTCATGCAGGTGCCATTAAAGTCTAAGTGGGAGGACTGAGGCAGGATAACACTCAATGGGTGAGTTGGTGAAATTCCCGAATTAGTGCAGGATTGGGAAATGGGAGAATTGGTGCAGGGAAGTGGAGCACTAATTACAGCCTTAGAGATGTACAGCACGGAAACAGACACTTCAGTGCAACGTCTCCACGCCTAAATTGAAGAATGCTGGCAGCTCTCCACTAAATTGAAGACCAGAAACAAATAAATGGAAAATTGTGGAAAGGGTTTATCGGCATTTACAACAGGGCATCAGATCATGGGTGAATTAGTGCAGTTCAGCACTAAATGGGTGAGTTATGTTGTGTTGCACTAAATGGGAGGATTGGAGCAGGACAATACGTTTTGGGAGATTTAGAGTAGGGCACCCCTAAATTGGGCGAGGGCATCAGTCAGTATGGGGATTGGTGTAAGACAATACTGAGTGGAGAACTTGTTCAGGACGTCAGTAGTTGGGGTATTTGGTGCGAAGCAACACTGAATTGGAGAATTGGTGCGGGCCATCAGCGAATGAGTGACCTGGTGCACAGTGGAGCTAAATTAGAGAATTGGTGCATGGCAACGGTAAATGGGAGAATTAGAGTAGGGCACCCTTAAATGGGAGGATTGCCTTACACCAATCACCAGTCAGTATGGTGATTGGTGTAAGGCAATACTGAGTGGAGAACGTATTCAGGACATCAACAATTAATGGGAATGGTACTAAGCAACACTGAATTGGAGAATTGGTGTGGGGTTTCAGTAAATGAGTGACCTATTGCAGGGTGCTGATATCTTCAAGAATTGGAGCAAAGGGGAGAACACGGGCAATGAATCAGTAAATTGGACAAATATTGCAAATGATTAGAGGTCCAGATTCAATACAGTGTACCACCGAAATGAAGGAGTTGGTGCAGTGTACCACCAAAGGGGAGATATTTGCAGTGTTGGGAATTTGGAGATTTGATGCAGGGATCGCAAGATGAGAGAATTCTGGCAACAGACTACTAAATGGGAGAATTGTTGCAGGAAATACTAAATGGAAGAACTGGTGCACAGTGGAGCTCAATTCGAGAAAGGGTGCATGGCACCAGTAAATGAGAGAATTCGATAAGGGCACCCTTAAATGGTAGAATCAGGCTCGGGCATCAGTAAATGGAAGAATTAGTTCAGGGGTATGAGTAAATTCGAGATGTGGTGGGAATCAATGAATGGGAGGTACGGTGTACAGTGCAGTTGTATTGGAAAACTGGTGTGAGTGTTCATATATTAGAAAATTGGAGCAGAGCGTGTCTAAATTGGGGAATAGGGGCCAGGGAATCAATAAAAAGAAATGTTGCGATCATTGGTCTATTGGAGATTCGCTTCAGTGCACTACTAAATGAACAAATATAATCAGCAGGGCATGTGTACATTGAAGATGTGTATCAGGGAACAACTAAATGGAAGGAATTGATGCAGGGCTACAATAATTTGAGATTTCATGCAGGTGCCATTAAATTCTAAGTGGGAGGACTGAGGCAGGATAACACTCAATGGGTGAGTTGGTGATATTCCCGAATTAGTGCAGGATTGGTAAATGGGAGAATTGGTGCAGGGAAGTGGAGCACGAATTAGAGCCCTAGAGATGTCCAGCCCGGAAACAGGCCCTTCAGTCCAACTTGTCCAAGCCAAAACTTAAGAATGCTGTCAGCTCTCCACTAAATTGTAGAGTCATTGGAAGAAATAACTAAACAGAAAAATTGGGAAAGGGCTGATTGAAATGTGAGAATTTGCAACAGGGCATCAGATAATGGGTGAATCAGTGCAGTTCTGCACTAAATAATTGTTTTACATTATGTTGCACGAAATGGGAGAATTGGGGATGGGCATTACCTTTTCAGAGGTTTAGAGTAGGGCACCCCTAAATTGGGGGAGGGCATCAGTCAGTATGAAGATTGGTGTAAGGCAACACTGAGTGGAGAACTTGTTCAGGACTTGAGTGATTGGGGGCAATTGTGTGAAGCAACACTGAATTGGAGAATTGTTGTGGGTTAACTGTAAATGAAAGACCTGATGCAGGGTGCTGATAACTTCGAGAATTGGAGCAAATGGGAGAACATGGGCAGTGAATTCGTAAATAGGACATATGTTAAAAGGATTAGTGGTCCAGATTCAACACAGTTACACCACGAAATGGGGGAGTTGGTGCCTTCACCAATAAATCGAAGATATGTGTACGATCAGTAATTTGGAGATTTGATGCAGGGATCGCAAATTCTGGCAGCGGACTACTAAATGGGAGAATTGTTGCAGGGAAATACTGAATGGAAGAACTGGTGCGCAGTGGAGCTAAATTAGAGAATGAGTGCATGGCACCAGGAAATGGGAGAATTAGAGTAGGACACCCTTAAATGGTAGAATCTGCTCAGGCATCAGTAAATGGAAGAATTAGTACAGGGGTATGAGTAAATGGGGTATTTGGTTGGAATCAATAAATGGAAGATTCGGTGCACAGAGCCATTACATTGGAAAACTGGTGTGTGTGTCAATATATTAGAAAATTGGAGCAGAGCATGTCTAAATTGGGGAATATGGGCCAGGGGATCAATAAAAAGAAATATTGCAAACACCAGTGAATTTGAGATTCAGTTCAGTTCAAAACTAAATGAAAACAATTCAGCAAGGGACCCGTACGTGGAAGAAGTGTTTCAGGGAACAATTAGATGGAAGGAATTGATGCAGGTCATCAATAAATAGAGAATTCTTGCAAGTGCCCTTACATTGGGCAGGGTAATACTCAATGGGAGAGTAGGTGCAGTTTCAGGATTTGTGCAGGATTGGTAAATGGGAGAAAAATGGCGCAGAGCAGTGGAGATATAAATAGTCATACAATCATAGAAATGTATAACACGGAAACAGACACTTCAGTCCGACTTGTCTTTAACTCAAGTTTAGAATTCTGTCAGCTCTCCACGAAATTGGAGAAACATTCCAAGGAACTACTAAATGGAAGAATTGGGCAAGGGCTTATCGAAATAAGAGAATTTGGAACTAGGCATCTGATAATGGCAAATTGCTGCAGTTAGCACCAAATGGGAGAGTTTCAGTGAAGCACTAAATGGGAGAATTGGGGCAGGACAATACTTGATGTAGGAATAAGAGTAGGACACCCCTACTGGGTGAGAACATCAGTTAAAATGAGGATTGGTGTAAGGCAAAACTGAATGGAGAACTTGTTCAGGACGTCAGTAATTGGCGGAAATGGTGCTAAATAACACTGAATTGGAGAATCGGTGCGGGGGCCATCAGTAAATGAGAGTCCTGGTGCACAGTGGAGCTAAATTAGAGAATTGGTAAATGGGAGAATTAGAGTAGGGCACCCTTAAATGGTAGAATCGAGCTAAAGCATCAGTAAATGGAAGAATTTGTACAGGGCAATGAGTAAATGCGAGATCTGGTGAGCACCAATAAATGGGAGATCTGCTGCACAGTGCCGTTACATTGGAAAATTGGTGGGAGTGCCAATATGTTGGAAAATTGTAGCAGAACATGTCTAAATTGGGGAATAGGGACATGGAAATCAGGAAAAGAAGAAATGTTGGAAGCATTGGTAAATTGGAGATTCAATTCAGTGCATCACAAAATGAAAAACAATTCAGCAGGGTATCTGTATGTGGAAGAAGTGTTTCAGGGAACAATTAACGAAAGGAACTGATGCAGAGCAACAATAATTGGAGAATTCATGCATGTGCCATTAAAGTCTAAGTGGGAGGACTGAGGCAGGATAACACTCCATGGGTGAGTTGATGATATCCCCGAATTAGAGCAGGATTGGTAAATGGGAGAATTGGTACATGGAAGCGGAGCACTAATTAAAGCCTTCGAGATGTCCAGCACAGATACAGACCCTTCAGTCCAACTTGTCCAAGTCTAAATTTAAGAATGCTGTCAGCTCTCCACTAAATTGGAGAATCATTGGAAGAAATGACGAAATGGAATCAATTTGGAAAGGGCTTATCGAAATGTGAGAATTTGCAACAGGGCATCGTGATAATCACTGAATTTTTGCAGTTCAGAGCTAAGCGGGTGAGTTATGTTGTGTTGCACTGAATGAGAGAATTGGGGCAGGACATTACCTTTTGGGAGATTTAGAGTAGGGCACCCCTAAATTGGGTGAGGGCATCAGTCAATATGAGGTTTGGTATAAGGCAACACAGAGTAGATACCTTGTTCAGGAAATCAGGAATTGGGGGAAATGGTGCTAAGCAACACTGAATTGGAGAATTGTTGTGGGGTATCAGTAAATGAAAGACCTGTTGCAGGGTGCTGATAACTTCGCGAATTGGAGCAAATGGGAGAGCGCGGGGAGTGAGTCAGTAAACAGGACAAATGTTGGAAAGGATTATTGTTCCAGATTCAATACAGTGCACCACGAAATGGGGGAGTTGGTGCTGTTTACCACTAAAGGGAAGATATGTGTAGGATCGGTAATTTGGAGATTTGATGCAGTAATCGCAAGATGAGAGAATTCTGGCAGTGGACTATTAAATGGGAGAATAATTGAAGGGAAATACTGAATGGGAGAACTGGTGCACAGTGGAGCTAAATTAGAGAATGAATGCATGGCACCAGGAAATGGGAGAATTAGAGTAGTGCACCCTTAAATGGTAGAATCTGCTAAGGCATCAGTAAATGGAAGAATTAGTACAGGGGTATAAGTAAATGGGAGACTTGGTGGGAATCAATAAATGGGAGATTCGGTGCCCAGAGCCATTGCATTCGAAAAACGGTGTGTGTGTCAATATATTATAAAACTGGAGCAGTGCATATCTAATCTGGGGAATAGGGGCCTGGGGATCAATAAAAACAAATATTGGAAGCATCGGTGAATTTGAGATTCAGTTCAGTTCACCACTAAATGAAAGCAATTCAGCAGGGCACCTGTACGTGGAAGAGGTGTTTCAGGGAACAATTAGATGGAAGGAATTGATGCAGGTCATCAATAATTGGAGAATTCTTGCAGGTGCCCTTAAATAGGGCAGGGTAATACCAATGGGAGAGTTGGTGCAGTTTCAGGATTTGTACAGGTTTGGTAAATGGGAGAAATGGCGCAGAGCAGCGGAGTCATAAATAGTCATACAATCATAGAGATGTACACCATGGAAACATACACGCAGTCCAACTTGTCTTTAACTCAATTTTAGAATTCTGGCAGCGCTCCAGAAATGGGAGAATCATTCCAAGGAACTACTAACTAGAAGAAATGCCAAAAGAGAATTTGGAACAGGGCACCCGATAATGGCAAATTGCTGCAGTTGACACCAAATGGGAGAGTTTCAGTTTAGCAGTGAATGGGAGAATTGGGGCAGGACAATACTTGATGCGGGAATGAGAGTAGGGCATCCCTAAATTGGGCGAGGGCATCAGTCAGTATGAGGACTGGTGTAAGGCAAAACTGAATGGAGAACTTGTTCAGGACATGAGGAATTGGGGGAAATGGTGCTAAGCAACACTGAATTGGAGAATCGGTGCGGGGGCCATCAGAAAATGAGAGACCTGGTGCACAGTGGAGCTAAATTAGAGAATGGGTGCTTGGCAACAGTAAATGGGAGAATTAGAGTAGCGCACCCTTAAACGGTAGAATTGGAGCAGAGCGTGTCTAAATTGGGGAATCGGGGCCAGGGAATCAATAAAAAGAAATGTTGCGATCATTGGTCTATTGGAGATTCTGTTCAGTGCCCTACTAAATGAACAAATATAATCAGCGGGGCATCTATACCTTGAAGATGTGTATGAGTGAATAACTAAACGGAAGGAATTGATGCAGAGTAACAATAATTGGAGAATTCATGCAGGTGCCATTAAAGTCTAAGTGGGAGGACTGAGGCAGGATAACACTCAATGGGTGAGTTGGTGAAATTCCCGAATTAGTGCAGGATTGGGAAATGGGAGAATTGGTGCAGGGAAGTGGAGCACTAATTACAGCCTTAGAGATGTACAGCACGGAAACAGACACTTCAGTGCAACGTCTCCACGCCTAAATTGAAGAATGCTGGCAGCTCTCCACTAAATTGAAGACCAGAAACAAATAAATGGAAAATTGTGGAAAGGGTTTATCGGCATTTACAACAGGGCATCAGATCATGGGTGAATTAGTGCAGTTCAGCACTAAATGGGTGAGTTATGTTGTGTTGCACTAAATGGGAGGATTGGAGCAGGACAATACGTTTTGGGAGATTTAGAGTAGGGCACCCCTAAATTGGGCGAGGGCATCAGTCAGTATGGGGATTGGTGTAAGACAATACTGAGTGGAGAACTTGTTCAGGACGTCAGTAGTTGGGGTATTTGGTGCGAAGCAACACTGAATTGGAGAATTGGTGCGGGCCATCAGCGAATGAGTGACCTGGTGCACAGTGGAGCTAAATTAGAGAATTGGTGCATGGCAACGGTAAATGGGAGAATTAGAGTAGGGCACCCTTAAATGGGAGGATTGCCTTACACCAATCACCAGTCAGTATGGTGATTGGTGTAAGGCAATACTGAGTGGAGAACGTATTCAGGACATCAACAATTAATGGGAATGGTACTAAGCAACACTGAATTGGAGAATTGGTGTGGGGTTTCAGTAAATGAGTGACCTATTGCAGGGTGCTGATATCTTCAAGAATTGGAGCAAAGGGGAGAACACGGGCAATGAATCAGTAAATTGGACAAATATTGCAAATGATTAGAGGTCCAGATTCAATACAGTGTACCACCGAAATGAAGGAGTTGGTGCAGTGTACCACCAAAGGGGAGATATTTGCAGTGTTGGGAATTTGGAGATTTGATGCAGGGATCGCAAGATGAGAGAATTCTGGCAACAGACTACTAAATGGGAGAATTGTTGCAGGAAATACTAAATGGAAGAACTGGTGCACAGTGGAGCTCAATTCGAGAAAGGGTGCATGGCACCAGTAAATGAGAGAATTCGATAAGGGCACCCTTAAATGGTAGAATCGGGCTAGGGCATCAGTAAATGGAAGAATTAGTTCAGGGGTATGAGTAAATTCGAGATGTGGTGGGAATCAATAAATGGGAGGTACGGTGTACAGTGCAGTTGTATTGGAAAACTGGTGTGAGTGTTCATATATTAGAAAATTGGAGCAGAGCGTGTCTAAATTGGGGAATCGGGGCCAGGGAATCAATAAAAAGAAATGTTGCGATCATTGATCAATTGGAGATTCTGTTCAGTGCACTACTAAATGAACAAATATAATCAGCAGGGCATGTGTACATTGAAGATGTGTATCAGGGAACAACTAAATGGAAGGAATTGATGCAGGGCTACAATAATTTGAGATTTCATGCAGGTGCCATTAAATTCTAAGTGGGAGGACTGAGGCAGGATAACACTCAATGGTTAGCACTGCTGCCTCACAGCGCCTGTAGACCTGGGTTCAATTCCCGACTCAGGCGACTGACTGTGTGGAGTTTGCACGTTCTCCCCGTGTCTGCGTGGGTTTCCTCCGGGTGCTCCGGTTTCCTCCCACAGTCCAAAGATGTGCGGGTCAGGTGAATTGGCCAAGCTAAATTGCCCGTAGTGATAGGTAAGGGGTAAATGTAGGGGTATGGGTGGGTTGCGCTTCGGCGGGTCGGTGTGGACTTGTTGGGCCGAAGGGCCTGTTTCCACACTGTAAGTCTAAGGGTGAGTTGGTGATATTCCCGAATTAGTGCAGGATTGGTAAATGGGAGAATTGGTGCAGGGAAGTGGAGCACTAATTAGAGCCCTAGAGATGTCCAGCCCGGAAACAGGCCCTTCAATCCAACATGTCCAAGCCAAACCTTAAGAATGCTGTCAGCTCTCCACTAAATTGTAGAGTCATTGGAAGAAATAACTAAACAGAAAAATTGGGAAAGGGCTGATTGAAATGTGAGAATTTGCAACAGGGCATCAGATAATGGGTGAATCAGTGCAGTTCTGCACTAAATAATTGTTTTACATTATGTTGCACGAAATGGGAGAATTGGGGATGGGCATTACCTTTTCAGAGGTTTAGAGTAGGGCACCCCTAAATTGGGGGAGGGCATCAGTCAGTATGAAGATTGGTGTAAGGCAACACTGAGTGGAGAACTTGTTCAGGACTTGAGTGATTGGGGGCAATTGTGTGAAGCAACACTGAATTGGAGAATTGTTGTGGGTTAGCTGTAAATGAAAGACCTGATGCAGGGTGCTGATAACTTCGAGAATTGGAGCAAATGGGAGAACATGGGCAGTGAATTCGTAAATAGGACATATGTTAAAAGGATTAGTGGTCCAGATTCAACACAGTTACACCACGAAATGGGGGAGTTGGTGCCTTCACCAATAAATCGAAGATATGTGTACGATCAGTAATTTGGAGATTTGATGCAGGGATCGCAAAATCTGGCAGCGGACTACTAAATGGGAGAATTGTTGCAGGGAAATACTGAATGGAAGAACTGGTGCACAGTGGAGCTAAATTAGAGAATGAGTGCATGGCACCAGGAAATGGGAGAATTAGAGTAGGACACCCTTAAATGGTAGAATCTGCTCAGGCATCAGTAAATGGAAGAATTAGTACAGGGGTATGAGTAAATGGGGTATTTGGTTGGAATCAATAAATGGAAGATTCGGTGCACAGAGCCATTACATTGGAAAACTGGTGTGTGTGTCAATATATTAGAAAATTGGAGCAGAGCATGTCTAAATTGGGGAATATGGGCCAGGGGATCAATAAAAAGAAATATTGCAAACACCAGTGAATTTGAGATTCAGTTCAGTTCAAAACTAAATGAAAACAATTCAGCAAGGGACCCGTACGTGGAAGAAGTGTTTCAGGGAACAATTAGATGAAAGGAATTGATGCAGGTCATCAATAAATAGAGAATTCTTGCAAGTGCCCTTACATTGGGCAGGGTAATACTCAATGGGAGAGTAGGTGCAGTTTCAGGATTTGTGCAGGATTGGTAAATGGGAGAAAAATGGCGCAGAGCAGTGGAGATATAAATAGTCATACAATCATAGAAATGTATAACACGGAAACAGACACTTCAGTCCGACTTGTCTTTAACTCAAGTTTAGAATTCTGTCAGCTCTCCACGAAATTGGAGAAACATTCCAAGGAACTACTAAATGGAAGAATTGGGCAAGGGCTTATCGAAATAAGAGAATTTGGAACTAGGCATCTGATAATGGCAAATTGCTGCAGTTAGCACCAAATGGGAGAGTTTCAGTGAAGCACTAAATGGGAGAATTGGGGCAGGACAATACTTGATGTAGGAATAAGAGTAGGACACCCCTACTGGGTGAGAACATCAGTTAAAATGAGGATTGGTGTAAGGCAAAACTGAATGGAGAACTTGTTCAGGACGTCAGTAATTGGCGGAAATGGTGCTAAATAACACTGAATTGGAGAATCGGTGCGGGGGCCATCAGTAAATGAGAGTCCTGGTGCACATGGAGCTAAATTAGAGAATTGGTAAATGGGAGAATTAGAGTAGGGCACCCTTAAATGGTAGAATCGAGCTAAAGCATCAGTAAATGGAAGAATTTGTACAGGGCAATGAGTAAATGCGAGATCTGGTGAGCACCAATAAATGGGAGATCTGCTGCACAGTGCCGTTACATTGGAAAATTGGTGGGAGTGCCAATATGTTGGAAAATTGTAGCAGAACATGTCTAAATTGGGGAATAGGGACATGGAAATCAGGAAAAGAAGAAATGTTGGAAGCATTGGTAAATTGGAGATTCAATTCAGTGCATCACAAAATGAAAAACAATTCAGCAGGGTATCTGTATGTGGAAGAAGTGTTTCAGGGAACAATTAACGAAAGGAACTGATGCAGAGCAACAATAATTGGAGAATTCATGCAGGTGCCATTAAAGTCTAAATGGGAGGACTGAGGCAGGATAACACTCCATGGGTGAGTTGATGATATCCCCGAATTAGAGCAGGATTGGTAAATGGGAGAATTGGTACATGGAAGCGGAGCACTAATTAAAGCCTTCGAGATGTCCAGCACAGATACAGACCCTTCAGTCCAACTTGTCCAAGTCTAAATTTAAGAATGCTGTCAGCTCTCCACTAAATTGGAGAATCATTGGAAGAAATGACGAAATGGAATCAATTTGGAAAGGGCTTATCGAAATGTGAGAATTTGCAACAGGGCATCGTGATAATCACTGAATTTTTGCAGTTCAGAGCTAAGCGGGTGAGTTATGTTGTGTTGCACTGAATGAGAGAATTGGGGCAGGACATTACCTTTTGGGAGATTTAGAGTAGGGCACCCCTAAATTGGGTGAGGGCATCAGTCAATATGAGGTTTGGTATAAGGCAACACAGAGTAGATACCTTGTTCAGGAAATCAGGAATTGGGGGAAATGGTGCTAAGCAACACTGAATTGGAGAATTGTTGTGGGGTATCAGTAAATGAAAGACCTGGTGCAGGGTGCTGATAACTTCGCGAATTGGAGCAAATGGGAGAGCGCGGGGAGTGAGTCAGTAAACAGGACAAATGTTGGAAAGGATTATTGTTCCAGATTCAATACAGTGCACCACGAAATGGGGGAGTTGGTGCTGTTTACCACTAAAGGGAAGATATGTGTAGGATCGGTAATTTGGAGATTTGATGCAGTAATCGCAAGATGAGAGAATTCTGGCAGTGGACTATTAAATGGGAGAATAATTGAAGGGAAATACTGAATGGAAGAACTGGTGCACAGTGGAGCTAAATTAGAGAATGAATGCATGGCACCAGGAAATGGGAGAATTAGAGTAGTGCACCCTTAAATGGTAGAATCTGCTAAGGCATCAGTAAATGGAAGAATTAGTACAGGGGTATAAGTAAATGGGAGACTTGGTGGGAATCAATAAATGGGAGATTCGGTGCCCAGAGCCATTGCATTGGAAAAACGGTGTGTGTGTCAATATATTATAAAACTGGAGCAGTGCATATCTAATCTGGGGAATAGGGGCCTGGGGATCAATAAAAACAAATATTGGAAGCATCGGTGAATTTGAGATTCAGTTCAGTTCACCACTAAATGAAAGCAATTCAGCAGGGCACCTGTACGTGGAAGAAGTGTTTCAGGGAACAATTAGATGGAAGGAATTGATGCAGGTCATCAATAATTGGAGAATTCTTGCAGGTGCCCTTAAATAGGGCAGGGTAATACCAATGGGAGAGTTGGTGCAGTTTCAGGATTTGTACAGGTTTGGAAAATGGGAGAAATGGCGCAGAGCAGCGGAGTCATAAATAGTCATACAATCATAGAGATGTACACCATGGAAACATACACGCAGTCCAACTTGTCTTTAACTCAATTTTAGAATTCTGGCAGCGCTCCAGAAATGGGAGAATCATTCCAAGGAACTACTAACTAGAAGAAATGCCAAAAGAGAATTTGGAACAGGGCACCCGATAATGGCAAATTGCTGCAGTTGACACCAAATGGGAGAGTTTCAGTTTAGCAGTGAATGGGAGAATTGGTGCAGTGTAGCACTGAATGGGAGAATTGGGACAGGACAATACTTGATGCGGGAATGAGAGTAGGGCATCCCTAAATTGGGCGAGGGCATCAGTCAGTATGAGGACTGGTGTAAGGCAAAACTGAATGGAGAACTTGTTCAGGACATGAGGAATTGGGGGAAATGGTGCTAAGCAACACTGAATTGGAGAATCGGTGCGGGGGCCATCAGAAAATGAGAGACCTGGTGCATAGTGGAGCTAAATTAGAGAATGGGTGCTTGGCAACAGTAAATGGGAGAATTAGAGTAGCGCACCCTTAAACGGTAGAATTGGAGCAGAGCATGTCTAAATTGAGGAATCGGGGCCTGGGAATCAGTAAAAAGAAATGTTGCGATCATTGGTCTATTGGAGATTCTGTTCAGTGCGCTACTAAATGAACAAATATAATCAGCAGGGCATTTATACCTTGAAGATGTGTATGAGGGAATAACTAAATGGAAGGAATTGATGCAGAGCAACAATAATTGGAGAATTCATGCAGGTGCCATTTAAGTTTCAGTGGGAGGACTGAGGCAGGATAACACTCAATGGGTGAGTTGGTGAAATTCCTGAATTAGTGCAGGATTGGTAAATGGGAGAATTGGTGCAGGGAAGTGGAGCACTAATTACAGCCTTAGAGATGTACAGCACGGAAACAGACACTTCAGTGCAACGTCTCCACGTCTAAATTTAAGAATTCTGGCAGCTCTCCACTGAATTGAAGACTCATTGCCAGAAACAAACAAATGGAAAATTGTGGAAAGGACTTATCGGCGTGTGAGCATTTACAACAGGGCATCAGATCATGGGTGAATTAGTGCAGTTCAGCACTAAATGGGTGAGTTATGTTGTGTTGCACCAAATGGGAGGATTGCAGCAGGACAAAACGTTTTGGAAGATTTAGAATAGGGCACCCCTAAATTGGGCGAGGGTATCAGTCAGTATGGGGATTGGTGGAAGACAATACTGAGTGAAGAACTTGTTCAGGACGTCAGTAATTGGGGCATTTGGTGCGAAGCAACACTGAATTGGAGAATCGGTGCGGGCCATCAGTAAATGAGTGGCCTGGTGCACAGTGGAGCTAAATTAGAGAATTGGTGCATGGCAACAGTAAATGGGAGAATTAGAGTAGGGCACCCTTAAATGGTAGAATCAGGCTCGGGCATCTGTAAATGGAAGAATTAGTTCAAGGATATGAGTAAAAGGGCGGTTTGGTGGGAATCAATAAATGGGAGATTCGGTGCACAGTGCAATTATATTGGAAAACTGTTGTGAGTGTCAATATATTAGAAAAGTAGAGCAGAGCATGTCTAAATCGGGGAATAGGGGTCTGGGTATCAATAAAAAGAAAAATGTTGCAAGCATTGGTAAATTGGAGATTCAGTTCAGTGCATGACGAAATGAAAACAATTCAGCAGGACACCCGTACGTGGAAGAATCATTGGAGAATCATTCCACGGAACTACTAAATGGAAGAATTGGGCAGGGGCTAATCGAAACAAGAGAATTTGGAACAGGGCATCTGATAATGGCAAATTGGTGCAGTTAGCACCAAATGGGAGAGTTTCAGTTTCGCAGTGAATGGGAGAATTGGTGCGGTGTTGGGAGATTTAGAGTAGGGCACCCCTAAATTGGGCGAGGGCATCAGTCAGTATGGTGATTGGTATAAGGCAATACTGAGTGGAGAACGTATTCAGGACATCAGCAATTAATGGAAATGGTGCTGAGCAACACTGAATTGGAGAATTGGTGTGGGGTATCAGTAAATGAGAGACCTGGTGCAGGGTGCTGATATCTTCAAGAATTGGAGCAAAGGGGAGAACACGGGCAATGAATCAGTAAATAGGAAAAATATTGCTAAGGATTAGTGGTCCAGATTCAATACAGTGTATCTCCGAAATGGAGGGGATGGTGCAGTTTACCACTAAAGGGCTGATATTTGCAGTGTTGGGAATTTGGAGATTTAATGCAGGGATCGCAAGATGAGAGAATTCTGGCAATAGACTACTAAATGGGAGAATTGTCGCAGGAAATACTGAATGGAAGAACTGGTCCACAATGGAGCTCAATTAGAGAATGGGTGCATGTCACCTGTAAATGAGACAATTAGATAAGGGCACCCTTAAATGGTAGAATCGGGCTAGGGCATCAGGAAATGGAAGAATTAGTTCAGGGGTATGAGTAAATTCGAGATGTGGTGGGAATCAATAAATGGGAGGTACGGTGTACAGTGCAATTGTATTAGAAAACTGGTGTGAGTGTTTGTATATTAGAAAATTGGAGCAGAGCATGTCTAAATTGGGGAATCGGGGCCAGGGAATCAATAAAAAGAAATGTTGCGATCATTGGTCAATTGGAGATTCTGTTCAGTGCGCTACTAAATGAACAAATATAATCAGCAGGGCATCGATAGCTTGAAGATGTGTATGAGAGAACAACTAAATGGAAAGAATTGATGCAGAGCAACAATAATTGGAGAATTCATGCAGGTGCCATTAAAGTCTAAGTGGGAGGACTGAGGCAGGATAACACTTAATGGGTGAGTTGGTGAAATTCCCGAATTAGTGCAGATTTGGGAAATGGAAGAATTGGTGCAGGCAAGTGGAACATTAATTACAGCCTTAGAGATGTACAGCACGGAAACAGACACTTCAGTGCAACGTCTCCACGCCTAAATTTAAGAATTCTGGCAGCTCTCCACTAAATTGAAGACTCATTGCCAGAAACAAATAAATGGAAAATTGTGGAAAGGGCTTATCGGCATGTGAGCATTTGCAACAGGGCATCAGATCATGGGTGAATTAGTGCAGTTCAGCACTAAATGGGTGAGTTATGTTGTGTTGCACTAAATGGGAGGATGGAGCAGGACAATACGTTTTGGAAGATTTAGAGTAGGGCACCCCTAAAATGGGCGAGGGTATCAGTCAGTATGGGGATTGGTGGAAGACAATACTGAGTGGAGAACTTGTTCAGGACGTCAGTAATTGGGGGAAATGGTGTTCAGCAACACTGAATTGGAGAATCGGTACGGGCCATCAGTGAATGAGCGACCTGGTGCACAGTGGAGCTAAATTAAAGAATTGGTGCATGGCAACAGTAAATGGGAGAATTAGAGTAGGACACCCTTAAATCGTAGAATCGGGCTCGGGCATCAGTAAATGGAAGAGTTTGTGCAGGGATATGAGTAAATGGGAGTTTTGTTGGAAACAATAAATGGGATACCTGCTGCACAGTGCCGTCCCATTAGAAAATTGGTGAGAGTGCCAATATATTGTAAAATTGAATCAGAGCATGTCTAATTTGGGGAATAGGGGTCAGGGGATCAATAACAAAAAATGTTGCACGCATCATTAAATTGGAGATTCAGTTCAGTGCATCACTAAGTGAAAAAAGAAATTCTGCAGGGCATCGGTACGTGGAAGATTTGTATCAGAGAACAACTAAATGGAAGGAATTGATGCAGGACAACAATAATTGGAGAATTCATGTCGGTGCCAAGTGGAAGGACTGGGGCAGAATAATGTCAATGAGTGAGTTGGTGAAATTCCCGAATTAGTGCAGGATCGGTAAGTGGGAGAATTGGTGCAGGGAAGCGGAGCACTAATTAGAGCCTTAGATACGTACAACACGGAAACAGACCCTTCAGTCCAACTTGTCCACGTGTATATTTAAGAATGCTGGCAGGGCTCCACTAAATTGGAGAATCATTGCAATAAATTACTAAATGGAAAAATTGGGAAAGGGCTTATCGAAATTTGATAATTTGCAACAGGGCATCGTGATAATGGGTGAATTATTGCAGTTCAGAGCCATATGGGTGAATTATGCTGTGTTGCTCTAAATGGGAGAATTGGGACAGGACATTACCTTTTGGGAGATTTAGAGTAGGGCACCCCTAAATTGGGCGAGGACATCAGTCAGTATGAGGATTGGTGTAAGGCAACACTGAGTGGAGAACGTATTCAGGACATCAGCAATTCGGGGAAATGGTGCTAAGTAACACTGAATTGTTGTGGGGTAACAGTAAATGCTGATAACTTCAAGAATTGGAGCAAATGGGAGAACACGGGCAGTGAATCAATAAATAGGACAAATGTTGCAAAGGATTAGAGGTCCAGATTCAATACAGTGCACCACGAAATGGGGGAATTGGTGCAGTTTACCACGAAACAGAAGATGTGTATCGGATCGGTCATTTGGAGATATGATGCATAAATTGCAAGATTACAGCATTCTGGCAGCGGATTAATAAATGGGAGAATTGTTGCAGGAAATACTAAATGGAATTCCTGGTGCACAGTGCAGCTCAATTACAGGATGGGCGCATGGCACCAGGAAATGAGAGAATTAGAGTAAGGCAGCCTCAAATGGTAGAATCAGGCTCGGGCATCAGTAAATGGAAGAATTAGTTCAAGGATATGAGTAAAAGGGCGATTTGTTGGGAATCAATAAGTGGGAGATTCGGTGCACAGTGCAATTATTTTGGAAATCTGTTGTGAGTGTCAATGTATTAGAAAGGTGGAGCAGAGCGTGTCTAAATTGGGGAATAGGGGCCTGGGGATCAATAAAAAGAAAAATGTTACAAGCATCGGAAAATTGGAGATTCAATTCAGTGCATGACTAAATGAAAACAATTCAGCAAGGCACCCGTACGTGGAAGAATCATTGGAGAATCATTCCAAGGAACTACTAAATGGAAGAATTGGGCAAGGGCTAATCGAAATAAGAGAATTTGGAACAGGGCATCTGATAATGGCAAATTGGTGCAGTTAGCACCAAATGGGAGAGTTTCAGTTTAGCAGTGAATGGGAGAATTGGTGCAGTGTAGCACTAAATGGGAGAATTGGGACAGGACAATACTTGATGCGGGAATGAGAGTAGGGCACCCCTAAATCGGGTGAGGGCATCAGTCAATATGAGGATTGGTGTAAGGTAAAGTTGAATGGAGAACTTGTTCAGGGCTTCAGTAATTGGGGCAAATGGTACTAAGCAACACTGAATTAGAGAATCGGTGTGGGCCAAAAGTAAATGAGAGTCCTGGTGCACAGTGGAGCTAAATTAGAGAATTGGTGCTTGGCAACAGTAAATGGGAGAATTAGAGTAGCGCACCCTTAAATGGTAGAATCGCACTTGGGCATCAGTAAATGGAAGAATTTGTACAGGGATATGAGTAAATAAGAGATTTGGTGGTAACAATAAAAGGAATATGTGTTGCACAGTGCTGTTCCATTAGAAAATTGGTGGGAGTGCCAATATATTGTAAAATTGAATCAGAGCATGTCTAATTTGAGGAATAGGGGCCAGGGGATCAATAATAAAAAATGTTGCACGCATCGTTAAATTGGAGATTCAGTTCAGTGCATCACTAAATGAAAAAAGAAATTCTGCAGGGCATCGGTACATGGAAGATTTGTATCAGGGAACAATTAAATGGAAGGAATTGATGCAGGGCAACAATAATTGGAGAATTCATGTCGGTGCCAAGTGGAAGGATTGGGGCAGAATAATGTCAATGAGTGAGTTGGTGAAATTCCCGAATTAGTGCAGTATCGGTAAGTGGGAGAATTGGTGCAGGGAAGCGGAGCACTAATTAGAGCCTTATAGATGTACAACACGGAAACAGACCCTTCAGTCCAACTTGTCCACGTGTATATTTAAGAATGCTGGCAGGGCTCCACTAAATTGGAGAATCATTGCAATAAATTACTAAATGGAAAAATTGGGAAAGGGCTTATCGAAATGTGAGAATTTGAAACAGGGCATCAGATCAAGGGTGAATTAGTGCAGTTCAGCACTAAATGGGTGGGTTATGCTGTGTTGCACTAAATGGGAGAATTGGGGCAGGACATTACCTTTTAAGAGACTTGAGAGAGGGCACCCCTAACTTGGGCGAGGGCATCAGTCAGTATGAGGATTGGTGTAAGGCAATACTGAGTGGAGAACGTATTCAGGAAATCAGCAAGTCAGAGAAATGGATGGTAAGCAACACTGAATTGGAGAATTGGTGTGGGGTATCAGTAAATGAGAGACCTGGTGCAGGGTGCTGATATCTTCAAGAATTGGAGCAAAGGGGAGAACACGGGCAATGAATCAGTAAATTGGACAAATATTGCAAAGGATTAGTGGTCCAGATTCAATACAGTGTACCACCGAAATGGAGGAGTTGGTGCAGTGTACCACCAAAGGGGAGATATTTGCAGTGTTGGGAATTTGGAGTTTTGTGGAAGGCATCGAAAGATTAGAGATTTCTGGCAACAAAATATTAAATGGGAGAATTGTTGTAGGAAATACTGAATGGAAGAACTGGTGCACAGTGGAGCTCAATTAGAGAATGGGTGCATGTCACCAGTAAATGAGAGAATTCGATAAGGGCACCCTTAAATGGTAGAATCGGGCTAGGGCATCAGGAAATGGAAGAATTAGTTCATGGGTATGAGTAAATTCGAGATGAGGTGGGAATCAATAAATGGGAGGTACGGTGTACAGTGCAATTGTATTGGAAAACTGGTGTGAGTGTTTGTATATTAGAAAATTGGAGCAGAGCATGTCTAAATTGGGTAATAGGGGCCACGGAATCAATAAAAAGAAATGTTGCGATCATTGGTCAATTGGAGATTCTGTTCAGTGCACTACTAAATGAACAAATATAATCAGCAGGGCATGTGTACATTGAAGATGTGTATCAGGGAACAACTAAATGGAAGGAATTGATGCAGGGCTACAATAATTTGAGACTTCATGCAGTTGCCATTAAATTCTAAGTGGGAGGACTGAGGCAGGATAACCTCAATGGGTGAGTTGGTGATATTCCCGAATTAGTGCAGGATTGGGAAATGGGAGATTTGGTGCAGAGATGCGAAGCACTAATTAGAGCCCTAGAGATGTCCAGCCCGGAAACAGGCCCTTCAATCCAACTTGTCCAAGCCAATCCTTAAGAATGCTGTCAGCTCTCCACTAAATTGTAGAGTCATTGGAAGAAATAACTAAACAGAAAAATTGGGAAAGGCCTGATTGAAATGTGAGAATTTGCAACAGGGCATCAGATAATGGGTGCATCAGTGCAGTTCTGCACTAAATAATTGTTTGCATTATGTTGCATGAAATGGGAGAATTGGGGATGGGCATTACCTTTTCAGAGGTTTAGAGTAGGGCACCCCTAAATTGGGGGAGGGCATCAGTCAGTATGAAGATTGGTGTAAGGCAACACTGAGTGGAGAACTTGTTCAGGACTTGAGTGATTGGGGGCAATTGTGTGAAGCAACACTGAATTGGAGAATTGTTATGGGGTATCAGTAAATGAAAGACCTGATGCAGGGTGCTGATAACTTCGAGAATTGGAGCAAATGGGAGAACGCGTGCAATGAATTAGTAAATAGGACATATGTTGAAAGGATTAGTGGTCCAGATTCAATACAGTTGCACCAAGAAATGGGGGAGTTGGTGCCGTTCACCAATAAATCGAAGATATGTGTACGATCAGTAATTTGGAGATTTGATGCAGGGATCGCAAAATCTGGCAGCGGACTACTAAATGGGAGAATTGTTGCAGGGAAATACTAAATGGAAGAACTGGTGCACAGTGGAGCTAAATTAGATAATGGGTGCATAGCACCAGGAAATGGGAGAATTAGAGTAGGACACCCTTAAATGGTAGAATCTGCTCAGGCATCAGTAAATGGAAGAATTAGTACAGGGGTATGAGTAAATGGGGTATTTGGTTGGAATCAATAAATGGAAGATTCGGTGCACAGAGCCATTACATTGGAAAACTGGTATGTGTGTCAATATATTAGAAAATTGGAGCAGAGCATGTCTAAATTGGGGAATATGGGCCAGGGGATCAAGAAAAAGAAATATTGCAAACACCAGTGAATTTGAGATTCAGTTCAGTTCAAAACTAAATGAAGACAATTCAGCAATTCAGTCCGTGGAAGAAGTGTTTCAGGGAACAATTAGATGGAAGGAATTGATGCAGGTCATCAATAATTGGAGAATTCTTGCAAGTGCCCTTAAATTGGGCAGGGTAATACTCAATGGGAGAGTTGGTGCAGTTTCAGGATTTGTGCAGGATTGGTAAATGGGAAAAATGGTGCAGAGCAGCGGGGCCATAATAATTCATACAATCATAGAGATGTACAAGACGGAAACAGTCACTTCAGTCCAACTTGTCTATGACTTAATTTTAGAATTCTGGCAGCACTCTACGAAATTGGAGAAACATTCCAAGGAACTAATAAATGGAAGAATTGGGCAGGGGCTTATCGAAATAAGAGAATTTGGAACAGGGCATCCGATAACGGCAAATTGCTGCAGTTAGCACCAAATGGGAGAGTTTCAGTTCAGCAGTAAATGGCAGAATTGGGACAGGATGTGGGAATAAGAGTAGGGCACCCCTAAAAAGGACATCAGTCAATATGAGGATTGGTGTAAGGCAAAAATGAATGGAGAACATGTTCAGGACGTCAGTAATTGGGGGAAATGGTGATAAGCAACACTGAATTGGTGAATCGGTGCGGGCCATCAGTAAATGAGAGACCTGGAGCACAGTGGAGCTAAATTAGAGAATTGGTGCATGGCAACAATAAATTGGAGAATTAGAGCAGGGCACCCTTAAATGGTAGAATCGGGCTAAAGCATCAGTAAATGGAAAATTAGTACAGGACTATGAGTAAAAGGGTGGTTTGGTGGGAATCAACAAATGAGAGATTACATTATATTGGAAAACTGGTGTGAGTGTCAGTATATTAGAAAATTGCAGCATGGCATGTCTACATTGTGGAATAGGGGCAGGGAATTAATAAAAGGAAGAAATGTTTCAAGCATTGGAAAACTGGAGATTCAGTTCAGTGCACCACTAAATGAAAACAATTCAGCAGGGCACCCGTACGTGGAAGATGTGTATCATGGAATGACTAAATGGAAGGAATTGATGCAGGGCAACAATAATTGGAGAATTCATGCAGGTGCCATTAAAGTCTAAGTGGGAGGACTGGGGCAGGTTCACCTCAATGGGTGAGTTGGTGAAATTCCCGAATTAGTGCAGGATTGGTAAATGGGAGAATTGGTGCAGGGAAGTGGAGCACTAATTACAGCCTTAGAGATGTACAGCACGGAAACAGACACTTCAGTCAAACTTGACTGCACCTAAATTTAAGAATTCTGGCAGCTCTCCACTAAATTGGAGACTCACTGTAAGGAACTACTACATGGAAAAGTTAAGAAAGGGATTTTCGAAATGTGAGAACTTGCAACAGGTCATCAGATAATGGGTGAATTAGTGCAGTTCAGCACTAAATGGGTGAGTTATGCTGTGTTTCACTAAATGGGAGAATTGGGGCAGGCATTACCTTTTGGAGGATTTAGAGTAGGGCACCCCTAAATTGGGCGAAGGCATCAGTCAGTATGGGGATTGGTGTAAGGCAACACTGAGTGGAGAACTTGTTCAGGACATCAGCAATTAATGGAAATGGTGCAAAGCAACGCAGGATTGGAGAATTGGTGTGGGGCAACAGTACATGAAGGGCCTGTTGCAGGGTGATGGCAACTTCGAGAATTGGAGCAATTGGGAGAATACGGGCAGTGAACCAGTAAATAGGACAAAATGTTGCAAAGAATTAGTGGTCGAGATTCAATACAGTGTACCACCGAAATGGGGGAGTTGGTGCAGTTCACCACGAAAGGGAGGATATGTGTAGAATCGGTAATTTGGAGATTTGATGCCAAGACTGGAGAATTCTGGCAGCGGACTACTAACTGGGAGAATTGTTGCATGGAAATACTGAATGTAAGAACTGATGCGTGGTGGAGCTAAATTAGAGAATGGGTGAATGACACCAGTAATTGGGAGAATTAGATTAGGGCACCCTTAAATGGTAGAATCGGGCTCGGGCATCAGTAAATGGAAGAATTAGTTCAAGGATATGAGTAAAAGGGCGGTTTGGTGGGAATCAATAAATGGGAGATTCGGTGCATAGTGCCATTATATTGGAAAACTCTTGTGAGTGTCAATATATTAGAAAATTGGAACACAACATGACTAAATTGGGGAATGGGGCAGGGAATCAATAAAAAGAAGAAATGTTGCGAGCATCAATAAATTGGAGATTCAGTTCAGTGCATCATGAAATGAAAACAATTCAGCAGGGCATCTGCACGTGGAAGAAGTGCTTCTGGGAACAATTAAATGGAAGGAATTGATGCAGGGCATCAACGATTGGAGAATTCATGCAGGTGCATTTAAACCCGGCAGGGTAATGCTCAATGGGCGGGTTGGTGCAGTTTCAGGATTTGTGCAGGATTGGGAAATGGGAGAAATGGTGCAGAGCAGTGGAGCCTTTAATAGTCATACAATCATAGAGATGTACAACATGGAAAGAGACACTTCAGTCCAACTTGTCTATGACTCTGTTTTAGAATTCTGGCAGCGCTCCAGAAATTGGAAAAACATTCCGAAAAACTACTAAATGGAAGAATTGGGAAAGGGCTTGTTGAAATAAGAGAATTTGGAGTATGGCATCAGATAACGGCAAATTGGTGCAGTTAGCACCAAATGGGAGAATTTCAGTTTAGCAATAAATAGGAGAATTGGTGCAGTGTAGCACTAAATGGGAGAATTAGGACAGGACAGAACTTGATGTTGGAATGAGAGTAGGGCACCCCTAAATGGGGAGAGGGCATCAGACAATATGAGGATTGGTGTAAGGCAAAACTGAATGGAGAAATTATTCAGGACATCAGTAATTGGGGGAAATGGTGCTAAGCAACACTGAATTGGAGAATCGGTGTGGGCCATCAGTAAATGAGAGAGCTGGTGCACAGTGGAGCTAAATTAGAGAATTAGTGCATGGGCAACAGTAAATGGGAGAATTAGAGTAGGGCACCCTTAAATGGTAGAATCGGGCTCGGGCATCAGTGAATGGAAGAATTAGTACAGGGATATGAGTAAATAGGAGATTTGGTGAAAACAATAAATGGGAAAATTGGTGGGAGTGCCAGTATATTGAAAAATTGGAACAGAGCATGTCTAAATTGGGGAATAGGGACCAGGGAATCAATAAAAAGAAGAAATGTTGCGAGCACTGGTAAATTGGAGATTCAGTTCAGTGCATCACTAAATGAAAAATAACAGCAGGGCATCTGTATGTGGAAGATGTGTATCAGGGAACAACTAAATGGAAGGAATTAATGCAGGGCAACAATCATTGGAGAATTCATGCAGGTGCCATTAAATTCTAAGTGGGGGACCTGGGGCAGGATAACACTCAATGGGAGAGTTGATGCAGTTCCCGGATTTGTGTAGGATTGGTAAATGGGAGAATTGGTGCAGGGAAGTGGAGCCCTAAATAGAGCCGCAGAGATGTACAGCTGCTATATCTCTTACAACAGTGACTGCACCTCACAAGGACTTCAGTTGCTATGAATCACAGTCAGAAACCCTGAATGTGTGAAAATACATTTATAAATACAAATCAAGTCTTAGCAATGAATAAAAGACCCAAGAACATTACAGAGAGAAGCGACTCATGATGATTTGACCAGAGGGCCCAGACCTCAGGCAAAGGAAGAATTTGAGAATGAGAGTCCTTCATGGTAATCTCAAACTGGTAATGGGAATTGAACCCATGTTGTTCACATCACACTGCTCTGTAAACCAACAATACAGCCAACTTAGCTCAACTGATTCCCTCTAACTGGAGTGTACATGTTGGGATGAATAATTGAGTCTATTGCGACATATAGTGCAGGTGAATGGCCTCTCCCCACAATGTGTTTGTTGGAGTTTCATCAATTAATTTCTACTCATAAAGCTCTTCTCACAGTCAGAGCATGTACATGTTTTCTCATTGATGTAAACAAAATGATAGCTGCTGAGATTGGAGAACTGAGTGAATCCCTTCCCACACCAGGAGCAGGTAAAAGGTGTGAATGTGTTGGTGCTCACTGAGTACAGATGACTAAGTGAATCACTTCCTATGCTCAGTGCAGGCATAGATTCATAGAGTCTTAGAGATGTACAGCATGGAAACAGACCCTTCAGTTCCATGCCGACCAGATATCCCAACCCAATCTAGTCCCACCTGCTAGGACCCAGCCCATATCCCTCCAAACCCTTCCTATTCATATACCCATCCAAATGCCTCTTAAATGTTGCAATTGTACCAGCCTCCACCACATCCTCTTGCAGCTCATTCCATATCTGGACCACCCTCTGTGTGAAAACGTTGCCCCTTATATCTCTTTTATATCTTTCCCTTCTCACCCTAAACCTATGCCCTCTAGTTCTGGACTCCCCGACCCCAGGGAAAAGACTTTGTCTATTTATGCTATCCATGCCCGTCATAATTTTGTAAACATCTATAGGGTCATCTCTCAGCCTCCGATGATTCAGGGAAAACAGCCCCAGCCTGTTCAGCCTCTCCCTGTAGCTCAGATCCTCCAACCCTGGCAACATCCTTGTAAATCTTTTCTGAATCCTTTCAAGTTTAGCAACATCTTTCTGATAGGAAGGAGACCAAAATTGCACGCAATATTCCAACAGTGGCCTAACCAATGTCCTGTATAGCCACAACATGACCTCCCAACTTCTGTACTCAATACTTTGACCAATAAAAGAAAGCATACCAAACGCCTTCTTCACTATCCTATCTACCTGTGACTCCACTTTCAAGGAGCTATGAACCTGTACTCCAAGGTCTCTTTGTTCAGCAACACTCCTTAGGACCTTGCCATTAAGTGTAAAAGTCCTGCTAAGATTTGCTTTCCCAAAATCCAGCACCTCGCATTTATCTGAATTAAACTCGATCTGCCACTTCTCAGCCCTTTGGCCCATCTGGTCCAGATCCTGTTGTAATCTGAAGTATACCTGTTTGCTGTCCACTGCACCTCCAATTTTGGTGTCAACTGCAAACTTACTAACTGTACCTCTTATGCCCTCCTGATTTCCCTCTTAAGTGTTACTCCTACATTCTTTATACTCTTTTAAGAATTCACACTATTTGTGCTGTCTATACCTGACATATGCTTCCTTCTTTTTCTCAACCAAACCCTCAATTTCTTTCGTAATCCAGCATTCACTATACCTACCAGCCTTCCCTTTCACTCTGACAGGAATATATTTTCTCTGGATTCTTGTTATCTCACTTCTGAGGGCTTCCATTTTCCAACCATCCCTTAACCTGCGAACATCTGCCTCTAATCAGCTTTCCACATACTGAATCTGAAAATGGTCTCATACACACTTAAGAAATTCCTCTCCATCTAAAACTTTAACACTATGGCAGTCCCAGTCGATGATTGGAAAGTTAAAATCTCCTACAATAACTCCCTATTATTCTTACAGATAGCTGAGATCTCCTTACAAGTTTGTTTCTCAATTTCCCTCTGACTATTGGGGCTCTATAATACAATCCTAATAAGGTGATCATCCCTTTCTTATTTCTCAGTTCCACCCGAATAATTTCCCTGGATGTATTTCCAGGAATATCCTCCCTCAGCACAGCTGTAATGCCATCCCTTATCAAAAATGACACTCCCCTCCTCTCTTGCCTCCCTTTCTATCCTTCCTGTAGCATTTGTATCCTGGAACATTAAGCTGCCAGTCCTGCCCATCCCTGAGCCATGTTTCCGTAATTGCTATGATATCCCAGTCCCATGTTCCTAACTATGCCCTGAGTTCATCTGCCTTCCCTGGTAGACCCCTTGCATTGAAATAAATGCAGTTCAATTTATTAGTCCTACATTGTCCCTGCCTGCCCTGCCTGTTTAACTCACTTCTGTTCTTTCCTAACTATCTCCCTGGGTCCTTCCCCCCCACCCCCTCACCCCCCCCCCACCCCCCAACCTTACTAGTTTAAATCCTCCCAAGCAATTCTAGCACATTTCCCTGCCAGTATATTAGTCCCCTTCCAATTTAGGTACAATCCGTCTTTCTTGTACAGGTCACTTCTACCCCAAAAGAGATTCCAATGATCCAAAAATGGGAATCCTTCTCCCATACACCAGCTCCTCAGCCATGCATTCATCTGCTCTATCCTCCTATTCCTTCCCTCACTAGCTCATAGCACTGGGAGTAATCCAGATATTACTACCCTTGAGGACCTCCTTTTAAAAATTCTGCCTAACTCTCTGTAATCTCCCTTGAGTATCTCAACCTTTTCCTTTCTAATGTCATTGGTTCCAATGTGGACAATGACCTCCTGCTGGCCCCTCTCCCCCGTGAGAACATTCTGCACCCTCTCTGAGACATCCTTGATCCTGGCACCAGGAAAACAATACATCATTCTGCTTTTTCTCTGCTGACCACAGAAACATCTGTCTGTACCTCTGACTACAGAATCTCGATCACAATTGATCTCTTAGAAGCCGACGTACCCCTCATTGCATTAGAGCCAGTCTCAACACCAGAAACTTGACTTTTTGTGCTACATTCCCCTGAGAATCCATCAAACCTGACATTTTCCAAAACAGCATACCTGTTTGAAATGGGTATATCCACAAAAGACTCCTGCACTAGCTGCCTACATCTCTTACCCTTCCTGGAGTTAACCCATCTATGTGACTGTATCTGACACTTATCCCCTTCCTACATCTGCCATCCATCACATACTGTTGCTGTTGCAAATTCCTCATTGCTTCTATCTGTCTCTCCAACCGATCCACTCAATCTGATAAGATTCGCATCCAACAGTATTTATGGCAGATATAATCCGCAGTAACCCTTAAACTCTCTTTAAACTCCCACATCTGACAAGAAGTACATATCACTGAAGAGGCCATTTTTGCTCCTTCACAATCTACAGACCCAGAAAATAACACCGTCTTATTCCTCTCCAAACACTTCCTCAGGTTAAATTAATAACTATGGCTTATGTTTTAAGTTTAATCAAAAGACTTATCTCCAAAAACATATGATCAAGAAAGAATCCACTATACTCACTACTGCAGCCTTTCGCTTGGACCGACTTAAAACTAAAATTACCTTATCTGATTCTGTGCTGTGAACTTTGCCCAACAGTTCCTCCAAGATTAGTTGTGAATTTCAGTTTGTTAATTTTCCCAGATGTACTCCGATGTCCAGCGATACACGAATTCAAACAGCAAAGGCAGCAACTATGCAGGTTCTCTCTCTCTCTGTCTCCTGCACTGTCCACACCATGTGTTTCCTTTGTCTGCTCTTCTCCCTTTTAAAACTGCTGTTGTTTTGACTTTTTTCCCCCAAAAGTTCAAAAACAATGCAACAGCATATAAAACAGGAATTGCTGCTCCTGGAATTCAAGGAAAACACCTCCAACATCTAAATTACCTTAAAAAAAGGAGCAGCTCTTACAGCCAGAAATTTTTCCCATCCTCCATCTTCGATTACCGTACAGTCTCTCTCTCTCTCTCTCTATTATGGCCACGCTAGTGTATTTAAAGCTATGTTGATTTAATAAATCCCTCTCACACACAGAGCAGATGATTGCTCTCTCTCTCAATGGTTGACATTAGGCTGAACTGTGCGTTTATTCCTTCCCAAACAGAACAGGCAACATTCTCTCCCGATGATGAAGGCATTTGTGTGAAATAAAGCTAATGCCCAGGACACTGCACCTCCCGGGCAATGGGTTCTGAAGAAGATGCATACAGGACTGGAATGTTTCACTCTGTTTCTCTGTCCAAATCTCCTGTCAGACCTGCTGACTTCCTCAAGCACTTTCTGATTTGATTTGGATGAGAGCATAAGAGGTACAGTTAGTAAGTTTGCAGATGACACCAAAATTGGAGATGTAGTGGACAGCGAAGAGGGTTACCTCAGGTTGCAACAGGATCTTGACCAGATGGGCCAATGGGCTGAGAATTGGCAGATAGAGCTTAATTCAGATAAATGCGAGGTGTAGGATTTTGGGAAAGCAAATCTTGGCAGGACTTATACACTTAATAGTAAGGTCCAAGAGAGTGTTGTTGAACAAAGAGTGCAGGTTCATAGCACCTCCAAAATGGAGTCGCAGGTAGATAGTATAGTTAGGAAAGCATTTGGTATGCTTCTTTTATCAGTCAGAGTATTGAGTACAGGTGTTGGGAGGTCATGTTGCTGCTGTACAGGACATTGGTTATACCATTGTTGGAATATTGCATGCAATTCTGGTCTCCTTCCTATTGGAAAGATGTTGTGAAATTTGAAAGGGTTCAGAGGTTACCAGGGTTGGAGAATTTGAGCTACAGGGAGAGGCTGAATAGGCTGGGGCTGTTTTCCCTGGAGCGTCAGAGGCTGAGGGGTGACCTTATAGAGGTTTACCAAATCATGAGAGGCATGGATAGGATAAATAGACACAGTCTTTTCCCTGGGGTCGGGGAGTCCAGAACTGGAGGGCATAGGTTTAGGGTGAGAGGGAAAAGACATAAAAGAGACCTAAGGGGCAACCTTTTCATGCAGAGGGTTGTATCTGTAAGGAATGAGCTGCTAGAGGAAGTGGTGGAGGCTGGTACAATTGCAACATTTAAAAGGCATTTGGATGAGTATATGAATAGGAAGGGTTTGGAGGGATATGGACCAGGCGCTGGCGGGTGGGACTAGATTGGGTTGGGATATCTGGTCGGTATGGACGGGTTGGACCAAAGGCTCTGTTTCCTGCTGTTCATCTCTATGACTCAAGTCTCAGATTTTCAGCATCTGCATGAAACACCCTCAGGCCCCGCCCAGTGACGTCATGTATCCCTCTGCGCATGCGTCCACATTCCCGGCCAAGATGGCGGCTGTTCACCTCGGAATTGCAAACCTTTCACCCACAAGTTATTTTTCAAGGTGCTCGCTTCTCGCTGGAAGGGTTTATTCTCGGACTGAATCCCTCTCTCCAGTTCCTGCAGCCTTTCCCTCTGGAAAAGCGCGTCTCTTCCCATTTCCCACGGAGTGAAACCCGGCACTGCAGCTGCACAGCCCTCGCCTGTAGTGAGTATAGAGGGCATTCATCACCGCGGGGAATGCTGGGTAGGTACTCCTCCATGGAGGAGATGAACACAGAAGATTGAATCTGTTTATTAATAATTTTCTCTTTCCTGAATTCTAATCTTCTGCTATCCAAATAATCGTTGGAAGAAAAAAATGTTAGAAAAACATCTTAAAATTGGATGCATCTATCAAATCTCTCAAATCATCTTTACCACATAATCTTGTCATTAAAATACTAATTCCCTCAAATCATTTGGTAAATTCCTGTCCTGAACTGATGGTGGTAGATTTTGGAAACTTCTTTAACAAGTGGATGTTTAATACTCAAGCCAAGAGATACATTTGTTTATTCTGAATGTCTTTCAACAGGTTTCTTTTGTCATCTCATTTTACAGAGCAGTGGAAGGAATGAAAACAGAAGTGTTTCTCTGATGCCAGTTCTGTGCTATCGTCTCAGCTACAAGCTCCAGCCAGAGAGTTTACATTGAAGTACAATGACACTGATTCAGAGGTGAATATTTTTAAGCATTCATCTATAATTCAGTAGTTAACTTGTTTTGCTGTGGTTCATTGGTTAGGTCCTGGTGTGATCCCTTTACTGTGGATCTGAATCCCTGTCCTCCATGACAATCTCTTTGCCAATGTCCAACCTGCTCTACCTTTAACAATGAGTATTTTAACTCTCTGTGACAGTTTATTGTTATTTCTTCCAGTTATGGTCAAATGAGAGCTTCATCACTGCAGGTCCCTGAGGTATGTGCTGGTAATTTATTCCACTCGTATGTGTGGCCTCCCTCACAAACATCACACAGACCCTGCTATGTTTCTTTTTGCTTTCATTCTTCATGCTCCCTCTTACACACTCTATTCCCTTCAATGCTCATAAACACCCGTGCTTACCTCCCGCCTTTCCCCTCCCGTCGCCTTCCCCCCTCCCCCCTTCCCCTAGCCCCGTCACCCTTCCCCCCTAGCCCCGTCACCCTTCCCCCCCCCCCCAGCCCCGTCACCCTTCCCCCCCCCAGCCCCGTCACCCTTCCCCCCCCCAGCCCCGTCACCCTTCCCCTCCCCCCCAGCCCCGTCACCCTTCCCCCCCTAGCCCCGTCACCCTTCCCCCCCTAGCCCCGTCACCCTTCCCCCCTAGCCCCGTCACCCTTCCCCCCCTAGACCCGTCACCTTTCTCTCTTCTCCCCCCAAGCCCCGTCACCCTTCTCCCCCTAGCCCTGTCACCCTTCTCCCTTCTCCCCTCCAACCCTGTCACCCTTCTGCACCCCGTCACCCTTCTCCCCATCGCCTTCCCGCGCCCGTCGCCCTTCCGCCCTCCCACCCCCCCCACCACCCAAAATTGCCTTCCCACCCCATCGCCTTCCCACCCTTCGCCTTCCCTCCCCCCACATGGCACGTGGTCCAAGTCACCCTCTGGGACAGGAGGACAGGGTGGGAGAGGGGAATGGGTGGGGGGGAGTGAGAGAGTGAGGGACAGGTTGTGGTGAAGGGGGGATGGTGGTGAGAATAAAACCCAGTGAGAGAACAAGACAAAGAGAATGAAAGTCAGAAACGAGAATAAATAAATACCTGGTGGGGGGGAGACAGAACGAGAGAGAGAGAGAGAGAAAGAAAGACTGATGGAGGGAGAGAGATTGGGAAAGACTGAATGATTAAATAATTCCAGGAAAACGAGTGAGGAGGCAGAGAGTTGTAGGAAGGGAATCTCCAGGGGAATGGGAACAGGGTGGAGATGGGAAGGATGGGGAGAGATGGGGATTGAAGGAAAGATGTAAGGAAGGGAGAGAGGGAACATGGGAATGAAGATGGGAGCTGCAGTGAGTAATGGAGACAGTATCATCTGTGGGATCAGACTGTGCAGTAACTCCCTCTCCAACCTTTCTGTATCTTTGTGTCCCCCCCCCCCACCTCCAGCCCAGATCTCGCCCCTTATGGTAAAAATCACAGAAACAGCCTGAACCCCACAATTCTTTTATGTGTGTGTGTGTGCCTGTGTCTCTGTGTGTCTGTGTGCTCAGAGGTCTCCTGATCCCAAAGTTTCGCTCTTTGAATATTCAAGTGGCCAGCAAGATCCCTTGGAAGGAAAGAGACAGCATTATTTGAAAGGCAAAGGAGAGGGGGCGACGGCGCGGGGGAAGGGATTGAAGAGGGAAAGGAGGGGGGGGAAGAAGAGTTGAAGGCGGGGGATGGAATGAAGGGAATGGGGGGAGGGATTGGAGGGGAAGGAGAGACAGGGGGAAAGGACAGGGGGAAGGAGAGTGGGATGGAGAGGGGTTAATGGGAAGGGGGAAGGGGAAGGAGATGGGGAAAGGGGTGAAGGAGAGGGGTGAGGCGGCAGCATGGAGGGAGAGGGGGAAGGAGAGGGGATAGCAGGTGGGAAGGAGTGGTGGGAGGAGAGGGTGGGAGTGGAGTAGAGGGGAAACTGATTGGTAGGGAAGGAGAGGGGAGAAAGTAAGGGGGATGGAGGGGAAAGGCAGAGAGAGAGAGTGAGTGGGGAAGGAGAGGGGAAAGGAGAAGAAGCGTGAAGGGAGGAATGAGAGATGGGAAGGAGAGGAGGGGTGGGGGGGAGGAAGCAGGTGGAGGAGAGGGGGAAGGAGAGGGGGAGGACGGGGCGGAGTAGAGGGGAGAAGGTGATTGGTAGGGTAGGAGAAGAGAGAAAGTAATATTGGAGGGAAGAGTGGATGGGGAAGGAGGGGGAGAAGAGGGGAAAGGAGGAGAGGCGTGGAGAGGGCAGAGGAGAGGGGGGAAGGTAGAGAGGGGTGGAGAGGGGGAGGAGGCGGGCATAGGAATGGGGAACGAGGGGGAAGAAGGGGAAAGGAGAGGGGGTAAAGAGAGGGGAGAACGAGGGGAAGTAGAGGGTAAATGGAAGGGGGGAGGGAAAAGGGAGGGAAGGAGGGGTGTGAGGGGAGGAGTAAGAGAGGGGGGAAGGAGTGGAGAGGGAAGGAGACAGGGGAAGGAGGGCCGAATGGAGAGGGGAAGGAGAACAGGGAGGGAAGGAGAGAGGAAAAGAGAGGGTGGGAAAGGGGAAGAAGGGGGGATGGGGGGCAGAGTAGAGGGGGAGGCAATTGGTAGGGTAGGAAAAGGGAGAATGTAAGGGGGATGGAGGGGAGCGGCACAGAGAGAGAGAAAGAGAGAGTAGGCGGGGAGGAGAGGGGAAAGGAGAAGGGGGTGGGTGGGAAGGAGGGGGGTAAGGCGGGGGAAGGGTGAAGTAGAGGGTGAGAAAGAGAGGGGGAAAGGAGAGGATGGAAAAGGAGAGGGGGAGAAGGAGAGGAGGAAGAGTGGGGAAGGGAAGAGGGGGAAGGAGGGAGGGGGTAGGCGAGGAGGGAGAAGGTGAGAGGGGGAAGGATGGGGAGGAAGGAGGGAGAAGTGGAGAGCGGACAACAGGAGGGGGGGAAGTAGAGAGGGTCAAGGTGGGAGGGGAGGAGGAAGAGAAGGGGAGTGGAAGAAGGGGAGAGTGTGTGAAGGAGGGGGTGAAGGAGGGGAGGGGTTGGAGAGGAGTGCAAGGAGGCGGGGAAGAAGGAGAAGGGAGGAGAGGAGGGGGAGGAGGTGGGGAAGGAGAGAAGGGGAAGGAGATGAGGAAGGAGGTGAGGAAGGAGAGGAGGGTGAAGGAGGTGGGGAAGGAGAAGAGGGGCAAGGAGAAGGGGGCAAATGACAGGGGAGAAGGAGAGGTGAAGGAGAGGTGGGGCGAGGACACGGGGATGAGACGTTGGAGGAGAAGGGGAGGAGGGGGTGGGAATGGGGAGGAGATGGGGGAACGAGAGGGGAAGAAGGAGAGGAGGGGAAAGGAGCGGGGAAAAGGAGAGGAGGGGAAGGAGGAGGGCAGGCGGAGGAGTGGGGTAGGGAAGGGTGAGGAGAAGGGGGGAGGAGAGGTGGAGATAAAGGTGAAGGGGGAAATGGCGGGGAGGAAGGAGGGGTGAGGTGGAGAGGGGAGGCAAGGAGAAAGGGGTGGAAGGAGGGGAAGGGGATTGGTGGAGAGAGGACTGGAAGGAGATGGGCAGGAGAGGGAGAAAGTGGAGAGGGGAGGAGATTGGTTGGAAGGAAGTGTGTGAAGGAGAGGGAAGGAAAAGGGGGTGAAGGAGGGTGGGGGACATCTCTGCATCTGTCCCAGTCAGTCCCCCCCGTCCCCATCGGTCCCCCATCAGTCCCTGCCCAGCCCCGTCTGGCCCCATCTGTCCCGATGAATCCTGAGAGTTCTCCCTGAATATAACTGGAATAACCCGAACACTGAGATAACAACTTGAACCAGGCGAATGGGGAGGATTCTGCAGTGAGCATCTCCCAAGCCCCTGTCCCAATGTCACAACAGTCCCATGGTCACCACCCGCCCCGGTCAGTGGTATAATCCAGTACCAGAGCTTGGAATCAATGGGACCATTTGTTTTGGGATCAGGAACTTGCTTTCCCACCAAGACCACCCTTCCCTCCCCCCACCCCTCTCTGCCTTCCACAAGGACCGTTCCCTTTGACACTCCTTGGGTATGTACCACCCTCACCCCCCAAACCCCCAGGTACCTTCCCCTGCCACCGGAAAAGATGCAAAACCTGCTGTTACACCCCCACCCCCGCTCACCTCCACCCAGGGCCCCCAAACCCTCCTTCCAGGGGAGACAGAGGTTCACCTGCCTCTCCTCCAACCGTGTTTCCAGCATCAGGTGCTCCCGGTGTGGGCTTCTCTACATCAGGGAGATCCAACGGAAACTTAGGGAACGGTTCTCCGGGCCTCACAGCCGGGCCCACAGGGACTGACCGGACCTCCCAGTCACCGCCCAGTTCAATTCCCCCCAACCACTCCCTTTCCAACATGACCATCCTCAGCCTCCTGCATTGCCACAATGAACCACACCACAAATTGGAGGAACAACATCTCATCTTCCGCCTGGGCAGCCTACAGCCCGGAGGACTCAACACAGAGTTCTCCAATTTCAAATATCCTCCCTCCCCATCCCCCGACTCCCTCCCCCTCCCTTTTCCTGCGCCCTGCCACCAACTGGATTCAGTCCTCCCATTGACCAACCAAGTGGGACCCTCTACCTGTCCTCACCCCCTTCGCCTTCTTTCTCCCCCACCCTGGCCTGTTCCACCCCTTCGTCCTCCCTCAGTCTTCCTTCCCCTCCCACCACATCCTCGCTCCCCAACCCCTCCCACCCCATCCTCCCTCCCCATCCGTTCCCCCTCCCCTTCAACCTCCCACCCCATCCTCTCTCCCCCTTTGTCCTCCTTCATCCTCCCTCCCAAGTTCATCCTCCCTCCCCACTCCCTCCACCTCCCTCCCCACTGCCACTTTCCCCCTTCCTCCCTCTCCTTCTGTCGATCCCTCTCTCTGTTGTTCCACCTCCCTTTCCATTCTGTTTTATCGCCGATCCGTCTTTTTTCTGGCCCCCCCCTCCCTCCTGTCGACCAGGCCTCAGGCCTCAGAACCATGTCCCCCTCTGGAGCTTGGCCAAGGGTTTCCTGAACATTTTGGATCTTCACGTTGCAGCTTTCCCAACAAAGGTTCATCCGGATAAAAGAGAGAACAGATTACTTGAAAGGGAGAGTGAGAGCATTTTGAAGGCAAGTTACACAGCAAGATCCCAGGTTTAAAAGCACCTCTGCCCATCCCCAATGTATTAATGTATCTAACACAGTCAGCAGTTAGGGTGGAACATGGTGTGGGAGCAGATCTTACCAGGGATTGGAGGAGGATAGTGAGGAAAAGGCATCAGATTATTACACTCTGCAGTGACCTGGGATCAATTGCCTTTTACTGAAAACAGTTCCCAACTTGTATGTGTCTGCAGCTCCCTCCAGTCTGAAAGTCTCATTACCCTCTATCCTGTCTCCTGTCCCTGAGCCAATGGTGTCTTCATTCCCAGGATAGGGACAACATGGAGTTTGATACAGAGTAAATCTCCCTCCATACTGTATGCATCAAATACTCCCAGGACATGTGCAGCATGGGATGAGATACAGAGTACAGATCCCTCTGCACTGTTCCTATCAAACACACACAGGATAGGGACAGCACTGGGTGAGGTACAATGTTAGGCAGCATTGTAGACAGTGCAGATGGTACCTTAACATTACAAAGGGAGATTGATAGACTGGGTGAATGGGCAAAGCTGTGTTAGATGGAGTTCAGTGTCAGCAAGTGTGTGGGTATCAGGTTGGAGTACAGAGAGGGAACACAAAGGAGGTTTACAAGAATGATCCTGGAGCTCATGGGTTACTTTCTGAGGGGACGCTCGACAAATGAGGCCATTTTCCTCCAGAATTGAGAAAGTTAAGGGGTGATCTGGTCAAAGCCTTCAAGGTATAAACAGGATGAGACAGGATCGATCAAGATCAATGATTCCCACAGGTTGGAGATTCTAGACCGAGAGGGAGCAGAGTCTGAGAATGAGGGCACAGAGTGTTCAGGAGAGATGGTAGGAAGCACTTTGTGTGTCAAAGGGTGGGAGAGGTTTGGGACTCTCTCCCACAAACAGCAGTGGATGCTGGATCAGTCGTTCAGGTTATATCGGAGAGAGAGACATTTTTGTTCAGTGAAGATATTGAGGGATATGGACCAAAGGAAGGAATGTGGAGTTAGGCCACAGATCTACCATGATCCCATTGAATGATGGAACAGGATCGAGGGGCTGAATGGCCTCCTCCTGTTCCTATATTCTAAAATAACGATCTCCCTGCACTATCCCTATCAACCCCTCCCAGGGCAGGGACAGGATGGGGTTAGATACACAGTAAAGCTCCCTTTACTGTATCCCCATCAACCTCTCCCAAGGCAGGGTCAGAACAGGGTTAGATACAGAGTAAAGCTCTCTCTACACTGTCCCCATAAATCCATCCCAGATTGTTTAACGGAGCTATAATATTTGAAAATGCTTCTATTATTCTGTCATTCATTGTCCCTCAGTAACTCTGTGTGTGCGTGCTCGCATGCATATGTGAGAGACTGAGAGAGAGAAACGGAGACAGAGACCAGGGTCCTGCATTACTGGGTCAGGTACTGTTGTGGAGAAACTATAGAGAACCACCAGGAGACACAGAGAGTTCTTCAAGAAATAGGTCTTTTATTTGCAAACAAAAAACCGTGACACTGAGAAAGCAGGTTCTTGAATGTCCCCGAACCTCAGGGTCCGTGGATTTTTATATCATTTTTTATCATGTTTCTGTGAGCTTATCAGCATGTCCAACTATATTAATCAAAGTACCTCACTCCAGCTACACAATAAACCAATGATGTTAGTTCCCATTATCTCTTTAGTTGTACATTCAACTTGATGTTATTCTAATGTCATGATTAGATATTATTGCTAACGCTGCTGCAGTGATCTTTCATTGCAGACTAACCTGTTATGGTAAATATCTAGCTATTCCATCTATTACAATAGTCTCCTGTCTCAAGCTGACTCTACTAACTATTAATTAGATATTTTAATATCATGTCCCAAATGTTTCCGGTCCCAATCCTGTCATAATAACACTTAACAGAGAAACTTGCTTTATTACTTGTGTTCTCTCATCTGGCCATAGTGACCTTTCAGCCTTAACCTTACCCTGCTAATTGGTGTAAGAATGTTCCACTATGGTTATCCCATCCTGCCCCTGCCTTCCACAGACCACAGGTTCCCAGTGGGCTTCATGCTTTAACCCTTCCCATGCTTTCATGGTCTTTATTTTCCATCGACCTCACTCCAACAACAACACCATTCGTTAGTTAAACAGGATGGAAGACAGCACCAATTCTCAGGAAGTGTTTTACTGTTTCTGTTTTTGTTAAAATGCTTGGACAGTGTGCTGGCTCAGTCAGGAGACTGTCTGTGTGGAGTTTGCACATTCACCCCGTGTCTGCTTGGGTTTCCTCCCACAGCCCACAGATGTGCAGGTGAGGTGAATTGGCCGTGCTAACTTGCCCAGAGTGTTCGGGATGTGTAAGTTAGGTGCATTACACAGTGGGAAAATGTAGATTAATGGGGTAGGAGAATGGGTGTGGGTGGGTTGCTCTTTGGAGGGTCAGTGTGGACGTGTTGGGCCGAAGGGCCTGTTCCCACACTGGATTGATTCTATGATATTTTAAAGAAAATAATGGATTATTCGGTCACTACCACAGATTTTATTGGAATTTCTTGAGTTTAAAGGTGCTATCTAATGGCAGGTCTGTCTCTGTTGTTGTGAAAGCCAGCATCTGAAAGGATTTGCTCGGTGTGGAAACCAGTGTGTTGATGTTGCCCACTTATCTCTGAGTTGGATACCAGAATGTTGCACATTCTCCCTGTGTCTGTGTGGGTTTCCTCTGGGTGCTCCGGTTTCCTCCCACAGTCCAAAGATGTGTAGGTCAGGTGTATTGGCCATGCTCAATTGCCTGTAGTGTTAGGTACATTAGTCAGAGGGAAATTGGTCTGGGTGGGTTACTCTCTGGAGGGTCGGTGTGGACTGGTTGGGTCAAATGTCCTGTTTCCACACTGTAGGGAATCTAATCTATTTATGACATAACATAATACATAGTAATCTGAGATTGACCAAGTTCTGAATTTATTGTTACAATGTTTAGAGACTGTCACCTATATGCCCATCTCTGAATTCCACTCATGTTTTGCTAGATATGCCAAGTGGAAAGTTGCTCAGTGACATCTTAATTCGGTTACTCCGAAGTCCGAGCCCTCAAACAATAAAGTGTTCCTTTGAGATTGAATTTAAAGGTGTTTCTCTGTAAATGGCCAGACTCAAAATGATCACAGCAGATTCAGCCTTCACTTCACAGCAAAGTATCATCTACCTTTAAATGGGAATATACGTCATCTTAAAAGCTAAGTAAATAATTGTGACTTTCAATAAATACTTCCAGTTACTAACTGTTAGAAATGAAAATTCACTTCTAAATAATCGCTCTGGACAAATTCAAGAGAACAAAGATTTTATTAACAAATTCTGCAGAATCGGACGCCTTCCCAAAGAAAAGCGTGCTGAGCATTACAAGGTCTCTCATTATATACAGCACAAGTCCCTCCCCTCTTTGACTCCAAAGAGTCACGGGGTTCACATTCTAAACTAGCAGTAATTTTCCGTTATGCTCTCATTGTCTCAAATCCTGACCACATAGAAAAACACAGGGTCGTTCTTCTGCTCTGTGGTTCTGCAGCAGGTTCAAAGCAGGTCAACAGACATCTCACATTTTATTCTTGTCCTGTGGTTTCACAATACATCAGCAGATGTCTGGATTTGTTTCTCCATTCTGTTAACACAAAGCCGACCCTTGCACCAAGTAGCTTGTTTCTTATTAACTGTTAACACTTCCCCATTCTGAGGGTTCAATGCTGACAATATTTTAAGTACAGAAATGGTTATACAAAGAGAGCTTAATAGCATCAGAAATCTGGGTTTTAAAGCAGCAAAAAGTTTAGCTTATTCAATATGATAATGCTCACGTTTAAAGATTATAATGCCATGCACATCTTAATAATTCTTATTAAGCCAGATCTCACTCTCTCAATTCCACCCTTTTTCTTTTTAAGATGTGCATGCGTAACAGAATCGGCTGAATTACGGCTCAGGGAGGTCCTTCTGTCTTTTCAACAGCAGAACTTTAAGTTCATGAGTACCATGTTGGGGTATGGCAATGGCTTGCATCTGGGCGATGTGGCGTTGGATCAACACTCTAGCACAGGGGACCAGACAGGGAATAACGAGGAACAGGGCCCCGACACCCACCACCATCATTAATGCCATGCGCCACCAGCCGCCCCCAAAAAGCGTGTTCCACCAACTAGCGTCCCCTATAGGTCGCCACGTCTGGACAGGTACATGGGCTATTTTACGGATGTCCCGGGTGATTTTTAGGACAGCCTCGTAGTTATCGTCTATTTCCAGACAGCAATTTGTCGTGTTAAACTTCCCGCAGACACCCCCTTCAGAGGCAAGCAGGTAGTCTAAAGCAAGACGATTCTGATATATTGCAGCCCTCATTTGAGACTGCTATCTAGCCAGTAATTCCAATGCGAAGGCGGTTTTGTTGGTGATTATTTCCATCACCGCCTGCAAGCGAATGATACGATTAAGCATATAAATTGGAGTTCTGTAACCCCAAGAGCCATCCTGAGCCCAACTTGCCGGCCCATAATACTCAATGATACGGGACGGTGGCCAATCTGCGCCCCACTTGTGGACATTCCACTGACTAGCACTCCTACGCTTCCGTGCTAGTCTTCCGGGCCTCCGTTGCAGGGAGTCGAACAACTTAACCCCCAGGTCAGCCCCTTGATCCCGGGGGAGGAGAAAGAACTCCAGTCTGACTATACCGAGGAAGCATAAGCCACCCCATTCCTGTGGTAACCTGGAATACGCCAGATCCCCACAAATCCAAAATAAACCATCAGGAGCCGGACCCCCTCCACTGTCCCTGGCAACACCGTCCCATGCCTCTCTAATTCCCGGCATTCCCGCATAAGGGCCAGAACCACTGCAATTCCAGGAATCAGAGGTGGGATGCAACCGCCTACAGTTAAGATCCCCTTGTTGGGTGAAAGACAATCCAAGGGGTTGTTTGGTGAGAAACCAACCAAAGGTCGGGGCCACCAAGTGTCTGTGGTGAGATTCAAGACCTGCTGACAGGGGCTGTCACCAACTGGGCGGGACCCTTTTTTTTCCAATGCAGAAGTGGCCCGTCGGGGTATTCTGCAATTTCCAGATTGGATAAATTCTGTTCTTGGAGTAAGTCCAATTGTATTCGAGGATTTCCTGAACATCCAAACTCTCCCCCGTCCATGGCCACTGCTCGGTCATATGCGGACCCCCACAAACCCAACAGCTCGTCACATTTAAAATTTTGGCAATTTGAGACGTGAAGTCAATAAAGAGATTTTTTTCGCAACATCAGGAAGAGTAAGCCGACTCTCAATGTCCTCATAGAGGGAGGAAACCTTGGCTGAGGCGGCTATTCTGGTATCGTAATTTGGAATAGATTTCTCTAACCCGGGATATATTTCCTTAACCCGGTCAAAGTGGTCCGCTGCCGAGCCAGTAAAACTGATACAGAGCCATTATTCCATAAGTGGACAGTCTATATTTCCACTCGTGTAATATCCCAGGCTGAATACCTGGTAGTAATGTTCCCCATCCTCCCAACATGGTGTCATTTTCTCCCGGTTGTAACAGGCATCACTTATTTTAGTGTGAATCACAAAAGGCCCCGGAAAGACATGGTTTCCCCATTTCACAATTTGGCGGCATTTGTCGCACGGCCTGATAGCCATATCCCAGCTGTCTTTTTTTTATGCAGACCCATTCATGTTCTTCCCAAATACACTCACGGACTCTCCCCTCAGGCCAACCAACATAACCCTTGTTTAACATTTGATAAAACAATTTCCCATCCTCCCAACATTCCTCCCGGGACCCCTCATCATGGCAAAGGGAGAAGAAATTAGGATCTCCCAGTTGAATTATAGCGCCGCATTTGGCACATTCCCTTTTAGTTCTACTTTTGTCTGTTTCCAGTAATGCAGCATGTCCCTGTAAACTGTCTGCTGAAAGGGGCAATGATAGGCCCTAGCCCTAGACAGACCGAGATATCCCCTGTTTTTTTTTACTTGATAGTATAGTTTTCCTTTTTCCCAGCACTTTTGGCGTGAGTATATGTCATAACAGCGAGTATTATTTGCATAAGAGGAGTGGGATATAAAAGATCCGCGTAAGTCTAACTCAGTGTCCCACACCCGAACCCTAGAGCGGCATTTATCACAGTTACCAAACACGCCCCTTATCAGAGCAAGAACAAACAATATAACAGAAAATGCTAGAACAGTCATAATAAAGTTCATTTTGGTTGTCTCTTTAACTTCACCACCAACGGTCCATCACCGGCCTCACACGACCAAGAGTCCTTTTTGGGCGGCGACACCGGGCCTTTTAGTCTGGCGGCGTGAGTCCACCCTTTTTTCTTTTGTTCGTATGGCAACTTCGGTGGTGAGTAACACCTGAAACGGTCCCTCCCAGAGTGATTGGAGTTTCTCCGGTTTCCAGGATTTTATCAAAGTCCAGTCTCCCGGTTCCACTTTGTGGAGGTGGATATCGAGTGGAGGGGTCTGAGTCAGGAATCCCTGGTGGAGTAAACGAGAAACAGCGAAGCCACATATCTCATGACTCACGCTTTAGGTGACAAACACTCAAACATTCATGTACTAACAAACAGATGAATTCAAGCCAGACCACAAAGTGTTAAACTGCTTGTTAGCTGAGAAGCCCTTTTTTTTAATTAAAAAAAAATCCATACACAAACACAAATTCTCACATCCACAGAGACTATTTTTTTTTACAATCAAATTTGCACACACAAACACACATAAATCTTCACCAACACAAAATTCCTACGGGGGGGCGGCCCACACAGACATAAATATTCAGGTTTAGATAAACACCATATTTATCCAACTCCTTTTGTCTTTCATACAGTCCTCCCATACTACTGCTACCAGTATCTTAGCCTTCCGTTCCTCCGCCATTATGCCTCTCTATACAAATACCTTCTGAACCTCCTGTAACAACTCCGACTCATTTCTACCGCTCCCGTCCTCTATCTTCTGTAACTTCTTCTGGATATCAGGCCATGCCTTTGTCACGAAGTGAACCTTTACCATCCGTCATCCTATTTCCCCATCTGGGTCTATACCCGAACATTTCCTAACCGACTCCCTTAATCTGTGTAAGAATGGACAGGGAGACTCGTCCTTTCCCTGCCTCAGGTCGAAAACCTTGGCTAACTTTCGCTGTTTGGGGATGCAAGTTTGTATCCCTCGGATTATCAAATTTTGCATGTCTAGTATATTATTTCACTTTTCTATATTATGGTTGTCTCAGTTAGGGTTCTGAAGGGGATCTTTGTCCTCACCCCTAACCATCCCCCTCCCATGCCAAATTGTCCGGCAAGCTTAATACCGGCGCTGTTACTAGTTTTTTTTTAAAAAAATCTCAATTAACACTTTCCCTATTCAGTATCCCCATATAAGTCTCCTTTCTCCCCCAGTAAATAGTATATTCAAAAATAGACATTAACTCAGCCCACATATATAGACTGGGCCTCAAACATTAATTAATTTGTTCTGACAATCCTATCGGATTCTCATCCAGGACCGTCATTTCCTTTTAAATGTTCCGACCTCCCCACTGGTGAGGGGGTCACACACAAACCCAATTTCCTTGTCCCCTATCGGCACTTTTTAAGAAATATTGTAATGTTCCAACTTCTCATATCCTCAAACACCAATTTAATAATTCATGCTTGACTAACTTTAAAGCCTGTTCCTAAACTGTAAACATATATATATCCATTTATTTAGTATTTAATATTTAAAATATAAAATACATACAGTTCCCAAATTTTAAAACCCACTGTAATCACCCAGATTTAGTATCCTAATTTAGATCCAAAATTAGTTTTCTTGTGTACTCCTAACTATTTCTCAATTACAATACTTTAGGTCATAAAATAATCATAACTGTCCTAGCCGAATCCAAGGTCTCAGATAATAACTATGGAAGTCCTAACTACAACTGTCCTTCACATAGTGAAAATAAATCATGTTAAGTTTTCATAAAAATCACATTTAAAACAATCCTGGAACTCAAGTTCCAGTGAATAAAACTTCCTCATTCAATCACCAACAAACAAATGTGCATTCAACCCGAATCACAGAGAGTTAAATGTTTTGCAAGCAGTTCTCTCTCTCTCTCTCTCTCTCTCTCTCTGTCGGTCTTACTGCAAACTGCTGGTAAAAAAAAACTTCAGTTGTCTCATATCATTTGAGTTTAATGGGGCTACAACAAATCCTGTGGTCCGTTCCCCAACCGGGACCTCCCGTGCGGGGACAGTCTCACTACTTCTTTATCACCTTTTCTCCTCATGTCTCTCTCTCTCTCTCTCTCTGTTTCTCTCTGTTTTAGTCTTGGATTATATTTATTCTTTAAATGATCATTTAAAATTTGACAAACCCAATCCTCGTCCGATCCAAATTTTGGCCACCAAACTGAATTTCCCTGAATCGGTTGTTGGGGCCATTTATCACAAAATTTTTCCATTTTTTTTTTCCGTCTAGACTTTCCTTTTCGTCTTCCGTGATTCCAGTTAGCTAACATTCTCCTAACGGGCTATCATCCGGCACCCCCTTGTATTCTTCATCAGGCAACGGTTTAGGCACTCTTGTGCCCCCGTTTCCCATACCGAAGATAAGTACAAGCAAATAAACCACCCGTGCGAGAAACAAGAATATCCCACACTCACCGGATTTCCTTATGATCGACCAGGTAGCGGCAACAGGTAATCAACCCTTGGTAACTGACTGAACGCAGAGTCTCCGGTACGTAAACATCACCAAACAAGACAAGGTGTCCTTGAGTTTCGCATCAGTCAGAGACCAAACCCTGGTAACTGATTGAGCGCAGAGACTTCGGTACGTAAACAACACCTGACAAGACAAGGTGTCCTTGAGTCCTGTGCATCAAGCAGAGACCAAACCCTGGTAACCGATTGAGCGCAGAGACTCCGGTACGTAAACAACACCTGACAAGACAAGGTGTCCTTGAGTTTCGCGCATCAATCAGAGACCAAACCTGTCTGAACGCAACAGAAGAAATCTGTGCCTACCTGGCTTCGGTGCACCGAAATTACTCGATCCCCTGCCCGTTTTTCCCTTTATGACTGGCCAGTCTCCTCCCTCTTTGTTCTCCTGAGCCTCCCGGATACCACTCGCTCAAGCCGCGAAGCGGGACGGCGAGTAAGGAATCGGGGACTACCGAACTCGGTAGGGTGCACCGTCTCCGATGTCCTTCCTCGAGCCCACCGCAGCCGGAGTGTGGAGCCGGACGAGCCCCCAAGTTGTTAGAAATGAAAATTCACTTCTAAATAATCGCTCTGGACAAATTCAAGAGAACAAAGATTTTATTAACAAATTCTGCAGAATCGGACGCCTTCCCAAAGAAAAGCGTGCTGAGCATTACAAGGTCTCTCATTATATACAGCACAAGTCCCTCCCCTCTTTGACTCCAAAGAGTCACGGGGTTCACATTCTAAACTAGCAGTAATTTTCCGTTATGCTCTCATTGTCTCAAATCCTGACCACATAGAAAAACACAGGGTCGTTCTTCTGCTCTGTGGTTCTGCAGCAGGTTCAAAGCAGGTCAACAGACATCTCACATTTTATTCTTGTCCTGTGGTTTCACAATACATCAGCAGATGTCTGGATTTGTTTCTCCATTCTGTTAACACAAAGCCGACCCTTGCACCAAGTAGCTTGTTTCTTATTAACTGTTAACACTTCCCCATTCTGAGGATTCAATGCTGACAATATTTTAAGTACAGAAATGGTTATACAAAGAGAGCTTAATAGCATCAGAAATCTGGGTTTTAAAGCAGCAAAAAGTTTAGCTTATTCAATATGATAATGCTCACGTTTAAAGATTATAATGCCATGCACATCTTAATAATTCTTATTAAGCCAGATCTCACTCTCACACTAACATAATCCAATAAATAATGCATACCTTTTCATAATTTTTACTCGAACTGTTAAGCTGAGACTATTATAAAGTTGTTTAAAACATAGCGAACTGTAACTACATTAACATTGCAGTGACTAATGTTATGGACTAGGCTCAACCACTCACAACATTCTTAAGCAGGCATCCCAGAGCACAACTTTGCAATTTACTTCGGTAAGTGTACAGTGAAAATTACCTGGAGTAAGATAGCTAGGTTGACTACTAGATTTTAAACAGACAAAAACATTCATAAACTTACACAAAGAACCCCTACAGAACACACTCTATCCAGCCAGACTTAATTATGTTGTTCTGAGTACAACAGTTCCAATGTCAAAAACCAGTATCGATGCTTCAAGTTGAAGTTGGAGGGCAGAAAGAGAGTTTCTACACAGCTCCCTGTTGAACTTTGCAAACCTGCTCAGCTAAAGAGCTGACCTCTGCCCTTTCATTATGTAGGTGAGTTGTCAAGCCTGATCACTTTGGCCTGAAGGCTCATCTGTTTATATGGAAACAAAAGGTCTCTTAAAACCCTATCTGATCGGAGCCTGAGCTCCCCCCCCGCCACCACCACAACCAAAAGTCAAGGACAGAGTCTCCTTGAGTCAAGGAACAGCTTTTAGATAAAAATGGACTAGCTTTGTGACACTAAAGAAAGTCCACATTTTTGTTTCAAATGCCATCCCACTGTCTCTGATTCCAGATAGTAGCTTTAATTTGGACCCTTGCCAAGTCTAACCTCAATCCTCCAATGTGAAGTCAGCAAACAATCAAGTTTGCAAGGTCTTGCTTCTTTCTGCAGAAGGACTGCAGCAGTAATTGGGGAGCCAGATAGAGGAAGGCTAATCCAGACTGATTAATTCACCAGCGTTTGTGCGGTTAATATACTGGTGTAATTAATTTCTGCTCACAACATTTAGAATTCAGGCCTCAGTTGTAATCTTTGTTCTATTTATTCAGTCTCCTTCAACTGTGCACGGTTCATCACAGCTTCTCCCAAGAATAGAGATACAATATCAGTACAATAAGCTTTTACCAAAGTTATTAAGGTTAGAGATAATGCAGTGAATTGTCACTTTGTTTAGGCAACTGTCAACACAAATTGTCACCTGCTCCTTTTCCAAATGCACACACTTTTGTTCCACACAGAATTCTCTTCACATCACCAAAATCATTTTTATTGTTTCATACTGACTATTTTTAAAAAATATTACACATTCTGGACAAGATGGATTTTGGCTTTCATTGATGCAGCAACATTCTATAATTTAAAATCAGCTTTCATAATGGTTTGAACTCACACCAAGCAGAGCACAATAGTGTTCAATTTTATTTTTAAATCCTGCGCTAACATGCCTCAGCAATGTGGAGCTTTCCCACTGCATTGTGTCGTGTGGACTCGAGTGAGACTGTCAATCAAAAAGGACACAGTGGGATTTAGGTAAAGTAGTGTTACTTCTGCAATCGTCAATACTTATGCAAGGTAAATGAATCCACACCAGTGTGTAATTGTTTCAACCAAGAGCTGAGTCAACAAGAATGAAAACTATGTGAAGAAAATATATAATTGTTTTTGTATTAGCTAAAATGTTTATACAAGAATGAAACATGCCTGCAAACAATGGTAGATGATAGATTAAGCCCAAAGTCCAACATATATATGTGTGAGCCCAGTCCGGCGTGCTCTTTAAATAAAGCAATAGGAGAAGATATTCAATCTTACACTTTTAGTTTTATTCTAGCAGTAAGTGGATAAAGTATACAGAGCTCTGGGTCTAAACCTTTCTGTCCCTGACAAACTACTAAGTAAGTCAGTTCACAAAGAGCAAAGACGTATTCCTACCCCTGACCCAGTCTTTTATATAATACAAAACGTCATGCAATCACTGAGGTGGGATTGTCTTCTGATTGGCTGTCGATCTGACTCCATCCTCCGCCTCCTCGCATTCCTGGATGTCTGATCCCACGTGACCTTCCAGCACTCTTCCGGGGCGCGAAATGGCCGATCACGTGACCTCCCGGCACTCTTCCGGAGCGTGAAACGGGGAGACCGCGCCCGCACCTCGGAGCATCACGTGATCATCCTCTGCACACGCATCAGAGCATCACGTGACCTCCGAGTGCCGGGGACACGCCCACTCGCAGTCTAGAATCTATTCTGCAAGTAAGCCATATATTTACACAGACAAATAGATAAGGTGCTGTGAGGGTGTAGGTTAAGCCAGATATGCCTGTACAAACAGTAGGTATAAGCATCTGTTTCCCACTTCTGCAAAAACACAAAAACAAACCCCAATTAAAAGGTCATAGGTTGGGGAAAGGGAGGAAATGGCACAGGTGGAGGAAGTGGATAAGAGTGAAGGAGGATATACCTAACAATGGGCCACAGCAGGATGTGGTGAAATGGCCGAGTAAAACTTGTACTTTGTTAAGCACAAGGCCGGATAAGGCAAGAGATAAACAATAGTAATGGGCACCGGGTTGGGAGGAGTGAATCCTATATAAGGTATGTACTTGCTAAACTCTGGGTGCCTTACTTCAGGCACCACGCTTGCAAGGGTATAATAAACATACTGATTGCTTCAGATCTTGTCTCAGAGTGAAATTATTGTAGTGAGTGAACTTTGTTTCTCACACACTGATACTGGTTTTTAACATTGGAACTGTCGTACTCGGAACAGCATAATTAAGTCTAGCTGGATAGTTTGTGTTCTGTAGGGGTTCTTTGTTGTTTGTGTAATTTTGTGAATAATGATTTTATCAGTTTAAAATCTAGTCACCAACCTACCTATCTTATTCCAGGTAATTTTCACTGTACACTTACCGAAGTAGATTGCAAAGTTATGCTCTGGGCTGCCTGATTAAGAATGTAGTGAGTGGTCGAGCCTAGTCCATAACATTAGTCATTGCAATGTTAATGTAGTTACAGTTCCCTATGTTTAAAAAACTTTATAATAATCTTAGCTTGACAGTTCCAGTAAAAATTATGAAAAGGTATGCATTATTTATTGGATTATGTTAGTAACTGGAAGTATTTATTGAAAGTCACAATTATTTCCTTAGCTTTTAAGATGACGTATATTCCCATTTAAAGGTAGATGATACATTGCTGTGAAGTGAAGGCTGAATCTGCTGTGATCATTTTGAGTCTGGCCATTTACAGAGAAACACCTTTAAATTCAATCTCAAAGGAACACTTTATTGTTTGAGGACTTGGACTTCGGAGTAACCGAATTAAGATGTCACTGAGCAACTTCCCACTTGGCATATTGACAAAACATGAGTGAAATTCAACAGACCAGTTGACAAGAGATGGGCATATCGGTGACAGTCTCTAAACATTGTAACAATAAATTCAGAACTTGGTCAATCTCAGATTACTATGTATTATGTTATGTCATAAATAGATTAGATTCCCTACGGTGTGGAAACAGGACATTTGACTCAACCAGTCCACACCGACCCTCCAGAGAGTAACCCACCCAGACCAATTTCCCTCTGACTAATGTACCTAACACTATGGGCAATTGAGCATGGCCAATCCACCTGACCTACACATCTTTGGACTGTGGGAGGAAACCGGAGCACCCGGAGGAAACCCACACAGACACAGGGAGAATGTGCAACATTCCGGTATCCAACTCAGAGATAAGTGGGCAACACCAACACACTGGTTCACACACCGAGCAAATCCTTTCAGGTGCTGTCTTTCACAACAACAGAGACAGACCTGCCATTAGACAGCAACTTTAAACTCAAGAAATTCCAATATAATCTGTGGTAGTGACCGGATAATCTGTTACTTCTTTTAAAAAAAATCACAGAATCAATCCAGTGTGGGAACAGGCCCTTCGGCCCAGCACGTCCACACTGAACCTCCAAAGAGCAACCCAACCAGACCCATTCTCCTACCCCATTACTCTACATTTTCCCGCTGTGGGCTGTGGGAGGAAACCCATGCAGACACGGGGTGAATGTGCAAACTCCACACAGACAGTCTCCTGACTGAGCCAGCACACCACCCAAGCATTTTAACAAAAACAGAAACAGTAAAACACTTCCTGAGAATTGGTGCTGTCTTCCATCCTGTTTAACTAACGAATGGTATTGTTGTTGGAGTGAGGTCGATGGAAAATAAAGACCATGAAAGCATGGGAAGGGTTAAAGCCCCCACTGGGAACCTGTGGTCTGTGGAAGGCAGGGGCAGGATGGGAGAACCATAGTGGAACATTCTTAACCAATTAGCAGGGTAAGGTTAAGGCTGAAAGGTCACTATGGTCAGATGAGAGAACACAAGTAATAAAGCAAGTTTCTCTGTTAAGTGATATTATGACAGGATTGGGACCGTAAACATTTGAGACATGACATTAAAATATCTAATTAATAGTTAGTAGAGTCAGCTTGAGACAGGAGACTATTGTAATAGATGGAATAGCTAGATATTTACCATAACAGGTTAGTCTGCAATGAAAGATCACTGCAGCAGAGTTAGCAATAAATATCTAATCATGACATTAGAATAACATCAAGTTGAATGTACAACTAAAGAGATAATGGGAACTGACATCACTGGTTTATTGTGTAGCTGGAGTGAGGTACTTTGATTAATATAGTTGGACATGCTGATAAGCTCACAGAAATATGATAAAAAATAGATATATATCCACGGACCCTGAAGTTCGGGGACATTCGAGAACCTGCTTTCTCAGTGTCCCGGTTTTTTGTTTGCAAATAAAAGACCTATTTCTTGAAGAACTCTCTGCGTCTCCTGGTGGTTCTCTATAGTTTGATCACAACAGTACCTGACCCAGTAATGCAGGGCCCTGGTCTCTGTCTCCATCTCTCTGTCTCAGTCTCTCACATATGCACGCACACACACACAGAGTTACTGAGGGACAATGAATGACAGAATAATAGAAGCATTTTCAAATATTATAGCTCCGTTAAACAATGTGGGATGGGTTGATGGGGACAGTGTAGAGAGAGCTTTATTCTGTATCTAACCCTGTTCTGGTCCTGCCCTGGGAGGGGATGATGGGGACACAGTAAAGGGAGCTTTACTGTGTATCTAACCCCATCCTGTCCCTGCCCTGGGAGGGGTTGATAGGGACAGTGCAGGGAGATCATTATTTTAGAATATAGGAACAGGAGAAGGCCATTGAGCCCCTCGATCCTGTTCCATCATTCAATGGGATCATGGCTGAACTGTTGCCTAACTCCACATTCCTTCCTTAGACCTATATCCCTCAATATCTTCACTGAACAAAAATGTATCTCTCTCAGATTTAACCTGAACGACTGATCCAGCATCCACTGCTGTTTAGAACATAGAACATAGAACATAGAAAAATACAGCGCAGTACAGGCCCTTCGGCCATCGATGTTGCGCCAATCCAAGCCCACCTAACCGACACTAGCCCACTATCCTCCATATGCCTATCCAATGCCCGTTTAAATGCCCATAAAGAGGGAGAGTCCACCACTGTTACTGGCAGGGCATTCCATGAACTCACAACTCGCTGAGTAAAGAATCTAACCCTAACATCAGTCCTATACCTACCACCCCTTAATTTAAAGCTATGCCCCCTCGTAATATCTGACTCCATATCCTATCTAAACCCCTAATCATCTTGTACACCTCTATCAAGTCACCCCTAAACCTTCTTTTCTCCAATGAAAACATCCCCAAGTGCCTCAGCCTTTCCTCATACGATCTTCCTACCAAGCAACATCCTGGTAAACCTCCCCTGCACCCGTTCCAGTGCCTCCACATCCTTCCTATCGTATGGCGACCAAACCTGCACACAATACTCCAGATGCAGCCGCACCAGATTCTTATACAACTGCAACATGATCTCAGGACTCCGGAACTCAATTCCTCTACCAATGAAAGCCAGTACGCCATATGCCTTATTCACAGCACTATTTACCTGGGTGCATCGAAGAGAGTCCCAAACCTCTCCCACCCTTTGTGTGTCAAAATGCTTCCTACCATCTCTCCTGAACGCTCTGGGCCCTCATTCTCAGACTCTGCTCCCTCTCGGTCTAGAATCTCCAACCTGTGGGAATTGTTGATATTGATCGATCCTGTCTCATCCTGTTTATACCTTGAAGGCTTTGAACAGATCACCCCTTAACTTTCTCAATTCTGGAGGAAAACGGCCTCATTTGTCGAGCGTCCCCTCAGAATGTAACCCCTGAGCTCCAGGATCATTCTTGTAAACCTCCTTTGTGCTCCCTCTCTGTACTCCAACCTGATACCCACACACTTGCTGACACTGAACTCCATCTAACACAGCTTTGCCCATTCACCCAGTCTATCAATCTCCCTTTGTAATGTTAAGGTACCATCTGCACTGTCTACAATGCTGCCTAACATTGTACCTCACCCAGTGCTGTCCCTATCCTGTGTGTGTTTGATAGGAACAATGCAGAGGGATCTATACCCTGCATCTAACCCCATGCTGCACATGTGCTGGGAGTATTCGATGCAGTCAGTAAGGTGGGAGATTTACTCTGTATCTAGCCTCATGTTGTCCCTATCCTGGGAGTGAATATGCCATTGACTCAGAGACAAGAGACACGATAGAGGGTAATGAGGGTTTCAGACTGGACGGAGCTACAGGCACATACAAGTTGGGAACTGTTTTCAGTAAAAGGCGATTGATCCCAGGTCACTGCTGAGTGTCATAATCTGATGCCTTTCCCTCACTATCCCCCTCCAATCCCTGGTAAGATCTGCTCCCACATCATGTTCCACCCTAACTGCTGACTGTGTTAGATACATTCATACATTGGGGATGGACAGGGTGCTTTTAAACCTGGGATCCTGCTGTGTAAGTTGCCTTCAAAATGCTTTCGCATTCCCTTTCGAATAATCTTTTCCTTCTTTTATCCTGATGAATTTTTGTTGGGAAAGCTGCAACGTGAAATCCAAAATGTTCAGGCCGAGGGAAGCCTTGGCCAAGCTCCAGAGGGGGATGTGGATCTGAGGCCTGAGGCCTGGTCAACAGGCTGCATCCCGTGGGGGCCGACATGGATTGTGTGATTATTTAATCTCCTCTGGGATTCCTGGGTTTTAGGGGCCTCTGGTTAACTTCTTCTAGGAGAAAGTGAGGACTACAGATGCTGGAGATCAGAGCTGAAAATGTGTTGCTGGAAAAGCACAGCAGGTCAGGCAGCATCCAAGGAGCAGGAGACTCTCCTGCTCCTTGGATGCAGCCGCTGGTTAACTGGCTACTGTCAGATTGCGGCCCTGTCATTTTTAAAACAGGTTTAAAGCCTGGCGTTAAAGTATGTCATTTACTTAAATTATTTGGATGCGAGCATAAGAGATACAGTTAGTAGGTTTGCAGATGACACCAAAATTGGAGGTAGTGGACAGTGAAGAGGGTTACCTCAGATTACAACAGGATCTGGACCAAATGGGCCAATGGGCTGAGACGTGGCAGATGGAGTTTAATTCAGATAAATGTGAGGTGCTACATTTTGGGAAAGCAAATCTTAGCAGGACTTATACATTTAATGGAAAGGTCCTAGTGAGTGTTGCTGAACAAAGAGATCTTGGAATGCAGGTTCATAGCTCCTTGAAAGTGGAGTCGCAGGTAGATAAGACAGAGAAGAAGGCGTTTGGTATGCTTTCCTATATTGGTCAGAGTATTGAGTACAGGAGTTGGGAGGTCATGTTACAGCTGTATGGGACATTGATTAGACCACTGTTGGAATATTGCATGCAATCCTGGTCTCCTTCCTATCAGAAAGATGTTGTGAAACTTGAAAGGATTCAGAAAAGATTTACAAAGATGTTGCCAGAGTTGGAAGATTTGAGATATAGGGAGAGGCAGAACAGGCTGGGGCTGTTTTCCCAGGAGCATTGGAGGCTGAGGGGTGACCTTATAGAGGTTTACAAAATTATGAGGAGCATGGATAGGATAAATAGACAAAGTATTTTCCATGGGGTCAAGCAGTTCAAAACTAGAGGGCATAGGTTTAGGGTGAGAGGGGAAAGATAAAGAAGAGACCTAAGGGGCAACATTTTCACGCAGAGGGTGGTATGTGTATGGAATGAGCTGCCAGAGGATGTGGTGGAGGCTGGTACAATTGCAACATTTAAGAGGCATCTGGATGGGTATATGAATAGGAAGTGTTAGGAGGGATATGGGCCGGGTGCTGGCAGGTGGGACTAGACTGGGTTGGGATATCTGGTCAGCATGGACGGGTTGGACTGAAGGGTTTGTTTCCATGCTGTACATCTCTATGACTCTGTGGCCATCCCCAGGATCTGAGAGGCGGAATTAAAACCCAAATGATGTGACACTCTCTAAAGACTTGTCATAAAGTCAGAGTAATATTGATTACAGAGAGGGTAGGGTGAGAAAATTCGACAGTGAGAGAAAGAGAGTGAGAGAGAGATTTGAAAAATTGAGAGAGATAGGAAAACAGAAGGGGAGAGAGAGGGAGAGGCATTGCAGGCAGTGAGTGTTTTAATCAGCAAACTCATTATTTCAAAGTTTCTCCAAAGCTTTGTCATGAAAATTCAGCTCATCGCCCTATGTGTTTATGTTTGGATGTTGCTGAGAGATTGTTGTGTCACTGAGAGAGGAAAACCTGGGATCTTGCTGTGCTATCTTTCTGTAATGGTTTTCCTCCTTTGTCTTTCAACTAATGTTGTCTCTTTCCTCCCAAGGAATCTCGCTGGCCACTTGAAGATTCAGTGAGAGAAACTTTGGGATTAGGAGACTTTTGAACAAGAGCTTTCTCCAGAGGGGGCACGGTTCTGAGGCCTGAGGCCTGAGGCCTGGTTGACAGGCTGCACCCCATGGGGACCCACATGAGTTGTGTGTTTATTTACCCCGAGGTTTAATCTCTTCTGGGGGACCCTGGGTTTTAGGGGCATCTGGTTAACTGGCTGCTGTCAGATTGCAGCCTGTCGTTTTTAAAACAGATTTGAAGCCTGGAGTTAAAGTAACTGGGGCCCTGGGATTTGACACAAACACATCAATCCTCACTGAGTGTCTGACAGACAGGACTTCCCAAGGAGGGAATTAAAACCTTAAATGAGAAACTTTCTCCAAAGATTTGTTCTAATACCAGAATAATGCTACTTGTGGGATCTTGCTGTGTCTCAAACTACCTGCAGAATGGCCTACCTTGCAACAAGGGTGACCAAATGTGATAATCACACAGATAAGACACAGGTTCACCAATTCCCTAAGTATCTGGGAAGGGATCTATCTCTCTCTCTCTTTCTTTGGTTGATTTTCCAAACAAATAAAATCATCCCACACACAGAAATCCACAGCCTCCTGTCGGATGTAAAGTGGGACTTGAGCACATTCTGGAGCACGAAGGGGACTACCCTGTGGGATCGCACTGTGCGTCAATGGCCCATCCTGTGACTTGTCGTTATTTTAATGGGGAGGGGTGTGGGGGACAGGATGTGGGATTCCAGGCAGGGAGAGACAGACAGAGAGAGACTCATGATCAGAAACCAGATTTAGAAAGTGCTGGTATTATTGGGATCTTGCTGTGTGAAAATTACATGGGGGGCATTATGCTTGTGGAGGGCTTGTTGTGGGGAGGGTTTGTTGCTGGGGGATGGGAGTTGTTCTGGCAGGGGGTAAAGAAGAGGAAATACCCCAGGTGTGCCACACCCCAGCTGCCTGTGGGATCTTGCTGTGCACCTCTCAGCCTGCTGGTTGCCCCTTACACATCACAGGAGCCTGTCTATAGGGCCCGGGCTCCGTTTGCTGATGGTCTGATAGTGGGTGGGGTGTATCATCCCTCCTTTCTCCAGCCCAGACCCCTCCCCCTCTCCTCCCCCTTCCCCCACAATGTGATAGTGACGGGGCTAGTGTCTACAGGACAGGGCGGGGAGATGGGAACACACTTTAAATGGGAGGGAGGGAGGGGAGGGCATTTCAATCAGAACGTAAGGGGGAATGGAGAGAGAGAGAGAGAGAGAGAGACCAGTCCATTCTTGAGAGCAGGAGGAAGCTGAGCGGTGAGATGGAGAGGGGGATTGGGACAGGGAGAGTGGGGAGAGAAGAAAGAGAATGAGAGAGGGAGACAGATGGAAGGAGTGAAGGAGAGACAGAGAGTGTGTGAGGGAAGGAGGGAGAGAGGGAGAGAAGCAGCTGGAGGGGGCAGGTTAAATACGGAGGGAGGGACAAGATCCAGGCTCTGAGGCCAACTCCCTTCCATCGAGTCACTGCATCGAGTCTCAGAATAAAAACCCTTGGGGTGGGGGGGTCAGTCAGAAAGCATTTACCCCCTGGGTCCCAGTGAAATCTGTTCCCATTCTCTGGGTTTAAAACCAGGGGGAAGTGCTGATAAAATGGGGAGCTTTGGGAAGTCACTCAGTGATGGGATTTTGTTTGTTTTTCTTGTTTTTTTGATTCAGAAGATCTTGGCTTTGACTTAATCAACTCCCATCTCTCTCTCTCTGTCTCTCACACCGCCACCCCCGGGATTTTCTCTCTGTGTCTGTCTCCGTTTCTCTGTCCCTAATCTTGTTTGTGTTCTCTCCCCATCTCAGTATCTCTCTCTCTCACACACATAATACACTATGCCCCCCACCCCTCCCACCCTGTCCTCCTGTCCCTGAGGATAATTTAGACTCAGTACCATATGGTGCTGTACATGTCATTAACACAGTGGGATCTTGCTGTTCCCTGGGTCTCCTGTTGTTGTCCAAACTGTGGGGATTGGATGGGGCGGGGGGAAGCCTGGGGACTGGGATCTTGCTGTGCATGAAGACACACACTGCCAAATGGGCGATCAGTCTCAGCACACACTCCCCGTGTCCCCACCCCCTCAAGCCCAGGGCCTGGGACACAGTGAGGGGTGGGGAATTGTACACAATGGAGACTCAGAGGGGGTTTTTATACAGAGATGGGGGGGTATGGATAGAGGGGACAGTTTGGGTAGGGGGTAAATGAAGGTGCACAGGGAGGGGGCAATTCGATCGGGGAAGGAGGGGAAAGTGGGTGGGGCTGGAAAATTCCAAGGGGGGTGGGAAATTGAGGGTGGGGTCACAAATTAGCCAGGGTCAGGGTGTTACAGGGGATTGGGGTAGTAAACGTAGGGGGAATAGAATATTGGGGAAGGGTCCAATATTTTGTTGAGGGGGGAATGAGAGATAGATCCCGGGGAGGTGTTGGGGAAGAAACTGAACACCGGGAGGAGGGGAGGGGGGATTGTGGGCAGGAACATAATTGGGGGGAGGGGAAAGGGCACAATATTTGGGCAGGGGCAGTGACAATGATTGAGGGAGTTTACATAAAGTCCTGTCTCAGGGGGTGGGGGTGGAGAGGGGGCCTGGGCTCTTGCTGTGCAGTGAGGCAGTCCCTCCACAGGTCAGTGAGTGTCTGCATGTGCTCACTGTGACCCCCCCACCATAAAGGGGTTGGTGGGGGAGGGGAGGTGATAACGATGGGAGTGGGGCAGTTTGAGTAATGCTGCACAGGGGGAGCGGGGGGGGTGAGACTGCGAGGCGCATTTTTCGGGGGGAGGCAAAATATATGAGGGAGGAGCAATATTGGGGTTGGGGGGGAATAGACAGGGGGCAGGAATCGCAGGAATGTAATATCTGGGGGAGAGGCTGAAAAATGAGGAGGGGAAGATTGGCAGATATGACAAAGAGCAAGATCATAGAGTTCTGTCCATTCTCTATCTCTGGGTCATTCTCCAATTTTCTCTGACCCATCAGTCTGTTACACACCTTATTGGCCTCATAGATTTGCCTCACTGTCAGAATGTTGGGAAATAGAACAAAAGTGAATGATAAAAATGGTGTTAAAATGTTTCGGACTATTGAAAATGTTCCCACGGATGGTCTTCAGAATAACTGGACCTGGTATAACAGTCCCCTGCCATCCCTGTCCTTCCTCCGTAGTGGAGTATGCCCATTCTGAAGTCTGATCAGCAGGTCTTTAAACAACTCCCACATGGGAAATGTGGAATTGCTCAATAACAGCTCTTCCCAATTAACTCTCCCTAGCTCCTACTTAATAGTGTCTTAATTTACCCTCCCCGAATTCAGTACCTTCCCAAAAAGTCCTGACTTATCCTTATTCATCGCGATCTTAAACTGAAGGAGTTGTGATCACTGTTTCCAGTGAAAGGTCAGTCAGCTGGCCAGGCCCATTAACCAATACAAGGCCCAGTGAGGCCTTGCCACAGTGAATCAGATGGCAGATTGGAGGAACAACACCTCATCTTCCACCTGGGCTGCCTACAGCCCGGAGGACTCAACATTGAGTTCTCCAATTTCAAATAACCTTCCTCCCCATCCACCAACTCCCTTTCCAATCCCTCCCCCTCCCTTCCACCCCTCCCTGCCACCAATCGGATTCATTCCTCCCATTGACCAATCAGGCCGTACCCTCTACCTGTGTTCACCTCAGCATTCCGTCCCTCTCCCCACCCAAAGCCCTCCCCCACACCCCCACCCTTTATCAGCAGCTCCCCTTACCCCCACTCGCGAAGCATTGACCTCCCCACCTCCTGATGCTGCCTGGCTTGCTGGGTTCTTCCAGCCTCCTGCTTGTCTCCGATGGTCAGTAAGGTGACAGACGGCTCCAAATGTGGTGGTGGTGCAGTGAACAGTGAAGGAGCTGGACCTCAGTGTTTTGTTTATGATTTTTTTTAATAAGAAAAAAATACATTTTTAAATATTACAACAAATACAAAACAATGCAATTCAAAACAGTACAAAAATAGTACAAAACTAAACCCAAATAATAAAAAAGATTTTCCCCAAACCACCCTCCTACATGAATGTATAAACATATATAGAATAGTATAAATTTTTTAAAAGACCTAAACTAACTATTTAACTAACTAAATAAATACCTGACAACAAACAAATAAATAGTAATAACTCAGCCCAGTCAAACAAAACACTCCTACATTCACAGTTCCTCCTCCCTGGATATTGGACTCATGAAACACAATCATTACGGCTATATAAAAGCCCTTGTTAATGTGGCAGATAAATCTGTGTCCAGGTATTTCAACAAGGGTTGCCATGTCTTGTAAAAATTCTCAGTTTTGTGGTGTACTATATTTGTGAGAAAATCCAGGGGAATATGCTCCATTACAATCTTCCGCCAACCCGACAGGCCTGGGGGGTTTTTTGATATCAACCTAGCAAGATATTCTTCCTTGCACAGAATGTAAGAATATTGAAAAGTTTTACCTTAATGCAATCTGCAGGAAATATAATGGGTAGGTCCAAAAGGAGAGAAATAGGGTCCTTCCCCACCCCTACACCTAAACTCCTCTCCATTGCACCCACCACAGCGCTCCAATATGTTTGAAGCCTGTCACAAGACCAAAGGCAATGGGTAAGAGTACCCGTACAGACCTTGCACTTGGAGCATGCCGAAGATGGTTTAAATTTTGACAAACGGTCAGGGGCTAAGTGGACCCTGTGGAGAATCTTCAACTGTAAAGCATGGGTCCTATTGCAAATTGATATCTTCCTTGCATTCTCCCAAATATCCTACCATGTTTCTAAAGAAACTGCAACACCCAGCTGTCTTTCCCACATCTTGCAGAGTCGATCAGACTCATCTGAGGTGGCACCTCCCCAATTGGTGATATAGAGTACTGACAGAGAGTGTATTTAGCCCTTAGTACCCCTCTTTCTATGTCAGATTTGTGGGGATCAGTCAAAAGTGTGGTCCTTTTCTGAATAAAATTCCTAACTTGAAAAAAACAAAAGAGGTCTCTATGAGGTAACTCATACTTCCGTACTAACTGATCGAAGGACATCATTATATCTCCCTCAAATAAATCACCCAAACAAGATATACCCCTAGCTGCCCAACGTTTAAATCCTGAATCTATCATACCTGGTTGAAAACTCGGCATACCCACTAAAGATGTAAACAAAGATGTTTTGCCAATATTACCTTCCCTCTGCCGAATTGCCCTTCATGCTTTCACAGTATTGATGACCATTGGGTTATGGCAATATTCCCTAACTGTCCTCACCTTGTCCAAAAACACCAAACTGGTAAGGGGGCACCTTGCCCGGGAGACTTCGATATTTAGCCATATTGAAAGAGGGTCCCCACAAACCCAATCACTTACATAAGTCAAAAGCGAGCTTAATTGGTAATTTTTTATGTCTGGAAGATCTACTCCCCCCAATCTGTCAGGCAACTGCAGTTTGGCTAATTTAATGAGGGGCCGTTTACGGTGCCAGATAAAGGAGCTGAACCAACTGTTCAGTCTCCTAAGTGTTTGTTTATTGAAAATCAGGGGGAGCATCTTATAGGGTATAACAAACGAGGGAGAATATTCATCTTAATAAGTGCTATCCGACCCAACCATGAGACTGGAAGTGCCTCCCATCTTTGGAGATCTCATTTAATTTTTTCAAATAATTGAGTAAAATTGGCTTTGAACAGCCAATCCAGAACTGGAGAAATGAATATTCTCCATTACACAAAACCCCCCGTGACCACCTAAATAGGAATCTATAGCCACTCTCAAGAGCCAACTCTTTCGTAAGACCACCCATAGGCATAGCCACTGATTTAGCAAAATTAATCTTCTACCCTGAAAAAGTGCCAAACGTGTGACTGCATTGTATCAGGCGAGGCACCGAGACTGCTGGATTTGTCAAGAAAATTAAAACATCATCTGCATACAGCGAGATCTTATGTAATTTTGACCCCACTTCATGGAGCTGATATATAGAGATCCCCACGAATGGCCTCTGCCAACGGTTCAATCACCAACATAAAAAGTAATGGTGAAAGGGGACAGCCCTGCCGGTTGCCTCTAGAAATATTAAAATTGCTTGATCGTACCCCGTTGGTAATGACCGCCGCGAGAGGTACACTGTAGAGAACCTTCACCCATCTTAAGAAAACTTCACCCAGACCAAACCGGTCTAGAGGATAGAAAAGGTACGGCCACTCAACTCAGTCAAATGCCTTCTCTGCATCTAAAGAAATCACCAATCCCTGTATTGACTGCTGTTGCCATGCTTGAATTACGTTAAGCAGCCTCCTAATGGTATTGGAGGATCTGCAACCCTCTATGAAGCCCGTTTGATCCTCTTTAATAATAGAGGGTAACACAGTCTCCAGCCTTAACGCAAGAGCCTTAGACAGGATCTTAAAGTCCACATTTAAGAGCGAGATGGGCCTGTATGAAGCACACTCTTCTAGATCCTTCCCTTTTTTAAGGATAAGTGAAATATTGGCCTCTTTCAGAGATGGTGAGAGACAAACATGACTGTCTGAATCATTAAACATATTCAGCATCGGGCCTGACAGTATACTTATAAATTCCTTGTAGAATTCACTGGGAAGTCCATCAGGATCGGGCACCTTTCCACTCTGAAGCTGTCTCACAGCTTCCTACACTTCTTGCTCTGATAATGGGGCATTGAGAAAGGCCTGTTGTTCGGGAGTCACACCCGGGGGCTTCAGATCTCTAAAAAAGGATTCCGTTTTGGCCTGCCCCTCCTCACAATTCTCAGACTGATATAACCTAGAGTAAAATCTCTGGAACGCCACATTAATCTTCATAGAATCATATGTTAGGTTCCCAGACCCTTCCTGAATTGCTGTAATGGTTTGTGGGGCACTTCACTTTCTGGCAAGTTATGCTAAGTATTTGCCTGGCTTGTCACCATGCTTGTATAACCTTTGCTTTGCAAAAGCTAGCTCCTTCTTTGCCATCTGCGTGAGTACGGAATTTAGTGCAGACTGCAGTGCTGTAATCCTCTGTAGTTTGACCAACGAGGGTCTGTCAAAATAGGCCTTCTTGGCTGCCTTCAACTGTGCTTCAAGGAGACGTTGCTGCTCACCCTTCTGCCACTTCCTACTGGTGGAATATGAAATTACTAACCCTCTGGGCATAAGCTTTGGCAGTTTCCCAGAGAACAGATGAGCTATCAACCGAGCCTATGTTGATGTCTAGGAATGCCCAAAATTCCCTAGAGAAATACGCCACAAACTTGCTGTCCATGAGAATAAAGGGGTCCATTCGCCAGTACCTTGAACCCACTGTAACATCCTTAATTTTAACCATGAGGTACACTGGAGCATTATCAGAGACGGCAATATTACCAATTGTACAGGATGCCATCAGATCCGGGGTTACCGCAGGGGTCAGAAAAAAATCAATCCTTGTGTGACATCTGTACGGATTGGAGAAAAACGTGAAATCCCTACCTGTAGGGTGGAGACACCTCCATTTGTCCACCAATCCCAATTCCCCACACAAACCCAATAACTGTTTAGTTTGTGCAGAGGGTATTGAGGGACCTTTAGGCAACCTATCTACTGTGAGGTCCATGAGGCAGTTAAAATCTCCCCCTATAATGATGTGCCGAGACTTGAGACTTATCAGTTTAGAAAAAGTATCTACCAAGAATTTAAGAGGATGAGTTGGGGGACAATAAACATTTAAAATGCCTATTTTTCCCCATTTATCAAGGCTTTAAGAATTACAAACCTCCCGTATGTGTCTTTAACACATTCCAACAATTTAAATGAGAGATTTTTCCTAACCAATATAGCCACTCTCCTACTTCTGGTATTGAATGATGAAAAACAAACTCAGTCAAAGCCATTTTGCTGTAATTTCAGATGCTCCTTGTCATCCAGATGTGTCTCCTGTAACAAAGCAATATCCACCTTCTCCTTTCTAAGACTCAAGAGTACATTCTTCCTCTTAAATGGTGAGTGACTTCCCTTCATATTCCAGGTACACCATTTAATCAAATCATTAGCCATAATCTTCTGCAATTACATTTAAATTCCAGAGAGGAGGAGGAACATGAAACACAAATTGCTGAGCCTCAGTGTCACATGGTCCACCAAATATAAAAACTACATAAACTAAAATCACTACATTTAACAAACATACAAAATTATTTAAAATAAAAAACAACAAAAACCAGAAAACAAACCAACATATAAAGTGCTAATAGCACTGAGTAGGGGAATTCACCCCCTGCCCGGTGGGGGCTACTACCCGTCCTGAACTGCCCATAAATGGGCATCTAACCATCTTAACCACCTTCACTTCTCCCAGCTAGAGCCGCATCGCAAGCACAAGCTAAAAAGAATAAACACCCCACAGAATATCAATATGAATTAAAAAAACATTCTTTTATAAAAAATAAAGGGAAATAAACACCCCATCTGTCCTTTGTTATGTCCTAACTTAGAAATTTAAAATATACATCTTAACCACCGCCAGACATAGTTTGAAACAAATTATTATCAATAGAGGGAAAAAAAGGGGGATAACAAAGCTTCAACCGGATTTCCTCCGTTTCTTTTACAGAATGATAAACACATACCCAAGCAATGATATTTATACATAGTACAATTGTTTAACTTAGGTTAGTTTGTCCACAAAGTATCTTGCCTTCTCCGATGTGTCAAAGAGATGCATAGATCCATCTAAGGTGATCCGAAGCACTGCCGGATATCTCGGAGTACTGAATCCCAAGCTCTTTAAATCTTCTCTTGACACCATCATATGATTTTTATTTCTGGATCACTGCCACTGAAAAGTCCTGAAAAAACATGATCTTAGACCCCTCGTAAATTAGGGCCTTTGGATCCTTCCCCTGGAGTCTGGAAGCCGCCATGACTCTCTCCTTATCCTGGTAGTAATGGAACCGCACCAGGAAAGGACGAGGGCGTTGACCCAGACCCGACCTCCGTGCTGCGACCCGGTGAGCCCTCTCTATCTTCAATGCCCTCATGCCAGTCTCCAAGTCAAGGAATTTCGGAAGCTAATCTTCAACAAATTCCTCAGGCCACTCACCTTCCTTACCCTCAGGCAGACCGATGGTCCGAATGATTTTTCTCCTGCCTGTGTTTTCAAGATCATCCACTTGGTCACGCAAATTACGAACCTGCGTCTTCAGGGCTTGGATCTCTTCCATGAATGAACTGGCATCAGCTTCCACCACTGTGATCCTGTGCTCCACCTCATCCGTCCTCTTCTCCAGGTCTCCCAGCTGCTGCTCATGCTTCTGCAGCATGAGAGAGACTGGAGCCAGCTTCTCTTCAATCTGTTTCCCCAACATTTCGTGAGATTTCGAGAGCTGGTTCACCAGGTCCTGGAGAGTAATCTGCTCTGAGGCTGCTGCAGGCTGAGCTGCAGGCCCGGCCTCAGATGCTCCTCCTCCCTTTTTAGGCATTTCTGGATATCTGAAAATACAGGTAATTCAATTTTTAAATAATTCTTGGGGCTCCACAATCTATCCAACACCCCAAGAAATCCTGATTATCCTGGGTGGGGTGGGTTAAAGGACCGTCCTGCTCCTGCTGTGATGCGAAGCTCTGCAGTGTGATCTTCTCAGATCATCAACATCTTAGATTCCCTTAACTCAGTGTTAAACAGGACCTTGGTCAGACCGGCCAATCAGGAGCTGATGCAAGGTTGGCTTTTATGAGCTGTTTCACAGATGGAAACAAAATCCTTGCTGATGGCCCATCGATCTTTCAATTGATCCCAGGCTCCATTATGAAATCCCAAGCAAACAGAGTTCACCCAGAGTCAGTTCCCACTGAGCTCAATGGAGTCAGTGAGAGCCACAAAACCTTCTCATGGCAGCACTGAGGGGGGAATCGGCTCATCTGTCACATCCAACCCCATTCCCCAGTGTCGGATCCGGTCTGTCACTGAGCCCTCTGACTGGGCCGTGGATTCCCCACCAACACAGCGGCTAATTGGTGGAAAGAACCAAATAAAGAGATGGAGTGATATCAGTATCAGGCCGGGGGGAAGGGAATGGAACCAGAGAAAGGAAATCATTGCTGAAAATACATCTGTAATCAAAAGACATAGATTATTTACAGTATATTACTCTGTGTAATAGGAACATTCCCTTTTTTATTTACTTGTGTCCAGATGAGTGGATGAGCGAATTCCGTGAGGACAAGAGCCTGCCGTTGCTGTTCCCACTCCGGCCTGCAGTGACCGATGATACTTGCCTCCAGGTCATTGACCTTGTATCTGGTTCACTCACTAACAACTGGTTGCTGGGGATGATGTTATTCTGTGCATGTCTGATTCCTCTTTCAGTTATACTTTTGTTATCCAGCTTTCTATTAACGGTTGCTGATTGCTGACAACACTTCCCACTGTTTTGCTCCTCCAGTTTCTTTGGTTTCTCTCCTCAGATGGAATCATTCCTTGCCCATTAGGAAAGGAGTGTTACCGTGTTGCTGCTCCTTCTCCTGTCAGTCCATTCCTCACCTAGACCCCTCATTCCATTATCTGCTGCCTTTAATGTTCGCTTTCTGTTACTTGGATTTATTCATCAATTGAATTATATTTATAGCTGGATATTTCAGGGCATGCTTTACCTGGTCTCTGAAACTGTTCTGTGTCACCACATAAACAAGTGCATTGGTGCAGCAGCTCAGGTCCCGCAGCATATATGAGGCTTGTACAAAGATAGCGAAAGCAGTGGAATCCAAGGAATGTGCGACACGAAAGAAACGTAAAATATCCAGCAACAAGAGAAGTATGAAACTTGCAGATATGGCAAAGAGTAAGATCACAGATTTCCTTCTGCTCTCTATCTCTGGGTCATTCTCTATTTTTCTCTGACCCCTGAGTCCCTTACGCACCGTAATGGCCTCAGAGATTTGTCCGACAGTCAGAACGTTAAGAAAGAGAATAAAAGTGAATGGGAGCATTGGTGTTAAAAATTGCTCAAAGTATTGAAAACTTGCCCACCGGCGGTCAGTATAGTAACTGGGCCTGGTAGAACAGAGTAAAAAATGAGGTCTGCAGATGCTGGAGATCACAGCTGAAAATGTGTTGCTGGTTAAAGCACAGCAGGCCAGGCAGCATCTCAGGAATAGAGAATTCGACGTTTCAAGCATAAGCCCTTCATCAGGAATGAGAGAGAGTAGCCAAGCAGGCTAAGATAAAAGGTAGGGAGGAGGGACTTGGGGGAGGGGCGATGGAGGTGGGATAGGTGGAAGGAGGTCAAGGTGAGGGTGATAGGCCGGAGTGGGGTGGGGGCGGAGAGGTCAGGAAGAAGATTGCAGGTTAGGAGGGCGGTGCTGAGTTGAGGGAACCGACTGAGACAAGGTGGGGGAGGGGAAATGAGGAAACTGGAGAAATCTGAATTCATACCTTGTGGTTGGAGGGTTCCCAGGCGGAAGATGAGGCGCTCCTCCTCCAGCCGTCGTGTTGTTATGTTCTGCCGGTGGAGGAGTCCAAGGACCTGCATGTCCTCGGTGGAGTGGGAGGGAGAGTTAAAGTGTTGAGCCACGGGGTGGTTGGGTTGGTTGGTCCGGGCGTCCCTGAGGTGTTCTCTGAAGCGTTCCGCAAGTAAGCAGCCTGTCTCCCCAATATAGTGGAGGCCACTTCGGGTGCAGTGGATGCAATAGATAATGTGTGTGGAGGTACAGGTGAACTTGTGGCGGATATGGAAGGATCCCTTGGGGCCTTGGAGGCTTTAACCAGCAACACATTTTCAGCTGGTAGAACAGAACCATGGAACATTGTTGATCATCTTTCCAGGTTTAAATCGAAAGTAGTTGGGAATATTTTTAAATGAAAAGAAAATACAGATTATTGTTAGAACCCTAATTGAAGTATTCTCTGTCCAATACTTAGTTTACATCTGAGGAAAACAAATCGATCAAAGGGGAAAGTAACGGTGAACCAGACAGAACAATCAATGGCCCAGCAGCTCAGTACATAGATGACACTACACACAAGAGTGATGTCCAGGAAACACTGTGGATAATAATAAGATGGAAACTGCTGAAGTATGACTTTGAAAACAATGAACAGCAGATCAGATGTTGCCATGGCCACCATATAATGAGTGGTGCTTCTAGAAAATCCACACTTGCCCCGAGCTAAGATTAGAATCACCACTAGACAAACTGTAAGAGACAGCAAGAAAAAACGAGACTTGAAGTTACTGATCAAACATATCTGTGCCTGAGCTCAGACTGTAATAGATGTTAGAGATAGATAATTGTTGGCCCATGTCATATGAAGTTCAAAGAATCTGAATCATTTACACTTTGAAACTACATAGAGATGGACATAAACAGCAGGTTAGTCTCATATTCAACATTTTTTGGGGTTGACAGGTTTAATTCTTCTGCTTTATACATTGCTCAGGCTCGCTGGAGTTGTAAATTAGATGACAGCGTCCACACAAACACTCCCAGGATCAGTAAAACAAAGAGTGGGAGACTCCTAACACACACGTGGATTACAGAATTCCTGAATTCAGTTTTGGAGCCTCCACAATTGAGTTTACTCTTGAAATTCTGCACCCACACAACATGAATTACAGTACAAGGTACTGGATCACTCAACAGTGTCTAGGAAAGGATGGCGTCCCAAATATGAACAAAGAAATGATAAAGCATTGAGCCTCTCACTCAGAACATCCTGCCAAGCTGAACTAAGAAGATATTCACCAGTGAATCCAACCACCATGTCCAGCTTGGATACCAAATGCAATCAACATTTGGCACTGACTCCCCACCACCTGCCAAACACTGTCTACTGCAGCCCCCACCCAAACCCTCACGTGAGTAATTTCTCAACAATTAAGGAGTGTCGGGGGCAGAGTTGAGTATGGTAGCCATTACAAAAGAGAGAGTGCTAGAAAAGCCAAAAGGTTTAAAAATCGATAAATCTCCTGGCTCTGAAGTTCTGAGGGAGGTGGCTGAGGGAATAATGGAGGCATTGGTTGTGATCTTTCAAAAATCACCGGGGTCAAGAAAAGTCCCAAATAATTAGAAAATTACTTTTGTAATCTTTTTGTTCAAGAAAGGATCAAGACAAAAGATGAGATTTTTAAATTCTTGGAAGAGCAGGGTCTGCCTAGAACAAGTCAGCATGGATTTAGTAAGGGGAGGTCGTGCCTGATAAACCTGTTAGAATTATTTGAAGAGGTAACAAGTAGGTTAGACCAGGGAAACCCAGTGGATGTTATCTACCTAGACTTCCAAAAGGCTATTGATTAGATGTTTCACAGGAGGTTGTTGAGTAAGGTGAGGGCCCATGGTGTTTGAGGTGAACTACTGGCATGTATTGGGGTTTGGCTGTCTGATAGAAGGCAGAGAGTTAGGATAAAAGGTTATTTTTCGGAATGGTAGTGAGTGACATATGGTGTCCCACAGTGTTCAGTTTTGGGGCTGTAGCTGTTCACTTTTATGTATTAATGATCCAGATGAAGGGACTGGGGGAATACTGGCGAAGTTCACCAATGATACAAAGTTAGGTGGACAGGTAGGCAGTACTGAGGAGGTGGGGAGGCTGCAGAAAGGTTTAGACAGTTTAGGAGAGTAGTCCAGGAAATAGCTGATGAAATTCAACATGAGCAAATGCAAGATGATGGCCTCAGTGTCTTATCATGGGATTATTAATTCAGAGACCGATGTTCAATGTCCAGGCATGGACTATTTTTTAAACTGTGAGAAAATTCATAAAGCCAAAGTACAAAGGGATTGGTGAGTGCGAGTCCAGGATTCTCTAAATGTTGACTTGCAGGTTGAGTCCGTGGTTAAGAAAGAAATGTAATGTCACTTATCTCAAGAGTACTGGAATATAAAAGCAGCGATGTGCTTCTGAGACTTTATAAAGCTCTGGTTAGGCCCCATTTAGAATACTGTGTCCAGTTTTGGACCCCACACTTCAGGAAGGACATACTGGCACTGGAGCATGTCCAGTGGAGATTCACACGGATGATCCCTGGAATGGTAGGCTTAACATACGATGAATAGCTGAGGATCCTGCAATTGTATTCATTACAGTTTAGAAAGTTGAAGGGAGGTCTGATAGAAACTCACAAGATAATGCATGGCTTAGAAGTTGCTGACGCTGGGAATTTGTTTCTGTCAGGTGGGGAGACAAGGACCTGTGGGCACAGCCTTAGAATTAGAGGGGGTCCGTTTAGAATGGAAATAATGTGCTATTGCTTGTCATCTGAACCTACCACTTTGGATTCAGGCCAATGTGAAAGATGAGCAGAGATAATGGCCTCAATGTCTTATCACGAGATTATTAATTCAGAGCCCGATGTTCGATGTCCACCATGGCAGATGGTGGAACTCAACTCAATCGAAATCAAGACTTCTACTGTCTGATGGTGACAATGAACAATTGTCAGTTGTTAGAAAAGAAAATATCTCACTCACTAATATCCTTTAGGGAGTGTAATCTGTCATCCTTTCCTAGTCTTGGTGTACATGTGACTCCAGATCTATAATAGTCTGGTTTATTCTGGGCAATAAGGGAAGGGTGGTAAGTGTTGGTCTAGCTAGTGACACCCATAACCTTTCAATTAATAAAAGCAAATGGAGCTCCCTGTGCACAGATAACCCACTGCTACTGAAGAATGTTCCCTTTTTAGACCACTCCCTGGTATTTGAATATCCCCATACCGAGTCGTTTGTCTCAACTATGAAATTCCCAAAATGGATCCAGTTTAAAGATAAGGGATCCTAAAACTCACTCAATGTAGTTAGCTGGAATCAGGAGCACCAATATGATGCCAGGATCCAGCATAGACAACCGAGGCAATGGGTTTTGTCTCCTGGTTTTGAGACCATCCAGAGTTGGGAAACTCATTGGACTTGACAAATTAAGCTATGACACGGATTATCCACTGGGATAGCTGATGCCCTGAATTCAGCACCTAGCACCCATCCTTTCACCTTGGACATTTGTCCCACTCTCTGCCGTACAGGATATTCCCTTAGAGACTAACCAGCTCTCGGGTTCAGAGATCTCCCCTTGCAAATGTGGAAATTGTGATTACTTTAAAATGTACTCACAGAGTGTAAGCTTGAACTGTCAGGCACGTGATGGTGTCTCTGTGCATCTGTGTCCCTTATTCTTCCAGGTGCTGGAGGTCATGGGTGTGTGAGGTGCTGGTAAAAAGAGCCCTGCCCTGTCCCTGGGTTGTATCTTGTAGGTGGTATTCATTGCTGGCCGTGGTGTCATTGGTGAAGAGAGTGTGTGCTGAATGGTCAGTGGGGAAATTGTGACAATCAGCTGTTTGTCCTGGACAATGTGGATCTTTGGGAATGTTGCACTCAGTGTTGAATGTGCGCTGCACTCAGCCAGATACTTGGAGAGAATTCAATCCCACTCCTGAGCGATGCTTTCTGGATGGTGGGGATGGAGTGGAGAGGCAGGCAGGGAGGTTATTGTCACAGTAAGCAGGGTGTCTAACGTCCTCCTGTGGCCACAGCACCTGTACGGCTGGAACAGGTCATTTCCTCGTCAATGATTGGTCCGGGTTGTGGATAATAATGCATTCAGTGATGGCAATGTCATAAAACACCAATGGGAGATTGGTAGATTCTCACGTTTTGAGATGGCCATTTCCTGGTGCTTGTGGGATATGAATGTTACTTGTCAATGATCAGCTCAAGCTAGATGTTATCACACTCTGTATGGACACAGACCTCTCTGTTATCTCAAGAGTAGTAAATGGTGCTGAACATTGTGTATTCACAGGCAAACCTCACTAATTTTGAAATAATGACGGAGGGACCAGCATTGATGAGGCGCGTGCAGATTTTAGAACCAAGGTACCCCTGTGAAGAATTCCTGCGGAGGTGTACAATGGCTGAGATGACTGACCTCCCACAGCCAGAACCATCTTCACCTGTCCTCAGGATGAAACAAAAGGATCATCATCTCATTGACTCCAGTTTTTCAAGAGCTTCTTATTGTCGATATGTATTCATAATATTTTTGTTTAAGAGATTAACATTTCTTTTCACCATTAAAATATAACTGTGTAAACAGTTGCAGCTGATTGAGGAACAGATATTCAGTCCTTCTCTCAATACAAGTTATCCGATCCTGAGTTTGGCGTAATATAGAGTTAACATGTTGACACACACACAATACAGTTGGACAGTGCAAGATTTTCCCAGTAAAACTGGCAATTGAGTTCATGAGTATTCCGCTGTTTGTGCTGAACACTTACTACAATACTGCATTTACAGCGAGCTGGGAAAAGCAAGAACTCTGGCCCAGAAAATATCATTCCAGCAGTAACCCCCACTCAGTCCAATTCGACAATGACACATCCTCCCAGTAACATGAGGCCACAGCAATCAGAGGGTCCCAGCCTGAGCTTCGTCATCCCCATTCAGTACAATTCCATGGTCAGTAATACCTTCACTGAGGGGGATTCCTGGAGATCTGGATCAGTAGTACACAACATTCTTGGAATGCTATGGTGAGGAACTGATCTCCTGACTTCCCCAAAGCCTGTCCACTACCTACAAGACACAAATCAGGAGTGTGATGGAATATTCTCTACTTGCCTGGATGGGTGCAGCCTCAATAACTCTGAAGAAACTTGACACCATTCAGGCCATAGGACTTGCATTGCATCCACAAGCATCCTCTCCCTCCCCCACTGACGCTCAGTAGCTGCATTGTGCAACATCTACACGATGCACTGCAGAAATTTACCAAAGATCCTCAGACAGAAACCTTCCAAACCCACGACCAGGTCCATCTAGAAGGACAAGGGCATTATAAATATGGGAACTCTAAAAGCTTCAGGTTCAACTCCAAACCACTCACCATTCTGACGGAGAAATATATCACTGTTCCTTCACCATTGTTGGGTCAAAATCCGGGAATTCCCTCCCTAATGGCATTGTGGGTCAGCCCATAGGAGGTGGGCTGCAGCAGCTCAAGAAGGCAGCTCACCACCATCTTCTGGATGGGTGCAGCCCCAACAATTCTCAAGAAACTTCACACCATCCTGGTCAATTCAGACTATATGATTGGCATTGCATCCTCTCCCTCCCCCACCGATGCTCAGTCGCTGCAGTGCGCAACGTCTACAACATGCACTGCAGAAATTCACCAAAGATCCTCAGACAGAAACCTTCCAAACCCACAACCAGGAGGTCATGTTGCAGCTGTACAGGACATTGGTTAGGCCACTGTTAGAATATTGCATGCAATTTGGGTCTCCTTCCTATCGGAAAGATGTTGTGAAACTTGAAAGGGGTTCAGAAAAGATTTACAAGGATGTTGCCAGGGTTGGAGGATCTGAGCTACAGGGAGAGGTTGAACAGGCTGGGGCTGTTTTCCCTGGAGCATCGGAGGCTGAGGGGTGACCCTATAGATGTTTATAAAATTATGAGGGACATGGATAGCATAAATAGGCAAAGTCTTTACCCTGGGGTTGGGGAGTCCAGAACGATAGGGCATAGGTTTAGGGTGAGATGGGAATGATATAAAAGAGATATAAGGAGCAACGTTTTCACGCAGAGGGTGTTACGGGTATGGAATGAGTTGCCAGAGGAAGTGGTGGAGGCTGGTAAAATTGCAACATTTAAGCGGCATTTGGATGGGTATATGAATAGGAAGGGTTTGGAGGGATATGGACTGGGTGCTGGCAGGTGGGACTAGATTGGGTTGAGATATCTCGTCGGCATGGACAGGTTGTACCGAAGGGTCTGTTTCCATGCAGTACATCTCTATGACAAAGGCAGCATATATGTGGGAACTCTAAAAACTTCAGGTTCCACTCCAGACCACTCACCATTCTGGCGGAGAAATATATCGCCATTCCTTCACTGTTGCTGGGTCAAAATCCTGGAATTCCCTCCCTAATGGCATTGTGGGTCAGCCCATGGGAGGTGGGCTGCAGTGGTTCAAGAAGGCAGCTCACCACCATCTTCTCAAGGGCAACTAGGGATGGACAATAAATTCTGACCAGCCAGTGATGCCCACATCCAACACCAATGAACAAATAGAATCATAGTCATAGATTCTTACAGCACAAAGTCAGGCCCTTTGGCCCAAACTGGTCCATGCTGACCAAATGTCCATCCATGCTCACCACATCTCCCTGCACTTGGCCGATAACCTCTTAATTCATTCCTATCCATGTATTTATCCAAATACCTTTTAAATCTTAATGTAAACAGCTCAACCACTTCCACTGGCAGCTTGTTCTGTATGTATACCACCCTCTGTGTAAAAAAACGTTTCCTCTCAGGTTCCCTTTTATTCTTTTCCCTTCTAACTTTAAACTGATGCCCTTCAGTCCTTGATTCCCAACCCTGGGAAAAAGATTGAGTGCATTCACCCTGTCCATGCCTCTCATGATCTTATGCTCCTCTATAAGATCCCTCTCCCTCCTCAGTCTCCTACACTCTGAAGAAAAATGTAATAGCCAGTCCAACCTCTTCCCCAACTCAGACCATTGAGTCCAGGCAACATCCTTGTAAATTTCTTCTGCACTCTTTCCAGTTGACTAACATCCTTCCAATCACAAAGTGACCAAAACTGAACACAATATTCCAAGTGCAGCCTCACCAACTTTCTGAATAACTTTCATGTAACTTCCCAACTTCTCAGTGCTGTGATTGATGAAGGCCAGAGTGCCAAAAGCCTTCTTCACTGCCCTGTCTACCTCTGCCTCCACTTTTGGAGAACGGTGAACCTGAACTGCAAGATCCCTCTGTTCCACAACACTCCTTAAGACCTCACACATCTATGTTTGACTTCATGTGCCATTTCTCGGCCCACTGCCGCAGCTGATCAAGGTGCTGCTGCAATTTCTGATCACCTTCCTCACTGTCCATGATACCGCCTATTTTAAGGTCATCAGCAAACTCACTGATAATTCCACTATGCAAAGTGAACACAATTCCATTAAATCACTGGGTAATGCAACGTGCCCACGCGGTATAGACAAAAGATTTTCTTTTCTCAGGAGAGGAATTACACCACAGCGTTAGTGTGGAAATGTTAACTGTGCACATTGGTATCACACGAGGAACTTGTACTGTCCTCATCCAGTGCCCAGTGAATCATGGGTAAAATGTATCTGTCAAACGCAGCATTGGATTAGTGTTCAGACAGCACCCCACACCAATGAGTAGGATCCTCTAGGGTAGTGAAGACTGAACTCCAAGATAAGGATAAAATATTTCAAGAGAGCCCATGACAGAAAGCTGGTGCCCGACTCAGTCTCCTGCATTGTACTAACCTCTGGGCACAATGGCAGTAACACATGCTCTGTGAACCTTACACAATCCTATTAAAGTCTGCACGACCGTACTGTACATCTTTTTACAAATGGCCCAACTCACACGTCCTTTTGTCAATCAAAAAATTCAACAACACACATCATCATTGGAACACTGTACACAGTGATCACAGTCTCCCAGTGATCTGTCCTCACAAATATCACACCCCCATATGTCCGCTCCCAGGCAACACACAGGATAGTCAAAGCCATCCATGCTGACTCTCACTTATCACTCCATAAGTGACCTGCCCAACCCACCTCTTGCCCACGTTGTCCCTCTGCTCCCATCCGGAGCCATCTGTCTGAGCAAGATCCACCAACAAAATCCCTTCACATCAGGGAATGGGAAACACCAGGTGGCACTGAGAGATGGGTTGTTACAAAACCCCTCTGACCGATAGCAGGGTTTGAACTACCACAGAGAGAGAGACAGACAGAGAGAGAGAGTTGTCTTGCTAAACACTTTCCTGGCCAGTGAGGGTCAGTACTCCGTCAAACTCCATCACTGTGGCCTCAGTGCAAACCCATTCTGCACAGTATGGAGGGAGAGACAATGCTGCACATTACTGAGGAGCCCCTGAATTGACAAACTATTCACTCAAAACTCAGTCAGTGAGGATACTATTTTCTCGCATTGGGATTTTCTTTGCTACATGGAAATAAAATAATTACCATTAATAACATTGAAATAAGTCTGATTTAATGCAATAAATATGATTTAATACAACTTACATTGTCCCAAGACTTACCAGGAATACCAACACAGGCAAGGATGGTGTAGTATACTTTTTTGAACATTTGCCTTGGAAGATGCATTTTGTTGCTTGTGGAACAACCTCTCCTTTCCTGGTGCTGGGAATCTGTCAGAATTGGAGAATTCGCTGGGTATTAGAGCTGACACAGTTCCACAGGCTTTATTTTATGTTGTGTGGTATCCCCACTGGGAAACTGTGATCACATCTTCAGTTTGAACAAACAGATTACGACAACATGTTTATTTTAATGATGCGATACCCGTGAGATTTAGGTCTCTCCTGAATATCCCAAAGACTGGGTTTATCTGATCCCATTGTGTCTTAAATATTAATTGCAAATAATCTTCAAACAACAAGATTTGTATTATTTCACACACTATCAGTCCTATCAAGATGTAAATAATTTTTGATTTTTTCCTCCACTGATGCCCTTCATTTTGCTGAGGCGACTCAATCATTCAGTACCTCATGTTGTAAAGCTCCTTGTGATCTCTTCTACTGCCCACTGTTACACCACTGCTTTCCTTGTTCATTCAGTTATCCAACTCAGTTGTGAAATGTTACCCATGATCTAATACAAAAACTGATGCTGATGCTGATCAAAGCAACCGGTAGAAATTACAAGAGGTAATATCTTTTTCAAAACAAATACAAAAAACCCGAAGCCAATTCAGATCCTTCCCTTCAGAATCATCGAATGACAGAATCACATCGAACAGTCGAGGGCCTTTAGCCCATTGTATTTCTTCAGCCCATATTACACTAAATTCCCATTACTTCCACTTTCCATCACTTGGATCATTGCCTTGAACATTATGACGGTTCAACTGTTAATCCAAGTCTGTTATCAAGGTTGTGAAGTTTCCCATCTGAACCACCTTCCCAGGCAGTGCAATGCAGGCCCCTACCATCCTCTGAGTGGGAAGATCTTTCCTCATGTCCCCTCGAAACCTCCTGTCTTCCAGCTTAAAATGATGCCACCTTATTATCTGTTTTCTATTCACCCTGTCCGCACCCCTCAGTCCTATACACCCCGATCACTGCTCTAAAGAAAGCAGCCTGAGCTTATCCAGCCTCTCTCTTCACAGAGACATTGCTACAGCTCAAGCAACATTTTGCTGAATCTCCTTTGCACTCCCTTCATTACAATCACATCCTTCACATCGTGCAGTGACCAGGACTGTACACAATACTCAGACTGTGACCCAAACAAAGCAGCACCTCCCTGCTCTTATAATCGATGTCTCGATTGGGAAGGGCATGTATCCTGTCTGCCTTCTTTACCCTATTAACCTGTCCTGCTGCCTTCAGGGATCTGTTAACAATCACCTCAAGATCTTTCTGCTCCTCTAAGTGTCCTGGTGTTCTGCCATTATTGAGTGTTGCCTTGTCTTGTGAATTCTGTCAAAGTGTATCACCTCACATTTATCAGGGTTAAAGTTCATCTGCCACTGATTTGCCCGTCTGACCAATCTGTCTGGATCTATCTATAACCGATGACTATTTCTCTCGCTGCCAACTACTCGATCAATATTTGTGTATTATGCAAACATATGTATCATCACCAACCTCCCCTTGTACCTACCCCCACACCACCATGCCTACCCTGCATGCTCCCAGTGATCCCATCCCCTCCCCACACAAACATACACCTTTATCAATGTCATTTGTGATTATCACAAAGAATGAGTCACCCAGCACTGAGAGCTGTGGAACACCATTGGACACCAGCTTCCAATTACCCAAACAGCCTTCTACCAACACCCTCTGTTTTCACTGACTGAACCAATTTTAGAGCCAAGTTGCCAAGTTACTCCGGATGCCACGTGTTTTTACCTTCGTTATCTCCCATGTGGGACCTGGTCAAATGCTTTTCTGAACTCCATACAACCTACAGCAATTGGCCTCCTCTCATCTACACACCTGGTCACCTCCTCAAAAAGCTCCCCCAGATTGGTTTGGCATGACCCTACTCTGACAAAGCTGTGCTGACTCTCCATGGTCAGGCTGTGTCTCTTGAAATGGAGATTAATTCCCTCCTTTGAAATTTTCTCGAATAGTTTCTCTAACAGTGATATCACACACACTGCTCTGTTATTCCTGGTCTATCTTTACTGCCTTTCTTGAAAAGTTTGATTTGAATTGATTTGATTTGATTTATTTATTCTCATGTTTACCAAATTACAGTGAAAAATCTTTGTTTATGAGCAAAACAGGCAGATCATAGTCAGCAAGGATGTACAGATTAGAAATACTGAGAGAAGTATATAGGTAACATCGCACAGCGCGTATGACTCAACAGTGACCCTTCACTGCTGTCTGACCCCGCAGTCACCCCGCACAGATATGTAGCCCAGCAGTGACCCTGCACAGCCGTGTGACCCAGCAGTTACCCTGCACAGCCCTGTGACCCAGCAGTGACCCTACATCACTGCATGACCCAGCAGTGACCCTGCACAGTCAAGTGACCCTGCACAGCTGTGTGACCCTGCAATGACCCTGCACAGCCATGTGACCCAGCAGTGACTCTATATCACTGTGTGACCCAGCAGTGACCCTGCATCACTGTGTGACCCAGCAGTTACCCTGCACAGCAGTGTGACCCAGCAGTGACCCTGCACCGCCGTGTGATCCAGCAGTGACCCGCACAGCCATGTGACCCTGAAGTGACCCTGCACAGCCATGTGACCCTGCAGTGACCCTGCACAACCATGTGACCCAGCAGTGACCCTGCACCGCTCTCTGGCCCAGCAGTGACCCTCCCAGCTGAAAGCCTGTGCTGTTTGGTTCCAAGCTCTGAACATGGAGGTCAGTCTCAGAAAAGCAAACAGTGAAACTCACAGCTGTGGGGAAACTCACAGCAGGGGAACTGCTCACTTTGTTTTTAAAAGTCCTTCCCTAAACCTCTTTTTAAATCTACAATAATGAATTGAATGGGGCTTTTGTGCATATGCTTTATTGAGATCTCTCTTGATTATTTTTAAAAAATATAAAACACAGGTACCACGTTACCCGAGGGCAGTGTTTTTCGAGCAGTAAGACTGTGCTATTTTCTCGGTGTGTGGATTGTTAAAGTGCAGTGATGGCCTTTGGGAGAGGGATGTCCTCTTCCTGTCGGATGTGGGAGATTAGGGATCGTTTCCATGGTACTGGGAATGATGTTTCTGCAAAGTATGTCTTGTTGCAAATCCTATCAGATTGCCTCCCTTTGTAGGTTGGAGCGATCGTTAGAGGCAATGAGGAATTTACAGGAGCTACAGGGTGTGATGGATGGCAGTTACAGGGAGGGAGATAACCCAAAGATGCAGTCAGCTAGATGGGGGACCTCCAGGAAAGGTAGGGGAGGGAGGCAGGTCATACAGGGCCCTCCTGTAGAAATCCCCACCTCAAACCAGTATACTGGTTTATACTGTACACAAACCTGAGAGAGAGTGTGTACACGAACGCAAGAAAGATTTTGTGCGAACGCTAGAGAGAGTGTGCAAATGCGAGAGAGAGAGAGAGAAAGTGTGTGCAAACACAAGAGAGAGAGTTTATGTCAACGGGAGAGAGAGAGAGTTTACCTGAATGTGAGAGAGTGTGCGCAAATGTAAGAGAGAGTGTGCGAAGGTGAGAGGAAGTGTGTGTGTGCAAGAGAGAGTATGCAAGCATGCAAGGGGAAGAGTGTGTACATGAGCGAAACATTCCATGCGTGTGCAAAAGAGAGTATATGTATAAAAGCAAGAGTGTGCATATGCAAGAGAGAGAGAGAGAGAGAGAGAGTGCATGTGCATGTGTCAGAAAGATTGTGTGGGTGCACACAATGGAGTGTGTCCTTGAGAAAGTGTGCTAGAGAGAGCATGCGAGAGAATGTGTGCGAAAGAGAGCATGTGACAAAGAGAGAGAAAGAGTGTGCCTGCATTAGAGAAAGAGACTGCGTGTGGGTGAAAGAGAGTGTGTGCGAACAAGAGGAAGAGTGTGCTCGAGAGAGTGTGTGTATGTGAGAGAAAGAGCGTGTGTGCATGCGAGAGACTGTATCCTTGTAAGAGAGCGTGTCATTGTAAAAGTGTCCGTGTGTGAGAGAGACAGAGAGCATGCATGCACAAGGCAAAGAGTATGTGAGTGTATGAGAGAGAATGAGCATGTGCGCATGCAAGAGAGATAGCGTGTGTGTGAGAGGGATATAGTGTATGCAAAAGGGAGGAGGTGCATGAGAGAGAGAGATTGCATGCGAGACAGAGGAAGTGTGTTAATGTGAGACAGTGTTCGCCTGCAAGAGATAGAATGCATATGAAGACAGAATGTGCGCATACGGAAAAGAGCGAGAATGTGTGTGTGACTGTGTGCATGTGAGAGATAGAGTGCGTGTGCAAGAGAGAACATGTGCATGTACAAAAGAGAAATGTGTACATGTGCGAGACAGAATGTGCATGCTAGAAAGAGAGTATATGTATGTGAGAGAGTGTGTATATGCACATTGTATGTCAGTGTACCACTGAGAGAGAATCTGCGTACAAGACAGAGAGTGCATGTGAGAGAGTGAGCATGAAAGGGAGTGTGCGTGTGAGAGAGAGTGTGTAAGCCAACGTGAGAAAGAGTGTGTGCAAACACAAGAGAGAGTGTGTAAATGCAAGAGAGAGAGAAATGCTTTCAAACGCAAGAGAGAGTTTACGTCAACGTGAGAGAGAGAGCATTTACGTGAATGTGAGAGAGAGTACGTGCAAATGCAAGAGGGAAAGAGTATGCAAACGTGAGAGGAAGTGTGTGCGTATGTGAGAGAGAAAGAGTACCCACGGGCGTAAGAGGAAGAGTGTTTGCATGTGCGAAACATTAGGTGCATGTGCAAACCAGAGTGTGTGAGAGAGAGAGAGCATGCGACAGAGGGAGCATGTGCCTGCATGAGAGAAAGAGACTGTGTGCGGGTGACAGAGAAAGAGTGTGTGCGTGAGCAAGAGAGAGAGTGTGCATGCGAGAAAAAGTGTGTCCTTGTAAGATAAAGTGTCCCTGTACAAGAGAGACAGAGTGCACGTGTGCATGAGAGAGAGTGAGCTTGTGTGCATGCAAGAGAAATAGCATGTGTGAGAGAGAGATAGTGTGTGCAAAAGGGAGTGAGTGCATGAGAGCGAAAGAGATTGCATGCAAGAGAGAGGAAGTGTGTGCATGTGTGAAAGAACGTGTGTATGCGAGACAGAGTGTGCGCATGCGAGAGGTAAAGTGCATGTGCAAGAGAGAACATGTGCACACAGAAAAGAGAGAGAATGTGTGAGAGAGTAACTGTGTGCATGTGTGAGACAGAGAGCATGTGCAAGAGAGAACGTGTGCATGTGCAAAAGAGAAATGTGTACATATGAGAGACAGAATGTGCGTGCGAGAAAGAGAGTATGTGCGTGTGAGAGAGAGAGTTTGTTTGTTCAAGAGAGTGTGTGTATGTGTGAGAAAGTGTGTGTATGCACACTGTATGTCAGTGTACCTTCAAGACAGGGTGTGTCTGTGAGAGAGAGTGTGTGTACAAGAGAGTGTAAGTGAATTTGAGAAAGAGTGTGTGCAAATGCAAGAGAGTGTGTGCAAATGCAAGAGAGAGAGAAACTGTGTGAATGCAAGAGAGAGTTTATGCAAATGTGAGAGAGAGTGTGTACGAATCCAAGAGAGAGACAGTGTGCGAATGCTAAAGGGAGAGAGTGCGCGAACGTGAGAGGAGGTGTGTGCGTGTATGTGAGAGAGAGAGAGTATGCATGGGTACAAGATAGAGTGTTTACATGTGTGAGACATTAGGCGCATGTGTGAGAGAGTGGGTGTGCGAGAGACAGCATGCGACAGAGAGAGAATGTGCACCTGCATGAGAGAAAGAGACTGCGTGTGAGTGACAGAGAAAGAGAGTGTGTGCAAACAAGTGAGACTGTGTGCGTGAGAATGCGAGAAAAAGTGTGTCCTTGTAAGATAAAGTGTCCCTGTACAAGAGAGACAGAGTGCATGTGTGTATGAGAGAGAGTCAGCTTGTGCGCATGCAAGAGAAATAGCATGTGTGAGAGAGAGATAGTGTGTGCAAAAGGGAGTGGATGCATGAGAGAGAAAGAGATTGCATGCAAGAGAGAGGAAGGGTGTGCATGTGTGAAAGAACGTGTGTATGCGAGACAGAGTGTGCGCATGTGAGAGATAAAGTGCATGTGCAAGAGAGAACATGGCACACAGAAAAGACAGAGAATGTGTATGAGAGAGTAACTGTGTGCATGTGAGAGACAGAGAGCATGTGCAAGAGAGAACGTGTTCATGTGCAAAAGAGAAATGTGTACATATGTGAGACAGAATGTGCGTGTGAGAAAGAGAGTATGTGCGTGTGAGAGAGAGAGTTTGTTCAAGAGACTGTGTGTATGTGTGAGAGGAAGAGTGTGTGGGGTTAGTCTGCTCTTCCATGGGTGGGTTACATTGACAGAGTGGGGTCAGTCTGCTCTTCCCTGGGTGGGTTACATTGACAGATTGGTGTCAGTTTGCTCTTTCCTGGGTGTGTTACATTGACAGAGTGGGGTCAGTCTGCTCTTCCCTGGGTGGGTTACATTGAGTGAGTGGGGTTAGTCTGCCCTTGGTGTGTAAGTTGGTTTGACCTAGTGGGGTCAGTCTGCTCTTCCCAGGGTGTGTTACATTGACAGAGTGGGGTCAGTCTCCTCTCCCCTGGATGTGTTATGTTGTCAGAGTTCGCTCAGTCTGCTCTTCATTGGGCGGGTACTTTGACAGAGTGGGGTCAGTTTGCTCTTTCCTGTATGTGGTACATTGACAGATTGGGGTTAGTCTGTATTTCCCTTTGTGTGTTACATTGCCAGAGTGAGGTCAGTATGCTCTTGCCTAATTTGGTTACTTTGACAGAGTGGGGTTAGTCTACTCTTCCCTGGGTGGGTTGCAATGACAGAGTGTTGTCAGCCTGCTTTTCCCTGGGTGGGTTACATTGACAGAGTGTGGTCAATCTGCTCTTGTCTGTGTTAGTTTGTTTGACAGTGTTGTCAGTCTGCACTTACCTGGGTGGATTCCATTGACAGAGGGGACAGTCTGCTCTTACCTGTGTGAGCTTTTTTGACAGAGTGTGATCGGTCTCCTCTCCTTGGTGTGTTACATTGACAGAGTGGGGTCAGTCTGCTCTTCCCTGGGTGGGTTACATTGACAGAGTGGGGGTCAGTCTGCTCTTCCCTGGGTGGGTTACATTGCCAGAGTGGGGGTCAGTCTACTCTTCCATGGGTGGGTTACATTGACAGAATGTGGTCATTTTACTATTCCCTGGCCGCATTACATTGTCACAGTGGAGTCAGTCTGCTATTTCCTGGGCGTGTTACATTGACAGAGTGGGGTCAGTCTGATCTTCCCTGGGTGTGTTACATTGACAGAGTGAGGTTAGTCAGCTCTTGGCTGTGTGAGTTTGTTTGACAGAGTTGGGTCAGTCTGCATTTCACCGGGAGGATAACATTGACAGATTGGGGTCAGACTCCTCTTCCCTGGGTGGGTTACATTGACAGAGTGTGGTCAATCTGCTCTTGTCTGTGTTAGTTTGTTTGACAGTGTTGTCAGTCTGCACTTACCTGGGTGGATTCCATTGACAGAGGGGACAGTCTGCTCTTACCTGTGTGAGCTTTTTTGACAGAGTGTGATCAGTCTCCTCTCCTTGGTGTGTTACATTGACAGAGTGGGATCAGTCTGCTCTTCCCTCGTGGGTTACATTGACAGAGTGGGGGTCAGTCTGCTCTTCCCTGGGTGGGTTACATTGCCAGAGTGGGGGTCAGTCTACTCTTCCATGGGTGGGTTACATTGACAGAATGTGGTCATTTTACTATTCCCTGGCAGCATTACATTGTCACAGTGGAGTCAGTCTGCTATTTCCTGGGTGTGTTACATTGACAGAGTGAGGTTAGTCAGCTCTTGGCTGTGTGAGTTTGTTTGACAGAGTTGGGTCAGTCTGCATTTCACCGGGAGGATAACATTGACAGATTGGGGTCAGACTCCTCTTCCCTGGGTGGGTTACATGGACAGAGTAGGGTCAGTCTGCTCTTGCCTGTCTGTGTAACATTGACAGAGTGGGTGCTGTCTGCCCTTCCCTGGGTGTTTTACATTGAGACAGTGGGGGTCAGTCTACTCTTCCCTGGGTGGGTTACAATGCCAGAGTGGGGGACAGTCTACTCTTCTCTGGGTGTGTTACATTGACAGATTGAGCTCAGTCTACTCTTGCCTGTGTGAGTTACGTTGACAGAGTGGGGTCAGTCTGCCCTCCCCTGGGTGGCTTACATTGACAGAGTGGGGTCAGTCTGCTCTTCCCTGTGTGAATTACAGGAAAGAGCAGACTGAACCCACTCTGTCAATGTAACACACCCAGGGAGAAGCAGACTGACCCCACTCTGTCAATGTAACACACCTAGGAAAAAGCAAACAAACCCCACTCTGTCAAACTAGCCCCCCAGGGGAGAACAGACCGACCCCACTCTGAAAATATAAACCACCCATGGAAGAGCATGATGACCCCACTCTGGCAATGTAACCCACCCAGGGAAATGCAGACTGACCTCACTCTGCAAAATAACTCACACAGTCAATTGCAGATTTAACTCACTGTGTCAATGTATCCAACCCAGAGAAGAGCAGACTGACCTCACTCTGTCAATCAAACTTACACACCAAGAGCTGACTGACCCCACTCTGTCAATGTAACCCACCCAGGGAAGCGCCAACTGACCTCACTCTGTCAATGCAACCCACCCAGGGAAGAGCAGACTGACCCCACTCTGTCAATGTAACCCACCCAGGGAAGCGCCAACTGACCTCACTCTGTCAATGTAACCCATCCAGGCAAGAGCAGACTGACCTCATTCTGAAAAATAACCCACACAGTCAAATGCAGATTGACATCACTCTGTCAATGTAACTCAAACAGGTAAGAGCAGACAGACTTCTCTCTGTCAAACTAACTCACACAGGCAAAAGCAGACTGACCCCAATCTGTCAATGTAACACACCCAGGGAAGAGCAGACTGACCCCACTCTGCAAAATAACGCACACAGTCAAGCGCAGATTGACCCCACTCGGGCAAACTAACTCACACAGACAAGAGCAGACTGACCCCGCTCTGTCAATATAACCCACCCAGGGAAGAGCAAACTGACCCCACTCTGTCAATGTAACACACACAGAGAAGAGCAGACTGACCGCACTCTGTCCAACAACCTTACACACCAAGGGCAGACTAACCCAACCAGGGAAGAGCAGACTGACCCCAATCTGTCAATGTAACACACCCAGGGAAGAGCAGACTGACCCCACTCTATCAATGTAACCCACCCAGGGAAGAGCAGATTGACCTCACTCTGAAAAGTAACTCTCTCAGTCAAGCGCAGATTGAACCCACTCTGTCAATGTAACACACCCAGGGAGGAGCAGACTGACCCCGCTCTGTCAATGTAACACATCCAGGGAAGAGCAGACTGACCGCACTCTGTCAAACGAACTAACACAGGCAAGAGTAGACTGACTTCTCTCTGCGAAATTAACTCACACAGGCAAAAGCAGACTGACCCCAATCTGTCAATGTACACACTCAGGGAAGAGCAGACTGACCCCACTCTGCAAAATAACTCTCACAGTCAAGTGCAGATTGACCTCACTCTGTCAATGTAACTCACACAAACATGAGCAAACTGACCCCAATCTGTCAGTGAAACACACCCAGGGAAGAGCAGACTGTCGCCACTCTGTCAATCAAACTCATGCACCAAGGGTAGACTAACCCCACTCTGTCAATGTAACCCACTCAGGGAAGCAACGACTGACCCCACTCTGGCGATGCAACCCACCTAGAGAAGGGCAGACTGACCTCTACTCTGTCAATGTAACCCAACCATGGAAGAGCAGACTAACCCCCACTCTGTCAATGTAACCCACCCAGAGAAGAGCAGACTGACCCCACTCTGTCAATGTAACCCACCCAGGGAAGAGCAGACTGACCCCACTCTGTCAATGTAACCCACCCAGAGAAGAGCAGACTGACCCCACTCTGTCAATGCAACCCATCTAGGGAAGAGCAGACTGACCCCACTCTGTCAATGTAACCCACTCAGGGAAGAGCAGACTGACCCCACTCTGCCAAATAACACACATAGTCAAATGAGATTGACGCCGCTCTGTCAATCAAACCTACACACCAAGAGCAGACTACCCCACTCTGTCAATGTAACTCACCCAGGGATGTGCAGACTGACCCCACCCTGTCAATGTAACACACCCAGGGATGTGCAGATGACCCCAATCTGTCAATGTAACACACCCAGGGAAGAGCAGACTGACTCCACTCTGTCAATGTAATCCACCCAGGGAAGAGCAGACTAACCCCACTCTGTCAATGTCCACACCCAGGGAAGAGCAGACTGACTCCACTGTGACAATGTAATGTTGCCAGGGAATAATAAAATGACCACATTCTGTCAATATAACCAACCCATGGAAGAGCAGACTGACCCCACTCTGTCAATGTAACACACCAAGGAGAGGAGACTGATCACACTCTGTCAAAATAACTCACGCAGGCAAGAGCAGACTGTCCCCTCTGTCAATGGAATCCACCCAGGTAAGTGCAGACTGACAACACTGTCAAACAAACTAACACAGACAAGAGCAGATTGAACCCACTCTGTCAATGTAACACACCCAGGGAGAAGCAGACTGACCCCACTCTGTCAATGTAACACACCTAGGCAAGAGCAGACTGACCCCACTCTGTCAATGTAACACACCCAGGAAAAAGCAAACAAACCCCACTCTGTCAAACTAGCCCCCCAGGGGAGAACAGACCGACCCCACTCTGAAAATATAAACCACCCATGGAAGAGCATGATGACCCCACTCTGGCAATGTAACCCACCCAGGGAAATGCAGACTGACCTCACTCTGCAAAATAACTCACACAGTCAATTGCAGATTTAACTCACTGTGTCAATGTATCCAACCCAGAGAAGAGCAGACTGACCTCACTCTGTCAATCAAACTTACACACCAAGAGCTGACTGACCCCACTCTGTCAATGTAATCCACCCAGGGAAGCGCCAAATGACCTCACTCTGTCAATGCAACCCATCCAGGCAAGAGCAGACTGACCTCACTCTGAAAAATAACCCACACAGTCAAATGCAGATTGACATCACTCTGTCAATGTAACTCAAACAGGTAAGAGCAGACAGACTTCTCTCTGTCAAACTAACTCACACAGGCAAAAGCAGACTGACCCCAATCTGTCAATGTAACACACCCAGGGAAGAGCAGACTGACCCCACTCTGCAAAATAACGCACACAGTCAAGCGCAGATTGACCCCACTCGGGCAAACTAACTCACACAGACAAGAGCAGACTGACCCCGCTCTGTCAATATAACCCACCCAGGGAAGAGCAAACTGACCCCACTCTGTCAATGTAACACACACAGAGAAGAGCAGACTGACCGCACTCTGTCCAACAAACTTACACACCAAGGGCAGACTAACCCAACCAGGGAAGAGCAGACTGACCCCAATCTGTCAATGTAACCCACCCAGGGAAGAGCAGACTGACCCCACTCTGTCAATGTAACCCACCCAGGGAAGAGCAGATTGACCTCACTCTGAAAAGTAACTCTCTCAGTCAAGCGCAGATTGAACCCACTCTGTCAATGTAACACACCCAGGGAAGAGCAGACTGACCCCACTCTGTCAATGTAACACATCCAGGGAAGAGCAGACTGACCGCACTCTGTCAAACGAACTAACACAGGCAAGAGTAGACTGACTTCTCTCTGTGAAATTAACTCACACAGGCAAAAGCAGACTGACCCCAATCTGTCAATGTTCACACTCAGGGAAGAGCAGACTGACCCCACTCTGCAAAATAACTCTCACAGTCAAGTGCAGATTGACCTCACTCTGTCAATGTAACTCACAAACATGAGCAAACTGACCCCAATCTGTCAGTGAAACACACCCAGGGAAGAGCAGACTGTCGCCACTCTGTCAATCAAACTCATGCACCAAGGGTAGACTAACCCCACTCTGTCAATGTAACCCACTCAGGGAAGCAACGACTGACCCCACTCTGGCGATGCAACCCACCTAGAGAAGGGCAGACTGACCTCTACTCTGTCAATGTAACCCAACCATGGAAGAGCAGACTAACCCCACTCTGTCAATGTAACCCACCCAGGGAAGAGCAGACTGACCCCACTCTGTCAATGTAACCCACCCAGAGAAGAGCAGACTGACCCCACTCTGTCAATGCAACCCATCTCGGGAAGAGCAGACTGACCCCACTCTGTCAATGTAACCCACCCAGGGAAGAGCAGACTGACCCCACTCTGCCAAATAACACACATAGTCAAATGAGATTGACGCCACTCTGTCAATCAAACGTACACACCAAGAGCAGACTACCCCACTCTGTCAATGTAACTCACCCAGGGATGTGCAGACTGACCCCACTCTGTCAATGTAACACACCCAGGGATGTGCAGACTGACCCCACCCTGTTAATGTAACACACCCAGGGATGTGCAGACTGACCCCACTCTGTCAATGTAACACACCCATGGATGCGCAGACAGAACCCACTCTGTCAATGTAACACACCCAGGGAAGAGCAGACTGACCCCACTCTGTCAATGTAACCCACCCAGGGAAGAGCAGACTAACCCCACTCTGTCAATGTCCACACCCAGGGAAGAGCAGACTGACTCCACTGTGACAATGTAATGTTGCCAGGGAATAATAAAATGACCACATTCTGTCAATATAACCAACCCATGGAAGAGCAGACTGACCCCACTCTGTCAATGTAACACACCAAGGAGAGGAGACTGATCACACTCTGTCAAAATAACTCACGCAGGCAAGAGCAGACTGTCCCCTCTGTCAATGGAATCCACCCAGGTAAGTGCAGACTGACAACACTGTCAAACAAACTAACACAGACAAGAGCAGACTGACCACACTCTGTCAATGTAACCCACCCAGGGAAAAGCAGGCTGACAACACTCTGTCATTGCAACCCACCCAGGGAAGAGTAGACTAACCCCACTCTGTCAATTTAACCAAATTAGGCAAGAGCATACTGACCACACTCTGGCAATGTAACACACAAAGGGAAATGCAGACTAACCCCAACCTGTCAATGTACCACATACAGGAAAGAGCAAACTAACCCCACTCTGTCAAAGTACCCGCCCAATGAAGAGCAGACTGAACGAACTCTGACAACATAACGCATCCAGGGGAGAGGAGACTGACCCCACTCTGGCAATTGAACTTACATACCAAGGGCAGACTGACCCCCTCTGTCAATGAAACTCTCCCAGGGAAGCGCAGACTGACCACTTTCTATGAATGCAACCCGCCCTGGGAAGAGCATACTGACCCCATTCTATCAATGTAACTCACACAGGCCAGGTCAGACTGACTCCGTTCTGTCAATGAAACACACCCAGGGACGAGCAGACTTACACACCAAGGGCTGACTAACCCCTCTCTGTTTATGTAAACCGCTCTGGGAAGAGCAGACTGACCCCACTCTGCAAAATAACTCACACAGTCAAGCGCAGATTGACCCCACTCTGTCAATGTAACTCAAACAGGCAAGAGCAGACTGACCCCACTCTGTCAATGTATCCCACCCTGGGAAGAGCAGACTGACCCCACTCTGTCAAACCAACTTACACACCAAGGGCAGACTAACTTCACTCACTCAATGTAACCCACCCAGGGAAGAGCTGACTGACTACACTCTGTCAATGTAACACACCCAGGAAAGAGCAAACTGACACCAATCTGTCAATGTAACCCACCCAGGGAAGGGCAGACTGACCAAACTCTGTCAATGTAACCCACCCAGGGAAGAGCACACTGACCCCACTCTGTAATGTAACCCACCCAGGAGAGAACAGACTGACCGCACTCAGTCAATGTAACTCAAACAGGCAACAGCATACAGACTTGTTTCTGTCAAACTAACTCACACAGGGAAGATCAGACTATCCTCACTCTGCAAAATAACTCTCACAGTCAAGTGCAGATCGACCCCAATCTGTCAATGTAACCCACCCAGGGAAAAGCAGACTGACCCCACTCTGTCGATGTAACACACCCAGGGAAGGGCAGACTGACCCTACTCTGTCAATATAACACACACAGGCAAGAACAGACTGACCCTACTCTGTCAATGTAAGCGAACCAGGCAAGAGCAACTGACCTCCATGTAAAAGATATGTCACACTCAAGGGCAGATTTCCCCCAGTCTGCCAATGTAACACACGCATGGAAGAGCAGACTGACCCCAACCTGTCTACAAACATTACACACCAAGGGCAGACGAACCCCAGTATGTCTAAGTAACTCACGCAGTGAATAGCAGACTGACCCCATTCTGTCAATGTAACACACCCAGGGAAGAGCAGACTGACCCTACTCTGTCAATGTAACACACCCAGGGAAGAGCAGACTGACACCGTTACGTCAGTGTAACCCACCCAGGGAAGAGCAGAATGATCCCACTCTGTCAAACAAACTCACACAGGCAAGAGCAGACTGATACCACTCTGTCAATGTTACCCAGAAGGGAAGAGCAGACTGACTCCAGTCTGTCAAACTCTCTCACACAGGCAAGAGCAGACTGAACCAAACCGTCAATTTAACACACCCAGGGAAGAGCTGACTGACCCCACTCTGTCCAACAAACGTACACACCAAGGGCAGACTGACCCCACTCTGGCAACGTAACACACAAAGGGTAGAGCAGACTGACCTTACTCAGTCAATATATCCCACCCATAGAAGAGCAGACTGACCCCTCTCTGTCAATGTTACCCAGCCAGGGAAGTGCAGACTGACCCCACTCTGTCAAACTAACTCACACAGGCAAGAGCAGACTGACCCCAATCTGTCAATGTAACCCAACTGTGGAATGGAAGACTGACACCAATCTGTCAATGTAACACACTCAGGGAAGAGCTGACTGACCCCACTCTGTATAACAAACTTACACACCAAGGCAGACTAACCCAACTCTGTCAATGTAACCCACCCAGGGAAGTGCAGACCGACCCCTCTTTGTGAATACAACACACCCAGAGAAGAGCAGAATGACCCCCCTCTGTCAATGAAACACACCCAGGGAACAGCAGACTATCCCACTCTGTCAATTTAACCCATCTAGGGAAGAGCAAACTGATCCCACTCTGACAAACTAACTTACACAGGCAAGAACAGACTGAAACCACTCTGTCAATGTATCCAACGCAGGGAGGAGTAGACTGACCCCACTCTGTCAAAGTTACCCACCCGGGGAAGAGCAGACTGACCCCACTCTGTCAACCTCACTCACACAGGCAAGAGCAGACTGACCCCACACCATCAATGTAACACACCCAGGGAAGAGCAGACTGACCCCACTCTGTCAATGTCACACACCTAGGGAAGTGCAGACTGACCCCACTCTGTCAATGTCACACACCCAGGGAAGAGCAGACTGACACCGTTACGTCAATGTAACCCACCCAGGGAAGAGCAGAATGATCCCACTCTGTCAAACTAACTCACACAGGCAAGAGCAGACTGACCCCACTCTGTATAACAAACTTACACACCAAGGCAGACTAACCCAACTCTGTCAATGTAACCCACCCAGGGAAGTGCAGACCGACCCCTCTTTGTGAATACAACACACCCAGAGAAGAGCAGAATGACCCCCCTCTGTCAATGAAACGCACCCAGGGAACAGCAGACTATCCCACTCTGTCAATTTAACCCATCTAGGGAAGAGCAAACTGATCCCACTCTGACAAACTAACTTACACAGGCAAGAACAGACTGAAACCACTCTGTCAATGTATCCAACGCAGGGAGGAGTAGACTGACCCCACTCTGTCAAAGTTACCCACCCGGGGAAGAGCAGACTGACCCCACTCTGTCAACCTCACTCACACAGGCAAGAGCAGACTGACCCCACACCATCAATGTAACACACCCAGGGAAGAGCAGACTGACCCCACTCTGTCAATGTCACACACCTAGGGAAGTGCAGACTGACCCCACTCTGTCAATGTCACACACCCAGGGAAGAGCAGACTGACACCGTTACGTCAATGTAACCCACCCAGGGAAGAGCAGAATGATCCCACTCTGTCAAACTAACTCACACAGGCAAGAGCAGACTGACACCACTCTGTCAATGTAACCCAATTGTGGAATGGAAGACTGACACCAATCTGTCAATGTAACACACTCAGGGAAGAGCTGACTGACCCCACTCTGTATAACAAACTTACACACCATGGGCAGACTAACCCAACTCTGTCAATGTAACCCACCCAGGGAAGTGCAGACCGACCCCTCTCTGTGAATACAACACACCCAGGGAAGAGCAGAATGATCCCCCTCTGTCAATGTGACGCACCCAGGGAAGAGCAGACTCTCCCACTCTGTCAATTTAACCCATCTAGGGAAGAGCAGACTGACCCCAGTCTGTCAAACTCACTCACACAGGCAAGAGCAGACTGACCCCACACCGTCAATGTAACACACCCAGGGAGGAGCTGACTGACCCCACTCTGTCCAACAAACGTACACACCAAGGGCAGACTGACCCCACTGTGGCAATGTAACCCACCCAGGGAAGAGCAGACTGACCTCACTCTGTCAATGTAACCCACCCAGGGAGGAGCAGCCTGACCACACTCAGTCAATGTATCCCACCAATAGAAGAGCAGACTGACCCCACTCTGTCCATGTTACCCACCCAGGGTAGTGCAGACTGACCTCACTCTGTCAAACTAACTTACACAGGCACGAGCAGACTGACCCCAATCTGTCAATGTTACCCAACCATGGAAGAGAAGACTGAAACCAATCCGTCAATGTAACACACCAGGGAAGAGCTGACTGACTCCAATCTGTGAATGTAACCCACCCAGGGAAGAGCAGACTGACCGTTTCTCTCAATGTAACATACAAAGGGAAGAGCAGACGGACCGCATTCTGCAAAATAACTCTCGCAGTCAAGTGCAGATTGACCTCACTCTGTCAATGCATCTCATACAAGGTAGAGCTGACTGACCCCACTCTGTCCAGAAAACTTACATACCAAGGCAGACTGAACCCACACTGTCAAAGTACCTCATCCAGCGAAAAGCAGACTGAACCCACTCTGGCAATGTAACACAACCAGGGAAAAGCAGGCTGACCTCACTCTGTCAATGCAACACACCCAGGGAAGAGAAGACTGACCCCCACTCTGTCAATGTTACGCACCCAGGGAACAGCAGACTCTCCCACTCTGTCAATTTAACCCATCTAGGGAAGAGCAAACTGATCCCACTCTGACAAACTAACTTACACAGGCAAGAACAGACTGAAACCACTCTGTCAATGTATCCAACGCAGGGAGGAGTAGACTGACCCAACTCTGTCAATGTTACCCACCAGGGGAAGAGCAGACTGACCCCACTCTGTCAACCTCACTCACACAGGCAAGAGCAGACTGACCCCACACCATCAATGTAACATACCCAGGGAAGAGCTGACTGACCCCACTCTGTCCAACAAACGTACACACCAAGGGCAGACTGACCCCACTCTGGCAATGTAACCCACCCAGGGAAGAGCAGACTGACCCCACTCTGTCAATGTAACCCATCCAGCGAAGTGGAGACTGACCCCACTCTGGCAAACTAACTCACACAGGCAAGAGCAGACTGACCTCACTCTGTCAATGTAACACACCCAGGAAATAGCAGAATGACCCCATTCTCTCAATGTACATACACAGTGAAGTTCACACTGACCCCACTCTGTTAGCCCAACTCACAGGCAAGAGAAGACTGACCTCACTCTGTCAATGTATACAACCCAGGGAAAGGCAGCCTGACCACACTCAGTCAATGTATCCCACCCATAGAAGAGCAGACTGACCCCACTCTGTCAATGTTACCCACCCAGGGAAGAGCAGACTGATCCAACCTGTCAAACTAACTTACACACCAAGGGCAGATGAACCCCACTCTGTCAATGTTACCAACCCAGGGAAGAGCAGACTGACCCCACTCTGTCAATGTAACCCATCTAGGGAAGAGCAGACTGACCCCACTCAGTCAATGTTACCCACACAGGGAAGAGCAGACTGACCCCACTCTGTCAATGTAACCCACCCAGGGAAGAGCAGACTGACCCCACTCTGTCAAAATAACCCACCCAGGGAAGAGCAGACTGACACCAATCTGTCAATGTAACCCACCCAGGGAAGAGAAGACTGACACCAATCTGTCAATGTAACCCACCCAGGGAAGAGCAGACTGACCCCGCTCTGTCCATGTACACACCCAGGGAAGAGCAGACTGACCCCACTCTGTCAATGTCACACACACAGGGTAGAGCAGACTAAACCCACTCTGTCAATGTAAGCGAACCAGGCAAGAGCAACTGACCTCCATGTAAAAAATAACTCACACTCAAGGGCAGATTTCCCCCAGTCTGTCAATGTATCCAACCCAGGGAAGAGCAGACTGACCCCAACCTGTCTACAAACATTACACACCAAGGGCAGACGAACCCCACTCTGTCAAAGTAACTCACCCAGCGAATAGCAGACTGACCCCCACTCTGTCAATGTAACACACCCAGGGAAGAGTAGACTGACCCCAGTCTGGCAAACTAACTCACACAGGCAAGACAGACTGACCCCATTCTGTCAATTAAACACACCCAGGGATTAGCAGACTGACGCCACACTGTCAATGCAACCAACCCAGGGATGTGCCAACTGACACCACTCTGGCAATGTTTCCCACCCAGGGAAGAACAGACTGACCCCATTTTGTCAATATGACACACCCAGGGAAGAGGAGCCCGACCCTATTCTGTCAATGTTACCCACCCAGGGAGGAACAGGCTGACCCCATTATGTCAAACTAACTTACACAACAAGGGCAGACGAACCCCACTCTGTCAATGTTGCCAACCCAGGGAAGAGTAGACTGACCCCACTCTGTCAATGTTACACACCTAGGCAAGAGCAGACTGACCTCACTCTGCAAAATAACTCACACAGTCAAATGCAGATTGACCCCACTCTGTCAATGTAACTCAAACAGGCAAGAACAGACAGACTTCTCTCTGTCAAACTAACTCACACAGGCAAAAGCAGACTGACCCCAATCTGTCAATGTAACACACACAGGGAAGAGCAGACTGACCCCACTCTGTTATTGTAACACACCCAGGGAAGAGCAGACTGATCACACTCTGTTAATGTAACACACCCAGGGAAGAGCAGACTGATCACACTCTGTTAAACTAACTAACACAGACAAGAGCAGACTGACCCTATTCTGTCAATGTAAGACACCCAGGGATGTGCAGACTGACCCCACTCTGTCAATGTAACACACCCAGGGAAGAGCTGACTGACTGCACTCTGTCTACATAACACACCCAGGGAAGAGAAGACCGATCCCACTCTGTCAATGTTACCCACCCAGGGAAGAGCAGACTGACCCCACACTGCGGAATAACTCACACAGTCAAGCGCCGACTAACCCCCCTCTGTCAATGTAACTCCACCAGGGAATAGCAGACTGACACCAATCTGTCAATGTAATCCACCCAGGGAAGAGAAGACTGACCCCGCTCTGTCAATGTACACACACAGGGAAGGGCAGACTGACCCCATTCTGTCAATGTCACACACACAGGGTAGCGCAGACTGACCCCACTCTGTCAATGTAAGCGAACCAGGCAAGAGCAACTGCCCTCCATGTAAAAAATAACTCACACTCAAGGGCAGATTCCCCCAGTCTGTCAATGTAACACACCCAGGGAAGAGCAGACTGACCCCAATCTGTCTACAAAAATTACACACCAAGGGCAGACGAACCCCACTCTGTCAATGTACCACACCCAGGGAAGAGCACACTGACCCCACTCTGTCAATGTAACACACCCAGGGAAGAGCAGGCTGACCCCACTCTGTCAAACTAACTTATACACCAAGGGCAGACGAACCCCACTCTGTCAATGTTGCCAACCCAGGGAAGAGCAGACTGACCTCACTCTGCAAAATAACTCACACAGTCAAATGCAGATTGACCCCATTCTGTCAATGTAACTCAAACAGGCAAGAGCAGACAGACTTCTCTCTGTCAAACTAACTCACACAGGCAAAAGCAGACTCACCCCAATCTGTCAATGTAACACACCCAGTGAACAGCAGACTGACCCCACTCTGTCAATGTATTCCACCCATGGAAGAGCTGACTGACCCCACTCTGTTAATGCAACACACCCAGGGAAGAGCAGACTGATCACACTCTGTCAAAGTAACTCACCCAGTGAAGAGGAGACTGACTACACTCTGTCAATGTTACCAACCCAGGGAAGAGCAGACTGACCCCACTCTATCAATGTAACCCATCTAGGGAAGAGCAGACTGACCCCACTCTGTCAATGTTACCCACACAGGGAAGAACAGAATGATCCCACTCTGTCAAACTAACTCACACAGGCAAAAGCAGACTGACCCCAATCTGTCAATATAACACACCCATGGAAGCGCAGACTAACCCTGACTCTATCAATGTAACACACCCAGCGAAGAACAGACTGACCCCACTCTGCAAAATAACTCACACAGTCAACCGCCGACTAACCCCACTCTGTCAATTTAACCCATCCAGACAAGAGCAGACTGACCCCACTCTGTCCAACTAACCCCACTCTGTCAATGTTACCCATCCAGGGAAGGTCAGACTGACCCCACTCTGTCAATATGACACTCCCAGGGAAGAGCTGACTGACCTAATTCTGTCCAACAAATTACACACCAAGGGCAGACCATCCTCATTTGTCAAAGTACGTCACCCAGCGAATAGCAGACTGACCCCACTCTGGCAATGTAACACACCTAGGGATTAGCAGACTGTACCCACACAGTCAATTTAACCAACACAGGGAAGAGTAGGCTGATCCCGCTCTGTCAATATAACCCACCCAGGGAAGTGCAGACTGACCCCACTCGGTCAAATTTACTCACACAGACAAAAGCAAACTGAAACCACTCTGTCTAACGAACTCACACAGAAAAGAGCCAGCTGACCCCACTCTGGCAATCAAACTTACACACCAAGGGCAGACTGACCCCACCCTGTCAAAGTAACCAACCCAGGGAAGCGCCAACTGAACCAACTCTGGCAATGTCACCAACCCAGAGAAGAGCAGACTGACCCCACTCTGTCAATTTAACCCAACCATGTAAGGGCAGATAGAACCCACTCTGTCAATGAAACCCATCCAGGGAGGAGCAGACTGACCGCACTCTGCAAATTAACTCACACAGTCAAGCACAGACTGACCCCACTCTGTCAATGTCACTCGAACAGGCAAGAGCAGACTGACCCCACTCTGTCAATGCAACACACCCAGGCAAGAGCAGACTGACCCCACTCTGTCAATGTAATAGACCCATGGAAGAGCAGACTGACCCCACTCTGTCAAAATAATCCACCCAGGGAAGAGCAGGCTGACCCCACTCTGTCCAATAAACTTACACACCAAAGGCAGACTAACCCCAATCTGTCAAAGTAACTCACCCAGCAAATAGCAGACTGACCCCACTCTGGCAATGTAACACACCCAGGGAAGAGCAGACTGACCCCTCTCTATCAATGTAACCCATCTAGGGAAGTGCAGACTGATGCCAACCTGTCAATGTAACACACCCAGAAAATAGAAGAATGACCCAATTCTCTCAATGTACACACCCTGGGAAGAGCAGACTGACCTCGCTCTGGCAACGTAACCCACCCAGTGAAGTGCAGACTGACCCCTCTCTGTGAATGGTACACACCCAGGCAAGAGCAGACTGACCCCACTCAGTCAATGTATCCCACCCATGGAAGAGCAGACTGACCTCGCTCTGACAACGTAACCCACCCAGTGAAGTGCAGACTGACCCCTCTCTGTGAATGGTACACACCCAGGCAAGAGCAGACTGACCCCAATCTGTCAATGTAACACACCCAGGGAAGTGCAGACTGACCCCACACACTCTTCCTCTCACACATACACACACTCTCTTGAACAAACTCTCTCTCTCACACGCCCATACTCTCTTTCTCACACGCACATTCTGTCTCACATATGTACACATTTCTCTTTTGCATATGAACACGTTCTCTCTTGAACATGCTCTCTGTCTCACACATGCACACAGTTACTCTCTCATACACATTCTCTCTCTTTTCTGTGTGTACATGTTCTCTCTTGCACATGCACTTTATCTCCCGCATGCACACACTCTGTCTCGCATACACACGTTCTTTCACACATGCACACTCTCTCTCTTGCTCACACACATACTCTTTCTCTGTCACCCGCACACAGTCTCTTTCTCTCATGCAGGCACATGCTCCCTCTGTCGCATGCTTTCTCTCTCACACACACTCTGTTTTGCACACGCGCCTAATGTTTCGCACATGCAAACACTCTTCCTCTTGCGCCCGTGTGTACTCTCTCTCTCTCTCACATACGCACACACTTCCTCTCACGTTTGCATACTCTCTCTCTCTTGCATTTGCGCACACTTTCTCTCTCTCTCTTGCATTTGCACACACTCTCTCTCACATTCACGTAAATGCTCTCTCTCTCACGTTGACGTAAACTCTCTCTTGCGTTTACACGCATTTCTCTCTCTCTTGCATTTACATACTCTCTCTTGTATTTGCACACACTCTTTCTCATGTTTGCTTACACACTCTCTCTCACACGCACACTCCCTTTCATGCTCACTCTCTCTCACATGCACTCTCTGTCTTGTACGCAGATTCTCTCTCAGAGGTACACTGACATATAATGTGCATACACACACTCTCTCACATGCACATACCCTCTTTCTAGCATGCACATTCTGTCTCGCACATGTACATATTTCTCTTTTGCACATGCACATGATCTCTCTTGCACACGCACTCTATCTCTCACATTCATACAGTCACACACACATTCTCTTTTCCATATGCGCACATTCTGTCTTACATATGCACTCTATCTCTTGCAGGCGAACACTCTGTCTCACATTAACACACTTCCTCTCTCTTGCATGCAATCTCTCTCTCTCTCTCTCTCATGCACCTCCTCCCTTTTGCATACACTATCTCTCTCTCACACACACGCTATCTCTCTTGCATGCGCACATGCTCATTCTCTCTCATACAGTCACATATTCTTTCCCTTGTGCATGCATGCTCTCTGTCTCTCTCACACAGGGACACTCTCTCTTACAATGACACGCTCTCTTACAAGGACACAGTCTCTTGAATGCACACACGCTCTTTCTCTCACATGCGCACACTCTCTCTCGAGCACACTCTTCCTCTTGTTCACACACACTCTTTTTCACCTACACGCAGTCTCTTTCTCTAATGCAGGCACACTCTCTCTCTCTCTTTGTCACATGCTCTCTTTCACACACATTCTCTCACATGCTCTCTCTAGCGCACTTTCTCAAAGACACATTCCCCTGTGTGCACCCACACAATCTTTCTGACACATGCACACACACTCTCTCTCTTGCATATGCACACTCCTGCTTTCATACGTACATTCTCTTTTGCACACGCACAGAATATCTTGCTCATGTACACATTCTTCCCATTGCATGCATGCGTACTCTCTCTCGCACAGATACTTCCTCTTGCCTTCGCACACTCGCTCTTACATTTGCACACATTCTCTCATATTCGCCTAAACTCTCTCTCTCTTGTGTTCGCCCACACTTTCTCGCTCTCTCTCTCTCTCCCTTGCAGATGCACACACTCTAGCGTTCGCACAAAATCTTTCTCGCGTTCACGTACACACTTTCTCTCACATTTGTGTACAGTATAAACCAGTATAATTGTTTGAGGTGGGGATTTCTACAGGAGGGTCCTGTATGACCTGCCTCCCTCTCCTACCTTTTCTGGAGGTCCCCCATCTAGCTGACTGCATCTTTGGGTTATCTCCCTCCCTGCAACTGCCATCCATCACACCCCATAGCTCCTGTAAATTCCTCATTGCCTCTAACGGTCGCTCCAACCTACAAAGGGAGGCAATCTGACAGGATTTGCAACAAGACATACTTTGTAGAAACTTCATTCCCAGTACCATGGAAATGATCCCTAATCTCCCACATCCGACAGGAAGAGGACATCACTCTCCCAAGGGCCATCACTGCACTTTAACAATCCACACACCGAGAAAATAGCACAGTCTTACTGCTCGAAAAACACTGCCCTCGGGTAACTTGGTACCTGTGTTTTATATTTTTAAAAATTAATCAAGAGAGATCTCAATAAAGCATATGCACAAAAGCCCCATTCAATTAATTATTGTAGATTTAAAAAGAGGTTTAAGGAAGGACTTTTAAAAACAAAGTGAGCAGTTCCCCTGCTGTGAGTTTTCCCCACAGCTATGAGTTTCACTGTACATTTTTCTGAGGCTGAACTCCATGTTCAGAGCTTGGAACCAAACAGCGCAGGCTTTCAGCTGGGAGGGTCACTGGTGGGTCAGAGAGCGGTGCAGGGTCAGTGCAGGGTCACACAGCTGTTCAGGGTCATTGCTGGGTCACACGGTTGTGCAGGGTCACTGCAGGGTCACACAGCTGTGCAGGGTCACTGCTGAGTCACATGGCTGTGCAGGTTCACTGCTGGGTCACACGGCTGTGCAGGGTCACTGCTGGGTCACAGCGCTGTGCAGGGTCACACGGCTATGCAGGGTCACATGGCTGTGCAGGATCACTGCTGGGTCACACAGTGATGCAGGGTCACTGCAGGTCACTCGGCTGTGCAGGGTCACTGCAAGGTCAGACAGCAGTGAAGGGTCACCGTTGAGTCATACGCGCTGTGCGATGTTACCTATATACTTCTCTCTCAGTATTTCTAATCTGTCCATCACTGCTTACTACGATCTGCCTGTTTAGCTCATAAACAAAGATTTTTCACTTTAATTTGGTAAACATGACAATAAATAAATCAAATCAAATCAAATCAAATCAAACTTTTCAAGAAAGGCAGTAAAGATAGACCAGGAATAACAGACCAGTGTGTGTGATATCGGTGTGAGAGAAACTATTCGAGAAAATTTCAAAGGAGGGAATTAATCTCCATTTCAAGAGACACAGCCTGACCATGGAGAGTCAGCACAGCTTTGTCAGAGTAGGGTCATGCCAAACCAATCTGGGGGAACTTTTTGAGGAGGTGACCAAGTGTGTAGATGAGAGGAGGCCAATTGCTGTAGGTTGTATGGATTTCAGAAAAGCCTTTGACCAGGTCCCACATGGGAGATAATGAAGGTAAAAACACGTGGCATCCGGAGTAACTTGGCAACTTGGCTCTAAAATTGGTTCAGTCAGTGAAAACAGAGGGTGTTGGTAGAAGGCTGTTTGGGTAATTGGAAGCTGGTGTCCAATGGTGTTCCACAGCTCTCAGTGCTGGGTGACTCATTCTTTGTGATAATCACAAATGACATTGATAAAGGTGTATGTTTGTGTGGGGAGGGGGTGGGATCACTGGGAGCATGCAGGGTAGGCATGGTGGTGTGGGGGTAGGTACAAGGGGAGGTTGGTGATGATACATAAATTTGCATATGACACAAGTATTGATCGAGTAGTTGGCAGTGAGAGAAATAGTCATTGGCTATAGATAGATCCAGACAGATTGGTCAGACGGGCAAATCAGTGGCAGATGAAATTTAATGTCGATAAATGTGAGGTGATACACTTTGGCAGAAGTCACAAGACAAGGCAACACTCAATAATGGCAGAACACCAGGACACTTAGAGAAACAGAAAGATCTTGAGGTTATTGTTAACAGATCCCTGAAGGCAGCAGGACAGGTTAATAGGGTAAAGAAGGCAGACAGGATACATGCCCTTCCCAATCGAGACATCGATTATAAGAGCAGGGAGGTGCTGCTTTGTTTGGGTCACAGTCTGAGTATTGTGTACAGTCCTGGTCATTGCACGATGGGAAGGATGTGATTGTAACAAAGGGAATGCAAAGGAGATTCAGCAGAATGTTGCTTGAGCTGTAGCAATGTCTCTGTGAAGAGAGAGGCTGGATAATCTCAGGCTGCTTTCTTTAGAGCAGTGATCGGGGTGTACAGGACTGAGGGGTGTGGACAGGGTGAATAGAAAACAGATGCGCCCCTTGTTCAAGGGCAGATAATAAGGTGGCATCATTTTAAGCTGGAAGACAGGAGGTTTCGAGGGGACATGAGGAAAGATCTTCCCACCCAGAGGATGGTAGGGGCCTGCATTGCACTGCCTGGGAAGGTGGTTCAGGCGGGAAACTTCACAACCTTGATAACATACTTGGATTAACAGTTGAACCGTCATAACTTTCAAGGCTATAATCCAAGTGATGGAAAGTGGAAGTAATGGGAATTTAGTGTAATATGGGCAGAAGAAATACAATGGGCTAAAGGCCCTCTACTGTTCGATGTGATTCTTTCATTCGACGATTCTGAAGGGAAGGATCTGAATTGGATTCGGGTTTTTTGTATTTGTTTTGAAAAAGATATTACCTCTTGTAATTTCTACCGGTTGCTTTGATCAGCATCAGCATCAGCATCAGTTTTTGTATTAGATCACGGGTAACATTTCACAACTGAGTTGGATAACTGAATGAACAAGGAAAGCAGTGGTGTAACAGTGGGCAGCAGAAGAGATCACAAGGAGCTTTACAACATGAGGTACTGAATGATTGAGTCGCCTCAGCAAAATGAAGGGCATCAGTGGGGGAAAAAAAATCAAAAATTATTTAGATCTTGTTGGGACTGATAGTGTGTGAATAATACAAATCTTGTTGTTTGAAGATAATTTGCAATTAATATTTAAGACACAATGGGAAAAGATTAATCCAGTCTTTGGGGTATTCAAGAGAGACCTCAATCTCACGGGTATCACATCATTAAAATAAACATGTTGTCATAATGTGTTTGTTCAAAATGACGATGTGATCACAGTTTCCCAGTGGGGATGCCACACAACATAAAATAAAGACTGTGGAACTGCGTCAGCTCCAATACCCAGCGAATTCTCCAATTCTGACAGATTCCCAGCACCAGGAAAGGAGAGGTTGGTCCACAAGCAACAAAATGCATCTTCCAAGGCAAATGGTCAGAAAAGTATACTACACCATCCTTGCCTGTGTTGGTGTTCCTGGTAAGTCTTGGGACAATGTAAGTTGTATTAAATCATATTTATTTCATTAAATCTGCCTTATTTCCACACTATTAATGGTAATTATTTTATTTCTATTTGGCAAAGAAATTCCCAATGTCAGACAATAGTATCCTCACTGACTGAGTTGTGAGTGAATAGTTTGTCAGGGGCTCCTCAGTAATGTGCAGCATTGTCTCTCCCTCCATACTGTGCAGAATGGGTTTGCACTGAGGCCACAGTGATGGAGTTTGACTGAGGACTGACCCTCGCTGGCCAGGAAAGTGTTTAGCAAGACAACTCTCTCTGTCTCTCTCTCTCTCTCTCTCTCTGTGATAGTTCAAACCCTGCTATCGGTCAAAGGGGTTTTGTAACAACCCATCTCTCAGTGCCACCTGGTGTTTCCCATTCCCTGATGTGAAGGGATTTTGTTGGTGGATCTTGCTCAGACAGATGGCTCCGGGTGGGAGCACAGGGACAACGTGGGCAACAGATGGGTTGGGCAGGTCACTTATGGAGTGATAGCGAGGGTCAGCACAGATGGCTTTGACTATCCTGTGTGTTACCTGGGAGCGGACATATGGGAGTGTGATATTTGTGAGGACAGATCACTGGGAGACTGTGATCACTGTGTACAGTGTTCCAATGATGATGTGTGTTGTTGAATTATTTGATTGACAAAAGGACGTGTGAGTTGGGCCACTTGTAAAAAGATGTACAGTACGGTCGTGCAGACTTTAATAGGATTGTGTAAGGTTCACAGAGCATGTGTTACTGCCATTGTGCCCAGAGGTTAGTACAATGCAGGAGACTGAGTCGGGCACCAGCTTTCTGTCGTGGACTCTATTGAAATATTTTATTCTAATCTTGGAGTTCAGTCTTCACTACCCTAGAGGATCCTACTCATTGGTGTGGGGTGCTGTCTGAACACTATTCCAATGCTGCGTATGACAGATACATTTTACCCATGATTCACTGGGCACTGGATGAGGACAGTACGAGTTCCTCGTGTGAAACCAATGTGCACAGTTAACATTTCCAAACTAACGCTGTGGTGTAACTCCTCTCCTGAGAAAAGAAAATCTTTTGTCTATACCGCGTGGGCACGTTGCATTACCCAGTGATTTAATGGAATTATGTTCACTTTGCATAGTGGAATTATCAGTGAGTTTGCTGATGACCTTAAAATAGGCGGTATCATGGACAGTGAGGAAGGTGATCAGAAATTGCAGCAGCACCTTGATCAGCTGCGGCAGTGGGCCGAGAAATGGCACATGAAGTCAAACATCGATGTGTGAGGTCTTAAGGAGTGTAGTGGAACAGAGGGATCTTGCAGTTCAGGTTCACCGTTCTCCAAAAGTGGAGGCAGAGGTAGACAGGGCAGTGAAGAAGGCTTTTGGCACTCTGGCCTTCATCAATCACAGCACTGAGAAGTTGGGAAGTTACATGAAAGTTGTTCAGGAAGTTGGTGAGGCTGCATTTGGAGTATTGCGTTCCGTTTTGGTCACTTTGTTATTGGAAAGGATGTTAGTCAACTGGAAAGAGTGCAGAAGAAATTTACAAGGATGTTGCCTGAACTCAATGGTCTGAGTTGGGGGAGAGTTTGGACTGTCTAGGAAATTTTTCTTCAGAGCGTAGGAGACTGAGGAGGGAGAGGGATCTTATAGAGAAGCATAAGGTCACGAGAGGCATGGGCAGGGTGAATGCACTCAATCTTTTTCCCAGGGTTGGGAATCGAGGACTGAAGGGCATCAGTTTAAGGTTAGAGGGAAAAGAATAAAAGGGAACCTGAGAGGAAACTTTTTTTACACAGAGGGTATACATACAGAACAAGCTGCTAGTGGAAGTGGTTGAGCTGTTTACATTGAGGTTTAAAAGGTATTTGGATAAATACATGGATAGGAATGGATTAAGAGGATATAGGCCAAGTGCAGTGAGGTGTGGTGAGCATGGATGGACATTTGGTCAGCATGGACCAGTTTGGGCCAAAGGGCCTGTCTTTGTGCTGTAGGAATCTATGACTATGATTCTATTTGTTCATTGGTGTTGGATGTGGGCATCACTGGCTGGTCAGAATTTATTGTCCATCCCTAGTTGCCCTTGAGAAGATGGTGGTGAGCTGCCTTCTTGAACCACTTCAGCCCACCTCTTATGGGCTGACCCACAATGCCATTAGGCAGGGAATTCCATGATTTTGACCCAGCAACAGTAAACGAATGGCGATATATTTCTCCGTCAGAATGGCGAGTGGTTTGGAGTGGAACCTGAAGCTTTTAGAGTTCCCATATATATGATGCCCATGTCCTTCTAGATGGAACTGGTCGTGGGTTTGGAAGGTTTCTGTCTGAGGATCTTTGGTGAATTTCTGCAGTGCATCTTGTAGATGTTGCACACTGCAGCTACTGAGCGTCAGTGGTGGAGGGACAGGATGCTTGTGGACGCAATGCCAATCCTATGGCCTGAATTGTCCTGGATGGTGCCAAGTTTCTTGAGAGTTGTTGGGTCTGCACCCATCCAGGCAAGTAGAGAATATTCCATCACACTCCTGATTTGTGTCTTGTAGGTATTGGACAGGCTTTGGGGAAGTCAGGAGATCAGTAACTCAACATGGCATTCCGAGAATGTTGTGTACTACTGATCCAGATCTCCAGGAATCCCTCTCAGTGAAGGTATTACTGACCATGGAATTGTACTGAATGGGGATGACGAAGCTCAGGCTGGGACCCTCTGATTGCTGTGGCCTCATGTTGCTGGGAGGATGTGTCATTGTCGAATTGGACTGAGTGGGGGTTACTGCTAGGCCAGAGTTCTTGCTTTTCACAGCTCACTGTAAATGCAGTATTGTAGTAAGTGTTCAGCACTAACAGCAGAACACTCATGAACTCAATTGCAAGTTTTACTGGGAATGTCTTGCACTGTCCAACTGCATTGTGTATGTGTCAATAGCCTGAAGAGACGGTGACAATGTGATTCAGGGAACATTTTTCAATTCGAATATTACGGAGTGTGGGTTCCTAGCCGAAGTGGAATAACGAACTCCAGTTTCCAAATGTTACTGGGGGCATTTCTCAAACTAAACTCACACTGAGTGTGGGTCACTAACTGGAGGAGAACAGCCTACTCCAGTGGTCTTGTGTAAGTAGGAGTACTTCTGACTGTAGAATTTCACTGTTGTGGAAAACTGGATGAAACAGAATAACTGACCACTGTGGGAAGTAGGACCATATAGATGAATCCCATGGTGCTTCATTTCTGGGAGATTTCTCATTTCTGTCTGTCCACTGATGGAGCTGTCAATGTAGTTTGTAAATATACAATGGATTGTAACTGGGAACGTCTTGACAGCTGGTTGAATATGTTCAATGCTAAGTTTTCAAAGTGAAATGTTCCATTGGAGATGAACAGATGTAATAATTGTTTTCAGAAAGGGAAAATGGCAGAGTAATAATGTTAATTCAGTAAAATACACAATGGGCATATTATGCTGATTTAAATAATACTATTGGTCCTGATTAATCTTTGTAAGGTGAGGACAAGTTGTGGGACATTGCTGTGCGAATGTACATTAATCAGGATTGAGATCATAAAATGGAATCCCTATAGTGTGGAAGCAGGCCATTTGAGACCCTCCAAAGGATGTCGCATCCTCTCCCTGTAACCCCACATTTCCTGTAGTTAATCCACCAAGTCTGCACATCTTTGAATGTGGAATGAAACTGGAGCACTCAATGGAAACACTCCCCCCGCCCCACCTAGTGATGGAATTGAACCTAGGCTCCCAGGCAGCAGTACTGAGCACTGTGCCATCTCTAACATACAACAGTGAATACTAACAAAATTTCATAGGTGTACCTGGTTACATTTGGATTAACAATGTTTGAATTTGTAATTCATAACCTTTCAACAGTGAATTTTCCAGCGACCGTTGCTCTTGGCTTTGTGATGTGAGTCCTCCTTGGGAGGAAAAGGTTTTGATGGGAACTGAGCATCAATCAGTTTTAAGGCAATATATGAAAATAAAACAAAACAGAATTAATAATAGGAATTAAAATGTCAGTTTCAACAAATAACTGACTTTAGTACTTGCAGTATTCTGACTATGGTTAATAATCAAGTTAAGGAGCTTTACATAAACTTGAGAGCCCACAATACGGAACATTTAACATACTGCTTTAATGTACTACAGAAGCCCCTCCCATTACTAAGTTTCTAAACCAGAATGAGTTTTCCATATTCATGAGCTGCAGTCACGGTCCCTCTCATTAGTGGGAATATCATTTCCATATTTGTATCACAAAGTGCTATTTATATACCTGCATCCTTTATTTCACTAACACCGCTCACGAATCCAATTTGCAGATTTATGAGCATTTCCCTTCTGTACATGTGCGAATGACAAACATTCTGATTCTGCGAGGAGCCCAAGCTCTGTCACCCATCGCTTGTTTTTTATACCATAGCCTCCGACCTTCCAACACAACAACATGTTAACTCTGTAATATACCAACCTCAGGATCGGTGACTTGTATTTCCAGAAGGATTGAATATCTGTTCCTCAATCAGTTGCAACCGTTTACACAGTGACACTTTAATTGTGAAAAGAAAAGAAACTCTTAAACAAAAATATTATGAACACATATTGACAATAAAAAGCTCTTGAAAAACTGGAGTCAATGAGATGACGACTCTTTTGTTTCACTCTGACGACAGGTGAAGATGGTTCTGGCTGTGGGAGGTCAGTCATCTCAGCTGTTGTACACCTCTGCAGGAATTCTTTACAGGTGTACCTTGGTCCTAAAATCTGCATGCGCCTCATCAATGCTGGTCCCTCCATCATGAATTCAAAATTAGTGAGGTTTGCCCATGAATATACAATGTTCATCACCATTTACTACTCTTGAGATAACAGTGAGGTCTGTGTCCAGACAGAGTGTGATAACATCAGGCATGGGCTGATGATTGACAAGTAACATTCATATCCCACAAGCACCAGGAAATGGCCAACTCAAACATGAGCATCTACGAATCTCCCATTGGTGTTTTATGACATTGTCATCACTGAGTGCATTACTATACAAAACCCGGACCAATCATTGACGAGGAAATGACCTGTTCCAGCCGTACAGGTGCTGTGGCCACAGGAGGATGTCAGACACTGCTTACTGTGACAATAACCTCCCTGCCTGCCTCTCCAATCCATCCCCACCATCCAGAAAGCATCGCTCAGGAGTGGGATTGAATTCTCTCCAAGTATCTGGCTGAGTGCAGCTCACATGCAACACTGAGTGCAACATTCCCAAAGATCCACATTGTCCAGGACAAACAGCTGATTGTCACAATTTCCCCACTGACCATTCAGCACACACTCTCTTCACCAATGACACCACGGCCAGCAATGAATACCACCTACAAGATACAAACCAGGAACAGGGCTTGTGCTCTTTTTACCAGCACATCACAAACCCATGACCTCCCGCACCTGGAAGAACAGGGGCCGCAGATGCACAGAGACACCATCACGTGCCTGACAGTTAAAGCTTACACTCCGTGAATATATTTTAAAGTAATCACCATTTCCACATCTGAAAGGGGAGATCTCTGAACCCGAGGGCTGGTTAGTCTCTCAGGGAATATCCTGTACGGCAGAGAGTGGGACAAATGTCCAAGGTGAAAGGATGGGTGCTGGGTGCTGAATTCAGGAAATCAGTTATCCAAGTGGATAATCCGTGTCATAGCTTAATTTGTCAAGTCCAATGAGTTTCCCAACTCTGGATGGTCTCAAAACCAGGAGACAAAACCCATTGCCTCGGTTGTCTAGGCTGAGTCCTGGCCAATGTATTGGTGCTCCCGATTCCAGGTATCTACACCGAGGGGGTTTTAGGATCCCTTATCTTCAAAAGTGGATCCATTTTGGGAATTTCATAGTTGAGACAATGGACTCAGTATGGGAATGTTCAAATACCAGGGAGTGGTCTAAAAAGGGAACATTCTTCAGTAGCAGTGAGTTATCTGTGCACAGGGAGCTCCATTTGCTTTTATTAATTGAAAGGTTATGGGTGTCGCTGGTTAGACCAACACTTACCACCCTTCCCTTATTGCCCAGAATAAACCAGACTATTATAGATCTGGAGTCACACGTACACCAAGACTAGGAAAGGATGACAGATTACACTCCCTAAAGGATATTAGTGAGTGAGATGTTTTCTTTTCTAACAACTGACAACCGTTCATTGTCACCATCAGAGAGTAGAAGTCTTGATTTAGATTGAATTGAAGTTCCACCATCTGCCATAGTGGACATCGAACATCGGTCTCTGAATTAATAATCTCATGATAAGACATTGAGGCCATCATCTCTCTTCAACTTTCACATTGGCCTGAATCCAAAGTGGTAGGTTCAGATGTCAAGCAATAGCACATTATTTCCGTTCTAAATAGACCCCTTCTAATTCTAAGGCTGCACCCACAGGTCCTCGTCTCCCCACCTGACGGAAACAAATTCCCAGCGCCAGCCACTTCGAAGCCACGCATTGTCTTGTGAGTTTCTATCAGATCTCCCTTCAACCTTCTAAACTGTAATGAATACAATCCCAGGATCCTCAGCCATTCATCATTTGTTAGGTCTACCATTCCAGGGATCATCCGGGTGAATCTCTGCTGGACACGCTCCAGTGCCAGTATGTCCTTCCTGAGGTGTGGGGGCCCAAAAGTGGACACAGTATTCTAAATGGGTCTAACCAGAGTTTTATGAAGTCTCAGAAGCACATCGCTGCTTTTATATTCCAACCCTCTTGAAATAAATGACAACATTACATTTGCTTTCTTAACCACAGGCCTGAGCCAACAAGTCAACCTTTAGAGAATCCTGGACTAGCATTCCCATATCCCTTTGTTCTTTAGCTTTATGAATTTTCTCACCATTTAGAAAATAGCCCATGCCTGCATTCTGTTTTCCAAAGTGCAAGACCCCGCATTTGCTCACGTTGAATTCCATCAGCCATTTCCTGGACTACTCTCCTAAACTGTCTAAATCTTTCTGCAGCCTCCCCACCTCCTCAGAACTACCTGCCTGTCCACCGAACTTTGTATCATCGGCAAACTTCACCAGAATGCCCCCAGTCCCTTCATCCAACTCAGTTATATGTAAAGTGAGCAGCTGCAGCCCCAACACTGAACCTTGCAGGACACCATATGTCACTAACCACCATTCTGAAAAATAACCTTTTATCCCAACTCTCTGCCGTCTATCAGACAGCCAATCCCCAATCCATGTCAGTAGCTGACCTGAAACACCATGGGCCCTCACCTGACTCAACAACCTCCTGTGAAACACCTAATCAAAGGCCTTTTGAAAGTCTCGGTAGATAACATCCACTGGGTTTCCCTGGTACTAACCCACTTGTTAACTCTTCAAAGAATTCTAACAGGTTTGTCAGGCACGACCTCCCCTTACTAAATCCATGCTGACTTGTTCTTAGCCGACTCTGCACTTTCAAGCATTTAGAAATCTCATCCTTAACGTTGGATTCTAGAATTTTACCTACAACCAAGATTAGGCTAATCGGCCTATAATTTTCTATCTTTCGTCTTGATCCTTTCTTGAACAAGAAGGTTACAACAGGAATTTTCCAATCATTTGGGACTTTTTTTTAGCACTTTCTCTTTTGCAATGGCTACCATACTCAACTCTGTCCCTGATTCTCCTTAACTGTTGGGATATTCCTCATGTCTGGGTTTGGGTGGAGGTTTCGGTACACAGTGTTTGACAGATTGTGGGGAGTCAGTGCCAAATGTTGAAGTATCCTGATTTCATTGGGTATCCAAGCTGGGACATGGTGGTTGGATGCACTGATGAATATCTTCTTAGTTCAGCTTGCCAGGATGTTCAGGGTGAGGGGCTCAATGCTCGATCGTTTCTTTGTTCATTTTTGAGACACCATCCATTCCTAGACACGGTTGAGTGATCCAGTGCTGTGTACTGTAATCCATGTTGTGTGGGTGCAGAATGTTAGGAGTAAACTCAACTGTGGAGGCTCCAAAACTGAATTCAGGATTTTTTTGTAATCCATGTCTGGGTTAGGTGTATCCACTCTTTGTTTTACTGATCCTGGGAGTGTTTGTGTGGATGCTGTCATCTAATTTACAACTCCAGCAAGCCGGAGCAATGTATAAAGCAGAATAAATCAAACACTGTCAACCCCAAAAAAATGTTGAATACGTCACTGTGTTTTTGAGACTAACCTGCTATTCGTGTTCATCCCTATGTATTTTCAAAGTGAAAATGATTCAGAATCTTAAACGTTTGTGTGATATGGAACAACAATTATCTTTGTGCTATTCCTGATGAAGAGTTTTTTTTTCTAAAATGACGATTGTCCAGCTCCTCGGATGCTGCCTGACCTGCTGTGCTTTTCCAGCACCACTCTGATCTAAACTCTGGTTTCCAGCATTTGCAGTCCTCAATTTTGCATAAAATGATTATAGTCTGGGGTCAGGCACAGATACATTTGATCAATAACTTCAAGTCTCTTTGTTCCTTTCTCTCTCTCTTGCAGTAAGTATAGTGGTGATTCTAATCTTAGCTCGGGGCAAGTGTGGTTTGTCTAAAAGCACTACTCGTTATCTGGTGGCTATGACAACGTCGGATCTGCTATTCATTGCTTTCGAAATCGTACTTCGCTGGTTTCAAATATATTATTATCCACGGTGTTTCCTGGACATCACTCCTGTGTGTAGTGTCATCTATGTACTGAGCTGCTGGGCCATTGATTGTTCTGTCTGGTTCACCGTTACTTTCACTTTTGATCGATTTGTCACCATTTGTTTTCGTCAGATGAAAACTAAGTATTGGACAGAGAATATTTCAATTAGAGTTCTAGCAACAATCTGTAATTTCTTTTTTTAAAAAAATGTTCCCAACTATTTTCGATTTAAACCTGAAAAGATGATCAACAATGTTCCATGGTACTGTTCTACCAGGTCCAGTTACTATACTGACCTCTGGTGGGCAAGTTTTCAATACTTTGAGCAATTTTTAACACCAATGCTCCCATTCACTTTTATTCTCTTTCTTAACGTTCTGACTGTCGGAAACATCTCTGAGGCCATTACGGTGCGTAAGGGACTCAGGAGTAAGAGAAAAATAGAGAATGACCCAGAGATAGAGAGCAGAAGGAAATCTGTGATCTTACTCTTTGCCATATCTACAAGTTTCATACTTCTCTGGTTGCTGGATATTTTAAGTATCTTTCGTGTCGCACATTCCTTGGATTCCACTGCTTTTGATATTTTTTCACAAGCCTCATATATGCTGCGGGACCTGAGCTGCTGCACCAATGCACTTGTTTATGTGGTGACACAGAACAGTTTCAGAGACCAGTTAAAGCATGCCCTGAAATATCCAGTTATAAAAATAATCCAATTGATGAATAAATCCAAATAACAGAGAGCGAACATCAAAGGCAGCAGATAATGGAATGAGGAGTCCAGGTGAGGAATGGACTGACAGGAGAAGGAGGAGCAGCAACACGGTAACACTCCTTTCCTAATGGGCAAGGAATGGTTCCATCTGAGGAGCGAAACCAAAGAGACTGGAGGAGCAAAACAGTGGGAAGTGTTGTCAGCAATCAGCAACCGTTAATAGAAAGCTGGATAACAAAAGTATAACTGAAAGAGGAATCAGACATGCACAGAATAACATCATCCCCAGCAACCAGTTGTCAGTGAGAGAACCAGATACAAGGTCAATGACCTGGAGGCAAGTATCATCGGTCACTGCAGGCCGGAGTGGGAACAGCAATGGCAGGCTCCTGTCCTCACGGAATTCGCTCATCCACTCATCTGGACACAAGTAAATAAAAAAGGGAATGTTCCTATTACGCAGAGTAATATACTGTAAATAACCCGTGTCTTTGATTACAGATGTATTTTCAGCAATGATTTCCTTTCTCTGGTTCCATTCCCTTCCCCCCGGCCTAATGCTGACATCACTCCCTCTCTTTATTTGGTTCTTTCCACCAATCAGCCGCTGTGTTGGTGGGGAATCCACGGCCCAGTCAGAGGGCTCAGTGACAGACCGGATCCGACACTGGGGAATGGGGTTGGATGTGACAGATGACCCGACCCCCCTCAGTGCTGCCATGAGAAGGTTTTGTGGCTCTCACTGACTCCATCGAGCTCAGTGGGAACTGACTCTGGGTGGACTCTGTTTGCTTGGGACTTCATAATGGAGCCTGGGATCAATTGAAAGATCGATGGACCATCAGCAAGGATTATGTTTCCATCTGTAAAACAGCTCCTAAAACCCAACCTTGTATCAGCTCCTGATTGGCCGGTCTGATCAAGGTCCTGTTTAACACTGAGGTAAACCTCCTTCACTGTTCACTCCCCCACCACCACATTTGGAGCCATCTGTCACCTTCCTGACCATCGGAGACAAGCAGGAGGTTGGAAGAACCCAGCAAGCCAGGCAGCATCAGGAGGTGGAGAGGTCAATGCTTCGGGAGTGGGGGTAAGGGGAGCTGCTGATAAAGGGTGGGGGTGTGGGGGAGGGTTTTGGGTGTGGAGAGGGACGGAGTGCTGAGGTGAACATAGGTAGAGGGTACGGCCTGATCGGTCAATGGGAGAAATGAATCCGATCGGTGGCAGGGAGGGATGGAAGGGAGGGTGAGGGGTTGGAAAGGGAGTTGGTGGATGTGGAGGGATACTTAAACTGCTGGACCTGTGCCTCACCACACACTTTACATTCAACAATCAGATATACGAACAAATCGACGGAACACCCATGGGATCACCAATCTCGGGACTCATAGCAGAGGCAGTTATGCAAAGGTTAGAACGTACATCCCTACCACAAATCCAACCCAAACTCTGGATCAGATACGTCGATGACACCTTTGTAATCATCAAAAACACAGAAATAGAAAAAACACACCGAATCATCAACGCCACACTCACAGGAATACGATTCAAGAGAGAAGAGGAAAAGGATAGCCAACTCCCATTCCTAGACGTGTTAGTAGAGAGAACACCCAACGGAGAATTCACCACAAGGGTACACAGGAAACCAACACACACAGACCAAGTCCTAAACTATGAAAGTAACCACCCCAACACACACAAACGAAGCTGCATCAGGACACTATTCAAAAGAGCCACAACACACTGCAGTACACCAGAACTGCGAAAAGAGGAAGAGGAACACCTATACAAGGTATTCGCCAAAAACGGATACCCACGCAACTTTATCACCAGATGCCTAAGAGATAGACCACGGAACAAGGACATGCCACAACCAAAAGGACTAGCCACACTACCATACGTCAGGAACGTCTCAGAACTGACAGCCAGACTACTGCGACCCTTAGGACTCATAACAGCACACAAGCCAACTTCCACACTCAGACAACAACTCACTAGAATGAAGGACTCAATAGCCAGCACGAGCCAAACTAACGTAGTTTACAAAATACCATGCAAGGACTGCACAAAACACTATATAGGACAAACAGGAAGACAGCTAACAATCCGCATCCATGAACATCAGCTAGCCACAAAACGACACGACCAGCTATCCCTAGTAGCCATACACTCAGACAACCAGGAACATGAATTTGACTGGGAAAACACTACCATCATAGGACAAGCCAGACAGAGAACAGCCAGGGAATTCCTAGAGGCATGGCATTCATCCACAAACTCCATTAACAGACACATAGACTTGGACCCCATATACAAACCACTACAGCTGAAACTGACACCCGGAAGCGGCAAGAACAAACCACTGTAAATACCGGAAGAAACATCAAAGCAGCGCTTCACAGGAGGCTCCAATAGCACTGATGATGTTCCCTAGCCAGGGAACGAAACGTTTGCAGCAAAAACTTCCAGCTCGGCGATTGTGCCTTTTCTCCTCCCCCCAATTATGTTCCTGCCCACAATCCCCCCTCCCATCCTCCCGATGTTCAGTCTCTTCCCAAAACCTCCCCAGGATCTCTCTCTCATTCCCCCCTCACCCAAATATTGGGCCCTTCCCCAATTTTCTATTCCCCCTACGTTTACTGCCCCATTCCCACGTAACACCCCGAGTCCGGCTAATTTGTGACCCCACTCTCAATTTCCCACCCCCCTTGGAATTTTCCAGCCCCACCCACTTTCCCCTCCTTCCCCGATCAAATTGCCCCCTCCCTGTGCACCTTCATTTACCCCCCACCCCAAACTCTCCCCTCTATCCATACCCCCATCTCTGTATAAAAACCCCCTCTGTGTCTCCATTGTGTACAATTCCCCCACCCTCCCTCACCACTCCCACCCCTCACTGTGTCCCAGGCCCTGGGCTGGAGGGGGAGGGGAACACGGGGAGTGTGTGCAGAGACTGATCGCCCATTTGGCAGTGTGTGTCTTCATGCACAGCAAGATCCCAGTCCCCAGGCTTACCCCCTGCCCCACCCCATCCCCACAGTTTGGACAACAACAGGAGACCCAGGGAACAGCAAGATTCCACTGTGTTAATGACATATGCAGCACCATATGGTACTGAGTCCAAATCACCCTCAGGGACAGGAGTATAGAGAGGGAGGGGGTGGAGGGCAGAGAGACAGAGTGTATTATGTGTGTGAGAGAGAGAGATACTGAGGTGGGGAGAGAACACAAATAAGATTAGGGACAGAGAAACGGAGACAGACACAGAGAGAGAAAATCCCGGGGTTGGCGGTGTGAGAGCCAGAGAGAGATGGAAGTTGATTAAGTCAAAGCCAAGATCTTTTGAATCAAAAAACAAGAAAAACAAACAAAATCCCATCACTGAGTGACTTCCCAAAGGTCCCCATTTTATCAGCAGTTCCCCCTGGTTTTAAACCCAGAGAATGGGAACAGATTTCACTGGGACCCAGGGGGTAAATGCTTTCTGACTGACTCCCCACCCCAAGGGTTTATTTTCTGAGACTCGATGCAGTGACTCGATGGAAGGAAGTCAGTCTCAGAGCCTGGAGCTTATCCCTCCCTCCATGTTTAACCTGCCCCCTCCAGCTGCTTCCTTCCCTCTCTCCCTCCTTCCCTCACACACTCTCTCTCTCCTTCACTTCTTCCATCTGTCTCCCTCTCTCATTCTCTCTCTATTCTCTCCCCACTCTCCCTGTCCCAATCCCCCTCTCCATCTCTCCGCTCAGCTTCCTCCTGCTCTCGAGAATGGATTGGTCTCTCTCTCTCTCTCTCTCTCTCTCACTCTCTCTCTCCATTCCCCCTTACGTTCTGATTGAAATGCCCGCCCCTGCCTCCCTCCCATTTAAAGTGTGTTCCCATCTCCCCGCCCTGTCCTGGAGACACTAGCCCTGTCACTATCACATTGTGGGGGGAGGGGGAGGAGAGGTGGAGGGGTCTGGGCTGGGGAAAGGAGGGATGATACACCCCGCCCCCTATCAGACCATCAGAAAACAGAGCCCGGGCCCTGTAGACAGGCTCCTGTGATGTGAAAGGGGCAACCCGCAGGCTGAGGGGTGCACAGCAAGATCCCACAGGCAGCTGGGCTGTGCCATACCTGGGGTATTTCCTCTTCTTTACCCCCTGCCAGAACAACTCCCATCCCCCAGCAACAAGCCCTCCACAAGCATAATGCTCCCCCTGTAATTTTCACACAGCACGATCCCAATAATGCCAGCACTTTCTAAATCCAGTTTCTGATCATGAGTCTCTCTCTGTCTGTCTCTCCCTGCCTGGAATCCCACATCCTGTCCCCCACACCCCTCCCCATTAAAATGACGACAAGTCATAGAGTGGGCCATTGATGCACAGTGCGATCCCACAGGGTAGTCCCCTACGTGCTCCAGAATGTGCTCAAATCCCACTTTACATCCGACAGGAGGCTGTGGATTTCTGTGTGTGGGATGGTTTTATTTGTTTGAAAAATCAACCAAAGAAAGACAGACAGAGAGATAGGTCCCCTCCCGGATACTTAGGGATTTGGTGAACCTGGGTCTTATCCGTGTGATTATCACATTTGGTCACCCTTGTTGCAACGTAGGTAGTTTGAGACATAGCAAGAACCCACAAGTAGCATTATTCTGATATTAGAAGAAGTCTTTGGAGAGCATTTCTCATTTAAGGTTTTAATTCCCTCCTTGGGAAGTCCTGTCTGTCAGACACTCACTGGGGATTGATGTGTTTGTGTCAAATCCCAGGGCCCCAGTTACTTTAACTCCAGGCTTCAAATCTGTTTTAAAAACGACAGGCCGCAATCTGACAGGAGCCAGTTAACCAGAGGCCCCGAAAACCCAGGGATCCCCCAGAGGAGATTAAACCTCGGGGTAAATAAACACACAAATCACGAGGGCCCCCACAGGGTGCAGCCTGTCGACCAGGCCTCAGGCCTCAGGCCTCAGGCCCGTGTCCCCTCTGGAGAAAGCTCTTGTTCAAAAGACTCCTGATCCTAAAGTTTCTCTCTTTGAATCTTCAAGTTCCCAGCAAGATCCCTTGGGAGGAAAGAGACAGCATTAGATGAAAGACAAAGGAGGAAAATCATTACAGAAAGAGAGCACAGCAAGATCCGAGGTTTTCCTCTCTCAGTGATACAACAATATCTCAGCAATATGCAAACACAAACACATCAGGTGATGAGCTAAACTTTCATGACAAAGCTTTGGAGAAACTTTGAAATAATGAGTTAGCTGATTAAAACACTCACTGCCTGCAGTGACAGCATTGGGGCAGCTGGTGCACAGCAAGATCCCACATCTAACAATGCAGCAGCAGCTAATTACTCTGATCATTTCCCCCCTCTGTGATGCTGCTTCAGTTTAATTATTTCCTGTCACCCCAGAATCAAACTTTGCAGCGATTTCACAATCTCAAAATGTCTCTCCCTCTCTCTCCCCTTCTGTTTCCCCGCTCTCTCAATTTTTTCAAATCTCTCTCTCTCTCACTCTCTTTCTCTCACTGTCAAATTTTCTCATCCTACCCTCTCTGTAACCAATGTTACTCTGACTTTATGACAAGTCTTTCGAGAGTGACACATCATTTGGGTTTTAATTCCCCCTCAGGGAGTTCTGCCTCTCAGATCCTGAGGATGGACACAGAGTCATAGAGATGTACAGCATGGAAACAAACCCTTCGGTCCAACCCATCCATGCCGACCAGATATCCCAACCCAATCTAGTTCCCACCTGCCAGCACCCGGCCCATATCTTTCCAAACACTTCCTATTCATATACCCATCCAGATGCCTCTTAAATGTTGCAATTGTACTCGCCTCCACCACATCCTCTGGCAGCTCATTCCATACACGTACCACCCTCTGCGTGAAAATGCTACCCCTTAGGTCTCTTTTATACCTTTCCCCTCTCACCCTAAACCTATACCCTCTAGTTCTGGACTCCCCGACCCCAGGGAAAATACTTTGTCTATTTATTCTATCCATGCACCCCATAATTTTGTAAACCTCTATAAGGTCACCCCTCAGCCTCCGATGCTCCAGGGAAAACAGCCCCAGCCTGTTCTGCCTCTCCCCGTAGCTGAAATCTTCCAAGTCTGGCAACATCCTTGCAAATCTTTTCTGAACCCTTTCAAGTTTCACAACATCTTTCCAATAGGAAGGAGACCAGAATTGCACGCAATATTCCAACAGTGGCCTGACCAATGTCCTGTAAAGCTGCAACATGACCTCCCCACTCCTGTACTCAATACTCTGACCAATAAAGGTAAGCATACCAAACGCCTTCTTCACTATCCTATCTACCTGCGACTCCACTTTCAAGGAGCTATGAACCTGCACTCCAAGGACTCTTTGTTCAGCAACACTCACTAGAACCTTACCATTAAGTGTATAAGTCCTGCTAAGATTTGCTTTCCCAAAATGTAGCAACTCACATTTATCTGAATTAAACTCCATCGGCCACTTCTCAGCCCAATGGCCCATCTGGTCCAGATCCTGTTGTAATCTGAGGTAACCCTGTTTGCTGTCCACTGCACCTCCAATTTTGGTGTCATCTGCAAACCTACTAACTGTACCTCTTATGCTCGCATCCAAATCATTTATGTAAATGACATACTTTAATGCCAGGCTTCAAACCTGTTTTAAAAATGACAGGGCCAAAATCTGACAGTAGCCAGTTAACCAGAGGCCCCTAAAACCCAGGAATCCCAGAGGAGATTAAACCTCGTGGTAAATAAACACACAATCCATGTCGGCCCCCACGGAGTGCAGCCTGTCAACCAGGCCTCAGAACCACGACCCCCTCTGGAGCTTGACCAAGGCTTCCCTCGGCCTGAACATTTTGGATCTTCACGTTGCAGCTTTCCCAACAAAAGTTCATCCGGATAAAAGAAGGAAAAGATTACTCGAAAGGGAATGCGAGAGCATTTTGAAGGCAACTTACACAGCAAGATCCCAGGTTTAAAAGCATCCCTGCCCATCCCCATTGTATGAATGTATCTAACACAGTCAGCAGTTAGGGTGGAACATGGTGTGGGAGCAGATCTTACCAGGGATTGGAATAGGATAGTGAGGGAAAGGCATCAGATTATTACACTCTGCAGTGCCCTGGGATCGATTGCCTTTTACTGAAAACAGTTCCCAACTTGTATTTGTCCGTAGCTCCCTCCAACATGAAACCCTCATTCCCCTCTACCCTGTCTCCTGTCTCTGAGACAATGGTGTATTCATTCCCAGGATAGAGACAACACGGGGTTAGATACAGAGTAAATCTCCCTCCACACTGTCTGCATCAAATACTCCCAGGACATGTGCAGCCTGGGGTTAGATACAGAGTATAGATCCCTCTGCACTGTTCCTATCAAACACATACAGGATAGGGACAGCACAGGGTGAGGTACAATGTTAGGCAGCATTGTAGACAGTGCAGATGGTACCTTAACATTACAAAGGGAGATTGATAGACTGGGTGAATGGGCAAAGCTGTGTTAGATGGAGTTCAGTGTCAGCAAGTGTGTGGGTATCAGGTTGGAGTACAGAGAGGGAGCACAAAGGAGGTTTACAAGAATGATCCTGGAGCTCAGGGGTTACATTCTGAGGGGACACTCGACAAATGAGGCTGTTTTCCTCCAGAATTGAGAAAGTTAGGGGGTGATCTGATCAAAGCCTTCAAGGTATCAACAGGATGAGACAGGATCGATCAAGATCAGCAACTCCCACAGGTTGGAGATTCTAGACCGAGAGGGAGCAGAGTCTGAGAATGAGGGCCCAGAGCATTCAGGAGAGATGGTAGGAAGCACTTTGACACACAAAGGGTGGGAGAGGTTTGGGACTCTCTCCCACAAACAGCAGTGGATGCTGGATCAGTCGTTCAGGTTATATCGGAGAGAGAGACATTTTTGTTCAGTGAAGATATTGAGGGATATGGGCCAAAGGAAGGAGTGTGGAGTTAGGCCACAGATCAGCCCTGATCCCATTGAATGGTGGAACAGGCTCAAGGGGCTGAATGGCCTCCTCCTGCTTCTATGTTCCAGAATAAAGATCCCCCTACACTGTTCCCATCAAACACTCTCAGGGCAGGGACAGGATGGGGTTAGATACACAGTAAAGCTCCCTTTACTGTATCCCCATCAGGGCAGGGTCAGAACAGGGTTAGATACAGAGTAAAGCTCCCTCTACACTGTCCCCAACAACCCCTCCCAGGATTGTTTCATGGAGCTTTAATATTTGAAGATGCTCATAGTATTCTGTCATTCCTTGTCCATCAGTAACTGCGTGTGTGCGTGTGTGAAAGAGTGAGACAGAGACAGAGACCATTATTGGGTCAGGTCTACTGTACCTCAGTACTTAGAGTCAGGAAAACAGAGCCTTTAGTCCAATCCGTCCATGCCAACCAGTTATCCTAATCCAATCTCGTCCTACCTGCCAGCACCCAGCCCATATCCCTCCAAACCCTTCCTATTCATATACCCATCCAAATGCCTTTCAAATGTTGCAATTGTACCAGCCTCCACCACTTTCTCTGGCAGCTCATTCCATACACGTACCACCCTCTGTGTGAAAAAGTTGCCCCTTAGGTCTCTTTTATATCTTTCCTCTCTCACCCTAAACCTACATCCTCCAGTTGTGGACTATCCAACACCAGGGACAAAACTTTGCCTATTTATCCTTTCCATGCCCCTCATGATTTGGTAAACCTCTATCAGGTCACCCCTCAGCCTCTGACGCTCCAGGGAAAACAGCCCCAGCCTGTTCTACCTCTCCCTATAGCTCAAATCCTCCAATCCTGGAAACATCCTTGTAAATCTTTTCTGAACCCTTTCAAGTTTTACAACATCTTTCCAAGACCAGAATTGCACACAACATTCCAACAGTGGCCTGAACAATGTCCTGTACAGCTGCAACATGGCCTCCTAACTCCTGTACTCAATACTCTGACCAATTAAGTAAAGCATTCCAATGCCTTCTTCACTATCCCATCTACCTGCATCTCCACTTTCAAGGAGCTATGACCCTGCACTCCAAGGTCTCGTTGTTCAGCAACATACCCTAGGACCCGACCATTAAGTGTATAAGTCCTGCTAAGATTTGCTTTCCCAAAATGCTGCACCTCACATTCATCTCATTAAACTGCATCTGCCATGTCTCAGCCCATTGGCCCATCTGATCAAGATCCAGTTGTAATCTGAGGTAACCCTCTTCGCTGTTCACTACACATCCAATTTTGGTGTCAACAACTCAGTGGGAGAATTGGGGCCAGATAGTATTCAATGGGATAGTTGGTGCAGTTCATCACTAAAGGGAGGATTTGTGCAGGATTGGTAATTTGGAGATTTGATGCAGGGCACGCCAAAATTAGAGAATTCTGGCAGCGGACCACTAAATGGGACAATTGTAAGAAAATACTAAATGGAAGAACTGGTGCACAGTGGGATGAGAATTGGGGCCTGGCACCAGTAAATGGGTGAATTTGAGAAGGGCACCTGTAAATGGTAGAGTTGGGCTGGGCATCAGTAAATGGAAGAATGAGTTTTGGGGTATGAGTAAATGAGTGAACTGGTGGGGCATCAGTAGATGGATTTGGTACACAGTGCCATTACATTAGAAAATTGGTGGGAGTGTCAATAAATTAGAGAATTGGAGCAGAGCAAGTTTAAATGGGAAAATAGGGACAGGGAATCACTAAAAAGGAGAAATGTTGCAAGCATCAGGAAATTGGAGTTTCAGTTCAGCGGACCCCAAAATGAACAAATGTGAGTAGGGAACCTATCCGTGTAAGAAGTATATCAGAGAACAGTTAAATGGGCATCAATAATTGGAGACTTGCTCGAGAGAGTGTACACGTGAGAGAGAGATTGCAAGCGTGAGTGAGGGAGTGTATGTGCAAGTGAGAGAGAGTGTGCATATGTGAGTGAGAGAGAGTGTGCACATGCACGACGTACACAGTTAATGGTAGTGCCCTGGGGAGTGATGTTGAACAGAGAGACCAAGGGGGGCACAGGTAGTGGTGCCACAGGTAGGCAGGGTCACAGGGTGGTGAAGGTGGCATTTGACAGGCTTGCCTTTATCAGGCAGAACTCTGAGCCCAGGAGTTGGGACGTCAAGTTACAGCTGTACAAGACATTGGTGAAGCCACATTTGGAGGACTGCATACCATCCTGTTCACCCTGCTGTAGGAAGGGGGTTATTAAACTGCAAAGGGTTGGAAACAGATTTATAAGGATGTTACCCTGACTGGAAGGCCTGAGTTATAAGGAGATGCTGGGATTTGTTTCCTTGGAGAACAGGAGGCTGAGGGGTGATCGTACAGAGGGTTATACAGAGGTACAGCTGTCATTTTGAGTCTGCAGCCCGAAAACTTTCTTTGCCGCGGAAGTCGGGACCCGGAAAAATCCAAACGGTTTTGCCCGGCTCGAGTTCCAGAGCGAAGCAGTCGAATTTGAAATTCAGACCCATTCAGTGCCACTTGACATTGTTCCACAGTGAGGTTGGCGGGGTACCCGGAGAGTTCTGGCAACAAAATGGCGGCGCGGGACCACTTTGAAAGGCATCCGAAAAACGGTTCCACGGGCAGAGCACTTGAATGACAGGCCGGTGTGCATGCCAAAGAGCTCTCGGAAGTCTAATGTTTGACACTTTTGTCAAATTTTTGACAGACTTACCCAACTCTTGCTGTCTGTTCTAGGAGTCGGTCAGAGGCCTGTGCGACGGTCTCTTGACACTATTGGAGGGCGGGCAAACCCCACGTTGACTCCGGCCGTCCCTCCACAGGCACTTGCTTTTAAAAAATGACATGAGTTGAAAGGATCGCAAGTGGCCTGGTTCCCTTGGGTGCTGCCTGGAAGGATACGGGCTGACCCTTGCCTGAGCACTCCCTAAAGCCTCTAAAGTTGAGATCAGGCCTCGCGCGCCGCACAACCGGCTCTGGTAGTGGGTGGCCGCTATTGTAAATAGTCTGGTCCTTGCTCTGCCACCCGGCAAGTGCGATGGCTCGGCTGCCCTGCGGTGCTTGTCACCCAGGTTTCCAACCCGGACCCGCGAGTGTGGTGCGAGGGGTGGCCTCGCTGCGGTCCACACTTTGATCGATCTGGCTATGACCGTCTGGTGCGGGAGGTCACTAGGGGGGCCGGCTTTCCTGTTAAGGGGCCGGTGCTCCAGGCCGAGTGGTTCTTGCCTGTTGACACGGGGCACGTTTCACGATACCATGGCAGGGCTGGGAGAGTTGGCACCCCTCTGCCTCCGAAAAGGGCAGTCACAGCAATTGCTCTGGTGAGGCCCAGAAGGCGCAGCTTTGGAGAGGCAGCGATCTAAAATCGAGCGTTTGGGAGCGAGTCCCAGTAGCGTGTTTGCCCATGCACGTGTAAATCTCCTGGTTATATATATTTAACCAGCCAGTACAGAGTCAGTGCCCTAAACTAGGGAGAGTGTAAATCTGCCCTAAACTTAAAAGAGTGAAAATCTCCTGGTATTATATATTTAAACAGGCAGGACACGGTCAGTGCCCAAAACTGAGGAGAGTGTAAATCTCCTGGTTTATATATATTTAATCAGCCAGCACAGTATCAGTGCCCTAAACTAAGAGTGTAAATCTCCTGGTTATATATATTTAAACCAGCCAGCACATAGTCAGTGCCCTAAACTAAGGAGAGTGTAAATCTCCTGGTTATATATTTCTATATATATATTTAACCAGCCAGCACACAAAAAGTGCCCTAAGCTAAGAGTGTAAATCTTAACCAGCCAGCACAGAGCAAGTGCCTAAACTAAGGAGAGTGGAAATCTCCTGGTTTTTGCTGAACATTTAAACATGCAGTCAGTACCCAAAACTAATGAGAGTAAATCTGCCCTAAACTGAGGAGAGTGTAAGTCTCCTGGTTATATATATTTAACCAGCCAGCACAAAGTCTGAAACTGAGGAGAGTGTAAACCTCCTGGTTATATCTATATTTAACCAGACAATACAGAGTCAGTGCCCTAAACTAAGGAGAGTGGAAATCTCCTGGTTATATATTTCTATATATATATTTTACCAGGCAGCACAGAGTCAGTGCCTAAACTAAGGAGAGAGGAAATCTCCTGGTTATAAATTTCTACATATATATATTTAAGCAGCCAGCACAAAGTCAGTGAGTGTAATTCTCCTGGTTTTATATACGAGCCAGTACAGAGTCAGTGCCCTAAACGAAGGAGAGTGGAAATCTCCTGGTTATTGCTATACCTTTAAACATGCAGTCAGCACCCTAAACTAAGGAGAGTAAATCTACCCTAAACTGAGGAGAGTGTAAATCTCCTGGTTATATATATAAAACCGGCCAGCACATAGTCAGTGCCCTAAACTAAGGAGAGTGCTAATGTCCTGGTTATAATCTATATTTAACCAGCCAGCACAGAACCAGTGCCCGAAACTGAGGAGAGTGTAAATCTCCAGGTTATATATTTCTTTATATGTATTTAACCAGCCAGAAAATAAACAGTGCCCTAAAGTAAGAGTGTAAATCTACTGGTTATAAATATATATATATATTTAAACCACCACTACAGAGTCAGTGTCCTAATCTAAGGAGAGTGGAAATCTCCTAGTTATATATTTCTATATACATATATTTTACCAGCCAGCACAGAGTCAGTGCCTGAGAAGAGTGGAAATCCCCTGGTTATATATATTGAAACCAACTAGCACACAGTCAGTGCCCGAAACTGAGGAGAGTGTAAATCTCCTGGTTATATATATTTAACCAGCCAGTACAGAGTCAGTGCCCTAAACTAGGGAGAGTGGAAATCTCCTGGTTTTATATTTCTATATATATATTTGAACCAGCCAGGACAGATTCAGTGCCTGAGGAGAGTGGAAATCTCCTGGTTATATCTATATTTAACCAGCCAGTACAGCATCAGTGCCTTAAACTAAGGAACTTGGAAATCTCCTGGTGATATATATTTTACCAGCCAGCACAGAGTCAGTGCCTAAACTAAGGACAGTGGAAATCTCCTGGTTTTTGCTATATATTTAAACATGCAGTCAGGACCCTAAACTAAGGAGAGTAAATCTGCCCTATACTGAGGAGAGTGTAAATCTCTAGGTTAAATATTTCACCAGCCAGCACAGAAACAGTGCATGAGGAGAGTCGAAATCTCCTGGTTATATATATTTCAACCAGCCAGCACATAGTCAGTGCCCTAAACTGAGAGTGTAAATCTGCCCTACACTGAGGAGAGCGCAAATCTCCTGATTATATATATTTAACCAGCCAGTACACAGTCAGTGCCCTAAACTAATGAGAGTGGAAGTCTCCTGGTTATATATTTCTATATATATTTTTTACCTGCCAGCACAGAGTCAGCGCCTAATCTAAGGAGAGTGGAATTCTCCTGGCTTTTGCTATATGTTTAAACATGCAATCAGGACCCTAAACCAAGGAGAGTAAATCCTCCCTGAACTGAGGAGAGTGTAAATCTCCTGGTTATATATTTCTATGTATATATTTTAACCAGCCAGCACAGAGTCAGTGCCTAAACTAAGGAGTGTGGAAATCTCCTGGTTTTTGCAATATATTTAAACATGCAGTCTGAACCCTAAACTAAGGAGAGTAAATCTGCCCTGAACTGAGGAGAGTGTAAATATCCTGGTTATACATATTTAACCAGCCAGCACAAAGTCAGTGCCCGAAACTGAGGAGAGTGTAAATCTCCTGGTTATATCTCTATTTAACCAGACAGTACAGCGTCAGTGCCCTAAACAGTGGTAAACTGCACAAAACGGAAGATATGCAATTCCCCCATTTCGTGGTGCACTGTATCGAATCTGGACCTCTAATCCTTTGTAACATTTGTCCTATTTAATGATTCACTACCCGTGTTCTCCCATTTGCTCTAATTCTCGAAGTTATCAGCATTTACTGTTACCCCACACCAATTCAGTGTTGCTTAGCACCATTTCCCCGAATTGCTGATGTCCTGAACAAGTTCTCCGCTCAGTGTTGCCTTACACCAATCCCCATACTGACTGATGCCCTCGCCCAACTTTAGGGGTGCCCTACTCTAAAACTCCCAAAAGGTAATGTCCTGACCCAATTCTCCCATTTAGTGCAACACAGCATAACTCACCCAATTTGTGCTGAAGTGCACTAATTCATCCATTATCTCGATGCCCTGTTGCAAATTCTCACATTTTGGTCAGCCCTTTCCTAATTTTTCCATTTAGTCGTTTCTTCCAATGATTCTCCAATTTAGTGGAGAGCTGACAGCATTCTTAAATTTAGGCATGGAGACATTGGACTGAAGGGACTGTTTCCGTTCTGTACATCTCTAAGGATCTAATTAGTGCTCCGCTTCCCTGCACCAATTCTCCCATTTACCAATCCTGCACTAATTTAGGAATATCACCAACTCACCCGTTGAGATTATCCTGCCTCAGTCCTTCCACTTGGAATTTAATAGCACCTGCATGAATTCTCCAATTTTGTTACCCTGCATCAATTCCTTCCATTTAATTGTTCCCTGATACAAATCTTCCACATACGGATGTCCTGCAGAATTTCTTTTTTCATTTAGTGATGCACTGAACTGAATTCCCAAATTAACAATGCGTGCAACATTTTTTATTATTGATTCCCCGGTCCCTATTCCCCAAATTAGACATGCTCTGATTCAATTTTCCAACATATTGGCACTCCCACCAATGTTCTAATGTAACGGCACTGTGCACCAGATATCCCATTTATTGATTCCCACCAAATCTCCCATTTATTCATATCCCTGCACAAACTCTTCCATTTACTGATGCCCGAGCCCGATTCTACCATTTAAGGGTGCGCAACTCTAATTCTCCCATTTACTGTTGCCATGCACCAATTCTCTAATTTAGCTCCACTGTGAAACAGATCTCTCATTTACTGACGATCCGCACAAATTCTCAAATTCAATGTTGCTTAGCACCTTTTCCCCAATTACTGATGTCCTGAACAAGTTCCCCATTCAGTTTTGCCTTACACCAATCCTCATATTGACTGATGTCCTCGCCCAATTTAGGGGTGACCTACTCATTCCCGCATCAAGTATTGTCCTGCACCAAATCTCCCATTCACTGCTAAACTGAAACTCTCCCATTTGGTGCTAACTGCACCAATTTGCCAGTATCCAACGCCCCATTCCAAATTCTCTTATTTCGATTAGCCCTTGCCCAATTCTTCCATTTACTAGTTCCTTGGAATGATTCTCCAATTTCGTGGAGCGCTGCCAGAATTCTAAAATTGAGTCATAGATAAGTTGGACTAAAGTGTCTGTTTCCATGTTGTACATCTCTATGATTGTTTGACTCTATTTATGGTTCCGCTGCTCTGCACCATTTCTCCCATTTACCAATCCTGCACAAATCCTGAAACGGCTCCAACTCACCCATTGAGTATTATCCTGCCCTATTTAAAGGCAGCTGCATGAGTTCGCCAATTATTAATGTCCCCCATCAATTCCTTCCATTTAATTGTTCCCTGAATCACTTCTTCCACGTATGGTTGCCCTGCTGAATTGTTTCCATTTAGTGGTGCACTGAACTGAATCTCCAATTTACCAATGCTGGCAACATTTCTTTTTATTGATTCCCCTGACTCCTATTCCCCAACTTAGACATACTGTGCTCCAATTTTCCAATATATTGGCTTTCCCACCAATTTTCTAATGTAACAGCACTGTGCACCTGATTTCCCATTTATTGATCCCACCAAATCTCCCGTTTACTTATACCCTTGTACTAATTCTTCCACTTACTGATGCCCTAGCCAGATTCTACCATTTAGCAGGAGCCTCAGCTTTGCTAAGTGTGACTTGACCACGAAACCAGAAGGAACAGAAAGCCAGTTTAGTGAGAGAAACTAAAAACAGTGGAGTTGTCAGAGGGAGATCACAGGAAGCGGCACCTTGTTCTACAGCAAAGAACCTAAGACCAGGAGGCAGTGTTTCCTCCCCATGCTGGGTTTCAGGAAATATGGTCAGAGCTGAAGCTGAGTTTGCAATGGGACGGGCAGGATACGATGTTACTGACCATATCGGTGTGAACAACATACAAGGGTCTGCCTCGTCCCTCTCAGGAACTCACTGTTTAACTAAGAAGCTGACCCACTGGATTAATATCTGTGTGCAGTGTTAATTAACACAGAGTCAATCAGATCAGGGAGATCCCTTGGTGCCTTGCAGACTGCTGTGGCAGAAATGGGTTCTGGTTCCCTTCTCATAGATGCTGCCTGACCTGCTGAGGTTAGATTTCAGATACCCAGGGACAACAGGGTTTTCCCTTTATGTATTTTCTTTTTCCTTACTCAATGGGTCATTTGTGATGCTTAAGATCCCACGTGTTTTCTATTTCCCTCTTCAGCAGATCTTGTCACAGTAAAAGACCTGTGCACATGACCACCAAGGCAACTCTACCCATGTTCACATTTCAAATTCTGTAGTTGAGCAGTGCAGAGTATGTTCAAATTGTCATCTTGTGTTTTAATTTCATCCTCAGAGGGCCAGGTTCCCTCAGCAGAATCCCTTTCATTGTCCCTCCTGTGTTCTTGATACCTACATGGATCACCATGTGCAAGGTGATTTGTTGTTTTTCACGGATATGGACATGACTGGCCAGGAATCCAGTGACGCAGGGGATGTTCTGGAAACTGGGTTCAGATCCTGACATGGCAGATGATGGAATTGGAATTCAGTAAAACCCTGGAATGAAGAGTTTAATGATGACCATGAAACCATTATTACTTATTAGGGAAAAAAACACATCAGTTTCACTGATGTCCAGGGAAGGAAATTGTCATCCTTACCTCATCTAACCTGTATGTGATTTCAGACCCACAGCAATGTGGTTCACTCTTAATTGCCCTTTAAGCAATTAGGATGGACAAAAACTCTAGCCTAGCCAGCCAACCCAACATCTGTTGCATCTGTGAATGAGTCAAGACAACAAATGTCGAACAAGCTCTGAACCCCTGCAAATAAAACAATGCACCAGGGAAAGCCATCATCACCAGTGAAGGCTCAATGAGCCTGCGTCATTTTCAGAAACAAAACTAAAAATTGCTGGAAAGCTCAGCAGGTCTGGTAGCATTTGTTGGTAGAAATCAGAGATAACGTTTCCGTTAGAGCGATCCATCGTCAGAAGGGATTTCCCTCCACAGATGCTGCCAGACCTGCTGTGCTTTTCCAGCAATTTCTACTTCATCTTTCTGATTTACAGCATCCACAGTTCTTTCAGTTTTTATTCTGCACTGTTGTCGGAGTGTCACTGGCGTGCTGTCTTTTACACCAGTTCCACTATCAGGATCAGCACATGGCGTGACAGAGAAAGAAGTTGGACAAACTTTCTCCAAAATGTGTGATCAGAAGGTTTTGTTTAAATATTTGGTTCTCACACATGCTTCTATGCTGCCATTTCCAGTCACTATACTATCATTGATAGAATATTCTCTTTAAATGAAAAAGCAAGACTGGAAATAATTCAATATAATGCAACGCAGTGAGGAGATAATTCTAACAAAGTGTAGGAAAGTTCTGTCACTCAGTGAGAAATAGCTCCCAGCAGAGTCCTGCAACTTACTCCTGTGGACACATTGGTTTGTGCAGTTACCCAGGAACCCAGGGTTTTGTGCTCACTGTTCCATTCACAAGCTTATCATTTATTTCTCTCTCCCTGGAGCTGCTTGATTGTGGAGTCCGACTCCAGGAAAAGACAAACCCAGGAATATCCAAAACAGAGCTGTCACTGAGTGAATCCAGAGGGTGGATGTTATTGGCAGAGGATTCCCTCTCAGCTGAGGCACAGTCCCCTTTCACTCCCACTCAGATTCACCTTCCAGCAGGCTGACTGGGTACGGTAGTGAGCTGGAACCTGGAGTAACGTACCTACGAATATTGAGTGTAATTGTTACAGTGTTCCATTGCAGCTGAGACAGAGTCCCATTCTGGCTCCTTCATGCCTGTGCATGTCCCCAGCAGGAAACATTGAGGCAGAGATATCCTGTAGAAACCACACTGTGAGGCCGTGTCTCTGAGTGTTTGGGCCTCTAATCTCACAATGAGAGATGACCTTCATTTAGTTCGAGTGGAAACTGGGAAATCTTCAAGAGAATTTCAACCTTCAGCACAGGCGGTTGAAAGATGTAGGGGTGGGTGCAGAATCAGAAAAAAATGACTACAGCAGTGATGCTTATAACTTCCAAGGTTCACACAGTCCCCCTCAGTCTGGATCGGAGTGACTTCAAGACTCTCTTCTTTCCCCATTTGGAATGAATTCATCTCCCCACACTGAAGATTAAACAGAAACTAAAGTGCTAGAACTGTGTAAATAACGGGCAGAGTACGGTTATTGTTCAATAATAAACATAGAACCATATTGAAACTAATATCTTTATTGTATTTCTAATACTGAGCAGTTCATAAACACTCACTTGCTCCATTGCAGACGCTGCAGTTTGAACACGGTGGAGCAATGAGTGGACAGAATTGTTGGTTAAGATGGTGAGTGAGATGGACAACTCCATCAGCAACTGGTTTCTACTGAGAGCGAGGGCATGTTTCTCAGCACAAAGTTCTGAGAAGGAAGCAGCACGTAGCCTGGGGGACACAGAGAAAGAACAAGAACCACAGTTTATTAATAATAGTATTTCTGACACAAATATAACTGTAAAATAAGGGATTTTCTGTTCCAGTAAACTGAACTGAAGACAAGAAGCAGGTGGAGTGTTGCCAGGCCCTGAATGACATAGATGACAATGAGAAGCCTTGGAGCATCCCATCAGAACTCAAGCAGTGCCTTTCATGACATCAAGAGCAATAATTCACAATTGAGTTTGTCTCTGTTTTTTTCAGTCATGGGAATCGGGCATCGCTGACTGGGCCAGCATTTGTTGCTCATTCCTAGTTTCCAAATTCAAAAGGTGGGGATGAGCTTCTTGAACCGCTGCAGTCTAACTGTCCCATTGTGGGTTAATCCACGCAGAGGAAAAGACACCACCACTTCCGGGTTTAAACACTGCGCGTGTGGCGTTCGACTTTGCGCAGACTCAGTTCAACGGCGGCGCCTCGAGCCTGCGCTCGACTCTTCAGGGCGGGAGTTAACTCTCCCCGGCTCCGATTGGTCAAGTAGCCTGTCGATCGCCGTGGTGCCAACCAATCGTTAGTCCGGACAGCAGAGAGGGGTGGGGCCAAAGGCAGGTGAGAGGAAGGATCAGAATGGCGCTGGAAACGCACAGCAGCTCAGGCAGCATCCGCGGGGCACGGGAAGCAACATCTCGGGCCAAAGGCCTTCCTCAGGATTTCCCTGCTCCGCGGGAGGATGCTGCTGTGCGTTTCCAGCACCACCCACCTCCGCCGCTGAGGAAAGATCTCTCGACCTAAAACGTGAACTCCGCCAGATCCGCGGATCTTTTCCATGAAGTTGTGATTGTGGGTGTTTGTGGGGCCATTCTGACCCTGACCTCCCTGACATCAGTCCGTCCGTCCCTGCCCGGGGAACACCAGCTGTCTGGTGTTACCTCCCACACACTCCACATCTGAACAGTAACAGTTTGTTGATCTTAACGCCGTCGGGGAAGAGATTTTGGTTTAAAACCAACCTCCTGAGTCCGGTGCAGCCGAAACCCCCGGAGAAGAGAAGACGAACCAACCACCGTCTCGCGGCTCCCGGTTTGAATTGCTACGCATGCGCAAGACCCGCCCCTCCCTCGCGCAGAGTCGGTTAAACGACGGAGACTCGAGACACCTCAGGTCGGGACGTAGATCAGCCCCCGCCTCCGATTGGGTAAGGGCTCTGTCGATCCCATGGTACCAGCCAATAGGAATCGCGGTCCCGCTTGGTAACCGCCCCCAGGAGGTTGGGCCTTGGAGAAACAGGGGCTTAAGGGGATCGGGGAAGGAAAGTTGGGTTGAGAATGATCAGATCAGCAATGGTCTGACTGAAAGGTGGAGCAGACTTTGGGAGTGAATCCCTTCCTTCTGCTGTTCCATCTTATGGTGATCTATAATAAACGATACTGCTGCTTCAGATCTTGTCTCAGACATGAAATTATTGAAGTGAGTGGGTTCTATTTCCCACAATTGGGGGCCTGTCTGGGATATTCTTCCATCGCTGGGTGGAGTGGCTGGCCCTGGGCACTGGGAAGACACGTCCCGTTCCTGATTGAGAAGCGGTCTCGTGTCCTGGTTTGGTCCGCTCCCTTGGGCGACTGGTACAAATCCCATAAGAGAGACATCTGAATCAGACAGTGAACGGAGGTCGATAGAAAATACAGAAAACGGGGCCAGGCAACTCTGTGCACAGACCAAGGTAAGAAAACTGAGTATTTTAAGTATTGTCCTGGTGGCCGGGAAAAGGGGTATTTAATCGCTGAGGGACTGTCGAGGGCCCTGAGAAATGGGGGTGTATGCAGAGTAAGTCAAATTGCGACGAAGAAAAAGTCCCTGGTAACATTTCTCCAGAAAGTCCGTTGGGGAGGATGTTGCGGGAATGGACAAGTAACACTTGTACAAGGGAAAAAGATAAAAAGAAAATGATGAAATATTGTTATTTAGTATGGACCAAAGAACCAATCCTTCGTCCAGCTGTCTTCTGGCCAACATACAAATGTGTCAGTATTTAGGTATGTATGTGAATGAGAAACAACATTTTAGTCAAGAAGAGGCGGACTATGTGTCCTGTTGGAAGGGCAGTTTGGGAATGATGGTAGTAAAGACAAGGGATTCCCCCTCTGCCCCACCCAGTCCTGGGATCCTCTTGGCTGCTTCCCCCCTTCCCCCCCCCTTCCGCTGTACCATAAAATCAGATTAGGTGAAAATGGGTGAGGAGGAGAGACAGACAGACAGGGACAGGGAATGGATGACCCACAAGAGGAGGACAATGGGGTGGGTGGACAGGGATGTTGTTGTCCCAGACCCTCAATCCTTAACGAAAGAAAGGGAAGATAAAGTAGATGTAGAGGACGCCTCCGGAGTAACTAAATCAAAGCCTAAGGGGGAAAAACAAAAACAAAAAAAGGGGAAGAACGTAAAGAGTTATCCCCTTCGGGAGGTACCAATAGGAGACAAACAGATTGGGTTTGTGTGTGCCCCCCCCCCTCACCAGTGGGGAGGTTCGAACATTTAAGAAGGAGATTAAGGTCCTGGTTGAGGATCCAGTAGGATTGTCTGAACAAATTGATCGATTTTAGGGGCCCAGTCTGTGTACATGGACTGAGTTAATATCTATTTTGAATATACTATTTACTGGGGAAGAAAGAGGACTTATACGAGGAGCAGCCATTAAAATATGGGACAGACTACATCCGATTGGGGATGGGAATGCTGGACAGGGAAAGACGAAGTTTCCCCTCAGAGGGCCCCACTGGGAAAATCAAAACCCGGAGCATAGAGAAAAAATGAGGGAATTGAAAGACCTGATTCTAAACGGAATAAGAGAGGCAGTTCCAGAGTCGCAGAATATGACTAAAGCCTTTGAAGTTAGACAGGAGAAAGATGAGACTCCTTTAGCTTTCTTGCAAAGATTAAGAGACTCAATGTGGAAATATTCTGGAATGAACCCTGAGGACCCAGTGGCACAGGGTCTTTTGAAAGTACATTTTGTGATAAAGGCATGGCCAGACATACAGAGAAAGATACAGAAGATAAAAGGGTGGAGCGAAAAACCATTAGATGAATTATTAAGAGAGGCACAGAAAGTGTTTGTAAGGAGAGAGGATGAGAGACAAAAACAGAAGGTGAAAATGATGGTAACTACGGTTGATGAGGTAGTTAAGAAAAGAATGGGACCAATAGTGAGTAACCGGAGCAGTGGGTGTCAGCATGTAGGGCAGAGAGGGAGAGGGAGAGGACAAGGGGGAGCATTTGATAGAGGGTTCGGGTGACAGGGGCAGAGATGGACGTCTCCACAGGCAGGATGCTATTATTGCAGACAGATAGGGCATTTTAAGCGGGAGTGTCCTGATCTACAAAGGGAAGAAAGGGCAATTCTGCTTATGCATTTTGATGAAGAATAGGGGTGTCAGGGGATCCTGCCCCCGAGGACCCACCAGGAATCCTTGATAAACTTGAAGGTGGGACCCTGTAGGGAAGAGGTAGTCTTCTTTGTAGATACGGGGGCAGCACGGTCATCACTGAATTTTAAACCAAAGAATATAGGAATGTCATGACGATCAATTACAGTTTCCGGGGTAAAAGGGGAAGGATTGCTGTTCCAGTATTTGAACCTATGATGCTAGAAGGTCCTAAGGATAGAGTCACAGGGGAACTGTCTTATATCCCTGATATAGGAAGTAACTTATTAGGGAGAGATTTAATTATCCTCTTAGGATTGGAGATTGGAATTCAGGAAAAAGAAATAGTTGTACAAATGGCAATGTTGACAGAAGATGTGGAGAAAGAGATAGACCCTATTGCTTGGGCTAGAGAAGGGAATAATGGAAAACTACAGATCCCTTCCCTAGAAATAAGTTTATAAAGAAAAGGGGACGTTGTCTGTGAGTGACAATATCCCATTTCCAAAGAAGGTAAATGAGGACTGCAGCCAGTAACTGAGGGACTGATTATAGATGGACTGTTGGAGCCATGTATATCTCCTTATCATACCCCAATTCTACCATTGTGGAAATCTGATGGAACTTATCGATTGGTGCAGGATTTGAGAACATTGAATCGAATAGCACAGATCAGACACCCAGTGGTGCCAAATCCCTATACCTTATTAAGTAAGATCCCTCATGACCACAAATGGTTTAGTGTGATTGATTTAATGGATGCCCTTTGGGCTTGTCCCTTTGCGGAGGAAAGTTTGTTTGCCTTTGAATGGGAAGACCCCAAGACAGGACGGAAACAGCAAAACCGGTGGGCTGTGCTCCCCAGGGGTTTACGGTCTCCCCAAATTTATTTGGATAGATGTTAGAACAAATATTGGAGAAAATTAGCAGCCCCATGGGGACTACCCTGTTGCAGTATATAGACGACCTCTCAGTAACAGGAAAAAGAAGAGAAAAAGCAGTAGAAGCCACTAACAAATTATTGAATTTTCTGGGTTGGCAGAGACTGCAAGTATCAAAGAACAAACTACAATATGTGGAGTGAGAAGTGAAATAAACACTAACATTTAGTTAGTGAGGGAAAGCGAAAGATAAGCCCGGAACAGATAGAGGGAATAGTCCCGCTGCCCAGGACTAAATAGGAGTTACGTAAATATTTGGGTCTAATGGGATATTGCAGATTGTGGATTAACTCTTATGCTCAAAAGACTAAGAAATTACATCTTAAACTATTAGAGAATGAACCAAAGTGTCTAATTTGGGATGATGAGGAAAAAGAACTAGTTGAGGAACTCAAAAGAGATGCTCCCGTGTTAGCCTTACCTTCCCTAGATAAACCTTTCCATCTCTTTGCTACCTTTGGGGAGCGGCTTTGGGAGGATTGACCCAGAGGTGGGGAGGAATGAAACAGCCAGTAGCATATCTTTCAAAGCTATTGGATCCAGTATCCCAGGGGTGGCCTGAGTGTGTCCAGGCAGTGGCTGTCACTGCGCTGTTGGTGAAGGAAAGCAGAAAGCTTACATTTGGGGGAGCCCTAATAGTAAGCACCCCACTCCAAGTGAGAACGATCCTAAACCACAAAGCTGGGCGATGGTTGACAGACTCGCGGATTCTGAAATATGAGGCAATTTTAATAGAAAAGGATGATCTAGTATTGGTCATGGACAATTGTTTAAATCCGGCTGCCTTTCTTTGGAAAGGGAAGGAGAATCTCCTCAGAATCCAGGGCACGACTGCCTTGACATTATAGAATACCAAACTAAGGTCCGCATGGACCTGAGAGATGTTCCACTTCATGCAGGGGCTAAACTTTTTATAGACAGATCATCCCGGGTGGCTGAAGGGAGACGACATAATGGGTATGCAGTCATAGATGGGACAAAAGGTAGTGTGGTAGAGGCAGGAAAGTTGCCAAATGAGTGGTCAGCTCAGACCTGCGAACTCTATTTATTGGAAAGAGCTCTTAGGGCGTTAGACAATAAAGAGGGAACAGTATACACTGACTCTAAATATGTCTTTGGTGTTGTGCACACTTTCAGAAAAATATGGCAGGAAAGAGGACTGATCAACAGCCGGGGGAAGGAATTAGCACATGAAGAATTGATTAAACGGGTCTTGGAGTCCCTATTCCTCCCCTGAGAAATAGCAGTAGTGCATGTAAATGGTCATCAGAAAGGAAATGAACCAGAAGTTAGGGGGAATAGACTAGCCGGTGAAGTGGCTAAGGAAGCAGCCCTGAGCCCATAAGAAGTGGTGATCCATTCCCTAATACCTACTGTCCCAGGTCCTCGGGAAGCTCCTACATTTACTAAAATAGAAGAAAAAGAATTGAAAGATTTAGGGGCTGTAAAAACAGCAGATGGGCATTGGGTGTTACCTGATGGAAGGGAAATGTTAAACAAAATGATGATGTGAGAGATTATGGCTGTCCTACACCAAGGCAGCCATTGGGGAGTACAAGCAATGTGTGATTTAGTTCTTCGGGAATGTGGATGTAAAGGAATATATACAATTGCTAAACAAATATGTGAGGGATGTATAATATGCAGAAAGGTAAATAAAAAAAGTCTTGAGAAAACAGACCCCAGGAGGAAGAGACCCAGGATTGAGACCCTTCCAGAGTATACAAGTAGATTATACTGAGTTCCCAGAGTAGGGAGACTAAAATATGTGTTGGTTATAGTAGATCATTTATTCGGTTGGGTTGAGGCATACCCCCTAGCTACTGCCACTGCAAGTGGGGTGCCTAAAACAATATTGTAGCACATAATTCCCTGATATGGGCCAGTGAGCCGTATAGATTCTGACCAAGGAACTCATTTTACCTCTAAAGTGTTACAGGGGGTAATGAAAGTGTTGGGAATCTCCTGGGAATTCCATACTCCTTGGCACCTGCCATCATCAGGAAGGGTTGAGAGAATGAACCAAACACTCAAACGACAGCTCTCTAAATTGATAATAGAAACCAGACTCCCTTGGACCAAATGTTTACCTATAGTTCTCTTGCTAGTACGAACAGCCCCAAGGAAAGATTTGGGACTATCCCCCTATGAAATCTTATTTGGATTACCTTATCTGGGAATGAATGGAGAATTGCCAATTCCCGAAACTAAAGATTTGTTCTTAAAGAAGTATATACTGGGCTTGTCCTCCCCATTGTCTTTCCTCAGGAAACAGGGTTTATTGGCACAGACTCCACCCCTAGAATTCACCGTTCATCCCATCCAGCCGGGAGATTGGGTCTTAGTAAAATCATGGACAGGGACTAAATTGCAGCCGGACTGGGAAGGGCCGTACCAAGCTCTTTTGACTACCGTAACGGCAATAAGGACGGCAGAGAAAGGCTGGACTCACTACACTCGGATCAAAGGGCCAGTGGAATCTACAGTTGAGGAAGAAGTCTGAATCAATGCAAGACCCGCTGAAACTCAGACTAAAGAGACTTTGAGTAACTGATTATACAGTGGTGACGCGAGTGCGGGGATTATTTCTGTAGGATTGTATATTAAGTCTTTTTGTGCTTCAGCATGATATTTAAAGTACTGGGGATGTTCAGAGTTATGATGCTAGCCTTCTAAGTATTGGGATTTTGTCAAATATCCTTTTCATATGTATTATTAATGGTTCCTGAGTCTGATAATCCACAAGTAATAGATGCTGATGCATACAACTTAGTAAATTATGAGGATGTAGATAATCAGAGACAGTACCGCAGTTCAGAGATACATTTTAAGTCCTATGGGGATGGTCTTGGGGATGGTACTTGGTATAATGGTCTCGTCACAGTATACCGGACCCCCTTCCAACCAGCTCGCGATTGTCGCGATAAAAAGTGTAACCCAATATATCTGACAGTAAAGAAAACTACATGGCACGAAGCAATTCTGGGGGGACGTCACCTATGAGATACAATTAAATGAAACGTTTGGGATAGAATGAAAGCAAATGGGAAGGATTTCTCGGGCTGTTGTTTTCAAATTAGCGTAGGACAGGGAAAACGGGTGGAATTACTGGATAATGAGATACAACCTTTCACCCCTCCCAATGATACTAAAGTAGTAAAAATTATAGAGGTAAAGGACTTGAAACAGACTATTGAAATAGAAACTGGGTACGGGCTTGCAAATGCCTGGGTTGAATGGATAAAGTATACTGTAAAAAGCCTGACCAAGAGCAATTGCTATGCGTGTGCCTCCAGTAGGCCAGTGGCCCAGGTGGTTCTCTTTCCACTCAGGTGGAAGCGAGACAGAAGGGCATGAAATGTATGATAGCCGTGTATCAGGATGAGACTGCATGGAATGATAGGAATTGTACCTCCCTATCTCTGATGTTCCCTCCCTTGGAGAAGAAAGATTCAAAAGTCCCCCCACATTTTCTGCTGTAGTTGGAAATCACACGTTGTGTGTGCATGGACGAGGTACATGTCGGTCTAGAGATTTGGGGGTGCTGAAATTATATACAGAGATTAAAAATGTTACCAAAACGGACAAGGGAGAGAACTACTCAGCACTAAAGGTTCCCCAAGAGGATCTGTGGCGGGACTGTGGAGGCAAAATACTGAGACCCACCCTACTTCTGGATTGGAGAGGGATAAGTGCAATTGTACAATTGGCAATTCCATTTACCCTGGCATTTGAGAAGAAAAAGATAGTGGGGAAAAGGGAAGGAGTAAGAGATCACTGTTAGACACTTCTTTCGATGACAGGATTTATCTCGATTCGGTAGGAGTCCCTCGGAGGGTATCTGATGAATTCAAGGCTCATAACCAGATTGCAGCAGGCTTTGAGTCAGCTCTCTTTTGGTGGGTAACAATTAATAAAAATGTAGATTAGATAAATTACATTTTCTATAATCAACAGCGATTTATAAATTATACAAGGGATGTGGTTAAAGGAATATCAGAACAGCTTGATGCGACAAGTAGGATGGCATGGGAAAACAGAATGGCCCTTGATATAATTTTACCAGAAAAAGGGTGTGTGTGTGTGATGTTAGGAGGAAACTGTTGTACCTTTATTCCTAATAACACTGCACCTGATTGTTCAATTATTCAGGCCTTAAGGGGATTGACTACCTTAGCAGAGGAACTGGCTGAGAATTCAGGAGTAGACACATCTCTCACGGGATGTCTTGAATCCTGATTTGGAAGATGGAAGGGGATGGTAGTTTCCATACTTACTTCCCTGATAGTAGTAGTCGGGGTATTGGTAGCCATTGGCTGTTGTATCATACCCTGTATACGAGGGCTCTCCCAAAGACTGATTGAGACAGCCTTAATGAAACAGATGCCCCTAAAAGAGAATCAGGCAGAGGAACTTTATCGACTACATAATGAGGAAATGAGTGAGACCACGATGGATGAAATTTCTGGAATGATACTTGCGAATTTTGGGGGCGATGCTTAAAACAAAAATGCAGAAGGTAACAAATGGTAAAGAAAGAAAAAGGGGGAAATTGTGGGATATAGGTAAAGTAGTGTTACTTGTGCAATTCTGCAACCATAATTTCTGATACAAGGTAAATGAACTCACACCAGTGTGTAATTGTTTCAGCCAAGAGCTGAGTCAACAAGAATGGAAACTATGTGGAGGAAATGCATAACTTTTTTTTTGTATTAGCTAAAAATGTATGCAAGAATGAAACAGGACTGCAAAACAATGGTAGAAATACAGGCACTAGATAAGATGCTGTGAGGAGAGGCAGTTAAACTCAATATGCCTGTATAAATAGTAGGTCTAAATATCTCTTTCCCACTTTAACAGAAACACAGGAACAAACCCCAATTCAAAGAGTCTTAATGATAAGATGCTGTGAAGGGCAGCACAGATGGAGGGAGTAGATAATGGTAAGGCAAGGATGTGTCCACAGCAGGATGAGGTCAAATGGCCTTGTGAGGCCAGGAATAAACATTTTGTCACAGACAAGGCCGGATAAGACAAGAGATAAACAGGAGTAATGGGTACCGGTCTTAGGGAAGTGGAGGGTGTAAACGGGGTGGGGGGGGGGGGGGGAATCAATGAAATAAGAAAAAAAATGTAGGAACCAAATTATATAAATATCGACTATTAGTTGAATTTGGTGTGTTTTGTCCCTGCCTTGTGGACATCACACCCACTTGCAAGTGTGAAATAAAGGACACTACTGATTCAGATCTTGTCTCGGACTGAAATTATTGAAGTGAGTGAGCTTTGTTTTTCACAGAGAGTGAGAGAAAGATTTGACAAAATGAGAGAGATAGGGAAACAGAAGGGGAGAGAGAGGGAGAGGCATGTTGAGATTGTGAAATCGCTGCAATGTTTGACTCTGGGGTTTGATCTTGCTGTGCTATCATTCGGGAATGATTTTCCTCAGTTGCCTTTCAACTAATGTTGTCTCTTTCGTTCCAAGGAATCTCGCTGGCCACTTGAAGATTCAAAGAGAGAAACTTTAGGATCAGGAGACATTTGAACAAGAGCTTTCTCCAGAGGGGACACGGGCCTGAGGCCTGAGGCCTGGTCAACAGGCTGCACCCCGTGGGGGCCCACGTGAGTTGTGTGTTTATTTACCCAGAGGTTTAATCTCCTCTGGGGGATTCCTGGGTTTTAGGGGCCTCTGGGTAACTGGCTTCTGTCAGATTGGGGCCCAGTTGTATTTAAAACAGATTTGAAGCCTAGGGTTAAAGTAACTGAAGCCTTGGATTTGATACAAATGCATCAATCCCCAGTGAGTGTCTGACAGGCAGGACTCCCCAAGGAGGGAATTAAACCTTAAATGAAAAACGCTGTCCAAAGACTTGTTCTAATATCAGAGTAATACTAATTGTGGGATCTTGCTGTGTCTCAAACTACCTGCAGAGTGGCCTGCATCGCAACAAGTGTCACCAAATGTGATAATCACAGAAATAAGACTCAGGTCGGCCAATTCCCTAAGTATCTGGAAGGGGCTCTCTCTCTCTGTGTCTTTCTTTTATTGATTTTTGAAATAAATAAAACCTTCCCTCACTCTGCAATGTGACTCGTGGTCATTTGAAAGACCGGGGGAGGAGATGGAAATATTTTGCAGCACAAGGTGATTGTTTCAAAATAAAGTGGTTAAAAAACACAAGATGCACAGAGAGAGAGTGTGTGGGAAGAAGGGAGGGATAGAGGGATAAGATGTGTCTTTGTAGCTGAGCTGGGAAAGGGAGACAGGATCTGGAGGAGTGGGGAGAGAACGGGGCTCTCCAATATCCCCTCACCGTCCAGCTCCAATCACTTCCTTCTAGAAAGTGCCATCCACAAAATTAAATCCTGGGATGGAGGAGGTGATTCCTTAAACAAGATTCCCAAATAAATCCACAGTGTCCTTTCGGATGTAAAGTGGGATTTGAGCACATTCTGGAGCACGAAGGGGACTACCCTGTGGGATCGCACTGTGCATCAATAGCCCATCCTGTGCCTTGTCATCATTTTAATGGGGAGGGGTGTGGGGGACAGGATGTGGGATTCCAGGCAAGGAGAGACAGACAGAGAGAGACACTCATGGTCAGAAACCGGATTTAGAAAGTGCTGGCATTATTGGGATCTTGCTGTGTGAAAATTACAGGGGGAGCATTATGCTTGTGGAACAGTTGTTGCTGGAGGGATGGGAGTCATTCTCGCAGGGGGTAAAGAAGAGGAAATACCCAGGTATGCCATACCCCAGCTGCCTGTGGGATCTTGTTGTGCACCCCTCAGCCTGTGGGTTGCCCCTTACACATCACAGGAGCCTGTCTACAGGGCCCGGGCTCTGTTTGCTGATGGTCTGTGGGTGGGTGTATCATCCCTCCTTTCCCCAGCCCAGAACCCCCCACCAAAATGTAATAGTGACAGGGCTAGTGTCTACAGGACAGGGTGGGGAGATGGAAGCACACTTTAAATGGGAGGGAGGGAGGGGCGGACATTTCAATCAGAACGTAAGGGGAATGGAGAGAGAGAGTGAGAGAGACCAATCCATTCTCGAGAGCAGGAGGAAGCTGAGCAGAGAGATGGAGAGGGGGATTGGGACAGGGAGAGTGGGGAGAGAGAGGTGGGGAGAAGAGAGAATGCGAGAGGGAGACAGATGGAATGAGTGAAGGAGAGAGAGAGAGAGTGTGTGTGAGGGAAGGAGGGAGAGGGGAAGAAAAGCAGCTTGAGGGGCAGGTTAAACACGGAGGGAGGGACAAGATCCAGGCTCTGAGACTGACTCCCTTCCATCGAGTCACTGCATCAAGTCTCAGAAAATAAACCCTTGGGGTGGGGGTCAGTCAGAAAGCATTTATCCCCTGAGTCCCAGTGAAATCTGTTCCCATTCTCTGGGTTTAAAACCAGGGGGAAGTGCTGATAAAATGGGGAACTTTGGGAAGTCACTCAGTGATGGGATTTTGTTTGTTTTTTGATTCAAAAGATCTTGCCTTTGATTTAATCAACTTCCACCTCTCTCTCTGTCTCCCTCTCTCTCTCCCGCACATAACCAACACTGGGATTTTCTCTCTATGTATGTCTCTGTTTCTCTCCCTACCTCAGTATCTCTCTCTCTCACACACACACACACACATAATACACTCTGTCTCTATACCCTCAACCCCCTCCCTCCCTATACTCCTGTCCCTGAGGGTGATTTGGACTCAGTACCACATGGTGCTGCACATGTCATTAACACAGTGGGATCTTGCTGTTCCCTGGGTCTCCTGTTGTTGTCCAAACTGTGAGGATGGGGTGGGGCCGGGGGGGAAACGCCTGGGGACTGGGATCTTGCTGTGCATGAAGACACACACTGCCAAATGGCCGGTCAGTCTCTGCACACACTCCCCGTGTTCCCCACAACCTCCAGCCGAGGGCCTGGGACACAGTGAGGGGTGGGGGGTTGTGATGGAGGGTGTGGAATTGTACACAGTGGAGACACAGAGGAAGTTTTTATACAGAAGTGGGGGGTATGGATAGAGGGGACAGATTGGGTAGGAGGTAAATGAAGGTGCACAGGGAGGGAGCAATTCGATCGGGGAAAGTGGGTGGGGCCGGAAAATTCCAAGGGGTTGGGAAATTGAGGGTGGGGTCACAAATTAGCCAGGCTCAGGGTGTTACAGGGGAATGGGGCAGTAAACGTAGGGGGAATAGAAAATTGGGGAAGGTCCCAATATTTGGGTGAGGGGGGAATGGGTGAGAGATCCCGGGGAGGTGTTGGGGAAGAGACTGAACATTGGGAGGGGTGATTGTGGGCAGGAACATAATTGGGGGGAGGGGAAAGGGCACAATATTTGGGAGGGGGCAGTGACAATGATTGAGGGAGTTTACATAAAGTCCCTGTCTCAGGGGGTGGGGATGGAGAGGGGGCCTGGGCTCTTGCTGTGCAGTGAGGCAGTCCCTCCACAGGTCAGTAAGTGTCAGCACGTGCTCACTGTGTTCTCCCCCCACCATAGAGGGGTTGGTGGGGAAGGGGGGGGTGATAATGATGGGGGTGGGGCAATTTGAGTAATGTTGCACAGGGGGAGCGGGGGCGGTGAGACCAGGAGGCGCATTTTTCGGGGGGAGGCAAAATATGTGAGGGAAGAGCAATATTGGGGGGGAACAGACAGGGGGCAGGAATTGCAGGAATGTAAAATCTGGGGGAAAGGCTGAAAAATGAGGAGGGGAAGGTTGGCAGATATGACAAAGAGCAAGATCATAGAATTCTGTCCATTCTCTATCTATGGGTCATTCTCCAATTTTCTCTGACCCATCAGTCTATTACACACCTTATTGGCCTCATAGATGTGCCTCACTGTCAGAATGTTGGGAAATAGAACAAAAGTGAATGATAAAAATGGTGTTAAAATGTTTCAGTCTATTGAAAATGTTCCCACGGATGGTCTTCAGAATAACTGGACCTGGTATAACAGTCCCCTGCCATCCCTGTCCTTCCTCCGTAGTGGAGTATACCCATTCTGAAGTCTGATCAGCAGGTCTTTAAACAACTCCCACATGGGAAATGTGGACTTGCTCAATAACAGCTCTTCCCAATTAACTCTCCCGAGCTCCTACTTAATAGTGTCTTAATTTACCCTCCCCGAATTCAGGACCTTCCCACAGGGTCCTGACTTATCCTTATTCATCGCGATCTTAAACTGAAGGAGTTGGGATCACTGTTTCTAGGGAAAGGTCAGTCAGCTGGCCAGGCCCATTAACCAATACAAGATCCAGTGAGGCCTTGTCACAGTGAATCAGATCACAGATTGGAGGAACAACATCCTATCTTCCTCCTGGGCTGCCAACAGCCCGGAGGATTCAACATTGAGTTCTCCAATTTCAAATAACCTCCCTCCCCATCCACCAACTCCCTTTCCAACCCCTCTCCCTTCGTCCCTCCCCACCCAAAGCCCTGCCCCACCCTTTATCAGCAGCTCCCCTTACCCCCACTCCCAAAGTATTGACCTCTCCACCTCCTGATGCTGCCTGGCTTGCTGGGTTCTTCCAGCACCTGCTTGTCTCCGATGGTCAGTAAGGTGACAGATGGCTCCAAATGTGGTGGTGGGTTAGTGAACAGTGAAGGAGGTTTACCTCCGTGTTAAACAGGACTTTGATCAGACCGGCCAATCAGGAGCTGATACAAGTTTGGGTTTTAGGAGCTGCTTTACAGATGGAAACAAAATCCTTGCTGATGGCCCATCGATCCTTCAATTGATCCCAGGCTCCATTATGAATGCCCAAGCAAACAGAGTTCACCCAGAGTCAGTTCCCACTGAGCTCGATGGAGTCAGTGAGAGCCACAAAACCTTCTCATGGCAGCACTGAGGGGGGTCGGCTCATCTGTCACATCCAACCCCATTCCCCAGTGTCGGATACGGTCTGTCACTGAGCCCTCTGACTGGGCCGTGGATTCCCCACCAACACAGCGGCTGATTGGTGGAAAGAACCAAATAAAGAGAGGGAGTGATATCAGCATCAAGCCGGGGGGAAGGGAATGGAACCAGAGAAAGGAAATCATTGCTGAAAATGCATCTGTAATCAAAAGACACGGATTATTTACAGTATATTACTCTGTGGAATAGGAACATTCCCTTTTTTATTTAGTTGTGTCCAGATGAGTGGATGAGCGAATTCCGTGAGGACAGGAGCCTGCCATTGCTGTTCCCACTCCGGCCTGCAGTGACCGATGATACTTGCCTCCAGGTCATTGACCTTGTATCTGGTTCTCTCACTGACAACTGGTTGCTGGGGATGATGTTATTCTGTGCATGTCTGATTCTTCTTTCAGTTATACTTTTGTTATCCAACTTTCTATTAACGGTTGCTGACTGCTGACAACACTTCCCACTGTTTTGCTCCTCCAGTCTCTTTGGTTTCACTCCTCAGATGGAATCATTCCTTGCCCATTAGGAAAGGAGTGTTACCGTGTTGCTGCTCCTTCTCCTGTCAGTCCATTCCTCACCTAGACCCCTCATTCCATTATCTGCTGCCTTTAATGTTCGCTTTCTGTTACTTGGATTTATTCATTAATTGAATTATGTTTATAACTGGATATTTCAGGGCATGCTTTACCTGGTCTCTGAAACTGTTCTGTGTCACCACATAAATAAGTGCATTGGTGCAGCAGCTCAGGTCCCGCAGCATATATGAGGCTTGTACAAAGATATCCAAACCAGCGGAATCCAACAAATGACTGACATGAAAGAAATGTAAAATATCCAGCAACCAGAGAAGTATGAAACATGCAGATATGGCAAAGAGTAAGGTCACAGATTTCCTTCTGCTTTCTATCTCTGGGTCATTCTCTATTTTTCTCTGACCCCTGAGTCCCTTACGCACCGTAATGGACTCAGAGATGTGTCTGACACTCAGAACGTTAAGAAAGAGAATAAAAGTGAATGGGAGCATTGGTGTTAAAAATCACTCAAAGTATTGAAAACTTGCCCACCGGCGGTCAGTATAGTAACTGGACCTGGTAGAACAGAACCATGGAAAATTGTTGATCATCTTTTCAGGTTTAAATCGAAAATAGTTGGGAATATTTTTAAATGAAAAGAAAATACAGATTATTGTTAGAATCCTAATTGAAGTATTCTTTGTCCAATACTTAGTTTTCATCTGACGAAAACAAATGGTGACAAATCGATCAAAAGTGAAAGTAACGGTGAACCAGACAGAACAATCAATGGCCCAGCAGCTCAGTACATAGATGACACTACACACAGGAGTGATGTCCAGGAAACACCGTGGATAATAATATGTTGGAAACCGACAAAGTACGATTTCAAAACCAATGAATAACAGATCCGACGTTGTCACAGCCACCAGATAATGAGTGGTACTTTTAGACAAACCACACTTGCCCCGAACTAAGATTAGAATAACCACTAGACTTACTGCAAGCGAGAGAGAGAAAGGGAAAAAAGAGATTTGAAGTTACTGATCAAATGTATCTGTGCCTGAACCCAGACTATAAGTATTTTATGCAAAACTGAGGACTGCAAATGCTGGAAACCAGAGTTTAGATCAGAGTGGTGCTGGAAAAGCACAGCAGGTCAGGCAGCATCTGAGGAGCAGGAAAATCGTCATTTCGGACAAAAGCTCTTCATCAGGAATAGCACAAAGATAATTGCTGTTCCATATCACACAAACGTTTAAGATTCTGAATCATTTTCACTTTGAAAATACACAGGGATGAACACAAATAGCAGGTTAGTCTCAGAAACACAGTGACGTATTCAACATTTTTTGGGTTTGACAGTGTTTGATTTATTCTGCTTTATACATTGCTCAGGTTCGCTGGAGTTGTAAATTAGATGACAGCATCCACACAAACACTCCCGGGATCAGTAAAACAAAGTGTGGATATACCTAACCCAGACATGGATTACAAAAAATCCTGAATTCAGTTTTGGAGCCTCCACAGTTGAGTTTACTTCTTACATTCTGCACCCACACAACATGAATTACAGTACACAGCACTGGATCACTCAACTGTGTCTAGGAATGGATGGTGTCTCAAATATGAACAAAGAAATGATAGAGCATTGAGCCCCTCACTCTGAACATCCTGGCAAGCTGAATTAAGAAGTTATTCACCAGTGAATCCAACCCCCATGTCCCAGCTTGGATACCCAATGCAATCAGGAGAACTTCAACATTTGGCCACCACCTGTCAAACACTGTGTACCACAACCTCCACCCAAACCCAAACATGAGTAATATCCCAACAGTTAAGGAGAATCAGGGGCAGAGTTGAGTATGGTAGCCATTACAGAAGAGAAAGTGCTTAAAAAACGCAAAAGGTCTAAAAATCGATAAATCTCCTGGCTCTGTTGGGCTACATCCTAGAGTTCTGAGGGAGGTGGCTGAGGAAATAGCAGAGGCATTGGTTGTGATCTTTCAAAAATCACTTGAATCAAGGAAAGTCCCAAATGATTGGAAAATCACTGTTGTAACCTTCTTGTTCAAGAAAGGATCAAGGCAAAAGATGAAAAATTATAAGCCGATTAGCCTAATCTTGGTTGTAGGTAAAATTCTAGAATCCATCGTTAAGGATGAGATTTCTAAATCCTTGGAAGCGCAGAGTCAGCTTAGAACAAGTCAGCATAGATTTAGTATGGGGAGGTCACGCCTGACAAACCTGTTAGAATTCTTTGAAGAGTTAATAAGTGGGTTAAAACAGGGAAACCCAGTGGATGTTATCTACCTAGACTTCCAAAAGGCCATTGATTAGGTGTTTCACAGGAGGTTGCTGAGTAAGGTGAAGGCCCATAGTGCTTGAGGTGAGCTACTGGCATGGATGAGGGATTGGCTGTCTGATAGACGGCAGAGAGTTGGGATAAAAGGTTATTTTTTCGGAATGGTGGTTAGTGACATATGGTGTCCTGCAGGGTTCAGTGTTGGGGCTGCAGCTGTTCACTTTTATATATTAATGATCTGGATGAAGAGATTGGGGGCATTCTGACGAAGTTCGCCAATGATACAAAGTTAAGTGGACAGGCAGGTAGTTCTGAGGAGGTGGGGAGGCTGCAGAAAGATTTAGACAGTTTAGGAGAGTAGTCCAGGAAATGGCTGATGAAATTCAACATGAGCAAATGCAAGGTCTTGCACTTTGGAAAACAGAATACAGACGTGGGCTATTTTCTAAACGGTGAGAAAATTCATAAAGCCAAAGTACAAAGCGATATGGAAATGCTAGTCCAGGATTCTCTAAAGGTTGACTTGCAGGTTGAGTCCGTGGTGAAGAAAGCAAATGTAATGTCACTTATCTCAAGATGGTTGGAATATAAAAGCAGCGATGTGCTACTGAGACTTTATAAAGCTCTGGTTAGAAGTGTGATAAGTGTTGGTCTAACCAGCGACACCCATAACCTTTCAATTAATAAAAGCAAATGGAGCTCCCCATGCACAGGTAACCCACTGCTACTGAAGAATGTTCCCTTTTTAGACCACTCCCTGCTATTTGAATATCCCCATACTGAGTCCATTGTCTCAACTATGAAATTCCCAAAATGGATCCACTTTTGAAGATAAGGGATCCTAAAACTCCCTCAGTGTAGATACCTAGAATCAGGAGCACCAATACATTGGCCAGGATCCAGCCTAGACAACCGAGGCAATGGGTTTTGTCTCCTGGTTTTGAGACCATCCAGAGTTGGGAAACTCATTGGATTTGGCAAATTAAACTATGACACGGATTATCCAGCGGGATAGCTTATGCCCTGAATTCAGCGGAACCTCAGCCTTTCACCTTGGACATTTGTCCACTCTGCCATACAGGATATTCCTTTAGAGACTAACCAGCCCTTGTGTTCAGAGATATCCCCTTTGCAGATGTGGAAATGGTGATTACTTTAAAATGTACTCACGGAGTGTAAGCTTGAACTGTCATGCATGTGATGGTGTCTCTGTGCATCTGCGTCCCTTGTTCTTCCAGGTGCTAAAGGTCATGGGTGTGTAAGGTGCTGGTAAAAAGAGCCCTGCCCTGTCCCTGGGTTGTATCTTGTAGGTGGTATTCATTGCTGGCTGTGGTGTCATTGGTGAAGAGAGTGTGTGCTGAATGGTCAGTGGGGAAATTATGACAATCAGCAGTTTGCCTGGACAATGTGAAACTTTGGGAATGTTGCACTCAGTGTTGCATGTGAGCTGCACTCAGCCAGATACTTGGAGAGAATTCAATCCCACCCCTGAGCGATGCTTTCTGGGTGGTGGGGATGGATTGGAGAGGCAGGCAGGGAGGTTATTGTCACAGTAAGCAGAGTATCTGACATCCTCCTGTGGCCACAGCACCTATACGGCTGGAACAGGTCATTTCCTCGTCAATGATTGGTCCGGGTTGTGGAACATAATGCACTCAGTGATGGCAATGTCATAAAACCCCAATGGGAGATTGGTAGATTCTCACGTTTTGAGATGGTCATTTCCTGGTGCTTGTGGGATATGAATGTTACTTGTCAATGATCAGCTCAAGCCTGATGTTATCACACTCTGTATGGACACAGACCTCTCTGTTATCTCAAGAGTAGTAAATGGTGATGAACATTGTGTATTCACAGGCAAACCTCACTAATTTTGAAATAATGACGGAGGCACCAGCATTGATGAGGTGCGTGCAGATTTTAGGACCAAGGTACACCTGTGAAGAATTCCTGCAGAGGTGTACAACAGCTGAGATGACTGACCTCCCACAGCCAGAACCATCTTCACCTGTCCTCAGGATGAAACAAAAGGATCATCATCTCATTGACTCCAGTTTTTCGAGAACATGTGTTGGTAATATCTATGTTTAAGAGATTAACATTTCTTTTCACCATTAAAATATTACTGTGTAAGCAGTTGCAGGTGATTGAGGAACAGATATTCAGTCCTTCTCTCAATACAAGTTATCCGATCCTGAGTTTGGCTTAATATAAAGTTAATGTGTTAATACACACACAATACAGTTGGACAGTGCAAGATATTCCCAGTAAAACTAGCAATTGAGTTCATGAGTATTCCGCTGTTAGTGCTGAACACTTACTACAATACTGCATTTACAGCGAGCTGTGAAAAGCAAGAACTCTGACCCAGAAAATATCATTCCAGCAGTAACCCCGACTCAGCCCAATTCGACAATGACACATCCTCCCAGCAACATGAGGCCACAGCAATCAGAGGGTCCCAGCCTGAGCTTCGTCATCCCCATTCAGTACAATTCCATGGTCAGTCATACCTTCACTGAGAGGGATTCCTGGAGATCTGGATCAGTAGTACACAACATTCTCAGAATGCCATGGTGAGGAACTGATCTCCTGACTTCCCCAAAGCCTGTCCACTACCTACAAGACACAAATCAGGAGTGTGATGGAATATTCTCTGCTTGCCTGGATGGGTGCAGCCCCAATAACTCTGAAGAAACTTGACACCATCCAGGACAATTCAGGCCATAGGATTGGCATTGCATCCACAAGCATCCTCTCCCTCCACCACTGACGCTCAGTAGCTGCAGTGTGCAACATCTACAAGATACACTGCAGAAATTCACCAAAGATCCTCAGACAGAAACCTTCCAAACCCACGAACAGTTCCATCTCAAAAGACAGGGGCATCATATATATGAGAACTCTAAAAGCTTCAGGTTCCACTCCAAACCACTCACCATTCTAATAGAGAAATATTTCGCCACTCCTTCACTGTTGCTGCGTCAAAATCCTGGAATTCCCTCCCTAATGGCATTGTGGGTCAGCCCATAGGAGGTGGGCTGCAGTGGTTCAAGAAGGCAACTCACCACCATCTTCTCAAGGGCAACCACGGATGGACAATAAATTCTGACCAACCAGTGATGTCCACATCCTACACCAATGAACAAATAGAATCATAGTCATAGATTCCTACAGCACAAAGACAGGCCCTTTGGCCCAAACTGGTCCATGCTGACCAAATGTCCATCCATGCTAACCACATCTCACTGCATTGGCCTATATTCTCTTAATCCATTCCTATCCATGTATTTATCCAAATACCTTTTAAATCTTAATGTAAACAGTTCAACCACTTCCACTGGCAGCTTGTTCTGTATGTATATCACCCTCTGTGGAAAAAAATGTTTCCCCTCAGGTTCCCTTTTATTCTTTCCCCTCTAACCTTAAATTGATGCCCTTTGGTCCTCGATTACCCAAACCAAGGAAAAAGATTGAGTGCATTCACCCAGTCCATGCCTCTCATGATCTTATGCTCCTCTATAAGATCCCTCTCCCTCCTCAGTCTCCTACGCTCTGAAGAAAAATGTTATAGCCAGTCCAACCTCTCCCCCAACTCAGACCAGTGAGTCCAGGCAACATCCCTGTAATTTTCTTCTGCACTCTTTCCAGTTTACTAACATCTTTCCAATAATCAAGTGACCAAAATACGAACGCAATACTTCTTAAGTGCAGCCTCACCAACTTTCTGAATAACTTTCAAGTAACTTCCCAACTTCTCAGTGCTGTGATTGATGAAGGGCAGAGTGCCAAAAGCCTTCTTCACTGCCCTGTCTACCTCTGCCTCCACTTTCGGAGAATGGTGAACTTGAACTGCAAGATCCCTCTGTTCCACTACACTCCTTAAGACCTCACACATCTATGTTTGACTTCATGTGCCATTTCTTGGCCCACTTCCCCAGCTGATCACCTTCCTCATTGTCCATGATACCGCCTATTTTAAGGTCATCAGCAAACTCACTGATAATTCCAGTATGCAAACTGAACATAATTCCATTAAATCACAGGGTAGTGCCCATGTGGTATAGACAAAAGATTTTCTTTTCTCAGGAGAGGAATTACACCACAGCATTAGTTTGGAAATTGTAACTGTGCACATTGGTATCACACAAGGAACTTGTGCTGTCCTCATCCAGTGCCCAGTGAATCACGGGTAAAATGTATCTGTCATACGCAGCATTGGATTAGTGTTCAGACAGCACCCCACACCAATGAGTAGGATCCTCTAGGGTAGTGAAGACTGAACTCGAAGACAAGAATAAAGTATTTCAAGAGAGCCCATTCCAGAAAGCTGGTGCCCGACTCAGTCTCCTGCATTGTACTAACCTCTGGGCACAATGGCAGTAACACATGCTCTGTGAACCTTACACAATCCTATTAAAGTCTGCACGACCGTACTGTACATCTTTTCACAAATGGCCCAACTCACACGTCCTTGTGTCAATCAAATCATTCAACAACACACATCATCATTGGAACACTGTACACAGTGATCACAGTCTCCCAGTGATCTGTCCTCACAAATATCAGAACCCCATATGTCCGCTCACGGAAAACACACAGGATAGTCAAAGCCATCTGTGCTGACCCTCGCTGATCACTCCATAAGTGACCTGCCCAACCCACCTCTTGCCCACGTTGTCCCTGTGCTCCCACGCGGAGCCATCTGTCTGAGCAAGATCCATCAACAAAATCCCTTCACATCAGGGAATGGGAAACACCAGGTGGCACTGAGAGATGGGTTGTTACAAAACCCCTCTGACTGATAGCAGGGTTTGAACTACCACAGAGAGACAGAGAGAGAGAGAGTTGTCTTGCTAAACACCTTCCTGGCCAGCGAGGGTCAGTGCTCAGTCAAACTCCATCACTGTGGCCTCAGTGCAAACCCATTCTGCACAGTATGGAGGGAGAGACAATGCTGCACATTACTGAGGAGCCCCTGAATTGACAAACTATTCACTCAAAACTCAGTCAGTGAGTATCCTATTGTCTGGCATTGGGATTTTCTTTGCTACATGGAAATAAAATAATTACCATTAATCACATTGAAATAAGTCTGATTTAATGCAATAAATATGATTTAATACAACTTACATTGTCCCAAGACTTACCAGGAATACCAACACAGGCAAGGATGGTGTAGTATACTTTTCTGACCATTTGCCTTGGAAGATGCATTTTGTTGCTTGTGGAAAAACCTCTCCTTTCCTGGTGCTGAGAATCTGTCAGAATTGGAGAATTCGCTGGGTATTGGAGCTGACACAGTTCCACAGGCTTTATTTTATGTTGTGTGGTGTCTCCACTGGGAAACTGTGATCACATCTTCATTTTGAACAAACGGATTATGACAACATGTTTATTTTAATGATGTGATACCCGTGAGATTTAGGTCTCTCCTGAATACCCCAAAGACTGGGTTTATCTGATCCCATTGTGTCTTAAATATTAATTGCAAATTATCTTCAAACAACAAGATTTGTATTATTTCACACGCTATCAGTCCCATCAAGATCTAAATAATTTTTGATTTTTTTCCCCCACTGATGCCCTTCATTTTGCTGAGGCGACTTAATCATTCAGTACCTCATGTTGTAAAGCTCCTTGTGATCTCTTCTACTGCCCACTGTTACACCACTGCTTTCCTTGTTCATTCAGTTATCCAACTCAATTGTGAAATTTTACCCGTGATCTAATACAAAAACTGATGCTGATGCTGATCAAAGCAACCGGTAGAAATTACAAGAGGTAATATCTTTTAAAAAACAATTACAAAAACCCCGAAGCCAATTCAGATCCTTCCCTTCAGAATCATCGATTGACAGAATCACATCGAACAGTCGAGGGCCTTTAGCCCATTGTATTTCTTCTGCCCATATTACACTAAATTCCCATTACTTCCACTTTCCATCACTTGGATCGTAGCCTTGAACGTTATGACGGTACAACTGTTTATCCAAGTATGTTTTCAAGGTTGTAAAGTTTCCCATCTGAACCACCTTCCCGGGCAATGCAATGCAGGCCCCTACCATCCTCTGGGTGGGAAGATCTTTCCTCATGTCCCCACGAAACCTCCTGTCTTCTAGCTTAAAATGATGCCACCTTATTATCTGCCCTTGAACAAGGGGAGCATCTGTTTTCTATTCACCCTGCCCACACCCCTCAGTCCTATACACCCCGATCACTGCTCTAAAAAAAGCAGCCTGAGCTTATCCAGCCTCTCTCTTCACAGCAACATTGCTACAGCTCAAGCAACATTCTGCTGAATCTCCTTTGCTCTCCCTTCATTACAATCACATCCTTCCCATCGTGCAGTGACCAGGACTGTACACAATACTCAGACTGCGACCCAAACAAAGCAGCACCTCCCTGCTCTTATAATCAATGTCTCGATTGGGAAGAGCGTGTATCCTGTCTGCTTCTTTACCCTATTAACCTGTCCTGCTGCCTTCAGGGATCTGTTAACAATCACCTCAAAATCTTTCTGTTCCTCTTAGTGTCCTGGTGTTCTGCCATTTATTGAGTGTTGCCTTGTCTTGTGACTTCTGCCAAAGTGTATCACCTCACATTTATCAGGATTAAATTTCATCTGCCACTGATTTGCCCGTCTGACCAATCTGCCTTGATCTATCTATAACCGATGACTATTTCTCTCCCAGTGATCCCACCCCCTCCCCACACAAACATACACCTTTATCAATGTCATTTGTGATTATCACGAAGAATGAGTCACCCAGCACTGAGAGCTGTGGAATACTATTGGACTCCAGGTTCCAATTACCCAAACAGCCTTCTACCAACACCCTCTGTTTTCACTGACTGAACCACTTTTAGAGCCAAGTTGCCAAGTTACTCCGGATGCCACGTGTTTTTACCTTCGTTATCTCCCATGTGGGTCCTGGTCAAAGGCTTTTCTGAACTCCATACAGCGTACAGCAATTGGACTACTCTCATCTACACACCTGGTCACCTCCTCAAAAAGTTCCCCCAGATTGGTTTGGCATGACCCTACTCTGACAAAGCTGTGCTGACTCTCCATGGTCAGGCTGTGTCTCTTGAAATGGAGATTAATTCCCTCCTTTGAAATTTTCTTTAATAGTTTCTCTAACACTGATATCACACACACTGCTCTGTTATTCCTGGTCTATCTTTACTGCCTTTCTTGAAAAGTTTGATTTGAATTGATTTGATTAGATTTATTTATTGTCATGTTTACCATATTACAGATAAAAATCTTTGTTTATGAGCAAAACAGGCAGATCGTAGTAAACAAGGATGTACAGATTAGGAATACTGAGATAGAAATGTACTGGTATCATTGCACAGCGCATATGACTCAACAGTGACCCCGCACTGCTGTCTGACCCCGCAGTTACCCCGCACAGACATGTGGCCCAGCAGTGACCCTGCACAGCTGTGTGACCCAGCAGTGACCCTGCACAGCCCTGTGACCCTGCACAGCCCTGTGATCCAGCAGTTACCCTGCATCACTGCGTGACCCAGCAGTGACCCTGCACAGCCATGTGACCAAGCAGTGACCCTGCACAGCCATGTGACCCAGCAGTGACCCGCACAGACCTGTGACCCAGCACTGACCCGCACAGACCTGTGAGCCAGCAGTGACCCTGCACAGCCCTGTGACCTTGAAGTGACCCTGCACAGCCATGTGACCCTGAAGTGATCCTGCATCACTGTGTGACCCAGCAGGGATCCTGCTTAGCGCTGTGACCCAGTAATGACCCTGCACAGCGCTGTGACCCAGCAGTGATCCTGCACAGCCCTGTGACCCAGCATTGACCCTGCACCGCTCTCTGACCCAGCAGTGACCCTCCCAGCTGAAAGCCTGTGCTGTTTGGATTCAAGCTCTGAACATGGAATTCAGTCTCAGAAAAACATACAGTGAAACTCACAGCTGTGGGGCAACTCACAGCAGGGGAACTGCTCACTTTGTTTTTAAAAATCCTTCCTTAAACCTCTTTTTAAATCTACAATAATGAATTGAATGGGGCTTTTGTGCATATGCTTTATTGAGATCTCTCTTGATTAATTTTTAAAACAACATATATCACAGAGACCAAGTTATCCGAGGGCAGTGTTTTTCGAGCAGTAAGCCTGTGCTATTTTCTCGGTGTGTGGATTGTTAAAGTGTAAGGATAGCCTTTAGGAGAGTGATGTCCACTTCCTTTCAGATGTGGGAGATTAGGAATAGTTCCCATGGTACTGGGAATGATGTTTCTACAAAGTATGTCTTGTTGCAAATCCTATCAGATTGCCTCCCTTTGTAGGTTGGAGCGACCGTTAGAGGCAATGAGGAATTTACAGGAACTACAGGGTGTGATGGATGGTAGTTGCAGGCAGGGAGATAACCCAAAGTGCAGTCAGCTAGATGGGGGACCTCCAAGAAAGGTCGGAGAGGGAGGCAGGTCATACAGGACCCTCCTGTAGAAATCCCCACCTCAAACAAGTATACTGTTTATACTGTACACAAACATGAGAGAGAGAGTGTACGCGAACGCAAGAAAGATTTTGCGAACGCTAGAGAGAGTGTGTGCAAATGAGAGACAGAGAGAGAGAAAGTGTGTGCAAACACAAGAGGGAGAGTTTATGTCAACGGGAGAGAGAGAGAGTTTACCTGAATGTGAGAGAGTGTGCGCAAATGTAAGAGACAGTGTGCGAAGGCGAGAGGAAGGGTGTGTGTGTGAGAGAGAGAGTATGCATGTGTGCAAGGGGAAGAGTATGTACATGAGCGAGACATTCCATGCGTGTGCAAAAGAGAGTATATGTATGAAAGGAAGAGTGTGCATATGCAAGAGAGAGAGAGAGTGCGTGTGCATGTGTCAGAAAGATTGTGTGGGCGCACACAAGGGAGTGTGTCCTTGAGAAAGTGCGCTAGAGAGAGCATGTGAGAGAATGTGTGTGAAAGAGAGTATGTGACAAAGAGAGAGAGTCTGTGTGCCTGCATTAGAGAAAGAGACTGCGTGTAGGTGAAAGAGAGTGTGTGTGAACAAGAGGAAGAGTGTGCTCGAGAGAGTGTGTGCATGTGAGAGAAAGAGCGTGTGTGCATGCGAGAGACTGTGTCCTTGTAAGAGGGCGTGTCATTGTAAGAGAGAGTGTCCCTGTGTGAGAGAGACAGAGAGCATGCATGCACAAGGGAAAGAATATGTGAGTGTATGAGAGAGAATGAGCATGTGCGCATGCAAGAGAGATAGCGTGTGTGTGAGAGAGAGATAGTGTATGCAAAAGGGAGTAGGTGCATGAGAGAGAGAGCGAGAGAGAGAGAGATTGCATGCGAGAGAGAGGAAGTGTGTTAATGTGAGACAGAGTGTACGCCTGCAAGAGATAGAGTGCGTATGTAGACAGAATGTGCGCATACGGAAAAGAGCGAGAATGTGTGTGTGACTGTGTGCATGTGCGAGATAGAGTGCATGTGCAAGGGAGAACATGTGCATGTGCAAAAGAGAAATGTGTACATGTGTGAGACAGAATGTGCATGCTAGAAAGAGAGTATGTGCATGTGAGAGAGTGTGTGTACATGTGAGAGGAAGAGTGTGTGTATGAACATTGTATGTCAGTGTACCACTGAGAGAGAATCTGCGTACAAGACAGAAAGTGCATGTGAGAGAGTGAGCATGAAAGGGAGTGCGCGTGTGAGAGAGAGTGTGGAAGCAAACATGAGAAAGAGTGTGTGCAAAGACAAGAGAGAGTGTGTAAATGCAAGAGAGAGAGAAATGCGTGCAAACGCAAGAGAGAGTTTATGTCAACGTGAGAGAGAGCATTTACGTGAATGTGAGAGAGAGTACGTGCAAATGCAAGAGAGAGAGGGAAAGTGTGTGCAAATGCAAGAGGGAGAGAGTATGCAAACGTGAGAGGAAGTGTGTGCATATGTGTGAGAGAGAGAGAGTACCCATGGGAGTAAGAGGAAGAGTGTTTGCATGTGTGAAACATTAAGCGCGTGTGCAAAACAGAGTGTGTGTGAGAGAGAGAGAGAGCATGCGACAGAGGGAGCATGTGCCTGCATGAGAGAAAGAGACTGTGTGCGGATGACAGAGAAAGAGTGTGTGTGCAGCCAATAGAGAGGAGTGTGCATGTGAGAAAAAGAGAGTGTGTCTTTGTAAGATAAAGTGTCCCTGTACAAGAGAGACAGAGTGCATGTGTGCATGAGAGAGAGTGAGCTTGTGTGCATGCAAGAGAAATAGCATGTGTGAGAGAGAGATAGTGTGTGCAAAAGGGAATGGGTGCATGAGAGAGAAAGAGATTGCATGCAAGAGAGAGGAAGGGTGTGCATGTGTGAAAGAACGTGTGTATGCGAGACAGAGTGTGCGCATGCGAGAGGTAAAGTGCATGTGCAAGAGAGAACATGTGCAGACAGAAAAGAGAGAGAGAATGTGTGAGAGAGAGTAACTGTGTGCATGTGTGAGACAGAGAGCATGTGCAAGAGAGAACGTGTGCATGTGCAAAAGAGAAATGTGTACATATGTGAGACAGAATGTGCGTGCGAGAAAGAGAGTATGTGCATGTGAGAGAGAGAAATTGTTTGTTCAAGAGAGTGTGTTTACGCATGAGAGGAAGACTATGTGTATGCACACTGTATGTCAGTGTACCTTCAAGAGAGGGTGTGTCTGCGAGGGAGAGTGTGCCTGCAAGAGAGAGTGTGCATGTGAGAGAGAGTGTGCCTGCGAGAGAGAGTGTGTGTACAAGAGAGAGTGTAAGTAAATTTGAGAAAGAGTGTGTGCAAATGCAAGAGAGAGTGTGCAAATGCAAGAGAGCGAGAAAGTGTGTGTGAATGCAAGAGAGAGAGTTAACATCAACATGAGAGAGAGAGTTTACGCAAATGTGAGAGAGAGTGTGTACAAATCCAAGAGAGAGACAGTGTGCGAATGCAAGAGGGAGAGAGTGCGCGAACGTGAGAGGACGTGTGTGAGTGTATGCCAGAGAGAGAGTATGAATGGGTGCAAAAAAGAGTGTTTACATGTGTGAGACATTAGGCACATGTGCGAGAGAGTGTGTGTGCGAGAGAGAGCATGCGACAGAGAGAGAATGTGCACCTGCATGAGAGAAAGAGACTGTGTGCGAGTGACAGAGAAAGAGAGTGTGTGCAAACAAGTGAGACTGTGTGCGTGAGAATGTGTGTGTGCGAGAGAGTGTGCATCCTTGTAAGAGAGTGTCTCTGTACAAGAGAGACAGAGTGCATGTGTGCATGAGAGAGAGTCAGCTTGTGTGCATGCAAGAGAAATAGCATGTGTGAGAGAGAGATAGTGTGTGCAAAAGGGAGTGGGTGCATGAGAGAGAAAGAGATTGCATGCAAGAGAGAGGAAGGGTGTGCATGTGTGAAAGAACGTGTGTATGCGAGACAGAGTGTGCGCATGTGAGAGATAAAGTGCATGTGCAAGAGAGAACATGTGCAGACAGAAAAGAGAGAGAATGTGTGAGAGAGTAACTGTGTGCATGTGAGAGACAGAGAGCATATGCAAGAGAGAACGTGTTCATGTGCAAAAGAGAAATGTGTACATATGTGAGACAGAATGTACGTGCGAGAAAGAGAGTTTGTTCAAGAGACTGTGTGTATGTGTGAGAGGAAGAGTGTGTGGGGCCAGTCTGCACTTCCCTGGGTGTGTGACATTGACAGAGTGGGGTCAGTCTGCTCTTCCCTGGGTGGGTTACATTGACAGAGTGGGATCAGTCTGCTCTTCCCTGGGTGGGTTACATTAACGGAGTGAGGTTAATCTGCTCTTGTCTGAGTGAGTTAGTTTGCAGAGTGCATGTCAGTCTGCATTTCCCTGGGTGGGTTACATTGACAGAGAGGGGTTAGTCTGCCCTTGGTGTGTAAGTTTGATTGACAGAGTGGGGTCACTCTGCTGTTGCCTGTGTGAGTTAGTTTGACAGAGAGCGGTCAGTCTGCTTTTCCCTGGGTGTGTTACATTGACAGAGTGAGGTCAGTCTGCTCTTGTATGGATGGGTTGCATTCATAGAAAGTGGTCAGTCTGCACTTCCCTGGGAGAGTTTCATTGACAGAGGGGGTCAGTCTGCCCTTGGTATGTAAGTTCGATTGACAGAGTGGCGTCAGTCTGCTCATCCCTGGGTGTGTTTCATTGACAGAATGGGATCAGTCTGCTCTTGCCTGTGTGAGAGAGCTTGCCAGAGTGGGGTCAGTCTGCTCTTCCCTGGGTGGGTTACATTGACAGAGTGGGGTCAATCTGCACTTGACTGTGTGAATTATTTTGCAGAGTGAGGTCAGTCTCCACTAACCTGGGTGGATTCCATTGACAGAGGAGACAGTCTACTCTTGCCTGTATGAGTTATTTTGACAGACTGTGATCAGTCTCCTATCCCTAGATGTGTTACATTGACAGAGTGGGGTCAGTCTGCTCTTCGCTGGGTGAGTTATTTTGGCAGAGGGGGATTAGTCTGCCCTTGGTGTGTCCGTTTGTTGGACTGAGTGGGGTCGGTCAGCTCTTCCATGGGTGGGTTATATTGACAGAATGGTGTCATTCTGCTCTTCACTGGGTGTGTTACATTGACAGAATGTGGTCATTCTAATATTCCCTACCAGCATTACATTGTCACAGTGGAGTCAGTCTGCTCTTTCCTGGGTGTGTTACATTGACAGAGTGGGGTTTGTTTGCTCTTCCCTGGGTGTGTGACATTGACAGAGTGTGGTCAGTCTGCTCTTGGCTGTGTGAGTTTGTTTGACAAGAGTTGGGTCAGTCTGCACTTCACCGGGTGGGTAACATTGACAGAATGGAGTCAGTCTCCTCTTCCCTGGGTGTGTTACATTGACTGAGTGGGATCTGTCTGCTCTTTCCTGTATGTGGACATCAACAGAGTGGGGTTATTCTGCTATTCCCTGGGTGTGTCACATTGCCAGAGTGGAGTCAGTCTGCTCTTCCCTGGGTGAGTGACATTGACAGAGTGGGGTCAGTCTGCTCTTCTCTGTGTGTGTTACATTGACAGAGTGGGGTCAGTCTGCTATTCCCTGGGTGGGTTAAATTGCCAGAGTGGGGGTCAGTCTGCTCTTCCCTGGGTGTGTTACATTGACAGAGTGGGGTCAGTCTGCTATTCCCTGGGTGGGTTAAATTGCCAGAGTAGGGGTCAGTCTGCTCTTTCATGGGTGGGTTACATTGACACTGTGGGGTCAGTCTGCATTTCCCTGGATGTGTTATATTGACAGAGTGGGCTCAGTCTCCCCTTGACTGTGTGAGTTACGTTGACAGAGTGGGGTCAGTCTGCTCTTCCCTGGGTGAATTACAGGCAAGAGTAGACTGAGCCCACTCTGTCAATGTAACCCAACCAAGCAAGAGCAGACTGACCTCACTTTGCAAAATTAATCACAGAGGCAAGCGCAGATTGACCCCACTCTGTCAATGTAACTCACACAGGCAACAGCAGATGAACCACTCTCTGTCAAACTAACTCACACAGGCAAAAACAGACTGACCCCAATCTGTCAATATAACCCACACAGGAGAGAGCAGACAGCACCCACCCCGTCAATGTAACTAACCCCGGGAAGAGCAGACTGACCCCACTCTGTCAATGTCACACACCCAGTGAAGAGCAGACTGACCCCTCTCTGTCAATGTAACCCACCCAGGGAATAGCAGACTGACCCAAGTCTGTCAATGAAATACACCCAGGGAAGAGCAGACTGACCACACTCTGTCAATATAACCCACGCAGGGAAGAGCAGACTGACCATTCTCTGTCAATGTAACCCACCCAGAGAAGTGCAGACTGACCCGTCTCTGTGAATGCAACACACCCAGGCAAGAGCAGAATGACACCACTCGGTCAATGTAACCCACCCAGGGAAAAGCAGACTGACCCCACTCTGTCACTGTAACACACCCAGGGAAGAGCAAACTGACCCCACTCTGTCAATGTAACACACCCAGGGAAGAGCAGACTGACCCCACTCTTAAAATTAACTCACACAGACAAGAGCAGATTGACCCCACTCTCTCAATGTAATACACCCAGGGAAGAGCAAACAAAACCCACTCTGTCAATGTAGCCACATAGGGGAGAGCAGACTGACCCCACTCTGTCAATATAACCCACCCATGGAAGAGCAAACTGACCACACTCTGTAAATGTAACAGTCCCAGGGAAGTGCAGACTGACCCCTCTCTGTCAAACTAACTAGCACTGGCAAGAGCAGACTGACCGCACTCTGTCAATATAACCTACCAATGAAAGAGCAGACTGACCGCACTCTGCAAAATAACTCACACAGTCAAATGCAGATTGACCCCACTCTGCCAATGTAACTCAAACAGGCAAGAGCAGAAAGTCATCTCTCTGTCAAACTAACTCACACAGGCAAAAGCGACCGACCCCATTTTGTCAATGTAACACACCCAGGGAAGAGCAGACTGACCGCATTCTGTCAATGTAACACAGAAAGGAAAGAGCAGATTGACCCCACTCTGTCAATGTAACCCACCCAGGGAAGAGCTGACTGACCCCTCTCTGTCAATGTAACCCACCCAGGGAAGAGCCAACTGACCTTACTCTGGCAATGTAACCCACCCAGTAAGGGCAGACTGACCCCATTCTGTCAATGTCATACACAAAGGGAAGAGCATAATGACCGCCCTCTGCCAATGTAACACATCCAGGAAAGAGGAACAAACTCTACTCTGTCAAAGTAGCTCCCCAGGGAAGAGGAGACTGACCACACTCTGTCAATATAAACCACCAAGGAAAGAGCAGGCTGACACCACTCTGTCAATGTAACCCACCCAGGGAAGAGCAGACTGACCTCACTCTGCAAAATAACTCACACAGTCAAATGCAGATTGACCCCACTCTGTCAATGTAACTCAAACAGGCAAGAGCAGACAGACTTCTCTCTGTCAAACTAACTCACACAGGCAAAAGCAGACCGACCCCAATTTATCAATGTAACCCACCCAGGGAAGAGCAGAATGACCTCACTCTGCAAAATTACTCTCACAGACAAGAGCAGACTGACAACACTCTGTCACTGTAACACACCGAGGGAAGAGCAGACTGACCCCCTCTCTGTGAATACAACGCATCCAGGCAAGAGAAGAATGACCCCACTCTGTCAATGTAACCCATCTAGGGAAGAGCAGACTGACCCCACTCTGTCAATGTAGCCACCCGGAGGAGAGCAGACTGATTCCCCCCTCTGTCAAGGTAACACACCCATGGAAGAGCAGACTGACCCCACTCTGTCAATGTAACCCAACCATGGAAGAGCAGACATACCCCACTCTGTCAATGTAACACACCCAGGCAAGAGCAGACTGACCCCACTCTGAAAAATAACTCACATAGTCAAATGCAGATTCACCCCACTCTGTCAATATAACTCAAACAGGCAACAGCATACAGACTTCTTTCTGTCAAACTAACTCACACAGCAAGAGCAGACTGACCCCAATCTGTCAAGGTAACCCACACAGGGAAGGGCAGGTTAACCCCACTCTGTCAGTGTACACACCCAGCGAAAAGCAGACTAACCGTATTCTGTCATGTCATACACAAATGGAAGCGCAGACTAACCGCACTCTGTGAAACTAACTAACACAGTCAAGAGCAGACTGACCCCACTCTGTCAATGTAACACGCACAGGAAAGAGCAAACAAACCCCACTCTGTCAAACTAGCCCCCCAGGGGAGAGCAGACTGACCCCACTCTGAAAATATAAACCACCCAGCAAACAGCAGACTGACCCCACTCTGTCAATGTCACACACCCAGGGAAGAGCAGACTGACCCCACTCTGGCAATGTCACACACCCAGGGAAGAGCAGACTGACCCCACTCTGTCAATGTCACACACACAGGGAAGAGCACACTGACCCCACTCTGGCAATGTCACACATCCAGGGAAGAGCAGACTGACCCCACTCTGGCAATGTAACCCACCCAGGGAAGAGCAGACTGACCTCACTCTGTCAATGTAACCCAACCAGGGAAGTGCAGACTGACCCCACTCTGTCAATGCAACCCATCTAGGGAAGAGCAGACTGAACACACTCAGTAAATGTAATACACCCAGGAAAGAGCAAGCAAACCCCACTCTGTCAATGTAACCCAACCATGGAAGAGCAGACTAACCCCACTCTGCCAAATAACTCACATAGTCAAATGCAGATTGACCCCACTCTGTCAATGTAACTCAAACAGGCAATAGCAGACAGACTTCTCTCTGTCAAACTAACTCACACAGGCAAAAGCAGACTGATCACAAACTCTCAATGTAACACACCCAGGGAAGAGCAGACTGACACCTCTCTGTGAATGCGACACACACAGGCAAGAGCAAACTGACCCCACACTGTCAATGTAACCCACCCAGGGAAGAGCAGACTGACTCCACTCTGTCAAATAAAATCACACAGCCAAGAGCAGACTGACCACACTCTGTCAATGTAACACACCCAGGGAAGAGCAGACTGACCCCACTCTGTCAATGTTTCTACCCATGGAAGTGCAGACTGACCCCACTCTGCAAAATAACTCACACAGTCAAGCGCAGATTGACCCCACTCTGGCAAGCTAACTCACACAGACAAGAGCAGACTGACAACATTCTGTCAATGTAACTCACACAGGCAAGAGCAGATTGACCCTAATCTGTCAAGGTAACTCAACTGTGGAATGGAAGACTGACACCACTCTGCCAATGTAACACACCCAGGGAAGAGCTGACTGACCCCATTCTGTATAACACACTTACACACCAAGGGCAGACTAACCCCACTCTGTCAATGTAACCCACCCAGGGAAGTGCAGAATGACACCTTTCTCTGAATATCACATACCCAGGCAAGAGCAGAATGACCCGCCTCTGTCAATGTAACACACACAGGGAAGAGCAGACTGATCCCACTCTGTCAAAGTAACTCACACAGGCAAGAGCAGACTGAAACCACTCTGTCAATGTATCCAACCCAGGGATTAGCAGACGGACCCCACTCTGTCAATGTCACACACACAGGGAAGAGCAGACTGACCCCACTCTGTCAATGTAACACACCCAGGGGAGAGCAGACTGACACCACTCTGTCAATGTAACACACCCAGGGATAGGAGACTGATCACACTCTGTCAATGTAACCCACCTAGGGATAGGAGACTGATCACACTCTGTCAAACTAACACACACAGTCAAGAGCAGACAGACCCCTCTCTGCCAAAGTAACCCAACCAGTCAAGAGCAGACTGACCACACTCTGTAAATGTAACACACCCAGAAAAGAACAAACAAACCCAACTCTGTCAATGCAGCCACCCAGGGGAGAGCAGACTGACCTCTCTTTCAATGCAACCCAACCAGGGAAGAGCAGACTGACCTCACTCTGCAAAATAACCCACACAGTCAAATGCAGTTTGACCCCACTCTGTCAATGTAACTCAAACAGGTAAGAGCAGACAGACTTCTCTCTGTCAAACTAACTCACACAGGCAAAAGCTGACTGACCCCACTGTATCAATGTAACCCTCCCAGGGAGGAGCAGACTGACCACATTCTGCAAAATAACTCTCACAGTCAAGTGCACTTTGACCCCACTCTGTCAATGTATCTCACACAGTCAAGCGCAGACTGACCCCACTCTGTCAATGTAACCAAATCAGACAAGAGCAGACTGACCCCACTCTGTCAATGTAACACACCGAGGGAATAGCAGACTGACCCCACTCTGTCAATATAACTCACACAGGGAAGAGCTGACTGACCCCACTCTGTCCATCAAACTTACACACCAAGGGCCGACTGACCCCACACTGTCAAAGTACCTGAGCCCGCAAATAGCAGACTGACCCCACTCTGTCAATGCAACCCACCCAGGGAAGAGCAGACTGACCCCACTGTCAATGTAAGCGAACCAGGCAAGAGCAACTGACCTCCATGTAAAAAATAACTCACACTCAAGGGCAGATTTCCCCCAGTCTGTCAATGTAACACACCCATGGAAGAGCAGACTGACCCCAATCTGTCTACAAACATTACACACCAAGGGCAGACGAACCCCACTCTGTCAAAGTAACTCACCCAGCGAATAGCAGACTGACCCCCACTCTGTCAATGTCAAACACCCAGGGAAGAGCAGACTGACCCCCACTCTGTCAATGTCACACACCCAGCGAATAGCAGACTGACCCCCACTCTGTCAATGTACCACACACCCAGGGAAGAGCAGACTGACCTTTCTCTGTCAAACTAACTCACACAGGCAAAAACAGACTCATCCCAATCTGTCAATGTAACACACACAGGGAAGAGCAGACTGACCACATTCTGTCAGTGTAACACACAAAGGGAAGCGCAGAATGACCCCACTCTGGCAATGTAACACACGCAGGGAAGAGCAGACTGACCCCCACTCTGTCAATGTAACCCATCAAGGGAAGTGCAGAGTGACCCCACTCTGTCAATGTAACCCACCCAGGGAAGAGCAGACTGACCCTCTCTGTGAATGCAACACACCCAGGCAAGAGCAGACTAACTCCAGTCTGTCAATGTAACCCACCCATGGAAGAGCTGACTGACACCACTCTGGCAATATAACACACCCAGGGATGAGCAGACTGAGGAGAAAGTGAGGTCTGCAGATGCTGGAGATCAGAGCTGAAAATGTGTTGCTCGAAAAGTGCAGCCGGTCAGGCAGCATCCAAGGAAGAGAAAATTTGACGATTCGGGCATAAGCCCTGATGAAGGGCTTATGCCCGAAATGTCGAGTTTCCTGTTCCTTGGATGCTGCCTGACGTGATGCGCTTTTCCAGCAACACATTTTCAGCAACGATGAGCAGACTGACCCCACTCTGTCAATGCAACCAACTGAGGGAACAGCAGACTGACAACACCCTGTCAATGTCAGTCACACAGGCAAGAGCAGACTGTCATTACTCTCTCCAGGTAACAAACACAGGGAAGTGCAGACTGACGCCAGTCTGTCAATGTAACCCACCAATGGAAGAGCAGTCTGACCCCACTCTGTCAATGTAACACACCCAGGGAAGAGCAGACTGACGCCACTCTGTCAATGCAACCAACCGAGGGAAGAGCAGGCTGACCCCACTCTGTCAAACTAACTTACACACCAAGGGTAAACGAACCCCACTCTGTCAATGTTACCAACCCAGGGAAGAGCAGACTGACCCCACTCAGTCAATCTAACCCACCCAGGGAAGAGCAGGCTGACCCCACTCTGTCAATGTAACTCTCCCAGTGAAGAGCAGACTGACTACACTCTATCAAACTAACTCAGACAGGTAAGAGCAGACTGACAACACTCTGGCAATGTAACTCACACAGGCAAGGGCAGACTGACCCCGCTCTGTTCGTGTAACACACCCAGGGAAGAGCTGACGGACCTCACTCTGTCAATATGACACACCCAGGAAAGTGCTGACTGACCCCACTCTGTCAACGTAACATTCCCAGGGAAGAGGAGCCTGATCCCACTCTGTCAAACTAACTTACACACCAAGGGCTGACTAACCCCACTCTGTCAATGTTACCCATCCAGGGAAGGTCAGACAGACCCCATTCTGTCAATATGACACTCGCAGGGAAGAGCTGACTGACCTCACTCTGTCCAACAAACTTACACACCAAGGGCAGACCATCCTCATTTGTCAAAGTACATCACCCAGCGAATAGCAGACTGACCCCACTCTGGCAATGTAACACACCCAGGGAAGAGCAGACTGACCCCACTCTGTCCAACAAACTTATACACCAAGGGCAGACCATCCTCATTTGTTAAAGTACGTCACCCAGCGAATAGCAGACTGACCCCACTCTGGCAATGTAAACCACCCAGGGAAAAGCACACTGACTGCACTCAGTCAATGTAACCCACCCATGCAAGAGCAGACTGACCCCATTCTGTCAATGTAACACACCGAGGCAATATCAGACTGATCTCACTCTGCAAAATAACTCACACAGTCAAGCGCAGACTCTCCCCACTCTGTCAATATAAGTCATACAGGAAAGAGCAGACTGACCTCTCTCTGTCAAACTAACTCACTCAAGCAACAGCAGTCTTACCCCACTCTGTCAATGAAATCCATCCAGGGAAGAGCAGACAAACCCCTCTCTGTCAAACTAGCTCACACAGGCAAGGGCAGACTGACCCCGCTCTGTTCGTGTAACCCACCCAGGGAAGTGCAGACTGACCCCACTCTGTCAATATAACACACCCAGGGAAGGGCAGATGGACCCCACTCTGTCAATGTAACACACACAGAAAAGAGCAGACTGACCCCACTCTGTCAATGTAACCCACTGAGGGAAGAGCAGACTGACAACACCCTGTCAATGTCAGTCACACAGGCAAGAGCAGACTGTCATTACTCTCTCCAGGTAACAAACACAGGGAAGTGCAGACTGACGCCAGTCTGTCAATGTAACCCACCAATGGAAGAGCAGTCTGACCCCACTCTGTCAATGTAACACACCCAGGGAAGAGCAGACTGACGCCACTCTGTCAATGCAACCAACCGAGGGAAGAGCAGACTGACCCCACTCTGTCAATCAAACTTACACATCAAGTGCAGACTAACCCCACTCTGTTAATGTAACACACCCAGGGAAGGGCAGACTGACTACACTCTGTCAAACAAACACACCCTGGCTAGAACAGGCTGACCCCACTCTGTCAAACTAACTTACACACCAAGGGCAGACTGACCTCATTCTGTCAATGTAACCCACCCAGGGAAGAGCAGGCTGACCTCATTCTGTCACTGTAACTCATCCAGGGAAGAGCAGGCTGACCCCACGCTATCAATGTAACCCATCCAGGGAAGAGCAGGCTGACCCCACTCTGTCAAACTAACTTACATACCAAGTGCAGACTAACTGCACTCTGTTAATGTAACACACCCAGGGAAGAGATGACTGACCCCACTCTGTCAATGTTACCAACTGAGGGAAGAGCAGACTGACCCCACTCTGTCAATGTAACCCAGCGAGGGAATATCAGACTGACCTCATTCTGCAAAATAACTCACACAGTCAAGCGCAGATTGACCCCACTTTGTGAAATTAACTCACACAGACAAGAGCAGACTGACAACACCCTGTCAATATCAGTCACACAGGCAAGAACAGACTGTCCTCACTCTGTCCATGTAAAAAACACAGGGAAGTGCAGACTGACCCCACTCTGTCAATGTAACACACCCTGGGAAGAGTCGACTGACCCATTCTGTCAATGTAACCAACCCAGGGAAGCGCCAACTGACCCAACTCTGGCAATGTCACACACCCAGGGAAGAGCAGACTGACCCCACTCTGTCAATGTAACCAACCGAGGGAAGATCAGACTGACCCCACTCTGTCAATTTAACCCACCCAGGCAAGAGCAGACTAACCCCATCTGTAAATGTAACACACACAAGGAAGAGCAGACTGACCTCACTCTGCAAAATAACTCACAGTCAAGCGCAGTTTGACCCCACTCTGGTAAATTAACTCACACAGAAAAGAGCCAGCTGACCCCACTCTGTCAATCAAACTTACAACCAAGGGCAGACTGACCCCACTCTGTCAATTTAACCCAACCACGTAAGAGCAGACAGACCCCACTCTGTCAATGTTACCAACTGAGGGAAGAGCAGACTGACCCCACTCTGCAAATTAACTCACACAGGCAAGAGCAGACTGACCACACTCTGTCAATGTAGCACACCCAGTGAAGAGCAGACTGACAACACTCTATCAATGTGACTCACACAGCCAAGAGCAGACTGACCCCACTCTGTCAATGTTACCCACTCAGGGAAGAGCAGATTGACCCCACTCTGTCCAATAAACTTACACACCAAGGGCAGACTAACCTCAATCTGTTAAAGTAACTCACCCAGCGAATAGCAGACTGTCCCCACTCTGGCAATGTAACACACCCAGGGAAGAGCAGACTGACCCCACTCTGGCAAACTAACTCACACTGCGAAGAGCAGACTGATGCCAACCTGTCAATGTAACACATCCAGAAAATAGCAGAATGACCCCATTCTCTCAGTGTACACACCCATGGAAGAGCAGACTGACCCCTCTCTGTGAATGCAACACACACAGGCAAGAGCAGAATGACACCACTCTGTCAATGTTAACCACCCGGGGATGTGCAGACTAACCCCACTCTGTCAAGCTAACTCATACAGGCACGAGCTGACTAACCCCACTCTGGCAATGTCACCCAACCATGGAATAGACGACTGACACCAATTTGTCAATGTATCCCAACCAGGCAAGCGTAGACTGACCTCACTCTGTCAATGTAACACACAAAGGGAAGAGCAAACTGACCCCATTCTGTCAATGTAACCCACCCAGGGAAGTGCAGACTGACCCCACACACTCTTCCTCTCACACATACACACACTCTCTTGAACAAACTCTCTCTCTCACACGCACGCACTCTCTTTCTCACACGCACATTCTGTCTCACATATGTACACATTTCTCTTTTGCACATGAACACATTCTCTCTTGCACATGCTCTCTGTCTCTCACATTCACACAGTTACTCTCTCACACATTCTCACTCTTTTCTGTCTGCACATGTTCTCTCTTGCACATGCACTTCACCTCTCACATGCGCACACTCTGTCTCGCATACACACGTTCTTTCACACATGAACACACTTCCTCTCTCTTGCATGCAATCTCTTTCTCTCTCATGCACCCATTCCCTTTTGCACACACTATCTCTCTCTCACACATGCTATTTCTCTTGCATGCGCTCACTCTCTCTCATGAACACACACAATCTTTCCCTTGTGCACACATGCACTCTGTCTCTCTTGTACAGAGACACTCTCTTACAAGGATGCACACTCTCTCGCACACACACATTCACACGCACACAGTCTCACTTGTTTGCACACACTCTCTTTCTCTGTCACTCACACGCAGTCTCTTTCTCTCATGCAGGTACACATTCTCTCTCTGTCGCATGCTCTCTCTCTTGCACACACACTCTCTCGCACATACGTCTAATGTCTCACACATGTTATAGCGCGGATGAAATGATCTTCAGTCCGAGCCCAGAGTGCGGTTCGACAATCAATAACTTTATTAAAGTATGTAACGCCGGCGGAGACCAACCGAGGTTTGAATCTCGATTGCTCTAACGTTTCCTGTGCGATGTTACAAGTTATATACTTCATGAGTCAGGATGTAGGAGATTGGGTCTGAATGAGTGTGAATGGTGGTACTCATGGCTGGAGTATGTGTGAATGTCAAGCTTCCTGCCGTCCTCGGAGAGTCGGCAGCGTACACAAAAGGTGTGTTGTTCATTTTTATGTGAATGGGTCCAGGTGCTATCTGCTTGTCTCTCCGTGAGGGCTGGAGGCGAGCACCCCCCTTTGTTACTTCCAAAGTGTTAGGTTCATCCTTTTGTGTAGGACTGTTTTGCATGATCAGGTTATGGGAGTGTGTCAGTTGGAGTCTTGACGAGATTATAAGGTGGGTTTCGATCTGTGAGTCATGACCATTGTCTGGAGTCCTGACTAGTGTCTGGTCTGGTGTGTATTTGGATCTACCTTTGGGTCCCCTTCTCCCAATCAAGTGTTCGGGCTGGCAGCTGCGTCTTAAAATGGATACTGCTGGCTTAAAATGGATACTGCTGGCTTAAAATGGATATGGCTGGTTTTCCCGATGTGGGCCTTGCTCCATGGTAAACACGGGGCGGTTTATGCCTGCCTTCAATGTAAACACTCTGTCTTGCACCCATGCATACTCTCTCTCTCTCGCATACACACGCACACCTCCTCTCACGTTCGCGCACTCTCTCCCTCTTGCATTCGCACACTGTCTCTCTCTTGGATTCATACACACTCTCTCTCACATTTGCGTAAACTCTCTCTCTCTCTCATGTTGATGTAAACTCTCTCTCTTGCATTCGCGCAGTTTCTCTCTCTCTTGCATTTGCACACACTATTTCTCAAATTCGCTTACACTCTCTCTTGTACACACACTCTCCCTCGCAGACACACCCTCTCTTGAAGATACACTGACATACAGTGTGCATATACACACTCTTCCTCTCACAGGTACACACACTCTCTTAACAAACTCTGTCTCACATGCACATACTCTCTTTCTCACACGCACATTCTGTCTCACATATGTACACATTTCTCTTTTGCACATGCACACGTTCTCTCTTGCACATGCTCTCTGTCTCTCACATGCACACAGTTACTCTCTCACACACATTCTCTCTCTTTTCTGTCTGCACATGTTCTCTCTTGCACATGCACTTTATCTCTCGCATGCGCACACTCTGTCTCGCATACACACGTTCTTTCACACATGCACACACTTTCTCTCTCTTTCATGCAATCTCTTTCTCTCTCATGCACCCACTCACTTTTGCACACACTATCTCTTTCTCACACATGCTATTTCTCTTGCATGTGCACACACTCACTCTCTCTCATGTACACATGCACTCTGTCTCTCTTGTACAGGGATACTCTATCTTACAAGGATGCACTCTTTTTCTTGCATGCACACTCTCTCTCTTGCTCGCACACATACCCTTTTTCTTTCACCCGCACACAGTCTCTTTCTCTCATGCAGGCATATTTTCTCTCAGTCGCATCCTCTCTCTCTCACACAAACTCTGTTCTGCACACGCGCCTAATGTTTCGCACATGCAAACACTCCTCCTCTTGCACCATGTGTACTCCCTCTCTCACATACGCACACACTTCCTCTCACGTTTGCATACTCACTCCCTCTTGCATTTGCACACACTTTCTCTCTCTCTTCTTGCATTTGCACACAGTCTCTCTCACATTCACGTAAATGCTCTCTCTCACGTTAACGTAAACTCTCTCTTGCGTTTGCACGTATTTGTCTCTCTCTTGCATTTACACACTCTCTCTTGTGTTTGCACACACTCTTTCTCACGTTCGCTTACACACTCTCTCTCACACGCACACTTCCGTTCATGCTCACTCTCTCTCACATGCACTCTCTGTCTTGTACGCAGATTCTCTCTCAGTGGTACACTGACATACAGTGTGCATACACACACTCTTCCTCTCACATGTACACACACTCTCTCACATGCACATACTCTCTTTCTAGCATGCACATTCTGTCTCGCACATGTACACATTTCTCTTTTGCGCATGCACACGTTCTCTCTTGCACACGCACTCTATCTCTCACATGCACACAGTCACACACACATTCTCGCTCTTTTCCGTATGCGCACATTCTGTCTACATACGCACTCTATCTCTTGCAGGCGTACACTCTGTCTCACATTAACACACTTCCTCTCTCTCGCATGCAATCTCTCTCTCTCTCGCTCTCTCTCATGCACCTACTCCCTTTTGCATACACTATCTCTCTCACACACACACTATCTCTCTTGCATGCGCACATGCTCATTCTCTCTCATACACTCACATACTCTTTCCCTTGTGCATGCATGCTCTCTGTCTCTCTCGCACAGGGATACTGTCTCTTACAATGACACGCTCTCTTACAAGGACACAGTCTCTTGCATGCACACACGCTCTTTCTCTCACATGCACACACTCTCTCGAGCACACTCTTCCTCTTGTTCGCACACACTCTCTTTCACCTACATGCAGTCTCTTTCTCTAATGCAGGCACACTCGCTCTCTCTGTCACATGCTCTCTTTTGCACACATTCTCTCGCATGCTCTCTCTAGCACACTTTCTCGAAGACACACTCCCTTGTGTACACCCACACAATCTTTCTGACGCATGCACATGCACTCTCTCTCTTGCATATGCACACTCCTGCTTTCATACGTACACTCTCTTTTGCACACGCACAGAATGTCTTGCTCATGTACACACTCTTCCTCTTGCACGCATGCATCTCTCTCTCTCGCACATTACTTCCTCTTGTCTTCACACACTCGCTCTTACATTTGCACACTCTCTCTCTCTCACATTCACCTAAACTCTCTCCAGATGACATAAAGTCTCTCTCTTGTGTTCGCCCACACTTTCTCACGCTCTCTCTCCCTTGCAGATGCACACACTCTAGCGTTCGCCCAAAATCTTTCTCGCGTTCGCGTACACTCTCTCTCTCACATTTGTGTGCTGTATAAACCAGTATAATTGTTTGAGGTGGTGATTTCTACAGGAGGGCCCTATATGACCTGCCTCCCTCCCCTACCTTTCCTGGAGGTCCCCCATCTAGCTGACTGCATCTTTGGGTTATCTCCCTCCCTGTAACTGCCATCCATCACACCCCGTAGCTCCTGTAAATTCCTCATTGCCTCTAACGGTCGCTCCAACCTACAAAGGGAGGCAATCTGATAGGATTTGTAACAAGACATACTTTGTAGAAACATCATTCCCAGGACCATGGAAACTATCCCTAATCTCCTATGTCCGGCAGGAAGAGGACATCACTCTCCCAAGGGCCATCACTGCACTTTAACAATCCACACACCGAGAAAATAGCACAGTCTTACTGCTCGAAAAACACTGCCCTCGGGTAACTTGGTACCTCTGTTTTTTTAAATTAATGAAGAGAGATCTCATTAAAGCATATTCACAAAAGATCCATTCAATTCATTATTGTAGATTTAAAAAGAGGTTTAAGGAAGGATTTTTAAAAACAAAGTGAGCAGTTCCCCTGCTGTGAGTTTCCCCACAGCTGTGAGTTTCACTGTTTGTCTTTCTGAGACTGAACTCCATGTTCAGAGCTTGGAACCAAACAGCACAGGCTTTCAGCTGGGAGGGTCACTGCAGGGTCAGAGAGCGGTGCAGGGTCACTGCTGGGTCACACAGTGATGCAGGGTCACTGCTGGGTCACTCGGCTATGCAGGGTCACTGCGGGGTCAGACAACGGTGCAGGGTCACTGCTGGGTCACACGGCTGTGCAAGGTCACTGCGGGGTCAGACAGCAGTGAAGGGTCACTGTTGAGTCATACGCGCTGTGCGATGTTACCTATATACTTCTCTCTCAGTGTTTCTAATCTGTACATCCTTGCTGACTATGATCTGCCTGTTTTGCTCATAAACAAAGATTTTTCACTGTAATTTGGTAAACATGACAATAAATAAATCAAATGAAATCAATTCAAATTAAACTTTTCAAAAAAGGCAATAAAGATAGACCAGGAATAACAGACCAGTGTGTGTGATATATCAGTGTTAGAGAAACTATTCGAGAAAATTTCAAAGGAGGGAACTCATCTCCATTTCAAGAGACACAGCCTGACCATGGAGAGTCAGCACAGCTTTGTCAGAGAAGGGTCATGCCAAACCAATCTGGGGGAACTTTTTGAGGAGGTGACCAAGTGTGTAGATGAGAGGAGGCCAATTGCTGTAGGTTGTATGGAGTTCAGAAAAGCCTTTGACCAGGTCCCACATGGGAGATAATGAAGGTAAAAACACGTGGCATCCGGAGTAACTTGGCAACTTGGCTCTAAAATTGGTTCAGTCAGTGAAAACAGAGGGTGTTGGTAGAAGGCTGTTTGGGTAATTGGAAGCTGGTGTCCAATGGTGTTCCACAGCTCTCAGTGCTGGGTGACTCATTCTTTGTGATAATCACAAATGACATTGAAAAAGGTGTATGTTTGTGTGGGGAGTAGGTGGGATCTTTGGGAGCGTGCAGGGTTGGCATGGTGGTGTGGGGGTAGGTACAAGGGGAGGTTGGTGATGATACATACGTTTGCATATTACACAAATATTGACTGAGTAGTTGTCAGCGAGAGAAATAGTCATCGGTTATAGATAGATCAAGACAGATTGGTCAGACGGGAAAATCAGTGGCAGATGAAATTTAACCCTGATAAATGTGAGGTGATACACATTGGCAGAAGTCACAAGACAAGGCAACACTCAATAAATGGCAGAACACCAGGACACTAAGAGGAACAGAAAGATTTTGAGGTGATTGTTAACAGATCCCTGAAGGCAGCAGGACAGGTTAATAGGGTAAAGAAGGCAGACAGGATACATGCCCTTCCCAATCGAGACATCGATTATAAGAGCAGGGAGGTGCTGCTTTGTTTGGGTCACGGTCTGAGTATTGTGTACAGTCCTGGTCACTGCACGATGGGAAGGATGTGATTGTAATGAAGGGAGTGCAAAGGAGATTCAGCAGAATGTTGCTTGAGCTGTAGCAATGTCTCTGTGAAGAGAGAGGCTGGATAAGCTCAGGCTGCTTTCTTTAGAGCAGTGATCGGGGTGTACAGGACTGAGGGGTGTGGACAGGGTGAATAGAAAACAGATGCTCCCCTTGTTCAAGGGCAGATAATAAGGTGGCATCATTTTAAGCTGGAAGACAGGAGGTTTCGAGGGGACGTGAGGAAAGATCTTCCCACCCAGAGGATGGTAGGGGCCTGCATTGCACTGCCCGGGAAGGTGGTTCAGGCGGGAAACTTCACAACCTTGATAACATACTTGGATTAACAGTTGTGCCTCATAACGTTCAAGGTTATGATCCAAGTGATGGAAAGTGGAAGTAATGGGAATTTAGTGTAACATGGGCAGAAGAAATACAATGGGCTAAAGGCCCTCTACTGTTCGATGTGATTCTGTCATTCGATGATTCTGAAGGAAAGGATCTGAATTGGCTTCGGGATTTTGTATTTGTTATGAAAAAGATATTGCCTCTTGTAATTTCTACCGGTTGCTTTGATCAGCATCAGCATCAGTTTTTGTATTAGATCACAGGTAAAATTTCACAATTGAGTTGGATAACTGAATGAACAAGGAAAGCAGTGGTGTAACAGTGGGCAGTAGAAGAGATCACAAGGAGCTTTACAACATGAGGTACTGAATGATTGAGTTGCCTCAGCAAAATGAAGGGCATCAGTGGAGGGAACAAATCAAAAATTATTTAGATCTTGATGGGACTGATAGTATGTGAAATAATACAAATCTTGTTGTTTGAAGATAATTTGCAATTAATATTTAAGACACAATGGGATCAGATAAACCCAGTCTTTGGGGTATTCAGGAGAGACCTAAATCTCACGGGTATCGCATCATTAAAATAAACATGTTGTCGTAATCTGTTTGTTCAAAATGAAGATATGATCACAGTTTCCCAGTGGGGATACCACACAACATAAAATAAAGACTGTGGAACTGTGTCAGTTCCAATACCCAGCGAATTCTCCAATTCTGACAGATTCCCAGCACCAGGAAAGGAGAGGTTGTTCCACAAGCAACAAAATGCATCTTCTAAGGCAAATGGTCAGAAAAGTATACTACACCATTCTTGCCTGTGTTGGTATTCCTGGTAAGTCTTGGGACAATGTAAGTTGTATTAAATCATATTTATTGCATTAAATCAGACTTATTTCAATTTTATTAATGGTAATTATTTTATTTCCATGTAGCAAAGAAGATCCCAGTGCCAGACAATAGTACACTCACTGACTGAGTTTTGAGTGTATATTTTGTCAATTAAGGGGCTCCTCAGTAATGTGCAGCATTGTCTCTCCCTCCATACTGTGCAGAATGGGTTTGCACTGAGGCCACAGTGATGGAGTTTGACTGAGCACTGACCCTCGCTGGCCAAGGAAGTGTTTAGCAAGACAACTCTCTCTGTCTGTCTCTCTCTCTCTCTCTCTCTGTGATAGTTCAAACCCTGCTATCAGTCAGAGGGGGTTTGTAACAACCCATCTCTCAGTGCCACCTGGTGTTTCCCATTCCCTGATGTGAAGGGATTTTGTTGGTGGATCTTGCTCAGACAGATGGCTCCGGATGGGAGCACAGGGACAACGTGGGCAATGGGTGGGTTGGGCAGGTCACTTATGGAGTGATAGCGAGGGTCAGTGTGGATGGCTTTGACTATCCTGTGTGTTGCCTGTGAGCGGACATATGGGGGTGTGATATGTGTGGGGACAGATCACTGGGAGACTGTGATCACTGTGTACAGTGTTCCAATGATGATGTGTGTTGTTGAATGATTTGATTGACACAAGGACGTGTGAGTTGGGCCATTTGTAAAAAGATGTACAGTACGGTCGTGCAGACTTTAATAGGATTGTGTAAGGTTCACAGAGCATGTGTTACTGCCATTGTGCCCAGAGGTCAGTACAATACAGGAGACTGAGTCGGGCACCAGCTTTCTGTAATGGGCTCTCTTGAAATATTTTTTTCTTATCTTGGAGTTCAGTCTTCACTACCCTAGAGGATCCTACTCATTGGTGTGGGGTGCTGTCTGCACACTAATCCAATGCTGCGTATGACAGATACATTTTACCCATGATTCACTTGGTATTGGATGAGGACAGTACAAGTTCCTTGTATGATACCAATCTGCACACTTAACATTTCCAAACTAACGCTGTGGTGTAATTCCTCTCCTGAGAAAAGAAAATCTTTTGTCTATACCTCGTGGGCACGTTGCATTATCCAGTGATTTAATGGAACTATGTTCAGTTTGTATACTGGAATTATCAGTGAGTTTGCTGATGACCTTAAAATAGGCGGTATCATGGACAGTGAGGAAGGTGATCAGAAATTGCAGCAGCACCTTGATCAGCTGGGGAAGTGGGCCGAGAAATGGCACATGAAGTCAAACATAGATGTGTGAGGTCTTAAGGAGTGTAGTGGAACAGAGGGATCTTGCAGTTCAGGTGGAGGGAGAGGATGCTTGTGGATGCAATGCCAATCCTATGGCCTGAATTGTCCTGGATGGTGCCAAGTTTCTTCAGAGTTGTTGGGGCTGCACCCATCCAGGCAAGTAGACAATATTCCATCACACTCCTGATTTGTGTCTTGTAGGTAGTGGACAGACTTTGGGGAAGTCCGGAGATCAGTAACTCACCACGGCATTCCAAGAATGTTGTGTACTACTGATCCAGATCTAGAGGAATCCCTCTCAGTGAAGGTATTACTGACCATGGAATTGTACTGAATGGGGATGACGAAGCTCAGGCTGGGACCCTCTGATTGCTGGGGCCTCATGTTACTGGGAGGATGGGTCATTGTCGAATTGGGCTGAGTGAGGGTTACTGCTGGAATGATATTTTCTGGGCCAGAGTTCTTGCTTTTCACAGCTCGCTGTAAATGCAGTATTGCAGTAAGTGTTCAGCACTAACAACGGAATACTCATGAACTCAATTGCTAGTTTTACTGGGAATATCTTGCACTGTCCAACTGTATTGTGTGTATGCATCAACATGTTAACTCTATATTACGCCAAACTCAGGATCGGATAACTTGCATTGAGAGAAGGACTGAATATCTGTTCCTCAATCAGCTGCAACTGTTTACACAGTTATATTTTAATGGTGAAAAGAAATGTTAATCTCTTAAACATAGATATTACAACACATGTTCACAATAAGAAGCTCTCGAAAAACTGGAGTCAATGAGATGATGACCCTTTTGTTTCACCCTGGGGACAAGTGAAGATGGTTCTGGCTGTGGGAGGTCAGTCGTCTCAGCCGTTGTACACCTCTGCAGGAATTCTTCACAGGTGTACCTTAGTCCTAAAATCTGCAGGCGCCTCATCAATGCTGGTCCCTCCGTCATTATTTCAAAATCAGTGAGGTTTGCCCGTGAATACACAATATTCAGCACCATTTACTACTCTTGAGATAACAGAGAGGTCTGTGTCCATACAGAGTGTGATAACATCTAGCTTGAGCTGATCATTGACAAGTAACATTCATATCCCACAAGCACCAGGAAATGGCCATCTCAAAACGTGAGAATCTACCAATCTCCCATTGGTGTTTTATGACATTGCTATCACTGAGTGCATTATTATCCACAACCCGGACCAACCATTGACAAGGAAATGACCTGTTCCAGCCGTATAGGTGCTGTGGCCACAGGAGGATGTCAGATACTCTGCTTACTGTGACAATAACCTCCCTGCCTGCCTCTCAATCCATCCCCACCATCCAGAAAGCATCACTCAGGGGTGGGATTGAATTCTCTCCAAGTAACTGGCTGAGTGCAGCTCACATGCAACACTGAGTGTAACATTCCCAAAGATCCACATTGTCCCGGACAAACCGCTGATTGTCATAATTTCCCCACTGACCATTCAGCACACACTCTCTTCACCAATGACACCACGGCCAGCAATGAATACCACCTACAAGATACAAACCAGGAACAGGGCAGGGCTCTTTTTACCAGCACCTCACACACCCATGACCTCCAGCACCTGGAAGAATAAGGGACGCAGATGCACAGAGACACCATCATGTGCCTGACAGTTAAAGCTTACACTCCGTGAGTACATTTTAAAGTAATCACCATTTCCACATCTGCAAGGGGAGATCTCTGAACGCGAGGGCTGGTTAGTCTCTAAGGGAATATCCTGTATGGCAGAGAGTGGGACAAATGTCCAAGGTGAAAGGATGGGTGCTAGGTGCTGAATTCAGGGAATCAGCTATCCCAGTGGATAATTCGTGTCATAGCTTAATTTGTCAAGTCCAATGAGTTTCCCAACTCTGGATGGTCTCAAAGCCAGGAGACAAAACCCATTGCCTCGGTTGTCTATGCTGAGTCCTGGCCAATGTATTGGTGCTCCCGATTCCTGGTATCTACACCGAGGGAGTTTTAGGATCCCTTATCTTCAAAAGTGGATCCATTTTTGGAATTTCATAGTTGAGACGATGGACTCAGTATGGGGATATTCAAATACCAGGGATTGGTCTAAAAAGGGAGCATTCTTCAGTAGCAGTGAGTTATCTGTGCACAGGGAGCTCCATTTGCTTTTATTAATTGAAAGGTTATGGGTGTCGCTGGTTAGACCAACACTTACCACCCTTCCTTTATCGCCCAGAATAAACCAGACTATTATAGATCTGGAGTCACATGTACACCAAGACTAGGAAAGGATGACAGATTACACTCCCTAAAGGGTATTAGTGAGTGAGATGTTTACTTTTCTAACAACTGACAACCGTTCATTGTCACCATCAGACAGTAGAAGTCTTGATTTAGATTGAATTGAAGTTCCACCATCTGTCATGGTGGACATCGAACATCGGGCTCTGAATTAATAATCTCGTGATGAGACATTGAAGCCATCATCTCTCTTTAACTTTCACATTGGCCTGAATCCAAAATAATAGGTTCAGATGCCAAGCAATAGCACATTATTTCCGTTCTAAATGGACCCCCTCTAATTCTAAGGCTGTGCCCACGGGTCCTAGTCTCCCCACGTGACGGAAACAAATTCCCAGCGTCAGCAACTTCAAAGTCACGCATTGTCTTGTGAGTTTCTATCAGATCTCCCTTCAACCTTCTAAACTGTAATGAATACAATCCCAGGATCCTCAGCCATTCATCATTTGTTAGGTCTACCATTCCAGGGATCATCCATGTGTATCTCCGCTGGACACACTCCAGTGGCAGTATGTCCTTCCTGAGGTGTTGGGCCTATAACTGGACACAGTATTCTAAGTGGGTCTAACCAGCGTTTTATGAAGTCTCAGAAGCACATCACTGCTTTTATATTCCAACTCTCTTGAGATAAATGACAACATTACATTTGCTTTCTTAACCACAGGCCTGAGCTAACAAGTCAAACTTTAGAGAATCCTGGACTAGCATTCTCATATCCCTTTGTACTTTGGCTTTATGAATTTTCTCACCGTTCAGAAAATAGTCCATTCTTGTATTTTGTTTTCCAAAGTGCAAGACCTTGCATTTGCTCACGTTGAATTTCATTAGCCATTTCCTGGACCACTCTCCGAAACTGTCTAAATCTTTCTGCAGCCTCCCCACCTCCTCAGAACTACCTGCCTGCCCGCCTAATTTTGTATCATTGGGGAACTTCACCAGAATGCTCCCAGTCTCTTCATCCAAATCAGTTATATATAAAGTGAACAGCTGCAGCCCCAACACTGAACCTTGCAGGGCACCATATGTCACTAACCACCATTCTGAAAAAGAACCTTTTATCCCAACTCTCTGCCTTCTATCAGACAGCAAATCCCCAATCCATGCCAGTAGCTGACCTGAAACACCATGGACCCTCACCTTACTCAACAACCTCCTGTGAAACCCTCATCAAAGGCCTTTTGGAAGTCTAGGTAGATCACATCCACTGGGTTTCCCTCGTCTAACGCACTTGTTAACTCTTCAAAGAATTCTAACAGGTTTGTCAGGCACGACCTCCCCTTACTAAATCCATGCTGACTTGTTCTAAGCTGACTCTGCACTTGCAAGAATTTAGAAATCTCATCCCGAACGATGGATTCTAGAATTTTAACTACAACCAAGATTAGGCTAATCGGCCTATAATTTTCCATCTTTCGTCTTGATCCTTTCTTGAACAAGAAGGTTACAACAGTGATTTTCCAATCATTTGGGACTTTGCCTGACTCCAGTGATTTTTGAAAGATCACAACCAATGTCCCTGCTATTTCCTCAGCCACCTCCCTCAGAACTCTAGGATGTAGCCCATCAAAGCCAGGAGATTTATCGATTTTTAGACCTTTGGCTTTTTTTTTAGCACTTTCTCTTTTGTAATGGCTACCATACTCAACTCTGCCCCTGATTCTCCTTAACTGTCATATTACTCATGTCTGGGTTTGGGTGGAGGTTGTGGTACACAGTGTTTGACAGGGAGTCTATGCCAAATGTTGAAGTTCTCCTGATTGCATTGGGTATCCAAGCTGGGACATGGTGGTTGGATTCACTGGTGAATATCTCCTTAGTTCAGCTTGCCAGGATGTTCAGAGTGAGGGGCTCAATGCTCTATCATTTCTTTGTTCATATTTGAGACACCATCCATTCCTAGACACGGTTGAGTGATCCAGCGCCGTGTACTGTAATTCATGTTGTGTGGGTGCTCAATGTTAGGAGTAAACTCAACTGTGGAGGCTCCAAAACTGAATTCAGGATTTTTTGTAATCCATGTCTGGGTTAGGTGTATCCACGCTTTGTTTTAGTGATCCTGGGAGTGTTTGTGTGGATGCTGTCATCTAATTTACAACTCCAGTGAGCCTGAGCAATGTATAAAGCAGAATAAATCAAACACTGTCAACCCCAAAAAAATGTTGAATACATCACTGTGTTTCTGAGACTAACCTCCTATTTGTGGTCATCCCTATGTATTTTCAAAGTGAAAATGATTCAGAATCTTAAACGTTTGTGTGATATGGAACAACAATTATCTTTGTGCTATTCCTGATGAAGAGCTTTTGTCTGAAATGATGATTTTCCTGTTCCTCAGCTGCTGCCTGACCTGCTGTGCTTTTCCAGCACCACTCTGATCTAAACTCTGGTTTCCAGCATTTGCAGTCCTCACTTTTGCATAAAATGCTTATAGTCTGGGTTCATGTACAGATACATTTGATCAGTAACTTCAAGTGTCTTTTTTCCTTTCTCTCTCTCTTGCAGTAAGTCTAGTGGTGATTCTAATCTTAGTTCGGGGCAATTGTGGTTTGTCTAAAAGCACCACTCGTTATCTGGTGGCTATGACAACGTCGGATCTGCTATTCATTGCTTTCGAAATCGTACTTCGCTGGTTTCCAACATATTATTATCCACGGTGTTTCCTGGACATCACTCCTGTGTGTAGTGTCATCTATGTACTGACCTGCTGGGCCATTGATTGTTCTGTCTGGTTCACCGTTACGTTCTCTTTTGATCGATTTTTCACCATTTGTTTTCGTCAGATGAAAACTAAGTATTGGACAAAGACTACTCCAATTAGGGTACTAGCAACAATTTGTATTTTCTTTTTTTTAAAAAATGTTCCCAACTATTTTCGATTTAAACCTGGAAAGATCATCAACAATGTTCCATGGTTCTGTTCTACCTGGCTCAGTTACTATACTGACCGCCGGTGGGCAAGTTTTCAATACTTTGAGCGATTTTTAACACCAATGCTCCCATTCACTTCTATTCTCTTTCTCAACGCTCTGACTGTCGGACACATCTCTGAGGCCATTACGGTGCGTAAGGGACTCAGGGGTCAGAGAAAAATAGAGAATGACCCAGAGATAGAGAGCAGAAGGAAATCTGTGATCTTACTCTTTGCCATATCTGCAAGTTTCATACTTCTCTGGTTGCTGGATATTTTACGTTTCTTTCGTGTCGCACATTCCTTGGATTCCACTGCTTTCGGTGTTTTTTCACAAGCCTCATATATGCTGCGGGACCTGAGCTGCTGCACCAATGCACTTGTTTATGTGGTGACACAGAACAGTTCCAGAGACCAGTTAAAGCATGCCCTGAAATATCCAATTATAAAAATAATTCAATTGATGAATAAATCCAAGTAAAAGAGAGCGAACATTAAAGGCAGCAGATAATGCAATGAGGGGTCCAGGTGAGGAATGGACTGACAGGAGAAGGAGGAGCAGCAACACGGTAACACTCCTTTCCTAATGGGCAAGAAATGGTTCCATCTGAGGAGCGAAACCAAAGAGACTGGAGGAGCAAAACAGTGGGAAGTGTTGTCAGCAATCAGCAACCGTTAATAGAAAGCTGGATAACAAAAGTATAACTGAAAGAGGAATCAGACATGCACAGAATAACATCATCCCCAGCAACCAGTTGTCAGTGAGAGAATCAGATACAAGGTCAATGACCTGGAGGCAAGTATCATCGGTCACTGCAGGCCGGAGTGGGAACAGCAATGGCAGGCTCCTGTCCTCACGGAATTCGCTCATCCACTCATCTGGACACAACTAAATAAAAAAAGGGAATGTTCCTATTACGCAGAGTAATATACTGTAAATAATCCGTGTCTTTTGATTACAGATGCATTTTCAGCAATGATTTCCTTTCTCTGGTTCCATTCCCTTCCCCCCCGGCCTGATGCTGATATCACTCCCTCTCTTTATTTGGTTCTTTCCACCAATCAGCCGCTGTGTTGGTGGGGAATCCATGGCCCAGTCAGAGGGCTCAGTGACAGACCGGATCCGACACTGGGGAATGGGGTTGGATGTGACAGATGACCCGACCCCCCTCAGTGCTGCCATGAGAAGGTTTTGTGGCTCTCACTGACTCCATTGGGCACAGTGGGAACTGACTCTGGGTGAACTCTGTTTGCTTGGGCCTTCATAATGGAGCCTGGGATCAATTGAAAGATCGATGGGCCATCAGCAAGGATTATGTTTCCATCTGTAAAACAGCTCCTAAAACCCAACCTTGTATCAGCTCCTGATTGGCCGGTCTGATCAAGGTCCTGTTTAACACTGAGGTAAACCTCCTTCACTGTTCACTAACCCACCACCACATTTGGAGCCATCTGTCACCTTCCTGACCATCGGAGACAAGCAGGAGGCTGGAAGAACCCAGCAAGCCAGGCAGCATCAGGAGGTGGAGAGGTCAATGCTTCAGGAGTGGGGGTAAGGGGAGCTGCTGATAAAGGGTGGGCGTGGGGGAGGGCTTTGGGTGGGGAGAGGGATGGAGTGCTGAGGTGAACATAGGTAGTGGTTACGGCCTGATCGGTCAATGTGAATCCGATTGGTGGCAGGGAGGGGTGGAAGGGAGGGGGAGGGGTTGGAAAGGGAGTTGGTGGTTGGGGAGGGAGGTTATTTGAAATTGGGGAACTCAATGTTGAATCCTCCGGGCTGTAGGCAGCCCAGGTGGAAGATGAGATGTTGTTCCTCCAATCTGCGATCTGATTCACTGTGGCAAGGCCTCACTGGACCTTGTATTGGTTAATGGGCCTGGCCAGCTGACTGACCTTTCACTAGAAACAGTGATCACAACTCCTTCAGTTTTAAGATCGCGATGAATAAGGATAAGTCAGGACCCTGTGGGAAGGTCCTGAATTCGGGGAGGGTAAATTAAGACACTATTAAGTAGGAGCTAGGGAGAGTTAATTGGGAAGAGCTGTTATTGAGCAAGTCCACATTTCCCATGTGGGAGTTGTTTAAAGACCTGCTGATCAGACTTCAGAATGGGCATACTCCACTACGGAGGAAGGACAGGGATGGCAGGGGACTGTTATACCAGGTCCAGTTATTCTGAAGACCATCTGTGGGAACATTTTAAATAGTCCGAAACATTTTAACACCATTTTTATCATTCACTATTGTTCTATTTCCCAATATTCTGACAGTGAGGCAAATCTATGAGGCCAATAAGGTGTGTAACAGACTGATGGGTTAGAGAAAATTGGAGAATGACCCATAGATAGAGAATGGACAGAATTCTATGATCTTGCTCTTTGTCATATCTGCCAATCTTCATCTCCTCATTTTTCAGCCTCTCCCCCAGATTTTACATTCCTGCAATTCCTGCCCCCTGTCTGTTCCCCTCCAATATTGCTCTTCCCTCATATATTTTGCTTCCCCCCGAAAAATGCGCCTCCTGATCTCACCCCTGTGCAGCATTACTCAAACTGCCCCATCCCCATCATTATCACCCCCCATCCCCCACCAACCCCTTTATGGTGGGGAGGGGGGACACAGTGAGCACGTGCAGACACTTACTGACCTGTGGAGAGACTGCCTCACTGCAGAGTAAGAGCCCAGGCCCCCTCTCCACCCCCACCCCCTGAGACAGGGACTTTATGTAAACTCCCTCAATCATTGTCACTGCCCCCTCCCGAATATTGTGCCCTTTCCCCTCCCCCCAATTATGTTCCTGCCCACAACCCCCCTTCCCCTCCTCCCGATGTTCAGTCTCTTCCCCAACACCTCCCCAGGATCTCTTGCCCATTCCCCCCTCACCCAAATGTCGGGGCCCTTCCCTAATATTCTATTCCCCCTATGTTGACTGCCCCATTCCCACGTAACACCCTGACCCTGGCTAATTTGTGACCCCATCCTCAATTTCCCACCCCCTTGGAATTTTCCAGCCCCACCCACTTTCCCCTCCTTCCCCGATCAAATTGCCCCCTCCCTGTGCACCTTCATTTACCCCCCACACCACACTGTCCCCTCTATCCATACCCCCCATCTGTGTATAAAACCCCCCCCCGTGTCTCCATTGTGTACAATTCCCCACCCTCCCTCACCACCCCCCACCCCTCGCTGTGTCCCAGGCCCTGGGCGGGAGGGGGAGGGGGACACCGGGGAGTGTGTGCAGAGACTGATCGCCCATTTGACAGCGTGTGTCTTCATGCACAGCAAGATCCCAGTCCCCAGGCTTCCCCCCGGCTCCACCCCATCCCCACAGTTTGGACAACAACAGGAGACCCAGGGAACAGCAAGATCCCACTGTGTTAATGACATGTGCAGCACCATATGGTACTGAGTCCAAATCACCCTCAGGGACAGGAGTATAGGGAGGGAGGGGTGGGGGTCAGAGAGACAGAGTGCATTATGTGTGTGTGAGAGAGAGAGATACTGAGGTGGGGAGAGAACACAAACAAGATTAGGGACAGAGAAACAGAGACAGACACAGAGAGAAAATCCCAGGGTTGGTGGTGTGAGGGAGGGAGAGAGATGGAAGTTGATGAAGTCAAAGCCAAGATCTTTTGAATCAAAAAACAAGAAAAACAAACAAAATCCCATCCCTGAGTGACTTCCCAAAGATCCCCATTTTATCAGCACATTCCCCTAGTTTTAAACCCAGAGAATGGGAACAGATTTCACTGGGACCCAGGGGGTAAATGCTTTCTGACTGACCCCCCAACCCAAAGGTTTATTTTCTGAGACTCGATGGAAGGGAGTCAGTCTCAGAGCCTGGATCCCGTCCCTCCCTCCGGGTTTAACCTGCCCCCTCCAGCTGCTTCTCTCCCTCCCTCCCTCCCTCCCTCACACTCACTCTCTCTCCTTCACTCCTTCCATCTGTCTCCCTCTCTCATTCTCTGTCTTCTCTCCCCACTCTCCCTGTCCCAATCCCCCTCTCCATCTCTCCACTCAGCTTCCTCCTGCTCTTGAGAATGGATGGTTCTCTCTCTCTCTCCATTCCCCTTACCTTCTGATTGAAATGCCCTCCCCTCCCTCCCTCCCATTTAAAGTGTGTTCCCATCTCCCCGCCCTGTCCTGTAGACACTAGCCCCGTCACTATCACATTGTGGGGGGAGGGGGAGGAGAGGTGGAGGGGTCTGGACTTGGGAAAGGAGGGATGATACACCCACTATCAGACCATCAGCAAATGGAGCCCGGGCCCTGTAGACAGGCTCCTGTGATGTGTATGGGGCAACCCACATGCTGAGGGGTGCACAGCAAGATCCCACAGGCAGCTGGGGTGTGGCATACCTGGGGTATTTCCTCTTCTTTACCCCCTGCCAGAACAACTCCCATCCCCCAGCAACAAGCCCTCCACAAGCATAATGCTCCCCCTGTAATTTAAACACAGCAAGATCCCAATAATGCCAGCACTTTCTAAATCCAGTTTCTGATGATGAGTCTCTCTCTGTCTGTCTCTCCCTGTCTGGAATCCCACATCCTGTCCCCCACACCCCTCCCCATTAAAATGACAACAAGTCACAGGATGGGCCATTGATGCACAGTGCGATCCTCCAGAATGTGCTCAAATCCCGCTTTACATCCGACAGGAGGCTGTGGATTTCTGTGTGTGGGATGGTTTTGTTTGTTTGAAAAATCAACCAAAGAAAGACAGAGAGAGAGATAGATCCCCTCCCAGATACTTAGGGAATTGGCAAACCTGTGCCTTATCTGTGTGATTATCATATTTGGTCACCCTTGTTGCAACGTAGGACACCCTGCAGGTAGTTTGAGACACAGCAAGATCCCACAAGAAGCATTATTCTGACATTAGAAGAAGTCTTTGGAGAAAGTTTCTCATTTAAGGTTTTAATTCCCTCCTTGGGGAGTCCTGTCTGTCAGACACTCACTGAGTATTGATGTATTTGTGTCAAACCCCAGGCTTCAAACCTGTTTTTAAAACGACAGGGCCGCAATCTGACAGGAGCCAGTTACCCAGAGGCCCCTAAAACCCAGGGATCCCCCAGAGGAGATTAAACCTCGGGGTAAATAAACACACAACTCACATGGGCCCCCACGGGGTGCAGCCTGTCGACCAGGCCTCAGGCCTCAGGATCGTGTCCCCTCTGGAGAAAGCTCTTGTTCAAAAGTCTCCTGATCCCAAAGTTTCTCTCACTGAATCTTCAAGTGACCAGCGAGATCCCTTGGGAGGAAAGAGACAGCATTAGATGAAAGACAAAGGAGGAAAATCATTACAGGGAGATAGCACAGCAAGATCCCAGGTTTTCCTCTCTCAGTGACACAACAATCTCTCAGCAACATCCAAACACAGACACATCGGGCGATGAGCTGAATTTTCATGACAAAGCTTTGGAGAAACTTTGGAATAATGAGTTTGCTGATGAAAACACTTACTGCCTGCAGTGACAGTATTGGGGCAGCTGGGGCACAGCAAGATCCCACATGGTACAATGTAGCAGCAGCTAATTACTCTGATCCCCCCACTGTGATGCTGCTTCAGTTTAATTATTTCCTGTCACTCCAGAATCAAAAACTGCAGCGATTGTACAATCTCAAAACGCCTCTCCCTCTCTCTCCCCTTCTGTTTCCCCATCTCTCTCAATTTTTCAAATCTCTCTCTCTCACTCTCTTTCTCTCACTGTCGAATTTTCTCATCCTACCCTCTCTGTAACCAATGTTACTCTGACTTTATGACAAGTCTTTAGAGAGTGTCACATCATTTGGGTTTTAATTCCCCCTCAGGGAGTTCTGCCTCTCAGATCCTAGGGATAGACACAGAGTCATAGAGATGTACAGCATGGAAACAAACCCTTCGGTCCAACCCATCCATGCCGACCAGATATCCCAACCCAATCTAGTCCCACCTGCCAGCACCCGGCCCATATCCCTCCAAACCCTTCCTATTCATATACCCATCCAGATGCCTCTTAAATGTTGCAATTGTACCAGTCTCCACCACATCCTCTGGCAGCTCATTCCATAAAGACACCACCCTCTGCGTGAAAATGTTGTCCCTTAAGTCTCTTTTATATCTTTCCCCTCTCACCCTAAACCTATGCCCTCTCGTTTTGGACTCCCTGAACCCAGGCAAAATACTTTGTCTATTTATCCTATCCATGCTCCTCATAATTTTGTAAACCTCTATAAGGTCACACCCCAGCCTCCGATGCTCCAGGGAAAACAGCCCCAGCCTGTTCAGCTTCTCCCTAAAGCTCAAATCTTCCAAGCCTGGCAACATTCCTGGCAACATCCTTGTAAATCTTTTCTGAACCCTTTCAAGTTTCCCAACATCTTTCCAATAGGAAGGAGACCAGAATTGCATGCAATATTCCAACAGTGGCCTAACCAATGTCATGTACAGCTGCAACATGACCTCCCAACTCCTGTACTCAATATTCTGACCAATAAAGGGAAGCATACCAAACGCTTTCTTCACTATCCTATCTCCCTGTCACTCCACTTTCAAGGAGCTATGAACCTGCACTCCAGGGTCTATTTCTTGACCTTACCATTAAGTGTATAAGTCCTGCTAAAATTTGCTTTCCCAAAATGTAGCACCTCACATTTATCTGAATTAAACTCCATCTGCCACTTCTCAGCCCATTAGCCCATCTGGTCCTGATCCTGTTGTAATCTGAGGTAACCCTGTTCGCTGTCCACTACATCTCCAATTTTGGTGTCATCTGCAAACCTACCAACTGTACCTCTTATGCTCGCATCCAAATAATTTATGTAAATGACATACTTTAATGCAGGCTTCAAACCTGTTTTAAAAATGACAGGGCCACAATCCGACAGTAGCCAGTTAACCAGAGGCCCCTAAAATCCAGGAACCCCAGACGAGATTAAACCTCGGGGTAAATAAACACACAATCCATGTCGGCCCCACGGAGTGCAACCTGTCAACCAGGCCTCAGGCCTCAGAACCACGTCCCCCTCTGGAGCTTGGCCAAGGCTTACCTCGGCCTGAACATAATGGATCTTCACGTTGCAGCTTTCCCAACAAAAGCTCATCCGGATAAAAGAAGGAAAAGATTACTCGAAAGGGAATGCGAGAGCATTTTGAAGGCAACTTACACAGCAAGATCCCAGGTTTAAAAGCACCTCTGCCCATTGCCAATGTATTAATGTATCTAACACAGTCAGCAGTTAGGGTGGAACATGGTGTGGGAGTAGATCTTCGAGGAGAAAGTGAGGACTGCAGATGCTGGAGATCAGACCTGAAAATGTGTTGCTGGAAAAGCGCAGCAGGTCAGGCAGCATCCAAAGAGCAGGAGAATCGATGTTTCGGCATGAGCCTTTCTTTAGGAAGAAGGGCTTATGCCAGAAATGTTGATTCTCCTGCTCTTTGAATGCAGCCTGACCTGCTGCGCTTTTGCAGCAGCACATTTTCAGCTGGGAGCAGATCTTACCAGGGATTGGAGGAGGATAGTGAGGGAAAGGCATCAGATTATTACACTCTGCAGCGACCTGGGAATAATTGCCTTTTACTGAAAACAGTTCCGAGCTTGTACGTGGCTGTAGCTCCCTCCAGTCTGAAACCCTCATTCCCCTCTATCCTGTCTCCTGTCTCTGAGTCAATGGCATATTCATTCCCAGGATAGGGACAACATGTGGCTAGATACAGAGTAAATCTCCCTCCATACTGTCTGCATCGAATACTCCCACGACATGTGCAGCATGGGGTTAGATACAGAGTATAGGTCCCTCTGCATTGTTCCTATCAAACACACACAGGATAGGGACAGCATGGGGTTAGGTACAATGTTAGGCAGCATTGTAGACAGTGCAGATGGTACCTTAACATTACAAATGGAGATTGATAGACTGGGTGAATGGGCAAAGCTGTGTTAGATGGAGTTCAGTGGCAGCAAGTGTGTGGGTATCAGGTTGGAGTACAGAGAGGGAGCACAAAGGAGGTTTACAAGAATGATCCTGGAGCTCAGGGGTTACATTCTGAGGGAGCACTCGACAAATGAGGCCATTTTCCTCCAGAATTGAGAAAGTTAAGGGGTGATCTGATCAAAGCCTTCAAGGTATAAACAGGATGAGACCGAATCGATCAAGATCAACAATTCCCACAGGTTGGAGATTCTAGACCGAGAGGGAGCAGAGTCTGAGAATGAGGGCCCAGAGTGTTCAGGAGAGATGGTAGGAAGCACTTTGACACACAAAGGGTGGGAGAGGTTTGGGACTCTCTCCCACAAACAGCAGTGGATGCTGGATCAGTCGTTCAGGTTATATCGGAGAGAGAGACATTTTTGTTCAGTGAAGATATTGAGGGATATGGGCCAAAGGAAGGAGTGTGGAGTTAGGCCACAGATCAGCCCTGATCCCATTGAATGATGGAACAGGACAGAGGGGCTGAATGGCCTCCTCCTGTTCCTATGTTCCAAAACAACGAACTCCCTGCACTGTCCCTATCAACCTCTCTCAGGGCAGGGACAGAACAGGGTTAGATACACAGTAAAGCTCCCTCTACACTGTCCCCATCAACCCATCCCAGGATTGTTTAACGGAGCTATAATATTTGAAAATGCTTCTATTATTCTTCATTCATTGTCCCTCAGTAACTCTGTGTGTGCGTGCGCGCATGCATATGTGAGAGACTGAGAGAGAGAAACGGAGACAGAGACCAGGACCCTGCATTACTGGGTCAGGTACTGTTGTGGAGAAAATATAGAGAACCACCAGGAGACGCAGAGAGTTCTTCAAGAAGTCGGTTGTTTATTTGCAAACATAAAACTGTGACACAGAGAAAGCAGATTCTCGAATGCTCCCGACCCTCAGGGTCCATGATTTTTATATCTTTTGTTATCATGTTACTGTGAGCTTATCACCATGTCCAACTATATTAATCAAAGTACCTCACCCCAGCTACACAATAAACCAGTGATGTTAGTTCCCATTATCTCTTTAGTTGTACATTCTACTTGATGTTATTCTAATGTCATGATTAGATATTTGTTGCTAACTCTGCTGCAGTGATCTTCATTGCAGACTAACCTATCATGATAGATATTTAGCTATTCCATCTATTACAATAGTCTCCTGTCTCAAGCTGACTCTACTAAATATTAATTAGATATTTTAATGTCATGTCTGAAATATTTCCAGTCCCAGTCCTGTCATAATAACACTTAACAGAGAAACTTGCTTTATTACTTGTGTTCTTTCATCTGGCCATAGTGGCCTTTCAGCCTTAACCTTACCCTGCTAATTGGTGTAAGAATATTCCACTATGGTTCTCCCATCCTGCCCCTGCCTTCCACAGACCACAGGTTCCCAGTGGGCTTCATGCTTTAACCCTTCCCATGCTTTCATGGTCTTTATTTTCCATCAATCTCGCTCCAACAACAATACCATTCGTTAGTTAAACAGGATAGAAGACAGCACCAATTCTCAGGAAGTGTTTTACTGTTTCTGTTTTTGTTAAAGCGCTTGGGCGGTGTGCTGGCTCAGTCAGGAGACTGTCTGTGTGGAGTTTGCACATTCACCACGTTTGTGCACACACTTTTCCTATTTTCCCCTTTATGGACTGGTTCATTCTCTCTACTTTGCCCTGTGACTGAGGATGGTACACCGTTCCAAATGCATGTTTCAGTCCTAAGGCTGCTTCTACTTTTTGCAGGTCTTCATTCTTAAAATGTGTGGCATTATCTGACCTGACTTTGTTTGGAAAGCCATGTGTTGGAATATATGGGTTTATCAAAAATTTGATCACTGTCTTGGCATCCTCCTTCTTCGCAGGTATCGCTTCTGGCCAACCAGTGTATGCATCCACTGCTACCAAAAGGTACCTGTATCCATTTACTCTCTCTATCATATCAGTGTAGTCAATCACTATTTCCTGACCTGGCATTCTTGGAAGAGGGAATTTTCCCTCGTGTGGTTTCACTGTTGCTTTTACATTATATTCTGTACATGTTTTACATTCTCTGATATAATTTTCAACCATTGCTGGCAAGTACGGCTGCCACCAATGTGTCAGATACCTCAGCATCTGCGTCTTTCCACAGTGTGTCAACCCATGAGCTTCCTGGAGCATGGAAGCTATCAAACCTGGGGGTAGCACTGGTCTACCGTCCGGGGACCTCCAAATTCCTTCTGACTCTATGGCCCCTCTCTCTCTCCATACTGTCAGTTCATGAGGAGAGGCTTTTTGCTGCTCTGTTATTAACACGTTTGCATCGCAGACGGGCAGCAGGTCATATACTGTTCTCTCTGTTTGCATCATTATGTACTGGGGTACGTATCCTGCTGCTTTTTTTGCTGCTAAGTCTGTTTCCTGATTGCCCTTAGCTACTATTGTATCAGTTTTATCATGTCCTCTACACTTAATCACTGCCACTTGTGCAGGTTTCAGTAGGGCTACAGCTAATCTCCTCATCTCTTTTTCATGTTTAATTGGGGTTTTTGCTGCTGTTAAGAATCCTGCTCTGATCCATTGGCTAAGTTCTACCTGTATGGCTCCTGCCACATATGCAGAATCGGTGTAAATGTTTACTCTTTTTCCTTCTGACCATTCTAACGCAGCTATCATTGCCTGTAGTTCAGCACATTGGGCTGATTCTTTGCCTGTCATTTTTCCTGTCATTACTTCTTCAAATCCCTCACTTGTCTGTCGCACCACTGCATAGGCTGCTTTCAGTCCTTCCGTTGGATGTCTGTAGCAGCAACCATCTGTAAACAACACTTCTTCTGGATCTATTAATGGAATTGCCTGTAAATCTGGTCTTACTTTGGCGTCTCTCTGTGCCCTTTCCTCGCACATATGTGGTTCTCCCTCTCCTATGTTATCAGCCATATTTATTCCTTCATGTGTAAAACTTATATGTGGTGCACTCAGGATCCTTTCTAACCTGATCTGCCGCAGTGGCGTCATTGTAAAAGCTGTTGAGTTCACATAGGCCACTATACTATGTGTCGTCAGTACTGTTAGTGAATGGCCCATGACTATATGTGCTACCTTTTGGAGAATTTTTGCTACCCCTGCTGCATGTCTTGTACATGGCGGGTGTCTGTCCTCTATTGGGTCAAGGGTAACACTTACATACATCAGCACCTGCCTGCCTCCCCCTTTTCTTTGGAAAAGAACACCATTTATTGTGTGCGCTTTTTCAGAAATATCAAGGAAAAATGGCTCTTTGTAATCCGGGACCGCTAAATCAGCAGCCCGCGTTAGGGCCTGTTTGAGGGATATGAAACTTTCGTCTGCCTCCGTGGTCCACTGCAAATGTGCCGACAAATTTCTCATGCCTTGCTCATTTACCATGGCCCTCAGAGGAAAAGTCAGCTCCCCATATGAGGGAACAAATTATCTACTGTATCCCGTCAACCCAAGAAATGAGAGCATGTCTTTTACAGTGACTGGTTTGGCATGATGCAGAATAGAAGATCTATGGGGTGGGGACACACCTGTTCCCTTAGTGGAAATAACTCTGCCCAAAAAAGACACCGTTCGTCTGCAGCATTGCAATTTGGCCCGTGAAACTTTGAAACCGACGTTATACAGGAGAAGCAGCAACGAGTGTGTAGCCGCCAAACAAGAAACATGGTCGGGTGCTGCCAATAGAATGTCATCCACATATTGAATCAATACTACCCCGTCTGGGAGCATCAGGTCCTTCAGCTGCTGTTTCAGTACCTGATTGAACACCCCAGGTGACAAAATAAACCCCTGAGGGACCCTTGTACAACGAAGTTGCTGGCCTTTATAGGTGAACGAAAAAATGTCCCTTAAATGATCAGCTAAGGGCACGCAGAAAAACGCGTTGGCCAGATCAATGCACGAGAACCACTTATGGTCAGGAGTCAGCACAGACATCGCAGTGTAGGGGTTTGGGACCGAAATTGTTGGAGTAGAAACGATACTGTTGATCCGTCTAAGATCATGCGCCATCCTATACTTGCCTGTATTCTGCTTCTCTACAGGTAAGATAGGAGTGTTCCAGGCTGACTGAGAGGGTTCTAGCACCCCTGCTGCTACCAATCCTTCAATCGTTTCAGCAATGCCGGCTTCAGCCTCTGGTTTGTGTGGGTATTGTCTCTGCCAAATCGGAGTGTGGTCTATTAATTCGAATGTGATTGGTACAGCGTATTTGCAGTAACCAACGTCCGTCGAACCTGTTGACCACAAGGCACCCGGTAATGTATCAAGCATTTCTGCAGCCTGTGGATGGTCTGTTTTTTCCCTGCCATGAAACCTTTCAATCTGCCGATGTTCCAACAGCACCTTGTCAGTTGTTCTGTGTATAAGTCTATAAGCCCCAACCGAAGGCGAATATTGTAAGCCAGGCAATTGTGTCCAACCCCAATCAGTTAACTCCATCAAGCGTTTAGACATAGGTCCCAGATCTTTGGCCTGATATTCAGGATGCACAGCCAGGGTAACATGCAGTATAGCTTCTTCCCACATCTCGTACCATTCCAACTGTTCTGGAGTTAAGTCCACAACACCCACCACACCTTCTCTCCCTAGCAAAATGCAACTAGATGAAATATCCCACTGAGTCCCTTCTAGATGTTGATAGAAGGCATGCTGATAAAGTTCATTGGCATCTCTGTCATAAAATAGAGTCACATGAAGGGGATCTACAGGGGGAGCATAGGGCTGCAGCATCTGAGCCCAGGGTCGCCATTGGTTGTATAAAGACTGTATGCCGTTCTCCTGCCCGTCCTCAGGTTCAAGGAGTCCCCAGTATATATCTGCCCACTGCCCTTCTGCCCCTGGGGACGTATCTGGTGATAACATCATTTGGGATCCAGAGTGAATCATCGACAGAGAACAATTAACCGAGTATTGTTGGGGAGAATCTGCTATCGGGGTACCTACATTGGGGCTAGGGAGGGGAGCACCATTATTAAAGCAGACACTGTCAGATACCAGCTAAAACACAGCCATGTAAAGTAAACCCAGCCACTGCAGGACTGTCTGCCTGGGGCCACATTCCTGGGGGATTAGAACATGTCCGTCAGTTTCAGATCATCCTGTTACACTCTCATTGTTAATAAAGGAAACCGGTAACTATCGGATAGTGTAAATCGCACCGATACTACACTTGATTGATAAAGTACTTGCTAATGCCTCCGCTGACGTCAAACTCATTCGGGTCCTATGTTAAATGATAATATCTGTATATTCAACTATGGAGAACTATTGTGAACGCCCAGACAGCCAGACGCATGGCAATGAGGAAACCCTTCCAAACAATAAACTTTTAATTTACAAGATCGGAAACTGCCGAACCCAGGATGTCTACCCATTGTTCAGCACAGCAGGAGATGGACAGGTATCTCGGGGCAGCCAATAGAGACACTAATCCATTCACAGACAGGTGAACCGACCAATGAAAGAGCCGAACAAGGGGAACCTGACCGGGAACTTGAGGAAGCGCGAAGTATAACTGCACCAGATCCGAAGGGAGAGACAGAACGCCTTCTCCAACGAATTTGCATGCTTTTGAATTCGTTGTATAGTTTGCCAGTCTTGATTCTGTAATAATCGGTGTTTTTTGCTCCAAACTCTAGCCGGTTTGATCTCTCCTTCCAACGAACACGTGGAGACGAGACCATTCGGTTTCCGTCTCAACAGTATCCATTTGGAAAGGTTACAACGAGTCCCTCTGGTCCACACAAAACCGAAACCCCACATCTCACCAGCAAGTCACGTCCCATCAAATTCATAGGGCATGAAGGCGATAGAACATATTGATGATAAAAAGTTTGTCCGGCCATTGATGTCATCAGTGGCAATGTCAGAGGCAGAGTTTATAGTACACCCGAGAACCCTACTAACTGGACACGAGAGGATGAAATAGTTGACTGAGGTAAATCACAAATGATAGTGGACAATCTGGCACCCGTGTCAACTAAAAAAGATAAATTGTTGTCCATCACCCTCACTTGCATATGGGGATCTGCCAACCCCCTATGTCTCTGGGTTCTCGGGCCCCGTCAATATTCATACCCCTGCCCTTCCGGGATAGTTTGGGGGTACTGTCCTTGCACCGGGGCTGCCACTGCATTTGGGACTTGGTACGGCTGAATAGTCTGTTGGAACGGAGGCCGATTCAAAGGGAGATACTGTCCTCGCATCCATCTTTGGCCTCCCTGGGGCCCCCACAGTAGGGGACAAGTTCTTCTCCAGTGCCCAGGTTGTCCACATTCAAAACAAGTGTGCGGTAGCTGACCTCTGACTCCTCCACGGCCCCTTCCTCTACCCCGCATTCCTCCTGGAACAGCTATTGGTCTGCCTCCATACAGGGGGTAATATGGTGTCGAAGCAGGTACTGGGTCTAGACTCTGCCGGTTATTTTGTGGCGACAGCTGCTGCATCATCTGATTAATCGTCTTTTGGGAGGCCTTCTTTGTCTCATTAACCTTCCGTCTAGCCTCATCAAGCTGTAACTTCAGCAACTGTACTTGAGCTGACTCCTTGCTCTGTTTATCTTCATCCTGTTTTGTCCTATATCGCTTCATATGATGTGTCAAATGCTTCTCCCACTGTTCTGTAGGGCACCCTGGGATATCCGGATTCCCCTCTATTGCCTCTTTTACTTCCTTCGGTAACCCTGCCATAACAGCTTTCCTAAATAACGTGGTCTGTAGCTGACCTGACCCTCGATGGCTCCCCGCAGTGTCTGTCCACGTGCTTTTACATCTAGTCAAAAAGGCAGGCATCTCCTCCCCCTCCTTCAGTGTGAAGGTGAGCGAGTGCATCGCCCCCGGTGGAATTGGGAATCTATCCCTCATCGCCCTTCCCACACAGGTGGCATGCTGCACAAACGGGTCCGAGTCAGGTACTAAGGTGGTCCCCGCAGACGCTTCAATCTGCTGTATCTCCCACATACTCAATTGTCTGCCCAACAATGCTCTCCAATCGCCCATAGCTAACTTGAAGCCTAGTGTGTATTGGCAAAATTTAGTCATCCAAGGTCCACCTCCCTCCATGGGTGGGGGCATTTTGTCCAAAATGCAATTCATATCCGTATAGGCAAAAGGCTGATACACATCCCCCATAACAGAGCCTTTATAAACTAGAGGCAGTTGGTGCTGATAATTTATGGGCTGCCGCAATGTCTCCCTCTGTCGTAAATCATATCTATGTTCAAACGGAGACTGTCCCTCTGAGGGGCCCTGGTCAGTATGCATTGTAAGTGAACCTTTCAAAGTGACAGGGTACGTGTTTGAACCGCCCCCTGGGCGGGACTCATTATCTTCACTATCTGTAGTACTCTTGGACTCCTCCTCCTCCCAGTTTCCTCTGTTTCTTTCTTCCCTTAAATCTCGCTTTCTCCTGTCTGAGAATCCATCATCTGGTAACCGACCTGAACTATGTAATCCTCCCCTTCTGTCCTTCTCAGCACTATATGGTGTTGAATGAGCATCTGGTTCTTGCCCTACTGAATATCTCCCCTGTCCTGCCTGTTCTTTGTTCTTACTGTACGTAACCGTCATCCTGCTTGCTTCCTCTGCCTCCTTAATCCTCTGTTCAGCTTCTAATGTTAGTTTTTCTACTTTTCTGATGTTTTCTTCTAATGCTTCCCCCAGTCTCTCTTTTACTACATTGTACTCCCTTGTTCCCACTTCTCGCACATCTAACACCCCCTCTTGAACATGCATAAGTGGCATTTGTGTTACAGGATATGGGGGCGGTGATTGTGCCTCAGACGATTTAGGATACACCGGCGCTGAAGGTCCTGCATTTTCTGTTTTAGACGTATCTCTTTCTCTTTGTAATGTTTCTACTGCTACACAAGCTAACGTCATATTATGTAGATTAATCCTCCTTTCTTCTTTCTCCTCACCGTCTTTGATGCATTTTCTCCTAACCAATATTGACCCTTTCTTTCCCTTCATATGCTCCTCTACTTCTAATCTAACCTGTTCTTCTGCTTTTCCCAAAAATGGTGACAATTTCTTCCTCTCCTCATCTTTAGGGACTTTGCCCTGTTTCTGTAAATCTTCCCAAATCTTATCATATTTCTTCATCATTGTTTTTTGTTTGTCCTTCGCAAGCCCACTTATTAACTGACTCCTAACTTTCCCCCACTGCTGTTTTATGGACATTAAATCAGAAGAACATCCTCCAATTTCCGCACACTCTTTATCAAATTCCCCTACCATTTTATGTATTTCTGTTTTTTTTTTACCCGACTGTCCAATAACCAATCGATTTATATTTAACTTGGCCAAGCAACCAACCGGACTAAAACAAATCTGATGCAAATCAATCAATCAATCAATCTGTATAAAATACACCCCAGGAAGCTGGCCCTTACAGTCCGAGTTAGCAGCAGTTTTATTATCCCCTTTAGATTTTTACTGCGTACTCTTCCTCACTGAGACACCACCGTCTTTATCTCAGAGACACCACTGATTTTCCTACCACCCTCCGTACATTCCCAATATCATTACAATTTTACTTACAACATATCAATCATCAACTACATTCGTGAGCGGTGCTTTTATGAGATCCTGCTCAAGGGACTTTAAACCCTCTCACACATACGTACCTCGGTGCTTTTATGAGGACTCTAACCCCATGGGACTTTAAACCCGTACGTATTTAAACAATTCTTTTTATACTTTATCCACTTACTATTACTAGGACACTTGTAGTCTAGTGACAACAATCAATTTAGCATCTCCAATCGCAGACCTTCGATATAAACAGGTGTCTGCTCACCTTTGTGTCTAGCGGCGCCGCTTGTTGTCGTCACCAGACGTCAGTGTCCGTTATTTCGATTTTCCTCTCGTTTTACGTCAATCACGTCGGAATCACGTCGGGCTCACCATCTGTGGACTTTACTGGCTCAACCTACAAACTTATTATCTTTTATGTATGAGCCAAGTCCTGCGTGCTCTTTAAAATAAAGCAATAAGGAAAAATATTTAATCTTGCACTTTTAGTTTTATTCTAACAATAAGTGGATAAAGTATACAGAGCTCTGGGTCTAAACCTTTCCGTCCCTGACAAACTACTAAGTCAGTCAGTTCACAAAGGAAAAGACCCCTCTCTATCCCTGACACAGTCTTTTATACTATACAAAACATCATACCATCACTCAAGTGAAACTGTCTTCTCATTGGCTGTTGCTCTGATTCCATTCCCCGCCTCCTCGCATTTCCGGCTGTCCGACCTCACGGGACCTTCCCTTTTTCGAAGACAAAGGACCACCATGTGGTCTCCTTTCGAGCATGACCCGGCAGTCTCACCCACTTCCGGGGCGCGAAACGGCCGATCACGTGACCTCCGAGCCAAGGACACGCCCCCATGCCCGACTATTGGAGGACCACGTGACCTCCGAACTGAGGACACGCCCCCCCAGGCCCAACAGGTTAGTTTTCCAGGTAAGTTAAGTGTGTTTATATATATATATATTTACAACCCACATGGGAGACAATGAAGGTAAAAACACGTGGCATCCGGAGTAACTTGGCAACTTGGCTCTAAAATTGGTTCAGTCAGTGAAAACAGAGGGCGTTGGTAGAAGGCTGTTTGGGTAATTGGAAGCTGGTGTCCAATGGTGTTCCACAGCTCTCAGTGCTGGGTGACTCATTCTTTGTGATAATCACAAATGACATTGATAAAGGTGTATGTTTGTGTGGGGAGGGGGTGGGATCACTGGGAGTGTGCAGAGTATGCACGGTGGTATGGGGGAAGGTACAAGGGAGGTTGGTGATGATACACACGTTTGCATATCACACAAATATTGACCGAGTAGTTGGCAGCGAGAGAAATAGTCATCGGTTATAAATAGATCCAGACAGATTGGTCAGACGGGCAAATCAGTGACAGATGAAATTTAACCCTGATAAATGTGAGGTGATACACTTTGGCAGAAGTCACAAGACAAGGCAACACTCAAGAAATGGCAGAACACCAGGACACTTAGAGGAACAGAAAGATCTTGTGGTGATTGTTAACAGATCCCTGAAGGCAGCAGGACAGGTTAATAGGGTAAAGAAGGCAGACAGGATACATGCCCTTCCCAATCGAGACATCGATTATAAGAGCAGGGAGGTGCTGCCTTGTTTGGGTCACAGTCTGAGTATTGTGTACAGTCCTGGTCACTGCACGATGGGAAGGATGTGATTGTAATGAAGGGAGTGCAAAGGAGATTCAGCAGAATATTGCTTGAGCTGTAGCAATGTCGCTGTGAAGAGAGAGGCTGGATAAGCTCAGGCTGTTTTTTTTAGAGCAGTGATTGGTGTGTATAGGACTGAGGGGTGTGGACAGGGTGAATAGAAAACAGATGCTCCCCTTGTTCAAGGGCAGATAATAAGATGGCATCATTTTAAGCTGGATGACAGGAGGTTTCGAGGGGACATGAGGAAAGATCTTCCCACCCAGAGGATGGTAGGGGCCTGCATTGCACTGCCTGGGAAGGTGGTTCAGATGGGAAACTTCACAACCTTGAAAACATACTTGGATTAACCGTTGAACTGTCATAACGTTCAAGGCAATGAGCCGAGTGATGGAAAGTGGAAGTAATGTGAACTTAACATAATTTTGGCAGAACAAATCTGATAGGCTGAAGGCCCTCTGCTGTTTTATGTGATTCTGCTCTTCGACGATTTTGAAGGGAAGGATCTGGATTTGTTTCAGAATTTTTTGTGTTTGTTTTGAGAAAATCTTACCTCTTCTAGTTTCTACCTGTTGCAGTGATCAACATCAGCATCAGGTTTTGTATGAGAGTGCTCGATTACAGGTAGAATTTCCCAATTGAGTTGGGTAACTGAATGAACAAGGAAAGCAGTGGTGTAACAGTGGGCAGTAGAAGAGATCACAAGGAGCTTTACAACATGAGGTACTGAATGATTGAGTCGCCTCAGCAAAATGAAGGGCATCAGTGGGGGAAAAAAAATCAAAAATTATTTAGACCTTGATGGGACTGATAGTGTGTGAATAATACAAATCTTGTTGTTTGAAGATAATTTGCAATTAATATTTAAGACACAATGGGATCAGATTAATCCAGTCTTTGGGGTATTCAGGAGAGACCTAAATCTCACGGGTATCACATCATTAAAATAAACATGTTGTTGTAATCTGTTCAAAATGAAGATGTGATCACAGTTTCCCAGTGGGGATACCACACAACATAAAATAAAGCCTGTGGAACTGTGTCAGCTCCAACACCCAGCGAATTCTCCAATTCTGACAGATTCCCAGCACCAGGAAAGGAGAGGTTGTTCCACAAGCAACAAAATGAATCTTCCAAGGCAAATGGTCAGAAAAGTATACTACACCATCCTTGCCTGTGTTGGTATTCCTGGTAAGTCTTGGGACAATGTAAGTTGTATTAAATCATATTTATTGCATTAAATCAGACTTATTTCAATGTGATTAATGGTAATTATTTTATTTCCATGTAGCAAAGAAAATCCCAATGCCAGACAATAGTATCCTCACTGACTGAGTTTGAGTGAATAGTTTGTCAATTAAGGGGCTCCTCAGTAATGTGCAGCATTGTCTCTCCCTCCATACTGTGCAGAATGGGTTTGCACTGAGGCCACAGTGATGGAGTTTGACTGAGCACTGACCCTCACTGGCCAGGGAAGTGTTTATCAAGATAACTCTCTCTCTCTGTCTCTCTCTCTCTGTGGTAGTTCAAACCCTGCTATCTGTCAGAGGGGTTTTGTAACAACCCATCTCTCAGTGCCACCTGGTTTTTCCCATTCCCTGATGTGAAGGGAGTTTGTTGGTGGATCTTGCTCAGACAGATGGCTCCGGATGGGAGCACAGGGACAATGTGGGCAAGAGGTGGGTTGGGCAGGTCACTTATGGAGTGATAAGCAAGGGTCAGCACAGATGGCTTTGACTATCCTGTGTGTTGCCTGTGAGCGGACATATGGGGGTGTGATATCTGTGAGGACAGATCACTGGGAGACTGTGTACAGTGTTCCAATGATGATGTGTGTTGTTGAATTATTTGATTGACAAAAAGGACGTGTGAGTTGGGCCACTTGTAAAACGATGTACAGTATGGTCGTGCAGACTTTAATAGGATTGTGTAAGGTTCACAGAGCATGTGTTACTGCCATTGTGCCCAGAGGTTAGTACAGTGCAGAAGACTGAGTCGGGCACCAGCTTTCTGGAATGGGCTCTCTTGAAATATTTTATTCTTATCTTGGAGTTCAGTCTTCACTACCCTAGAGGATCCTACTCATTGGTGTGGGGTGCTGTCTGAACACTAATCCAATGCTGCGTATGACAGATACATTTTACCCATGATTCACTGGGCACTGGATGAGGACAGTACAAGTTCCTTGTGTGATACCAATGTGCACAGTTAACATTTCCAAACTAACGCTGTGGTGTAATTCCTCTCCTGAGAAAAGAAAATCTTTTGTCTATACCGCGTGGGCACGTTGCATTATCCAGTGATTTAATGGAATTATGTTAAGTTTGCATACTGGAATTATCAGTGAGTTTGCTGATGACCTTAAAATAGGCGGTATCATGGACAGTGAGGAAGGTGATCAGAAATTGCAGCAGCACCTTGATCAGCTGGGGAAGTGGGCCGAGAAATGGCACATGAAGTCAAACATAGATGTGTGAGGTCTTAAGGAGTGTAGTGGAACAGAGGGATCTTGCAGTTCAGGTGGAGGGAGAGGATGCTTGTGGATGCAATGCCAATCCTATGGCCTGAATTGTCCTGGATGGTGTCAAGTTTCTTGAGAGTTGTTGGGGCTGCACCCATCCAGGCAAGTAGAGAATATTCCACCACACTCCTGATTTGTGTCTTGTAGGTAGTGGACAGGCTTTGGGGAAGTCAGGAGATCAGTTCCTCACCACGGCATTCCGAGAATTTTGTGTCCTACTGATCCAGATCTCCAGGAATCCCTCTCAGTGAAGGTATTACTGACCATGGAATTGTACTGAAAGGGGATGACGAAGCTCAGGCTGGGACCCTCTGATTGCTGTGGCCTCATGTTACTGGGAGGATGTGTCATTGTCGAATTGGACTGAATGAGGGTTACTGCTGGAATGATATTTTCTGGGCCAGAGTTCTTGCTTTTCCCAGCTCGCTGTAAATGCAGTGTTGTCGTAAGTGTTCAGCACTCACAGCAGAATACTCAATTGCAAGTTTTACTGGGAATATCTTGCACTGTCCAACTGTATTGTGTGTGTGTAAACATGTTAACTCTATATTACGCCAAACTCAGGATCGGATAACTTGCATTGAGAGAAGGACTGAATATCTGTTCCTCAATCAGCTGCAACTGTTTACACAGTTATATTTTAATGGTGAAAAGAAATGTTAATGTCTTAAACATAGATATTACCAACACATGTTCACAATATGAAGCTCTTGAAAAACTGGAGTCAATGAGATGACGACCCTTTTGTTTCATCCTGAGGACAGGTGAAGATGGTTCTGGCTGTGGGAGGTCAGTCATCTCAGCCGTTGTACACCTCTGCAGGAATTCTTCACAGGGGTACCTTGGTCCTAAAATCTGCAGGCGCCTCATCAATGCTGGTCCCTCCGTCATTATTTCAAAATCAGTGAGGTTTGCCCTGAATACACAATGTTCATCACCATTTACTACTCTTGAGATAACAGAGAGGTCTGTGTCCATACAGAGTGTGATAACATCAGGCTTGAGCTGATCATTGACAAGTAACATTCATATCCCACAAGCACCAGGAAATGACCATCTCAAAACGTGAGAATCTACCAATCTCCCATTGGTGTTTTATGACATTGCCATCACTGAGTGCATTATGTTCCACAACCCGGACCAATCATTGACGAGGAAATGACCTGTTCCAGCCGTACAGGTGCTGTGGCCACAGGAGAATGTCAGACACCCTGCTTACTGTGACAATAACCTCCCTGCCTGCCTCTCGAATCCATCCCCACCATCCAGAAAGCATCACTCAGGGGTGGGATTGAATTCTCTCCAAGTAACTGGCTGAGTGCAGCTCACATGCAACACTGAGTGCAACATTCCCAAAGTTTCACATTGTCCAGGACAAACAGCTGATTTGGGCAGGGCTCTTTTTACCAGCACCTCACACACCCATGACCTCCAGCACCTGGAAGAACAAGGGACACAGATGCACAGAGACACCATCACGTGCCTGACAGTTAAAGCTTACACTCCGTGAGTACGTTTTAAAGTAATCACCATTTCCACATCTGCAAGGGGAGATCTCTGAACCCGAGGACTGGTTAGTCTCTAAGGGAATATCCTGTACGGCAGAGAGTGGGACAAATGTCCAAGGTGAAAGGATGGGTGCTAGGTGCTGAATTCAGGGCATCAGCTATCCAGTGGATAATCCGTGTCATAGCTTATTTTGTCAAGTCCAATGAGTTTCCCAACTCTGGATGGTCTCAAAGCCAGGAGACAAAACCCATTGCCTCGGTTGTCTATGCTGAGTCCTGGCCAATGTATTGGTGCTCCTGATTCCAGGTATCTACACTGAGTGAGTTTTAGGATCCCTTATCTTCAAAAGTGGATCTATTTTGGGAATTTCATAGTTGAGACAAATGACTCGGTGTGGGGATATTCAAATACCAGGGAGTGGTCTTAAAAAGGGAACATTCTTCAGTAGCAGTGAGTTATCTGTGCACAGGGAGCTCCATTTGCTTTTATTAATTGAAAGGTTATGGGTGTCGCTGGTTAGACCAACACTTACCACCCTTCCTTTATCGCCCAGAATAAACCAGACTATTATAGATCTGGAGTCACATGTACACCAAGACTAGGAAAGGATGACAGATTACACTCCCTAAAGGATATTAGTGAGTGAGATGGTTTCTTTTCTAACTACTGACAACCGTTCATTGTCACCATCAGAGAGTAGAAGTCTTGATTTAGATTGAATTGAAGTTCCACCATCTGCCATGGTGGACATCGAACATCGGGCTCTGAATTAATAATCTAGTGATAAGACATTGAGGCCATCATCTCTGCTCAACTTTCACATTGGCCTGAATCCAAAGTGATAGGTTCAGATGCCAAGCAATAGCACATTATTTCCATTCTAAATGGACCCCCTCTAATTCTAAGGCTGCGCCCACGGGTCCTCGTCTCCCCACGTGACGGAAACAAATTCCCAGCGTCAGCAACTTCGAAGTCACGCATTGTCTTGTGAGTTTCTATCAGATCTCCCTTCAACCTTCTAAACTGTAATGAATACACTCCAAGGATCCTCAGCCATTCATTGTATGTTAGGTCTGCCATTCCAGGGATTATCCGTGTGAATCTCTGCTGGACACACTTCAGTGGCAGTATGTCCTTCCTGAGA